>NC_141884.1:3892744-4538908 GCF_030686135.1 Camelina sativa | reverse complement strand
AAAAGCAAATCCGACACTGTTTGACTTTGAAGATTCCACTTTATTTAGTAGACGTAAAGCTAAAGCCTTTTTCTACACCAATAGTCAAGGCCCAAAAGTGGCCCAAAAAAGACACCAAGTACAAATAAAAGTTTTTAAGCCTCTCTCAAACCTTAATATGTACCATTCTTCCTTTTGAGCCTCTCTCAAACCCGCCGCCGCCGTTAACTTTTTCAGTTTTTTTAATCCGTCAACCATATATAATTAGTAAATAAATTTGGCATTTTTTTCTATGAATCACATTAATAAGTAATGATGTGATTTAATTAATTTTAGTTAATTTTTTTACTTATTTTTTACTATTATTAATTATAAATAATAAATATGCAATAAATGAATATTAAAAATAATATTTTTTATGAAAAAATGATTAGGTGGAAGCTGATGTGGAGGAAGGAGAAGTGAGCAAAGTTAACTTTATATATATAGATAGTCTTATTCTATCATATGCATATACTTGCGAAAAATCATTTTAACGTTGTTTTTAAGTAATTTATCATAGTAAATATTAGAATAATACATATTGGTGAAAAAGCTTCAATTGGCTCTATCCTAACAAAGCCAAACTTGAGTTTGTTTACAAGGTTTCTTGTACATCAAGAAATAGGAACCCACGCGTTAAAATGACAGCAGATTAATTAAAACATGTGCATATGCGTGTATCTTTAGACATAATCTTATGTCTTTTCGATTCGAAAGCAGAGTCAATCTCTGGAGAACGAAGACAGTACAAGCAGAGGCTGATTGATGTTGACCATTTGCTGTAGAGCCAATATCAGTTGATCATTACTATCGTCTTCATTCTTTGATCCTTCCAATTTGACCAGCTTTAAGTTCGTTAGTACTCTTGCATGCTCGCTCCCATATTCAGCATCAACATAGACTTCTTTTGAACTATAAGTATTCAAATCGACCTCCGATATATATAATCAAAGGTATTAGCACGAAGCCTAAACCAACATGTACAAATTAAAGTTACAAATGTTTAGGTGCTTGACACTTACAGTTACAAAGAGGCGTTCAATTGAAGGACAAAGTTTGAGAAAAGAGATCAGGATTTTGATGTTTTCTTGGTTCATCGAGTTATCAATCCACCGCAGTTCTTGTAATTTGTAGAATTGGAATGATCTCCAAGATGATGATATGGACGGTTTCATCAGTTCCTATATAAACAAAAGTAGTAATACATAACTTCTCAAAACATGGTCCAAAAATTTAAATAGTCTACGTCGCACACTAGATGATAGAATCATATCAATCGTAAAATAAAATAAATATCTTTGTTACCTCGAACATCCATCTACAAAGTGTAAGAGATTGAGAGTTCTTAATGATCAGCAAGAGAGGACCGGTGTCTAAAGCATTGTTGTTAAGGCTTGGGCCTTGTCTTACGTCGAAAATCGCATTGGTCAAGTTGAAATGTTCATGGATCTTCATCAACGGTAGAAATCCTTGGTAATGAAGGGTTTTGAGCTTAACTGCTCTGATTTCGAGATATCTCAGCTTGGGGCAACCCGAGATGGATAAGTGAAGAAGTTTAGTTGGTGAATCAATAGTGAGAGAAGTTAACCCCTTGCAACCACCAATCTTGAGATTCTCAAGTAAAGAAAAATCCAAAACCATGGAGGAAACGACCTCGTGGGTTAACGAGTTCACCGAGTCTAAACAAAGCGTCTTCACCACGAAACCACTTGAGTCGTCGACAGGTCTTGGAATCTGATCGTTGATCTCGAGACGCCAGCAAAAGCTTTCTTCTTTCTTAGAACCATCAGGGAAGAAGAAGCTCATATGCATGACGTTATTAGGTGCGAGAATAGTGGACACGAAGGTTGACTTGTCGACGTGTAACTCTAGCTTCCGTGTGTTTTTAGACGGGTCGTGTTCGTCGAAGTTGTCGATGAAATTAGAGACGGCGTGAAATATGTCTTCGATGGAGCCGTTATGGCTGTGAGCGACGAGTAAGGCTTGATTCCAAACGGACCTATACCGTGTGGAGACGAAAGGGATAAGTCTTGCGGATTCAAAAGGGACGAAGCCAATGATATAGAGGAGAAGCTCTAGTGGTAAGGTAGAGAGGATGTCTGGTTTGAGTTCGTTCATGGTGAGGTGCTCTGAATTTGCCGAGGAGAGGTTTTAAGAAATGATTAGTACGATTATGGTACGTACGGATTTTGGGTTTATATAAAACACTGGATCCTCGGCGCTGATCATGCTATTATTGTTGTTAGAAACACATCTTTATATAAATTTTTTTTATTATATAAAAAGCTAATACGTAAGTCCTATGATGACATTTTGTCTTCGTACGTATTTTTCAACACATTCCTAATTTTGAAGCACTCCTAACGTTTATCCAAAAATATTCAAAGCTGTTTACAAAATAACTTTGTCATCAGTGTCATGATAGAGTCAGACGAGATATATTGTGATTTTAATTGTTCCATCTATTCTTTTTTATTCGTATGGGTTGTTCAAATCTAAATATTCGACTGGATTCATACATGTTCTAACATGTAATAATATTTAAAACATAATTGCTCAAATGCATGTATCGGAAAATCCAATTGTTTTAGATGTTGACATATGCACAGCCGACCATGGATTGACGCAAGTGAAACTTGGGTTTTGAGCTTCGTATCTATAAGATATTTTACTGACAAAGCTACATCAGTCCAGTCAGCCATCTGGTGGGTTCAGGACTTTTCTCACAATGTTGTTCCTTTTCTTTGTTTAGAGCTTTCAAATTCTCAAGACGACCAGACCAGCCATATCCATTTGGTGGTGTTACTGTTCATTTTTTGTTTTTGTAATCAATCATCATCGCAACAATGGCGATAAAAACAGCAGGGGTAATAGTGGCGATTAAAACCAGTTCTTGAGTACCAATTTCTTTCCGGAAATGAGGATTGGGCATGATTAGTGTCTAATTAAACTAGTGAAAGCGACTGCTTTGGCTAATATCATCCAAGTTCATATAAACGTCCGTATAATGTTTTGTAAAACTGTATGAGTATGAGGTATGGTTAATGCAAGGTACGTTCCTGCTTTAATGCTTTTGTGCAAGATATGACGTATGAAATCAATCAAATTAATAAGTTGACCGTCTAGAATATTGGAGATTTTGTTAAGAAAGCAACACACCACCTATATATATTAAACTCTAAAGCAATTTATTCAGGCAGAGTTGAAATTTCTATAGTTCAAGTCAAAGCAATACTTGTATTAATTAAAAGCCTAAAACATTAATTTTTGATATCCACTTAATAGATCCATAGATTGTTTGAAGTTTTTTAATGAGAGAACACATAATTGCAAAGAGCTAAAGAAACAGAACAAAAGCAGAGAAAAACAGAGTGTAGAAACGCATAAGAAAGCAAAAAAACACAGTGTGAAGTGTTCGACAAGATCAATCAAGATGGTTATATTATAAAAGGCAGAAAAAACCCTAAAAACCTAAACGACATAAAGAAAGAGACTCTTGCAAACAGCACAAATTAAAATGACCTGAGACAATAAAGACGCTGGGCTTTATCTACTGTCCCTCCTGAGCCTGTGGACCCGCTGGTTAAGCTTCTCGATCTTGAAGACCATACTCGAAACGCGGTAAAGAATCCAGTAAAAACCGAGAGCCAAAGCGATGAGGAGGAAGTTACGTTGAGACTTGAAGATAGATTTCTGGTAATGGAGAAGCTCCGAAGCGGTGCAGGAATCTCCATCGCATGATATTCTAGTCTCGTACTTCCAGTAGATATCCATGAGGAGGAATACACAGAATGGGATTATCGCCAACAACAGTTTCAAGAGACGGCGAGTGACCACGGCTAATCCCTTGCGGAGAAAGTTTGGCCCTGGCATCGTCAAGAGGATGACCATGATCGCTTCAGCCGCTGTGGCGTAGGCTAAGATTGTCCATTCCAGAGCCATTGTTTTGCCCTGTGCTGGTTCCGGAGATTTTGGTGTTTTTTTTTCTTAACTCGTGAGCAATGTTAATATCTAGGGTTTGTATCTTTCGCTCTCGGCGGTGCTTATATATGAGCAATGTAAAATTTCCTAATCCTATTTTACATATTAAAAGAAATATGGTAAATATTGATTGGTTCGAATTTCCTATTAATTAAACTCTCCTTTTTTTTTTTTTTTTTTTTCTCAAACTATGTAACAAATTTTTTTGTTTCTCACTAATTGAATCAACCTATCAATGAATTGGGTTTCTAGAGTTTCTAGTTTAATTTTAGAAGGATATTGGAACCATTATATTAACATATCAGATTCATATATATCTCTTTTGTTAAAAAAATTAATAATATTGCCTTGAAAAAATCTAAATCTTATTTGCATATCAGGATTTTTTTTATTTGCTTATCAATTTATTAAATCAATTAATTTCCGACCAATCTGAACCCATGGGAAGTATCTGCTAAAGGTGGAGAGAAGATAGATTACGAAAAGATTATTAAAGAATTTGGCTGCAAAAGGATCGACCAGTCACTGATCGATCGTGTTAAAAGACTGACTTGTCGTGAGCCACACGTTTTCCTCCGCCGTGGTGTCTTCTTCGCCCACAGGTATTTCAATGAGATTCTTGACTCGTATGAGAGAGGAGAAAAGTTCTATCTCTACACTGGAAGAGGACCTTCTTCAGAAGCTTTGCACTTGGGCCATTTGATTCCTTTCATGTTTACCAAGTAAGTCAAGCCGTGTATATATATGGTTTTGTAACATCTTCTTACTCTGTACTTTTATTTATTCTTTATATATGGCTGCAGATACTTGCAAGAAGCTTTCAATGTTCCCCTTGTTATACAGCTAACGGATGATGAAAAATTCATGTGGAAGAACTTAACGGTGGAGGAAACTCAAAGACTTGCCAGGGAAAATGCCAAAGATATCATTGCTTGTGGATTCGATGTAACTAAGACCTTCATCTTCTCTAAAATGGGGTAAGATTGCTTTTGCTCATAAAATGGCTTTTATATTGTATCCTATTACTATATATATTTTTTTTGGGTTTTGGTGTTATTACATTACACTTTCCTGACTGATTTGCGAAAATTTTGTGTGTATATAGTACTCTGTATGAAAATGTAGCCAAGATTTCACCATGCGTAACAGATAATAAGGTAACTATACTCTCTCTATCTCCTTGAATTACACTATGTGCAGTGCAGGTACGTCTTTTTCTGTTATGTTGGTGTGGCTACATGAATTCTAGAATTATCATATTTTAAATTGAATTCCATATAGATTTGCAGGCAGCTCCATGTTTCCCTACCTCATTTCCTCACTTGTTCCCTGGAATGGACAAGCTCCGTTGCTTGATTCCTTGTGCAATTGACCAGGTTTGTTGTTTTGTCTTACTTTATATCTTAAACTTGTTTGGTTTTGGAAAATCATCAATAACTTCTCATTAGTATTTATAAATAACAACCAATCTTTTGCTTTTGGTGTTTGTTGTACAGGATCCTTACTTTAGAATGACTCGTGATGTTGCACCTCGGTTAGGATATAGCAAGCCTGCTCTAATTGAGTCATCATTTTTTCCAGCTCTGCAGGCAAGTGTTTTCTTAACTACTACTAGTCTAATAAGGATATGTATAGATATGTGCTTACACCACAGTTTCTTGCTTTCAAATTATTGAATGCCTTGGTCATACTTCACGCAGGGACTGAGTGGAAAAATGTCTGCTAGTGATCCAAATTCCGCTATCTATGTAACTGATACCGCAGAGGACATTAAAAACAAGGTGAGTTCTGTAATTTAAATTTGTTTTGTTATTCCCAGTAGTTCCTTCCCATGCATCTATTATTACAAACAAGTCCATTCATTGTCTGGTATGAAGGGCACCTGAATCCTTCCCGCTTATTTTGTCGTTTCAAAAATAGGCACTCTGTTTGTGTAATGGCATTGTAGTGTCAAACTTCATAGATCAATAGATATAGCAGTCCTAGTAATGAAATCAGATCATTGCTTCCATTATCTAAATTTGATGCGGTTCCATATATGCAGATAAATAGATATGCATATACTGGTGGGAGAGACAAGGAGAAAGACCAAAAACAACACAGATCAGATCTAGAGGTACCAAATTCCTTGTTTCGCCTCTTCCCCTTACTCTGTATACTTGCAAAACTGTTTTTAATCTGTATACTTCCCCTTAGTCTTTAATTTTCTGGTAATAATCTCGTTTCTACTATTTTACTCACAGAAAGACATACCGTTCAAGTATTTGAGTTTCTTCCTCGAAGATGATTCTGAACTTGATTATATTAGAAAGGTACGTACGTACAAGATTTCAATCAGTTTGTTATGAAGATCACTGCAGAGAAGGACGGATGTTTTTATATCGTAGTTTTCTTAATTATTGTATTAATATATTTTCAGGAGTATGGAAACGAAGAGAAGTTGACCGATGATGAAAAAGAGAATGGAAAAAAAAAAGATGTTGACTGGAGCTGTAAAGAAGCGACTCACCGAAGTCTTGACAGAAATAGTTGAGAGACACCGCAGGGCACGAGCTGCTGTTACCGATGAGGTAAAAAATTGTTATTCTCTAACTATCATGATTTGATATCTCCCCACTCTACTAGGAATTTTGACTAACGGAAATTTTCAGATGGTGGATGCATTCATGGCCGTGAGACCTCTCCCAAGCATGCTCGAGTAGGATCCAGAAACCAGAAGAAACCCCGTTTGGCACCTCCTCCCAACTTCACTTGGAATTGGGGATGCATCTTTGTGTATAACAAAAAAAAAAAACAAAAAGGGTGAATTACACCAACTAAATGAATAAAATACTTAATTTTTTTTTTTGTAAAGAGGAAATAAAAAAGGTCTATAATATAAATTAGTAAGTGATTTATTTGATCATTCGCTCTCAATCTCACTCGAGAGATTGTTTAAATTGTTTCAAGTAGGTTTCTTATGTTTTATATCTCATTAAAACAAATTTAAGCCATGTTAACACTAGAAATGAAGGTATGTATTAATAGTAGTACATTATAGTGTTTTTAATGTTTTTACTATAATTGAGTTTTCTTAATGTTAACTGAAAAATTTTCCCCTTTGCATGCAATTGTGGGTTTATAAAGACGGAAGCTTTGGAGAGACTGAAGAACAAAAAGTTTTTGGGAGAGAAAAAAGAAAGAAGCAAAGCAGTGTCACTCAAAACCTTCTTTCTCTCGCAATTTCTTCTCTCTGAGTCTCTCTCACAGTTCCGCCATTTTCACTCTCTCTCTCTCACTCAGATTCCTCCCTCTTTTTAAAACCTTTGTCTCCCCGACTCGTTGTTTCGTCTCTTTTCCGGGTTCAGGAACCAAACCGGGTCAAATCCTCTGCTGAATCGTCGATTCTTAGGTATTTCTTCTTACCCAACTTGTTTCTTTCGTTGTTAAACGGGAAAACAAAGCTCGATCATGACTCCGTTGAGTGTGTGTGTTTTGGGGTTTTTGTGGGTTTGTTGTGGTTTCGAATGTAGGTTTGAAATTTCAGATTTTTTGGTTTGCTATGTGTTACTACTGCTTCGATTTTGTGTAAACGAGTGGAAAGATTGTTTCTTTTTCAGATTTGAGAAGTTGTTCTTCGATTTTTGTTTTCTTTTTTGGTTCAAAGACTCGATTTTTATTTGGAAATTTATGGGTTTTATCAAGTTAAAGAGCTCAAATGTCTTTGTTTCTCTGTTTGCTTTACATCTGCCAACTGCTAACTCGGTTTTGTTTGTGTTTGGTTTCAATTTTTAGGGTTTTGTGTCATGGAGGAAGAATCTTCTTCATCAGAAATTCTAGAAGGAGAGATTGTTGGAATCACATTTGCCCTTGCAAGTAACCATGAAATCGTAAGTTATAAGAGTTATTATACTCTCTGGACTTGATCCATTTGGTTCTGCATCTTTATACCTACCCTCTATGGATTCGATGAATGTGGTTCTAAGAGTGATAAAAAGTTGCATGTACCGCTTTGTTCATCATGAGTTTTACAGAACTAAGGATTGCGAATAGCCAAAACCCTCTATGTTTTGGTTATGCTTGCCACTAAATTCATGAATTTTAGTATAATCCTACTCAGCTCTGTGTAATGCTAAGTGCTACACTTTTGCATATATATGTTGTTCTGCGATATATCCTCTGCCACTCTTCTATTTCTCACTGGACTTTAATTCTTTGTTGCAGTGTGTAGCATCGATTAGTGAATCCTCAATCAATCATGCCAGTCAACTCTCTAACCCCTTCTTGGGGTTGCCTCTGGAGTTTGGCAGGTGTGAATCGTGCGGTGCGACAGAGCCAGATAAATGTGAAGGTAATCCAGTTCTGTATTTCCTATATTTTTCTTCTGCCATTGTTTGTTGGAATACTTCTTCAAGTATCGATCTTTGTTTCTACATCTTCAGGTCATTTCGGTTATATTCAGCTTCCAGTGCCAATATACCATCCTGCTCATGTTAATGAACTGAAACAAATGCTGAGCCTTCTGTGCTTGAAATGTCTGAAGATAAAGAAGGTAAAGGTATTACCTCGTTGAGTTTTCTTAAAGTCCATGTGATATGATTTTGTAAATTCTTTCATAAACCATATAAGATCTCGACCAATGTTTTTCACCTTTCTGAGTACAGAGCACAAGTGGTGGTCTGGCGGAGCGCTTATTAGGTGTCTGTTGTGAGGTGAGTAATGCCATATACATTCTGATTATTTCCTTTTACCTGAAAAGGAAGTTGATAAATGTTTCTTATGGGACCATATACATTCTGATTGTTCAGCATTTAATTTGTTGTCCAAGTTTTCCGTCAACTAGTTGCATGTTAGAAAACGTGCTAATTCATATCTATATAGTAATTGTGCTTCTTTTGATCCATTCAATGAAAGTAACAATAATTAATAATCGCGAAGCAGTAGTTATTGGTATTTTTGTGGCACCATGAAACATTAACTGGTTATATGTATTATTGCTGAACGTCTTGTATTAGGAAGCTGCAAACATCTCAATCAGAGATAGATCATCGGATGGGGCCTCATATCTAGAACTGAAGCTCCCATCTAGGTCAAGACTGCAGGCGGGTTGCTGGAATTTCCTGGAAAGATATGGTTACCGCTATGGAAGCAACTACACGCGGCCCCTGTTGGCAAGAGAGGTTTTTACTTTCTTCTTCGTGCTTATGTTTCTGTTTATTTAGGATTTTATGGTTACATTCTTTTTGTTTGTTTAAATTCATTCTCTATTTTAAAGATGTTTTGTCTCTGGAAACTGATGATTATGTTCTTTCCGTGTCCTTTTCCATATGCTGGGAAAACAAATAGGTAAAGGAAATTCTAAGACGGATCCCTGAAGAAACAAAAAAGAAACTCACAGCAAAGGGACATATTCCTCAAGAAGGATACATATTGGAATATCTTCCACTCCCGCCTAACTGTTTGTCAGTGCCAGATGTTTCTGATGGTTTCAGCTCCATGTCAGTGGTAAGCCAGTTGACAATAAAATCCTGTGTTGAGTTTATTGAATGCTTTGGATTATGTTGTAACTCCTGGATTTGTGTCATTCTTTTTTTCAGGATCCTTCCAGAATTGAGCTAAAAGACGTTCTTAAGAAAGTGATAGCCATAACAAGCTCTAGGTCTGGCGAGACAAACTTTGAGTCGCATCAAGCTGAAGCCAATGGAATGTTTAGAGTGGTGGATACCTATCTGCAGGTTAGGGGTACTGCCAAAGCAACAAGAAACATTGACATGAGATACGGGGTGTCTAAGATCTCGGATAGTTCATCTTCAAAAGCTTGGACAGAAAAAATGAGAACATTTCATCCGAAAGGGTTCAGGTTTCTCTTCCCGTAGCGTCATCACTGGAGATGCGTACAGAGATGTGAATGAGGTAGGCATCCCAATTGAAATTGCGCAGAGAATCACTTTTGAGGAAAGGGTTAGTGTCCACAACATAAGTTATCTACAAGAGTTAGTAGACAACAAGTTGTGTTTGAGTTATACTCAAGGTTCGACGACCTATTCTTTAAGGGATGGAGCCAAGGAGCACACTGTGCTTAAACCTGGGCAGGTTGTTCATCGCAGGGTCATGGATGGGGATGTTGTGTTTATCAACCGACCCCCGACGACACATAAGCATTCTCTTCAAGCGCTTCGGGTGTATGTTCATGAAGATAACACCGTGAAGAATAACCCTCTGATGTGTAGTCCCCTCAGTGCTGATTTTGATGGGGATTGTGTCCATCTGTTCTACCCACAGTCACTTAGTGCTAAGGCAGAGGTTATGGAGCTCTTCTCTGTGGAGAAGCAACTGCTTAGCTCCCATACTGGACAGCTGATTTTGCAGATGGGTTGTGATTCTTTACTGTCTTTGAGGGTTATGCTGGAGCGGGTGTTTCTGGACAAGGCAACTGCTCAACAGTTAGCTATGTATGGCTCTCTGTCTCTGCCACCACCAGCACTAAGGAAGTCCAGTAAATCTGGCCCAGCTTGGACAGTTTTTCAGATTCTACAGCTTGCCTTTCCAGAGCGTCTGACCTGCAAAGGTGACAGATTCATGGTTGATGGAAGTGATTTGCTGAGGTTTGATTTCGGGGTTGATGCGATGGCATCCTCATCAATGGCATTGTAACTTCAATCTTTCTGGAGAAGGGTCCAAAGGAGGCACTTGGATTCTTCGACTCGCTACAACCTCTTTTGATGGAAAGTCTTTTTGCTGAGGGATTTAGTGTAAGTTTGGAAGACTTATCCATGTCTAGGGCAGACATGGTGTCTCGCTTGAGATTATCATATGAAGATGAATTGCAACTAGAGAACAGCATCCACAAAGTGAAGGAAGTGGCTGCTAACTTTATGCTTAAGTCATATTCCATGCGGAACTTGATCGACATCAAGAGTAACTCAGCAATCAACAAGCTGGTGCAGCAGACAGGCTTCTTGGGTCTTCAGCTTTCTGACAAAAAGAAATTCTACACGAAGACTCTGGTAGAGGACATGGCTCTCTTTTGTAAGAGAAAGTACGGCAGGATTTCTTCATCTGGCGATTTTGGAATAGTGAAGGGCTGCTTCTTTCATGGGCTGGATCCGTATGAAGAGATTTTCATTCAATTGCAGCAAGGGAGGTTATTGTTCGCTCTTCAAGGGGGTTAGCTGAGCCTGGAACTCTCTTTAAGAATCTGATGGCTGTTCTTCGGGATATCGTGATTACAAACGATGGAACTGTAAGAAACACCTGTAGTAACTCAGTCGTTCAGTTCAAATATGGAGTTGATTCTGAACATGGACATCAAGGTCTTTTTGAGGCGGGAGAACCTGTTGGAGTATTGGCAGCTACTGCCATGTCAAATCCTGCGTATAAGGCAGTGCTTGATTCCACTCCAAATAGTAATTCATCATGGGAGCTAATGAAGGTATAGCAATATTAAAGCTGCCTCCTTAGTACAGCTTTGATCATCTGTATTGTTGTATAATTGTTTTCTGTGTTTGTCCTTTTCCCAGGAAGTTCTGCTCTGCAAAGTCAATTTCCAAAACACTACTAATGATCGGCGCGTAATTCTATATTTGAATGAATGCCATTGTGGAAAAAGGTTTTGCCAGGAAAATGCTGCTTACACAGTCAGGAACAAGCTGAAGAAAGTTAGTCTTAAAGATACTGCCGTGGAATTCCTCGTCGAGTAAGCATTGGGTTTTACTTTCGTATGTTGCTTTGTTAATTTTTGTTTTTTTCGGTTTTACTAAACCTCTTTGCAATCTGGTTTCTGTTTACTTGCATGCAGATACAGAAAGCAACAAACTATATCAGAAATTTTTGGAATTGATTCATGCCTACATGGCCATATTCATCTTAATAAGGTTTGAATTCTGGTTCTTTTACTGTTGAATCTTTATGGAAGCCTTTACCTGTCATAGAAACACTTTACCTATTATCCTTTTCTTGCTGTGTAATTGGTGTTTTTGGTTTACTAGACATTGTTGCAAGATTGGAACATCAGTATGCAGGATATCCTTCAAAAGTGTGAGGATATAATTAATTCACGAGGACAAAAGAAAAAGAAGAAAGCTACTGACGACTTCAAGAGAACAAGTTTGTCTGCCAGGTTTGTACAGTGATTCGCTTTTCCTCTGAATGTCGTCTCTGGTTGAATGTTATGCATAATTTTTCCAGAAGCAAGTCTGATGTTGATTTCTAGGTTTCCAGTTATCTTCTTCCCATTTTGTTCTTTCATATCATTATGTCTACATGTTTAACTTTATTTTCTGTTACCTGATTGTAATTATCTATTCTCCAATGAACAGTGAGTGCTGCTCTTTCCGAGATCCTTGTGGGAGCAAAGATTCAGATATGCCTTGTTTGATGTTCTCCTACAATGCCACCGATCCTGATCTAGAAATAATTCTTGATGTTCTTTGCAATACAATTTACCCGGTTCTGCTGGATACAGTGATCAAAGGTACTTGAATAACACTTTCATTTTTGTTTATTTCTCTTGTTTCCGTACCAGTCGGTTTCTTCTTTGATGGGGGTGCAGTGTATATGATTGAGTCTTCCTTTCAAAATTTTCTCGTTATATGGCTTGCAAAATTTTGTTATTTGCGAGAAGTTTAATGAACAAAAATATTTTCTCAACTTGTCTGATTGATTTGTCCTCCAAGTTGTGATCGAAATTCTGTGCTATTAAGAAAGACTATGTTTTAGTAAGATTTCTAGATAATTGTTTTTGATGATACTCCTGTATCTAAACTGAGCAGGTGATCCACGGATTTGCTCAGCAAATATAATCTGGCATAGTTCAGACATGACAACGTGGATCCGGAATCGTCATGCATCCCGCCGGGGGGAATGGGTTTTGGATGTCACTGTTGAAAAATCTGCTGTCAAGCAAAGTGGTGATGCATGGAGGGTTGTGATAGACTCATGTCTTTCAGTGCTTCATCTGATAGACACAAAACGGTCAATCCCTTATTCTATAAAGCAAGTGCAAGAATTGCTTGGGTTATCCTGTGCTTTTGAACAAGCAGTACAGGTACTTAATAACTTACGACGTGATCCGTGCACTGGATCTTACACTTCTGACATATTACATGTTTGGTATCATGTTTGTTCATTGTTTGTGTAACGAAGTTAAATTTAAGATGTTGATTTGATCTGCAGCGTCTATAAGCTTCAGTGAGAATGGTCTCCAGAGGAGTCTTGAAAGAACACATCATTCTCCTAGCAAACAACATGACTTGTTCAGGGAATATGTTGGGTTTCAATTCTGGAGGTTACAAAGCTTTGACCCGATCCTTAAACATTAAGGCTCCATTCGCAGAAGCAACTCTGATTGTTAGTAGTTCGATCCTTAATTGTCTAGTACAAATTATTTTGTAAGACTTTATACTGGCTCCATGTTAACAGGAATTACTTTTTGTGCTTTTAGACACCAAGAAGATGTTTTGAGAAAGCGGCTGAGAAATGTCATAAAGATTCTCTATCAACAGTCGTTGGGTCTTGTTCTTGGGGAAAACGCGTGGATGTTGGTACAGGTTCACAGTTTGAGCTTCTGTGGAACCAAAAAGAGGTATACATTCTCACTGGGAATCATACCAATTGACTGAGGTTTTCTCATATAAGCTTGTTATGCAATTTGATGTAATTTGTTGTCAACCTATCTCCAGACTGGTCTAGATAATCAAGAAGAAACAGATGTGTACGGCTTCCTCCAAATGGTCAAATCCACGACAAATGCAGATGCATATGTGTCTTCCCCTGGTTTTGATGTTACAGAGGAAGAAATGGCTGAATGGGCTGAATCGCCTGAGCGAGACTCTGCCCTTGGAGAGCCTAAATTTGAGGACAGTGCCGAGTTCCAAACTATATATGAAGAAGGCCAGCCATCAGGATCCAACTGGGAGAAAAGCTCTTCGTGGGATAAAGGTTGCAGTGGTCTCAGAATGGGGACATTCAAGAAATACAGGTGGTGAGGCAGACCCGGAGTCTAATTGGGAAAAGACTACAAATGTTGAGAAGGAAGATGCCTTGTCTGGTTGGAACACTAAAAAAGATGCTCAAGAATCTTCCAAGTCAGAATCCAACTGGGAGAAAAGTTCTTCGTGGGATAATGGTTGCAGTGGTGGCCCAGAATGGGGAGTCTCAAAAAACACAGGGGGTGAGGCAGACCCGGAGTCTAATTGGGAAAAGACTACACATGTTGAGAAGGAAGATGCTTGATCTGGTTGGAACACTAAAAAAGATGCTCAAGAATCTTCCAAGTCAGATTCAGGGGGTGCTTGGGGCTTAAAGACAAAGGATGATGATGCAAATACAACACCAAACTGGGAAACAAGACCAGCCCATACAGATTCTATTGTCCCAGAAAATAGTGAGCCGTCTTCTGACGTTTGGGGACTCAAATCTGTTTCAGACAAATCATGGGAGAAAAAGAACTGGGGAACTGAATCAGCTCCTGCTGCATGGGGTTCAACAGATGCTGCTGTTTGGGGTTCTAGTAGCAAAATGAACTCGGAAACTGAATCAGATGCTGCTGCTTGGGGTTCTAAGGACAAAAAGAATTCTTACATTGGGTCAGGTGCTGGTGTTTTGGGTCCCTGGAACAAAAAGAGCTTGGAAACTGAGTCAGATAGTGCTACTTGGGGTTCTAGTGACAAAACTAAATCAGATGCTGCTGCATGGAGTTCTTGGGACAGAAAAAACATGGAAACTGATGCTTGGGGTTCCCAGGTCAAAAAGAAATCTGACACTGAGTCAGGTCCTGCTGCTTGGGGTGCTTGGGACACAAAGAAATCGGAAACTGAATCAGGTCTTGCTGGTTGGGGTACCGCGGACAAAAAGAATTCGGAAACTGAATCAGGTCCTGCTGCTTGGGGTTCTTGGGGACAGCCAAGTCCCACTGCAGCAGACAATGATACCAATGAAGATGATGGAAATCCGTGGGTTTCCTTGAAGGAGACCAAAAGTAGAGAGAATGATGATAAAGAGAGAATCCAGTGGGGAAATCCAGCCAAGAAATTTCCATCTAATGGCTCACATGGTGGCTGGTCCAATGGTGGTGGTGCAGACTGGAAAGGAAAAAGGAACCATACTCCTAGGCCACCAAGATCTGAGGATAATTTGGCTCCCATGTTTACAGCAACGAGACAGCGCTTGGACTCATTCACCTCTGAGGAGCAAGAGCTTCTCTCAGATGTTGAGCCAGTCATGAGGACTCTCAGGAAAATAATGCATCTGTCTGGGTATGCCTTTCTAGTTCTTAAGCTCAGTCTATCCAATATCCAGTATTATGTACAATTATTATGCTGTTTCGCATTTCCGTATACTTGTTATGCTTCATCTTTCTAAAACTGTGTTCTTTCAATGAAGGTACCCTGATGGAGACCCAATTTCTGATGATGACAAGACGTTTGTCCTGGAGAAGATTTTGAACTTCCATCCCGAAAAAGAGAAAAAGCTCGGCTCCGGTGTTGATTTCATCACGGTAACCAGGATGCTCGATTACAAATTTAGCTTCTCTTTTGAATCTTACTTCGCCTTATGTCTCTGATGTGAAATTTTTGGTTAAACAATAATGTAGGTTGATAAGCACACCACATTCTCAGATAGCAGGTGCTTCTTTGTTGTTTCAACTGATGGGACCAAACAGGACTTTTCATACAGAAAATCCCTAAACAACTATTTGATGACGACATACCCCGACCGCGCTGAAGAATTCATAGACAAATACTTTCCGAAACCTCGGCAGACTCAAGCTCAGTCTCCATCTCAGGCTCAGGCTCATTCTCCATCTCAGACTCAGGCTCAGTCTCAGTCTTCGTCTCAGAATCAGACTCAGACTCCATCTCCGTCTCAGACTCAGGCTCAATCTCCCTCTCAGACTCAGTCCCCGTCCCAGACTCAGACATAAACTCTTTCTGACTTGACAACAAAAGAAGGTATGGTTCATTTAGCTAAACCATTCAGTCTCCACTGTTTTGTTTTGAGATGTACATAAAGAGTGGAGCGAATGGCGGTTTCTATTTATCATAAAAAAGACTCTGATGTGAAGTGCAAAACAATGTGTAAATGCAGTTCTCTAGTTGCAGATCGTTTGTCCTTAAATCAGGTTTAGGTTTCGGTGACTGGTTAAGTTTTAAAGTCTAGCGGCATTGTAATGATGTTTGACATTGACATATTTTATTTATCGAGCAATGCATTTGCAAATCTCATTGCTTCTTGTTTGAAGTTTAAATCACCAAAGCCATTACCTTAACGGGCGATAAATAGTTTAAAGACATCATCAGTTAATAAATACCAAACTGAGAGTAAAAGAGAAACTTATACTTTATTCAGAGGGATGGATAAATATGTTTAAATATAAAAGAAAGATCAAACCGAGTGAAATGAGTTCACTGGTTCATGTAATGGACAAACGTTTCAGTCCCATACCTGAAAAAATAAAAATAAAATCGTATAAAAGAATAATATAACTAAATTATGTGAAAATACTTTAAAAAAATATCTAAAAATTCTCAACCTTTAATACAATTTTCCTAATCACCTGAACAGAATTAAAAATAATCTAACCCATTATCCATATACTTATTTAAATGGATGAAAGTCTGATTGTTGATTTAGATATTAATTACCCATACATTATCCAATTACTCATTCGAGTCTGAATTACTCATTCGAGTCTTACTCACTATATTATCTTATTCTGATTACCTACTGTAAACCCAAAACCAAATATGATAATATAAAAACTAATTAAGAGAAAAGAAGTAATTCACAAGTGTTGAAATCTGATAGTATGCCGGAGAAGCTGAGGACTCACGGCAGCGGTATAGTTAAACCATATCTGGTTTCCTTCCATCAAAACGCCTCCACGGACACGTCTACCATTAACATCCCTGTTCCAGTCGTGATCATCACGCCTACCATTAACATATTGGTTAGTGAAGTACTTAAACTATTAATTTCATTTTTTTAGTAAATTTGATCAAAATATTTGATTCTAAACTGAAGTCCAGTACAATATATACGGATACATATTTTAATTCTAAAGCGTTGATAAACTTCTTAAGCCTCATTTCATAATTTACAAAGGAACCGATTCTTTTTTTTTCTTTGGTCAAAACGACCGGATTTTTTTTTAATTTAGATTTTACATCTACCTACGTAGCAGCAACAACATATGAAAAGAGAACTATTTATTAGCTTTGATGTTTATAAAAATATATGATCTTGCTGGTGTATATGTGCATGTTCTGTTCTATGAAGTAATCGCATGCTATAAAAACGAATGCTATCATCTTTGATACAGATTGGCTAGAATCTCTAGAAGCACAATATATACTGAATAGACAATAGAAACGGCTAGTTAGATAGTCTGTGTTTGGATCTTGTTCATAAAAAAAAATAATTTGTTCCATTAAATCTGGTACGATTTCTTATTTTTATGAACATAGCACAGAGACTATTATTGGGATCTCTAGCTCCTACATCTCTAACAACTAAACAGGAAATCCAGATTTGGTTGTAACGAAGCGATAAGGATTCAACCGCTAAGAACAATGCATGCTTGTCATCTATAAATGAATTGGTATGATGATATGCAAGAAACAAATAAGGCACCTGTAAAAAAAAAGAATAAACTAATTAACTTATCGTTCTTTCCTTTTGCCCGACAGTAGGAGGCTTTGGTTGATGCACACTAAACTTGGCACATAAGAGCACACGAGTGGGCAACCGTAGGGATATTCTTCCATATTAACAGCTTCACCGAGACCCACTTGTCTAAAATAACCACCCTCTCCAATTAGGTAAGCTATTTTAAAGCGAAGAAATTTGTCTAAATCAAAAACCACCGCGAGATTCTTCTCCTCGTCAATGAAGAAGCTCCCAGCAACCTGCAACTGAAAACCAGTGGGTGAGCTCATATCAACAGCTAAGAACAACTTGTTCCAAGACACCGCCTTGGGCTCAATCTTAGTCGTAACCCATATCTGCATCTCACAAGTATCCAAGCTCTGATATAACACTGCAAGCTTCTCTTCCCCAAGAGAAGATAGAGTCACGGTGTCCTCAGTCAGATAAGAGTGAAATGGAACATGGAGACGTGGTCCAAATCTCTCATCTGTATAGTCAAAGCAGAGTAAGAAATCATCCACCTCTGCCTCTCCATCAACTCCTATTTTCTGTTTAGCGAAAAAGTAAGTGTTTCCCTTCAACGACACGCCGGATCTATAAAACTCTACATCCCAGTCGGGATTGACGTCAAGAACACTCCACGAGTTGGAGTTTAGATCGTAGACTTGGTAAGCAAAAACGGGGTTTCCGCGCAAGTTATTATCCACGAACCTCAATATTTTGTAGGATTTCTTGTATTTGTCGTATCCGAGAGCATACCTATCCAATCTGTGGAAAGCGTCTTTGGGCTCGATCACCCTGGTTTGACCCAAATACGGGTTCCAAACCACTAGCTTCGTCTTGTCTTTGTACACACATAACAACAAACCGTCACAGTGTAACACTTTAGATATCTCGATATGATTGATCAGCTTATCAACCGGTTTAATAGATGGAACAACGTCAACAACAGAGCCATCGTCGTCGTCTTCCTTGTGTATTCCGTGGAGATCAAATCTCACTGAACAAACCTTATAGTCCATCATCATAAACCCTAGAAACTGGCTCGGTGATGATGATGCCGCTAATTTACCAAGAATCTGATGTTTGGAAATAGTGTTCCATTGTTTGCAAGTACATCTTACATCTCTTAGACATGTTATTGGAACCTAGAAAGTATTTCTCCAACCAAATCTCGGGAAAGATCAGAGATCATCGTCATTGTTTTTTTTTTTGTTTGAGCTCTCTCCTAGTCTTCTTTCATGCATATGTATATAGGCAAAATAAGATTTGATGTGCACAAGAGAGATTTTTCCGCTTCAGAATCTTATTTTTTTACCATATTTTATTCACTTCAGATAAATAAATATGTGGTTCTGATTGAGTCAAAAACATTATTAAAAAAAAATTGAAGTTTATAGGATTAATCCAGCAACTGAACGAACTGATCATCTCGGAGATAAATTAAATTTGTATCAATCTAACCAATCAACCTATCAATAAACCGGTCCGATTTTATGTTTTGTTTTTCCCTTACCGGTTTATACTTCTTATACGTTTTACTAAAAGCGTATTGGGCTTGGGCCAGTTTGGTATGGAGGATTATTGGATGCAAAATCAGGAAAAGAAAACTCTGACAAGCCGATCGATTGGGATTCGAATTCTCGATGCTAAACGAAAGAAAGAAAGAGGGGAATATAGAAAATGGCGAGATTCGATGCGAAGACGATCGTTAAGGACAAGAGATTCTGGGTCGCTTCTTTAATCATCGTCTGGGCTGCTGGTCTTCAGGTTTCAATTTTACCATGATTTTTTTTTTTTTCTGATTGATTCAATAGGGTTTATAAATCTTTTTGATTTTTGTAACTTTATATATATCTGAAATTAATCCGGTGGCAGGGTCACATGATGTGGCTGCAGAGGCAAGACTCATTTAAGCAGAAATTTGGAACAATTGATGAAGACAACCACCACAAGTAATCTGATACATAACAGGAGTTTATGTTTCTGAAACAAACTTCTTGTGTTTTTGTGTAATTGTGAGTCTTGAGGATTATAATCATACATAAGATGATAAAAAGCTTGTATTAGGGTTCCTGAACAGTAAGAAGTTGCCTATTGCAGTCTCTGTTATTTGTTGAGATTATTGTGTATTATTAGCTTGAGCTTTTTGCCTAGTGGAGTATTTAAGAGCACTGACTCTGAGTAGTTGTAGGCCGCGTAATCAGCTTACTGAGAGGGAGTGTGTAACTGTAGTTGTGACTTGTGGGGTTATGTACCAGTAAACTTCGAAGAACTCAAGAACTAGAGAGCTTGTTCTGGATAGTCAAATTAGATCTAGGCGCCGCCTAGTGTTGCTTAGAATAAGTGAGGATCTTGGATGGATTGAGATCTTTTGATACTTTCTTTTTGGGGTTTGTTTCTTTGCTGTCGTTTTTTGAAGCATTATTATCTTCTTGCTTCTTTCTTAGATTATATATGTAAAGGCTGGCTACTGAATGAGCTCTTCTTCATCACTGGAATACCCAAAAACTGATTGTTTAGGTTTCCATTAGTTCACTCAAACGGTGTCGTTTCTTCCTTAGACGTCGTCTCAAGTCTCAACCATCTCTAGTTCCCAGTGTATCAGAAAGAATCACCAATGATAAATTTCGTTAACTTGAAGGAAGTTTAATATTGACATCAATATTATTCAAAAGTTTTTGCCAATTGCAAGTACACTTACAGTAATTTCTAAAAAATTTAGTGTATATTTCTTATTAACGGCGCACTATAGTTATGTGATTTCAGATAAAGAAAAAAAGAAAATATTATTCTATTATTCTTCTGACTTTCTCAAAATTTACAGTAAATTTTGAAAAAGAAAGATATTTCTATTTCAAAAAAGTTAATTGATATGGACTTCAGATGCATATATATGCAAGTTATTCTTTTTTTCTCAAAATTTCATTCTCTATGGAGTAATAAAATGTCAGCAGATACGCATATATGCAAGTTATTCTTTATTTCTTCTTTGTCAACTATATGCAAATTATTCGAAATTAAAATTTTTAGCATAATATTATTATTGCAAACAGATGTGGATCTCATTGTCCATATCATTTATAAAATAACCTTAATCATATTTTATAGATAGCTAAGTACTATGAAAAGCCAAAAGTAGTCATATAATTAAGTAGCAAATCATAGTTGTGATATATCTTATCTCATGTTTTTATAGTTATTAACTTATTACTTTGATTTTTTATATCACTCACTCAATATATATTATACTTTTTATTTTTACTCACAGCTGTTTAAGGTATACTTCATAGATCTTTGGTACGTTTGAGTTAATAAGAAACTCACGGTTTCAAAGTGGAAATCCCTTTTTAATAAAAAGGAAGTACACAACATAGCTTTTGTAGATTTTATATTTTTAATAAATTGTTACAAATGGTTACAAATAGGTTATATATAGGTTATAGATTAATTCATATATTAATATTAATTGGTTACACCTAAATATTAGGGATATTCTAAATTGATAATTGATATATTAGTGGTAACAAATAAAATCATGGATATTCTAAATTGTATTTTCGGAAGATTTTAATTTGTCCTATATCACGTTGTTTCCAAAGATCTTTAAACACAATATTACAAATTTATTTTCCACAAATTTTATCGATAGACCACAACGTTAACCAAAGATAAATTACGAAATTGATAGATTGATTGGTTACAAGTTAAATAGTGGGTTACAAGATAGATTACAAAATAAAATTTAACCAGTGTTATAGCACGGATAATTATCTAGAATCATTAATAATATAAACTTACAATATAGGTGTCTTTTTCAAGCATTCATATTTAGCATATGATTTTATTGTATAATGTTTTATCCCTAAAAAACTTTTAAAACAATCACATAAATTATATTTTATATAAAAATTACAATATAAATAAAATGAATTTCAACCCATGCTCTAGCACGGATCTTAATTTAGTTTAGATTAATATAACACTACACATTAGTTGTTTTCTCACATAAGTCATCACTAAATTTTAACCCGCGGTGTACCGCGGGATTATTTTTTTTACTAAAATCATTAAATTTCAAGTTGTAATTGTTAGTTAATTTTATACGTTTTACTTGATATTTAAGATTGTATAGTTGTATTTTGATTGTTGATTCTACGATTTAATCTGTCGTATACCGCACAACAATTTATTTTTGTTATAAATTAATCTATAGTCTTAATATCCTTTATATTATTAAGTTGTACTTATTTGTTTATAATAATTATATGTATACAGAGGTGTCAAACATGTCGGTCCACTTTTTATTCTTGGACCGCAGGAGGTCAACCCGCTAAGACTGCGGTCGTTAAAGTTATTCTCAAGCATGTCCCGACCTAAATTTTATATTATTTATTCTTTAAAAATTTGGTAGCAAAGAAAAAAAGAAAATTTAAAATAACTTATAATATTGATATTTTGTAAATATTGTTTTGTAAAATTAGAAACTTAATATTAATTAAATTAATTATAAACTTAATAGTTAATGTTAAAGAAAGTAGTTATGATTGTTTTGGAAATTTTATTAGGATGAGAAATCTTATTTTCAAAAATAGAAACTTAATATTAATTAATTAAATGAAAACAAATTAATAATGAATGCTAATGGCATTCTTGTAAATAGATTAAACTCTAAGAATTATTTGCTAAATGTCTTTAAAAATATATATATATAGATATCAGAAAATATACATATCATACAAAATTTCCTTTATTTCATTTGATTTTCTATTGTTCTCTCAACTCAAAAAGCTTGTATTTTTCTACTTCAAGATGTGAGTAGGATGGTGAATTCTTTAACACAAAATATTAAAATAAAAAAGAAATAGGAAAGTAGTAGGATGGTGAATTGAAAGATCTTGAAATGACTAACGTAGAATATTCGAACAAAACAACACCACATACACTCAATGCTCTTCAGCATGAAGCTTTCCTACAACTAAAGTACAAAAGCTGTCACATCAAGTACAAAACTATCTCTGAACAGAGATGCTTTCTTATGTGGCGACCAGAAACCATACAGAATCTCTAAAACACGTCCCAATTCCACACACAAAAAAAGAAGAAAATTGTTGATTTGATCCATTATGCTCCATTACCCACCACCGCATTACATCATACTCGTGCTCTAAAGTATTACTTTTCAATTAACTTTTTTGTTTTTTTTGGCAGATTACGTATGCAAAGAAAGTAACATATAGTAAATTAATTGTTCATATTTTTACTACCAAAAAAAAAAAAAAATTGTTCATATTACATAATAATTTTTGTTGCAAATTTATTAGACAGCTGTTGGAGATATACGTCGGAAGCTCATAATTGATTTGAAGTGTGATAAATTAAGAACTCTAAACACTAGTAGATGACTTTAAGTAAAGAGATACTTTTAATTGTGCAAAACATTTCATATATTATACCCTGATACAAAATTAAACAAAAGCCAAAATTAGCATTACAATAACATGCACTCTACCAATAAGCAACGATCATGTGTTTAGAAATCGGACTCATTGTTTTCTCTTATTATAACTTTATAATCGCCGGTGGTGCTGTCATTATTTTAGACTGATTCATTGGTGTTCGGTCTCGTGAAAACAACACTTGCATGGTTTGTGTCAATTTCTGCATTTGCTTTCGACGAGAATGTCACAATTTGTGGACTACTAAGTGGGAGTTCCCTGTCCATGTCGGGAAATGGTGAAGATGGTTCGTCTTTGCTTTTGCCCCACAAAACTGAATAGAGTCCAAGAACAATCACTATTGCTCCAAGAATCCTACAAATATTATATACACAATTAATCAGTGAGATTAAACTAACTAAACCATTATTTATTTTCAAAGACCTTTCAGAAAGTTTACGTACCTCCCAAGGAACATAACCTCAGCAAGGATTATAGACCCCAAGATCGCAACAATGACCATGCTCAATGGATTGAAGGCAGTCACAAACACTGGTCCTCGAGTTTTCATTATTACTCCTTGAACGTAGTAACCAATCCCTGAACATATTATCCCCTGCATACAAACACAGTAAGATCAGTTAAGTTGATTTGTATATATAACTAAAACCAAAACTTTATATTGTGTATATTAGTATAATTAATCTTACACCATAAACAGCAGCTAGTAACTTGGAATCCAATTGGATAGCCCAAGCAGAAGGATTTCCCCTTTCAATATAAAGTGCCACAATAGTGCTTTCAAGAGACCCCATAAAGCATATGTAAGCTGTCATGGATAGCTCTACCGGGTATGACTTAAGCGTGATTGCCTGCATAAGCAATCATTATATTGGTCTAATAAGTACTAGATGTAACTATTTATAAAATATTGAATCATCATATGAAAATTTTGGTCTTTAAAATTACTTGGAGATTGATAAAACCGGCCCAGCAGATGCAACCCACAGCGATAAGGAGTGCGCCTTTAGTAAGATCTTGTTTGACTCCGGGATTGGATGCGTCTTGATGAATGTCGTTAGGATTAGCCCAAGGCAAAGGAATCATAGGTCCTTTCACAACAGTCATAAGCATTGCTCCACCAACTGTCACAATTGTCCCTAGAATCTTGGCTTGGCTGTGTATTTTCCTGACGTTAACCTTCTCAAGTCTACGCATAAAAAATAATGATGTCTTTAGACGATAAACCAAAACAAACCACATCATACGAAACAAAATTAAGTTCGTAATACCTGAAGATCCACGCCATAATAAAGGCAAAGGCAGGCAGAACATTGGTCATTGCAGCTGTGAAAGTCGCCGAAGTGTACTTCATGCCAGTGTAGTATAAGTTCTGATCAATTGTTGGTCTGTAAACATATAAACAAAAATTCAATTAATTATTCGTTTTCAAAACGTAAGAACTAAAATATACATATTGAAAAGTAAAATTATAGCTAGTAAATCAATCTTACTCCAATAACCCAAGCAACAATATCTTGAAGAAGATGGGTAGTGTCATCTTCGGCCGTATTTTTCTGTACATGATTCAAAAAGCAAATTGAAGTAAAATAATCAGAAAAGAATATTAGTACTTTCTACGTGAAGAATACATAGACCGAGTGTATACAAGTACAAACTTACATTTACGTACGTATACGTAAAAGCATACATGCATGCATGACCAAAATACAATTTTATGTACATCCAATGAAAGTATTATACCTATCCAAGAAAAAGGCAAATGGAGCAATGAAAATTGTAGCGACGATATGGCGATAAGCAGCTAGAACGTGAGGGCTCATGCCTTGGTTCAAAGCAAATTTGGCTATGATCGACAGTCCGGCATATCCGAATTGTAGAGAAACAACAGTTAGGAATGGCTTCCATGTTTCTAAAGCCATATCTCAACGTACTCTAAATTTGGTATAAAGTGAGGAATTGCAATATGATGTAAGAAAGAGCTGATGGAGAAATGTGTGAGAGGATGAGGTTGGTTTTATAGGAGGGTTTTTAGGGTTTTGTATTATTTTTCGTGGGATAATTTAAAAATTAAATATGACTTTTGAGTTAGGAGGAATTATAGGGATTCCACTAAGTAATGCAAGTTTGATAGTGAGTATATATGCCATTCCTGTTTTGTAGAATATAACATGGTTTTTTGATATTATCCTTGATTTATAATAGGAGCATACATAATTTTTAAAGTAATTGGTGGTCGTGATGATGATGAAAACATCAACCACAATTGTTAATTATTAAATTTTGAAATTTCCAGTTTGATCCTTGGTGCCTTTAAGTTTTAACCAAGGAAAATGAGCACTTCACACCTGATTCAGCAATATTCAGTACCATCGGATATCCCATAGATTTCACATTGTTTTCTACAAACAAAATTAGCATGGCTACATTAAGAGAAGACATGTCAAAATTATTCACCTTCTCTATATTATCTTAACTTCGCATGTCATTTATTAATTTATACTAACTAATTTTACTTTCCAAGTTATAAAAAATAATTACTATTGTCATAGAAATAAAAATATCACTATACAACTAAGAAAGTTTTATAATTATTGCATTAATTTTAACAATTATTCTGAACTTTGTTTCTGTATAAAGAATGAGAAAAAATGTCGAAAAGGTTAAAGAGGTTATCATAAGAATTAGCCAACAAATGGGGATAGTGAAGTTCACTTGAGGAACACAAGTGGATCCGTGTCGATTATGTTTTTGTAGTTTTATATAAAAGGATTAGAAGAGATTATATATCACGAATAATTGAACCCACGAAATTAAATATTACTTCAATGGAGCTAGAAAAAACAATTAGAAAATGTGAATGTGTCCACATATGGAAAAACGCATTATGCATCCGCATCGGATCATATGTGGAAGAAAGAAACCAAATAACTTTTTGGCCAACGTCGTGGTTGAAATTTTTGGCACTTTATGATTCTCTCCACCTGGAACCTCTATCTCTACTTAGAACAAAAATAGTAATAATATTTTGATCACAATTTCACAAATATAAGGGAATTTATACGTTATCTGACGGAAGCCAGAGAGTTTTAATTCCCGACAGCGCCTAATTGTGTATCGTAGGCATGTTATGCGAACCATCCCTGACCCTTACGATATATTCCCATCATCTTCAGTGTGATTTGTTAAAAAAAAATTTCAGATAATTAAAATGTTATGCAGTTTCAAACTTACCTACCTGTTCAGAATATGCGATTTGTTATCAGTCGATTATGATGGGTTAGTGAAATTCAAATATAGATATGTGCTAATACTTTATGTACGACCAGATAAAAAATTTCCTTAATTGTAATATATCGTGCGTGGATACCTATCATGAACTCTTTTTTTTTAATATTTTTCCCGATGATAACGACATATCATGAATATGACAAAAGGCACAACATGAACTTATACACACAAAACTGTAAAAAGATGGAGTGATTATGTTTTCCTCCCCCCACTATACTGGACAAATTTGGCAAGCTGAGTTGACACCGATCGAATTTAACTTAGCTGGATTTTTATTTTAAGTAGCGGATGCATCTGAACTGATTTGATAGCGGATTCGTGATAAAATATCATATTCTATATTTTGTTTTCTTTACTATTGTTATTCGATATTATAAGAATACAGATAAGAGAACATCAACCCAAAAAAAATCTCTAATTTATCAGTCAGAAACAATACAGCTCTCAAATCCGGATATTATAGATTGCATATATATATATATATTCATTCATTATAGCTTATAACTTATAAGGATATTAAAAAAAAAAAAAAAAGAACCAATGGTTTGAATAGTTTACTTCATGGTTCAAATTATTTTACAGCAGTTCCAGTACTCATGGTTGGTTGTCAATGTGACTATTTTCGAGTTGTATTTCTATTAGCATCCAATTGCACGAAATTATGCATAATAAGAACCTTCTCTGACTCCTTTCCTTGTCTAAACGTTTCACAACCAACGTGGCAACGTCGGCAACTTGAAGTTTATATATCCCAAGTACATTAACATATATAGTTTTTTTCTTCAAATTTTTAAGAAATTTTAATAACCGAAGCCATCATGTATAAACCAGAATAGCTTTCAGGAGATGTGTAAAGGATAATGATCTTTAAAATACAAGCATTTCCGCCAAAAACAAGTGGTATAAGTGGGCGGCTTAAAATAATTCATCATGCCACCACCACCAGCTGTCCAAACAAAGTTTCATTTTGATTATGACCGGTGTTAACCATGCTGATTAACTAATCATGATAAGTATCATCGTATAATAATATTTCTCTTGAACTAATGGCAATTGATTTGTGGCTGCATATGAAACCACATCAGCAAAAGGAAAGGATGACTTATGTTGTCTAAGAAAAGCTTTAACATAGAGTGTGAAAAAAACAAAAATTTGATATAATATAAAAGAAAATTGTAGATAAGATAGTGTCCAGACACATCTCAGATATACGTTGCCAACATTATGTTGGTGTGCTTTTTGGGGTTTGGTTTGGTGGTTTAGGCTTTGCCATTATAATATCACTCTTTGCTCCACTCAAATCTGCATATTTTATGTTGTATTATGTTCGATATGATAAATGATCCGATATGTTTTGAAATTCTCGGATCAGAGTTTTGGATATGGTTAAAGTTACATATATACAAATATTTGTAGGTGTAGGTATCGTAATTTAAACTTGAATAGACGTACCTGCCTGAATCATATATTATGAATTACTATATAGTATAATTAGTTTTTAAAAATTAATGATAATTTTGAAAAATATTTGTAAAGCGTTGTATTAAAAAATTTGATGATTTTCGTTGAAAGATGTTTGTAAAATATTTATATTTAATAATTCTTATGTGTATGTCTCATACTTCAATTTTTTTTTTTTGTTTTACGTTTACCAGCTATAATTTTTTTTCTGTATATAAGAGAAAAAAATTGCATTTTTTTTTTAAATGGTCTTTTCTTGGGTGTCTAATTAAAACAGTACACATGGTTTATTTTTATGAAAATGATTCACTCTGTTCTTTGGTGCACGTTCGTTAACGTCAACGACTCAACGTATAACACCTTGTATACTTACGGTCAAACTTACACAATTTTAAAACCAAATTAAGAGATGTGTATATTTTTAAGAGTAATCTCTCTTATTAAAAAGTTAGCTCCAGAATTATGACTTTTCAAAGTTCCAGATGATGGTGAGCAAACCTTACAGTAATTTTGAAAATGTATAAAATCTACAGTAGTCAACTATAATTTTCTTATATCAACATATTCATCTAATTCGTAACATGCACAAACAATTATTCAATTTGTATAAATAATTACACCAACACATATCACGGCGAGAAAGCTATACCTGATCAAATAATTAATATTGAAAATCAATAAATCATTACTAGTTCTATAGTGATAAGAATTAAATTAAGAAAATTGTTTGGCAACGGCGAGGGATGAGAAAACAGATAAAACAGCGAGGCAAATGAAAGCAAAGAGAAGAAGACTGGCCGATGCGTAGCCTCTACTAAAGAACGTGTCCACAGGATCAGTCGAATCCAATGCGACTAATGCTAAAAATGTGTCTTTCAAATCTTTGCTCACTCCAAATCCAGCTGCTGAACCCGTCGCCACTAGATATGATATAACCTGTCAACATTTTTAAATTAGAAGAAAAAAAAAAAAACACATTCTAGTAATACAATAATCGAATGGTCATTAATTAATGAAATACCTTGTCACCGTAAAAATCGAGTTGATAATTAAAAGGGTCTTTGATTCCGGTGGCAAATAGGGAGATTGTGAAGAACAGTTGTATGACAGCGTAAACTAGTCCGATGGCGGCAGCTGAAAGCATGTATCTTCAAGAAGTGAAAGAATTAATACACACTTCGGTTTTAATAACCAAAAAAATACCCAATTGTAAAATAGATTCCTAGTTTAAGAATAAACTCATACAAGAGGCAAACCAAATTGCTTTTATTATAAAAAAAAAACAAAACAAATTACTTAAATATGACTTATGCTTTCCAAAACCGATGAACAAATCAAAATGAAGAGCTTCGTTAGGGGAATTACCTATAGGCATAGACATCTTTAAAATGAAATTTAAATGCGCTTCCTTGAGATACAATGGTGACACTGTTGGTGCTGAGGATGATGAGCGCTATAACAAGGAAAACCCCTGTTAAAACCCTAAGAAGAAGGAGTAATACCTTCAACGAAACAGGTGGTGGCGATGGAGGTGGGGGTGCCATGCATAGAATTGACAAGTACGCTTTTTAATGATCTTCTTAAAATTGGGTTTCAAAGAGTAAGATGAAGATAAAAGCCTGAGATGTTCAAATACAATTCATGGAATATTTTCAATTAATTTTATAACTAAAACTTGCTAGAGAGATAAGAGTTGACTTTTGCTCTATGGCATGGGACCAAGTAATGACGGTAAATGTCAAACAAACAAAATATACCAAAGTTTATTGTTCAAGTCGTGCTGAAACTGGATCACCACGTCTAGCTTACCATAAAAAAATGTGATATATAAAAAATTTCATAGAATATTTTTTATGTCTCAAACTTTATAAACATACCAACCTTTGACGTCAGAGAAAACATCATCCGACCTTAAACTAATTAAGTTGAAATTAAGGTAAAGACTCTTAAGAAAGAAGCTTGTGAGGATATATATAGCCTGGAATGATAAGCTACGCGCTCATATATAATTATTTGGTGTAACTGCTGCTAGGCTGTTAATTGATTCATGGACATCTCTCTAGCGGCGAAAATTCGAAGCCGTTCTATCAATTTTCTATGCAATATTTGTTTAGGAAAAAAATAAAAAAAATAAAGATAAGAGTTTGACTACGGGACGAAGGGCTTCTTATAACACGGCGTCCAATTTAGCGATCAACGTTCACATTTAGTTTACATTGTTGGTTATAAAGATCTTATACAATTTCTCAATGAGTTCATTTAGTTGAGAAATTGAGATTTGCACACGGAAGGTTTGGTCAACAAAGACTGAAACTTGAGTCACAGCTGACAGCTCCTAAGATATCAAAGAGTTTCCCTGAGATTCGATGGTGACGCTATTGGATAGTGAGGAGGATGACACAATTATAGCATCAAGGATAAAGGATTATTATCTTCAATGAAACAACTCAACAAGTAGCTTTTTAAAATATATCGAAAACTAAAAACACCTTTTTAAAATGGGGTAATATAAGAGGAGTATTAAAGATAATACTAGTTGTTAATGTAGAAGAAGACATCGATTACAGTATTGGTCAAAAAAAACAAAGACAATGCCAGTCAATAAGCAAATATATCTCGTCGACTAGAAAGATAGGAGTTGATGATTCGTTAATGTCAACGTTAAATTTTAATTTTTTTTGTATTATTTTACAAAAATCATAATATGGATAATTTTAGGCGATGCATTAATACGTTGTAGGATAATTTCTATACAAACTGCAAATTCAGCTAATGTGTTTTCTTATGCTTATTTGCATGTGAGATTGTTTATGACTAAATAAAGGTTATAATTTTTATACGCTAACATGATCTTCCTTCGCCCAATTATAATTTTCATTATGTGTTTAGCCTTAGGGAACAGTTAAAAAGTTGACCAGAGGTTGGCTACACATGTTTACAGAAATAGTAAATACAAAACATAACCTTGCGAGCTATGTATTCGGAACGTGACCAAAGAATCTTAAAAAGCATATAATATAATTTTATTGAATTCCACATTTGGTGGGAGAACCATGAATTAGAATGAAGGAATGCATGTAGGGATACAATGATATATATGTGTGTTTATGAGTTTTGAATTGGTTGCTTAGAAAGAGCAAGGGATGAGAAAACGGATAAAACGGCAAGAGAGACGAAAGCCAAGAGGAGAAGACTGGCCGCTGCGTATCCTTTACTGAAGAACTCATCCACAGGATCAGTCGAATCAAACACTATAAATGCTAGGTATGTGTCTTTCAAATCTTTGCTCACTCCAAACCCAGCCGCAGAACCCGTTGCAAGTAAATATGATATTATCTGTCCAAATTTTAACAAACATTAACAAGTTTTTCATTTTGTGATTCAAATCAATGTGTATGACCGCTCTCATTGTGTATACTAGACTAGAGTTATATATAATATGGACCAAGTTGAGATCTTATCTACAAACTATAACCTTATCTACAAAAATAGTTATAAAGTTAAATACCTTATCACCATAGAAATTGAATTGATAATTAAGAGGATGTGTAGTTCCGGTGGCGAATTGAGTGATTTGCAAGAACAGTTGTACGAGGGCGTAAAGTAGTCCGATGACGGCAGCAGACAGCATGTATCTTTACAATAGAACAAATCCAACCAAAAGAAATGTAAAATAAGAGTTAGTAAAGTTTATTTTTATATGTTTAAGAAAAAGGAATTGCCACAAGACTTAAAACTGACTCCGAATATAGAATAAACATATGTAAAGAAAATATAATTCACTGAATTTACGTACCTAAAAGCATACACATCGTTAAAACGCAATTTGATAGACGTTCTTGAAATTTCGAGGGTGACGGTGTTGGTGCTGATGAGGACCACCGTTATAACCAAGAAAGCCGCTGTCAAAACCCTAAAGAGGAGGAGTACTGTCCTCAACGTAACCGACGGCGGTGAAGGAGGTGGTGGAGCCATATTAATTTTCTCGTTAATAACTAGTTTCACTTTAAAGAGTAAAGATGAAGATGATTAAGGCTGAGCTATATATGTTCGAATTACAAGGAATGAATTGTTGACTTATTTATAGCCAAAGTTTACGTTGACTCGAGATTGAAGAGTTGATTTTTGTTAAAGTCAATGCCAAAACAAATGATATGAATTACAATCCTTAAAACTCTAAATAAATACACGCACAAATCGTATTCTTCAAGTCGTGCTGTAACTTGCTGGAACTCAATAAGCACTTCTAACTTAGTTATTGACATGGTATAAACCCGAATTTTTTTTTTTTTTTGTCAACCAAGTTTCACGTCGAGGCTTGTCGTTCCACTAGCCTTCGAGACTAGCAGCCGTTGATATACACTATCTTTTCTATTTTTATGTCAACCAAATTTGCTCTACAATACATATGTTATATGCATATGAAATCATTAGAGTCCTAGTTACAAGTTCAAGTTAGACACGTAGTAGCGATAATTGAAAGCGTGTTTTTCCATCTATTTGAACAATATGGTCTTCAATCATTTAGGTGCAATCACTCGTATCAAAAATAAAAATTAGTTTTTTTACCATATTACCAAAAACAAAAAATGTAACAAGGAGTTGACTATAAGTCGGCTACATATGTACATGTAACATGCCAGCCCACTGGTTTAAATAACGTCCAAAAAAATGTTTCCTGTAACATTAATGTGTACAAATTAGCAATCAAAGTCTTACAAGTTACAATATATTGATATCGATTCTTTCACTATATTTCAGTAATTTCATATAAAGTCAACGAAAACCAAAAGATATAAGTCAACTCATATATAAAAATCATAGCCACATGCGTCGCCGTTTCCTGCGCCTACTTCCTCACAATTACGTGAAGGCTCACAATTACAAGACTCACAACAGACTTCTTGCTTACTACTACCTAATTTATATATGTAATTTGTATTATTAAAAATTTGTTTACTTTTCTTAATTTTTTTTTTGTCAAAAGTTAAAGATTTGTTTACTTTGTTAATTTTTCTGGCTGTGTTGCTTTTTAAAGTAAAGATTACATAAGTGATAATAAAAATCACTTAATTTTGCTATTTTTACATGGTTTCAACCCATTTAATTTAATCAGTAATGTTATGTTATTGAAAGGTACATATAAGGTACATGCATCCGTAAAAATACTTTGATTCTAAGATATGAGAACCTACATACAATTCTAGGATTCATATGGAAGTTTTGTCAATTAATTTCGTACATTATTTTTCGAACCATGACTGATAGATAATACAAACATCATTCACGCAGAGTTCGATGAGAAAGCTTGCTAGTATAATAGTGTGAGTGAGCCAAAGAATCGTTTTTTTAGTAAATAATGGAAAAAAGGAAAGATTTTGGTGAAAAGGGCTTAGCTGAAATTTGATTTAGCAACTTGTGGAAGATATTTGAGAAGAGGTGATGATGGTCTCCGAAGAGTGTGATTGAGAAGTAGCATCAAAGTGACAAGTGTTAAAGCTCCTGCTTGGTTTCCTACATTAGGTAGTTTAAACGACAAGTAATTTAAAACGGGGAAGTATGTATTATGGTTTCCTACGTTAGGTAGTTTATTACAAGTAAATTTTGTTCCCTTATCTCCTTCTTTTCGTATTTTGTTCCTAAAAACTTGTCAAAAATGATGATGTTGTTATAATTAGCAATTCTTAAGCAAATTTGTAGAAAATTGTTTCTTCCTCTCATGTTATGGTCATTGTGTCTCATGTTATCAGTGCGGAAAAAGGTAAGTAAGTTACCATAACTATAATGAGATTGATACAGGTGCATCCAAGATTATATGGTGATAGTTTAATGTGATTTACAATATATTGGACTGTGAGTAAATTAATTATTTTCTTAACAGTGTTTCTTTATACATTGCAAACAAATCAATATTTTGGGATTATAAAAATAATAAATAAAGTCAGACCATTGGTCTGATGTTACCATTTTTCTTGCATAATTGTTTACCTTCTATAATATAAAATGTCCTGGTTTTATTATTGTTGCTCAAAAACCTTGGCTCGGAATAGCGTTCGATAAGACCTCTATTTATGGATATTTTATATGGTGCTATGTGCTTCTTTTAATTAATTTGTTATTCTAGTTTGAAAATTATCTCCAGCTCCATCTCTGCAGTAGCTTAATTGGTTTCCGAGTGTAGAATCCCTAATGACATTGGACTGTATGAACAAAGTTCCTTATTAATACAACAATCAGACTGGAGGGATTCAACAATTGCACCAACGGAAAGAGATGACCGAGGAAACACAAACAACACTATTGAATTGGGTAATGTTGCTCCTACAATGCAGAAGTCTCTTCTTCATATAATAGAAAAAAACTTAAAAGTAAAAAACCAATATTCTTTTGTTCTGCGTAAAATGGTACTTATAACAGTTCAAAACCTGTATTTCGATTATAAAAAAAAAAATCACTTTATTGATACAGTATTAGGGCATCTCCAACCCTACTCTATTTTAGAGTCAAAACTCTATTATAGAACAACATTTGCTCCAACTCTACTCTATATTTTACTTTAAAATAGAGAAAATGATAAGATTGCTTTATATATAGAGTAACTCTATTCTTACCTCTATTTTTTTACACTACCTCTATTTTCAACTCTAAAATAGAGTAATACATTGGAGGAAAACAATGCTCTATTTTAGAGTTACTCTATTTTAGAGAAAAGAATAGAGATATACATTGGAGATGGTCTTAGACCTTAACATTTGTAGTTTAACAAACCAGATTTTCGTATTTGACACTTTTGGTAGGTTTATAGAAATAGGTAAACTAGTACGAAAAGCAATATTAGTCGTTGACTCAAATTACTGTAACAACCGTTTTCTTTTTGTGAAGTTTTGGTAGGTTTTTTCTTCTTATATGCTTTTAATTTTAGGAGTCGACGGAATTATGAACGTCAGATTCGACAACTTCTATTTGTATTTGTTTATTCTTTATATTTGTCATTTTTAGTTTATAAAAGAAAATTTAATCAGATTATTTCAGGATTTTGATTGTGTGGATATATACAAACAACCGGCTTTCCAACATCCAATGTTGAAACACCATAAGATTCAGGTTTGATGGTTAAACTTTTTCAATCATATATGAAATGTGGCAAATAATGTTTTAGTTAATCATTTATAAATATATGAATTTCTTTTTTTCTTATTAACAATATTTTGCTTCTCAATCTTGTTATTCTTTTGTTATGTTATAGAAACAGTTCATTTCAAATGAAAGCCATAAAAGCAAAGATAAATATAAAATAAATTATCAAAATTGTCCAAAAGGAATGGTACCAATTTTAAGGCAAACAAATGAAACTGAGAGCATTCATCTCGACTCGGTCGAGTATCCTGGCCAACATGTAAATCTTCTTCTCTTGTCATGGCTTTATTGAAAGATTCTCATCAATATATTTTATTTATAGCACAAAATTTGATTATAGGCGATCACATTTTTCCCTTATTTCCAGTGTAGTGATTATAATACATGCAAAAATTATTAAAAGTGGCAACTTCTATTGTTTATACAGTTTGCAACACTTGAGACTGTTTTGGATGGGACCATCTATCGAGGAGCCGAAGCTAGAATAAGTGTTCATAGTTTAACTGTACAAAATAACCAGTACAGTAAAAGTCAAATTTGGTTAGAGAATGGACCTCGCAATCAACTCAATAGCATACAAGTTGGTTGGACGGTAAGTTTTTGTTAAACGTATAGAACAAAATGGGTACTTCATACAAAATTCATGTGTTTTTACACTAGGAACTAAAACTTAAAATATAGATTTATGTAATAAAAGTATATATTACTATTTTAATTATATTTATGAGCATTTATTAAGTAAAAATCCCTTTAGAAAGTGGAATAATTATATTATCCACAAATACAAGAAAATAACTCACTTATTGTAATCTAATGATCTAATGAGATATTGGAGAACCAGAGTAAGTACATTTTTTTAACAAATATTATTCATGAATTTCAAATTTTATACAGGTGCATCCAAGATTATATGGTGATAGTTTAACGCGATTTACAATATATTGGACTGTAAGTAAATTAATTATTTTGTTAACAATGTTTCTTTATACATTGCAAATAAATAAATATTTTGTGATTATAAAAATAATAAATAAAGTTAGACCATTGATTTGATTTTGTTTACCTTCTATTTTACATTTCAATATATTAGGCAGATGGCTATAGAAAAACTGGATGCTATAATACAAAATGTCCTGGCTTTGTTATTGTTGCTCAAGAACCTTGGATCGGAATAGCGTTCAATAAGACCTCTATTTATGGTGGTAAAACAAGTGTTATTGTTCAACCGCAAATTTTTCAGGTACTCCACTATATGTATAATACAAATCAATTTTTTACATGAATATAAATGTTGGAATTTTTTCTATTATTATTAAAACATCTAATCTCAAATGTTTGTGGATTTTCTGCTTCAAAATATTCGAATACATAAATCACATATACATACACACACATATATATATTATATAAATATAATTATTTATAAATTTTAGAGATTTTGTTTAATAGTTTGTTTTTATGTTTTAATATCTAATAGGATGGCGTCACTGGAAATTGGGTATTAAAAATATTTGATCAATTAATTGGATACTGGCCGAAAGAGTTATTTACACATTTAAACAATGGAGCTTCTTTGATACGTTTCGAAGGAAATACGTTTACATCTCCTGATGGAATTAGTCCTCCTATGGGAAATGGTTATTTTCCAAGTACTGACTTTCAGAAGAGTTCACATTTTTCGTTTATTAAGGTTAAGAATTTGAACTACCAAAGCATTGATCTCGGAGATAAGGAAACAAGACCATACGTAGATTCTTATAAGTGTTTTAAACTAAAGTATTGGGGATATCACAAGCAAACTAGAGTAGCCTTCTCCCTTGGAGGACCAGGTGGAAATTGTGGTTTATGATTAATGAATTATGTATATGTATCGAGTATCGACCAAAACTATATCAATTAAATAAAGTTGACTATATCTATATCCATATTATTGTGCAGAAAAAGTTTTTTTTAAAAAATTAAGGTTGGAGAATAAAAAGTTATGCAGATTCTAGGTGTTTTAGACGAGAGTGGAAAAAAAAAATACTAAGAAAGTAGTGTTAAAGTAAAACGAATAGAGTATGAGAGTAGCCTTCTCACTTGGAGGATCATCTGGATATTGTCGTATATGATGACGATTCATGAATTATGGAAAGCCTCTCAGTTACAAAGAATGTCAGTTTCACAGGGTCACAATGTACCCTTTGTTTCTTATAATTCCTCACTTCTTTGATTACTTATGATGATTCTCAGCTGGCACTGTCTTTTATCTCTCATGTTTGTGTTCTTGGTTAGTTTCTGTTAATTTGGGCTTGGGCTTCTAACTAAAAACCAATTGGCAATTAGTAGACCCTAACCCTTTATATATTAATGATAATCTCTTTAAACTTCAGATGTGGGACTTGGTTTGTATCCCAACAATCTCCCTTTCAAACCAAGGACCACATGTGGGATATTAACACGCCTCCTCGAGATGATAACTCCATCTCGAACCGATCCCACTTGGACCGACAATAAACCCCTTCTTGGGCCCCCATTACTCGGGTTAACAAGAGGCATGTCTGTATCTACTTTTCTAAGTCCACCAGAATTTTAACCTTGGGCTCTGATACCATGTTAAATTTGGGCTTATCTTGGGTTTCTAACTAAAAACCAATTGGCAATTAGTAGATTGACCCTAACCCTTTATATATTAATGATAATCTCTTTAAACTTTAGATGTGGGACTTGGTTTGTATCCCAACAGTTTATGTATCTCTCCTTGCTTGATACCTAATACATATGTTACAAAAACTCTGCAGAATGATGGTATTAAGTGGATGTGTGTCAAGTTATTGAATCAGTTCACCTCGAGCTTTTCGTTATTCAGGATTGAATTTTATGTATTACTCACCACTTTGGTTGCTAATGTTATGGCTCTCATTCTATTGTTGTACGCAAACAGTGGACCAAACACAAATGGGTGCCAGGGTATTTTCAGTCTCATTATAATAGCCTTCATTGTTTGTGATATGAGACATATTGAAACAAAAATGTGGATAATGCAAGCTTTGAGCTACTTACTGTGCTATTGCGTCCCTTCGGTTGATGGGATTTTTTGGAGTTGATTTACTGTCAAACGATTCATCCAGTTCAGTCATAGACCCGTCATTGCTTCTAAACTGGTGCCTACAGGTACTACTTCATAGAATCTGTTTTGTTTACCTGAACTATGGACATGGAAAATATGAGGGCTATAGGCCAAACCTTTTTTGCCTCGTGCTTCAGACTACAGAGGACAGTCTTCTTTATTTCTCTTCTCAGCTCAGACACTTTCTAATGAAGTTAATGCAAGAATTTGCAGAGAGATCAGATCGTAGATGGTACCTCAGTGTTACTAAATTCTAGACAGAGCGACTGAGATGCAAAAACGGCTGTGGATTTGAGATTCTTGCTAAAGTTCAAATCAATATATCAGGATATAAAGGGACAAGAAGGTGTGTAAGATCATCAAGAGCGATAAAACCTGGTGGTAGAAAATCCTGGCTGCCACAAATGCAGTTCCTGGATTCAAACTCTGCAGTATATATATGAGACTATATCAGTGAAAAGAGAGGTATAAAGGTCTCTTAATGGGAATATATACAGCAAAGTAATGCCATTAGTACTACTCCCTCTTATCAAGAAGACAAGAAGGAAGCTTGAAGTGAGAAATTGATAAAGTTCTCTGCACCAACTTAAAAGATAAAAGACCATCATGATGTATCTATATAGAACCTTCGCTTGTGTTAAAATATTTTCAGATCTAGAGCAATTGACCTGCTAAATCATTTCATTCTGCGCCAAAAACCTGAAACAACAGAAATGGCAGAAGATATTGAAAGCAAATGGAGCTTAGAGATATTCTCTGTACCTTGGATCATACGTACATTAAATTATGCGCTTGTCCTTTGTTCCAGTCTCTTGTAATATTTATGTTATATGATCCTATTTATAGTTTCTTGTTCGGGTTAAAGGTATTGTCTTCGTACGTTTCAGTTTTATTTGCTGGCATTTCATTTCATTGGACGTTCTTGAACAGATTGAGAGACAAGGGAGCTACTAAATCTTATTTACGATCAATAAATATTTTGAAACAGCAACCTTTAATATATAGAAGAGTATCCATCACAAATATTACTAGAGTCTATAGGACACTTAAACTCTACTGATGGCATACATGATGATTAAGATAATTTATTAAGATTGCTTTTTGATATAAGGCAACAGACAAACTGAGACATGAAACTTTCTTAATTTCAGATTCTGGGCTTTAGACGACCTTAATCATTGGCAAGCTTGAAGGTATGGGCCTGCTTTGTGGCTGCCTTGTTTGAGTAAATTCCTGCAACGAAGTGGTCTCTAACTTGAGGGGTTGTGAAAGGGAACCTAGTGTTGACCATGGAGTTTAACCAAGACGCCGTGCCTTCACGGTAGAGAGCACCTATGGAATCAGAGCGGGTGTTGGAAAGTGCCTGAAGAAGTTTCATGTGAGTATCAAACCCTGGAATGCTATTGGAAGTACTGACTGTACCAAAAGCTCCACCAACAGTGCCCCACCAGCCAAGCAAACCCCAAATCAATGTAGGGTGGTGTCTCCAGTAACTACACAAAACAAAATAAAAACAAACCTCATGAAGTGTGATAGTTGATATCATCATCTATCTTATGGTGTTTGTGTTAAAGAGAACATTTGTCACTTACTCGCATGTTCCAGTGATTGGTGGGAATGGAGCAGGAACGAAAGGAGTTCCAGGAGTCGGTGGGCTTCCTCCAATGATGGGTCAACGATGGGTGTTGGTGGAGTCACAACGACTGGAGTACTTGGGGGAGGAGATGAGTAATATCCACCAGAAGGAGGATTTGAAGGCGTTGAAGGATCGTAAGGTGGTGTCCCAGGGGCGTGTGATGGAGTGGAAGGAGTTGGAGTATGTGATGGAGGTGAAGGGTGAGATGGAGTTGAAGGAGTAGGGTCGTAAGGTGGAATTCCACAGTTAGACCATATACAATGGGGTAGTTGAATAAAAAATTAAATTGTTTAATCACTACGATGAGATTATTGAATGTAGGTGGATTAATTGGTGTTGAAAACATTCTAACATGTTGAATAAAAAGAAAGAGGGACCAATGCTGACACGTGGCAAGTTTTGAGAGGCTGTCAGTTTTTTTCCTTTTTTAATGAAGATTCGCGAGAGGATGACAAGTACAGTAATTTTATTGGTGACTAAGATTTTGGATATTATTTTCTCAACTTATATTATTAAGATCAATTATTGTATAACAAAAAGTTTTTTTTCTAAAATAATTTTCATATCAAAATTTATTATTTTATGAACTCTATAAATAGAGATTTGGTTCATTTTATTTGGACAAAAAAAATTCATTCCTACTATAATTTTCTAGTTATTATCTAATAAACTCTTATTTATTTCTTAAATTAGTTAGAAATTTAAAATAAAATAAAAAATAAATGTAGCTTATATTAATTTTATTTTTCTTTAGTTTCAATTATTGTTATCAATATGTAGTTATAAAATTATATAAATAATTAAAAATATAAAGTAAAAATGGTGGGGTAGGATGTTGAATTTTATTAAATAAAACTATTGGAGAGATTAAAATTGAATTGAGTGTTGAATGATTAGGTGGAAGAGAGAGAAGATGATGTGAAGTGTTAAAAATTGAGATGGAAGGTGTTGAATGTTTTAACCAATGTACATGTCTTAAAAGTAGGCGTGTATGATAGAGTTGAAAGAGTTGCACTGCAGCTTCCAATGTGTGCTGAGGACTTACTGCATGATCAGTTAAGTGAAAAGTAATATATTTGGTCAAGTCAAAATTCTTCTTACATCAAATAAATAAATAAAGTTACATATGTTGTGATTTACTTATTTTCCTATAATTATTGTATTAGTCTTCTTAAGAGACTTGTAATGTATATCGATTGATAGGTCAAAGCAATAATACAATTAATATTATAGGAAAAATATTTAATAATTATAGGAAAATTAAAAAATCCTAAAAATAAAAGGATTACAATTAATATTTTTGAAAAGTATATAAAACCAAAAGTAATCTATTATATCACTAATTCTTATAGGAAAGTTATCTATTAAATTATTAATTTCAATAAGAAAATATGTGCAGTTAATAAGGAAAATATTTGCAATTTAATTGCAATTATTATTTATTATAATCATATAGTAAAAAGAAATTTATACAAAAAGTGATTAAAGTATAAAAAGATTCAATGTGTTAAAATTAGTGATTAACATAATATAAGAAAAACAAGATAATCAAAATAAGAAATTAATTTAACTTTTTTAAGTTTTTTAATCCATGAATGATTTGATAAATTATTCAATATTATTATGTTATTATATAAACTTTGGTTTTTAAAGTTAGTAACTCATGTAATCGTGACACATGTCAATTTTAACAACTAAATATATGAGATTACAAAATATGAAACAAATTTCTTTAAGATATTGTTACTTTTTCAAATATGAGATAAATTAGTTTTCAGTTTTTTTTTTAGAAATATGTTTTATTAATTTTTAGTTTTTAAAAAAATTAAGTAAGATATAACTTTGATACGATGTACATTTTTTGATATGAAAATTATAAATGTTACTAATTAGGATTGAGTGCATAGAATTAAAATTTAATTTTATTATCATGTAATATACAAAGAAATTGTATTGCAAGATGAAATGCATGAACTCTAAATCCGGTTTTAAAAAATCAAATAAAAAAAACTAATATTTTGAATACAACTTAAAATTGGTGAGATTTTCAAAAATATCCATTTTTCTAGTCACTTTTCAAAAATACCTTTTCATGGTGTCCATTTTCGAAAATACCCCTTTTTAATATATAAAATGACAAAATTATAAACCCTAAACTCCAAATACTAAACTCTATTTTTTAAAAACTATACCCTAAATGTAAATTGGGAACCCAAACCTAAAAAAACGAATTCTAAAAATTAATTTAACATAATGTAATTGTGTAAAAAACAAAAATAAAAATGTTTTAAAAAAGGATATTTGAAAAAAGAGGTATGCCAAAAATGTATTTCTATTATGTCTACATAATTCATTAACAAAAACAAAAATACTATATTTTATAACTGAAAACTGCCGGAAAAACGGCCAATTCCCCCATAAACTATGTTACTTTATCGCATGCATACACGAAACTTTCATCTGTGCCTATTCTCCTATTAACTACGACAAAATTTAAATATCCTACATAAACTATGCAAATTCGGTTAAAAACCATAAATCTTGAGACGGTGTTACTGTTCCGTTAACATATGATGACTAGGATGCTGACTAGCTACAGAACGGCGTCGTTTTCAATTTTTCATATATTAAAAGAAAACACATTTTATTTAAAAATAGCAAGACTAGGAATTGAACCCGGTACCTCTTCTTCGATGAGTCAGTCTTACACCAACTTAGCTACTATATTATTTGTTGTAGGTACAAACGGATATATATATATATAAACCTTATGAACAACTAAGAAATATGAACCCTAATTTTTTTCTTCTTTTCCGATTTTCCTTTTCTCCTTGGCTCATTCATTCTGCTGCGTCTCCATCCCTAACTGCAGAGATTGATTTTAAATGCGTCTCCAATTCAATTTCAATCTCAACTTTATGTTGATGTTCCTTTCCCTTTCCCTTTAACAAAATCAAGTTGGGCTATTAAAGATCGATCTGGAAACATTATTTATAGCAAATTTGATCTAATCCACCGAAGAAATCCCAATTTTTGAAATTCATAAAGAATGATTAAGAAGCCACGATCAGTCACATGTTATCGGAAAAGAGGAAGCAAGAACAGATAAAACGGTTTCGTTTTCTTAGTTACTTTTCTTAATTTGTGCATCTGCCCTATATATATATATATATGCGGTTGGGTTAGAAACGAATATCATAGTGGTCCAGATGGTTTTGATTCGCTCGTGAGCATCGGAGGTCATGTGTTCAAGTCTTGATTTTGTAGTATTTAACATCGTATTTTAATTTTTTCCCTTTCAAAAAACAAAACGATGTCGTTCAGTAACTCTACGTGGAATCTTAGTCATCATATGTTAACGACACACTAACACCGTCTCACGATTTGTGGTTTTTAACCGTATTTGCATAGTTTATGTAGGATATTCAAATTTTATCGTAGTTAATGGGGAAATAAGCACAGATGAAAGTTTCGTGTATGTATGTGATAAAGTAACATAGTTTATGGAGGAATTGGCCGTTTTCCCGAAAACTGCCACACGAGAAGGTTTTTTCAGAAAACAACATGCTGTTCGGAATTTATACAACGTAACATCGTGTCGTTTTGACTTTCAGCAGCCACAGATCCAAAACTGTTAAAAAGTGTTGAGTCTCGTGATCCGTTGACTCACAAGACCAGAAGAACGAAGCTATGTCAGAGACCGCCGTGTCAATCGATTGGGATCGATCTAAGTCGGAAGATGAAGACGATGATGAAGAAGAAGAAGAAGAGTATTCGTCGCCGGTGCAATCTTTTCCGGGGCCACTGCCACCGCCGTCGGCAAATTTCGAGAAAGATCGACACTTGGTGTATTTGGAGATGATGTACGAGTTGCTTCCGTACCATTACCAATCTCAGGAGATCAATCGTCTTACCCTCGCTCACTTCATTATCTCCGGTCTTCACTTTCTCGGCGCTAGAGATCGTGTTAGTCTCTCTTCATCATCAAAAGTTTCAATTTTGTGAATTTCATCTGTAAAGTTTTGTGATTTTTATAAACTTTATTGGAAATCGTTGGTGAAGGTTGACAAAGATGTTGTTGCAAAGTGGGTTTTGTCATTCCAGGCCATGCCTAGTAACAGAGTTTCACTTAAAGATGGTATCTTTCTCGAGTGTTATTATCTTTATGAGCAAGTTCTAAATTTAGCATGTGATTCAGTGAATGAGATGTTCTCTTCTTGCAGGAGAGTTTTATGGGTTCTTTGGTTCAAGGAGTTCTCAGTTTCCCATAGATGAGAATGGGGTACTACTAATAATAAATATATTCTTTTAAGTTTTCTACATTACGAGATTTAGTTTTTGATTATCTTTGTTGGGACAGGATTTCTTAACTCATAACAGTAGTCACTTGGCAAGCACTTACTGTGCATTGGCCATTCTGAAGGTCACTGGACATGATCTCTCGACCATTGACTCTGAGTTGTTATTGTTGTCCATGAAAAACCTCCAACAGGATGATGGAAGGTATTAGTTTTTTGGTGCTTTAAAAAGCATAATGCGTGTGTAATGTCATAAGTGTGTAACTTATCTGACGAACTCCGGGAATTTGTTTGCAATATTCTGATTTACATGGCTGGTATTGTGTAATGGGGTCTAAAATTGGGTTATGATACTTTGTTCGTTTTGCTACAGCTTCATGCCTATCCATATTGGAGGTGAAACTGATCTTCGATTTGTATATTGTGCTGGTAAGGAATAGCTACCTAATAGGATTTGTAGACCATGTCTTTATACTTGGAGTAGAGTGTCAATCTAGTCTTTTAATTTGTGGATCAGCTGCAATTTGTTACATGCTGGATAATTGGAGTGGAATGGACAAAGATAAGGCTAAGAACTACATATTAAACTGTCAGGTTTACTTCTGTTCTTGTAGTTGCTTTTGTCATTTTTCTTCCATTGTTATTTGTTTATTTATGTGTGTTAAGAAGACATTCTTGTGAAACATTCTTTTTGCAGTCATATGATGGTGGCTTTGGGCTGATCCCTGGTTCTGAGTCTCATGGTGAGTTGAAGACAAATCCTATACAATCTTACAGTTGATTTTTTTCCATGAGCAGTCCAACTTCGTAGCACATATGTTATGTGAATCGGCTAGAAATTGTTACTGAATTGGTCATCGAGGACACTATAGATAACTAAGCTGGTTCATTTAGGTTCTTACTTCAATGGCTACACATAAGAAAAAAAGCTGTACTATAGTCTTATGTTATGAGGCATTGAGTTTACTTGACTCCACTCGTGTATGATGCTTACCTACGTTCTGCAACTTAGTTATGCAGGTGGTGCTACTTACTGTGCTATTGCGTCCCTTCGGTTGATGGGATTTATTGGAGTTGATTTATTGTCAAACGATTCATCCAGTTCAGTCATAGAACCTTCATTGCTTCTAAACTGGTGCCTACAGGTACTGTTTCATAGAATCTGTTTTATTAACCTAATAAATATTACCTTAGTTTCGTAATGATCCTGAGTGTTTTGATGGTTTTCTTAACCTTTCCTATAGCGACAAGCAAATGATGGTGGGTTTCAAGGTAGGACTAACAAGCCAAGTGACACATGCTATGCATTTTGGTTAGTCCACTCAACCTTTACTGTCACCGGATGTAACTGTTCTCATTTACTTATAGTACATATTTGTGTAGGATTGGAGCTGTCCTTAAACTCATAGGAGGCGATGCATTGATCGACAAAATTGCTCTACGCAAGTTTTTACTGAGTTGTCAGTCTAAGGTATCTCTTCTTCTATGTCTCATATCTCAATTGATACTAAGCTATACTAAGCTTATAGTTAGTTAGCATTAGTACTAATAGCAGCATATGGAGGATAGTTTGGTACATTGTCTCCACTCATGCGTTTACATTTTTTATTCATGATCGATTACTGGTAACAACAATGTGGTTAACGCTGCCACGGCTCATGCATTTTTGTGTGCAGTATGGTGGATTCAGTAAATTCCCAGGACAGTTACCGGACCTGTATCATTCATACTACGGTTACACGGCTTTTAGCCTCTTGGAGGAACCAAGCTTAAGTCCTCTATGTCCTGAGCTAGGGTTACCTCTTCTTGCAGCCTCGGGAATTTGATGTTTAGATTGCCTCAAACTCAAAGTCACATTCTTCTATCACCACACTTGTAACGTTTAATACAAACATTCCACGAGGCAGAGTCGCTCTGTTTCAGCAGTTAAATTCTTGTTGGAATATTCAATTATTCATTGTTGGCTCTCAATATGGTAACATTGCAAACTCAAAAAATGAAAAACTATAAAGAAAACCAAATTTAATATAATTCTTAGAAATAGACATAGGAACAAAGAATCAAAATTTTAAAATCATAAAATCTGTAGAATTGTGTGATTTGACAAAAAAAACAAAAGACATAACTTTTTTGCAGTTTTCAACTCTTGTGAACAAGTGAGTGGTGTTGTTGATGCCACTTGGATGAAAAGTTTCAGACACAAACTGCAACAATTGGGACAAAAATCCCAAAGGGAAAGAGATTCCCCACTTGGTCTTTCATGAGTCTTGTCTCTATTAACAATCGTCTTATTCCAATTTACCGGTCGATGTTCAAAGTTTCAATGCCGTAAAAAGAAATATTCTTACTGTAGTAGTAGCGTTTTCGAAGCATATGATCTCGAATAAATCAAACTAGATTAGTATATTTAATCTCTTTACTTTTTTTTATCCTCACGTGTTATGTTTACCATTCTAACTCCAAATTCGATACAAATATTAAAGCTTGTTCAGAACTAATCCCTTTTTAAAGTAAAAAGTCGGTTTAAGATAAGGGAGTGCTGAGTTCATGCATCTTTAAATGTCAACCACAACAGTAGTAAAGAGTAAACTATGCTATAAAAGAAAATAGAATCCAAAGCCAATCTTTATTCCCATGATTTGATCGAAAATACACAAATTCGGCTAAAACAAATTCTCTATCCAATCGAAAAAATTTACAACCGGTTTTATCCGATGACAAACCAAAAACATTCAGACCAAAACAAATGTTGATGATTAAATCAGACCAAAAAACCGGTTTAATTCTATTTGGTTTTCTCTCCAAGACCTCATCTTCTTGATTGAACAAATCCAATTCTTGAACTGTGTTTTTAACAGTTTTGGCTCTTGAATTCACTCGGTTTCTGCAATCTCCATCACTTTCTTCTTGTAAAGCTTCTCCTCTGCGTCTCTTAAGAACTTGAATCTCGACAATGGCGAAGATGACGATGATGATGGTGAATGCGATGATGACAATGGCGATGATCTCACTAGCCTATTGAACTCAGCATCAGACGATGACTCAAAGAAACTCGAGATCTCTTCTTTTCTACTACCATTACAAGACTCCATTAGTGACGGAGTTAAAGGAGGCGTGAACAACGAAGGTGAAGCACGAGGAGTAAGATATGGAGGAGTAATGGCACCACTTTCCATATTAAGAAACAAATCATTCAAACTCTTTCCTTTTGTGGAAACCACCCCATCTTCACTTTCCATCTCCTCTACTGTTTCCTCCATGATTGTGAACAGAAACCTCGGCACATGCCCTGGACCACACACATTCCCAAACCCATCATCAGAAGGAAGAGACTGTACTTGTTCAGTTCCAATGGGCTTAGGGTTTGAGAAAGAAGAAGGAGATGAAGAAGAAGAAGGGTTTGTGGTACTACTGCAACAGAAGATTAAGAGAAGCTCTCTGGTTCCAGGGGTAGAATAGTCATTTCGAAAGTCAGGCCTCGTCGGCGTCGACCTCTTCTTGCACCAAAGCAAGTAATAAAGCTCAGCGAGAAGAGCTAATAGCAAACAACCAAAGACTATGCTTAGAGCAAGTCCAACACTGCTCAGAGATCTCATCTTTCTTCTTCTTCCAGATAAGATTCACATCTCTTATTGTTCATCTCGATTCGACCAAATGTGAGATGCAGAAGGAACAGAAACTATATATGGAGGCTGTCTATGATTCTTAGAAAAGAAAAGAGAAAGGGTTTTTGCTGAAACGAAAAACTTAGATTTAAGGTTGGGGATGAAAGAAGAGTGAAGAAATGTGAAAATAAATAATTTCCTAAAATAGGTGTGTTATATAGCGAAGTGTGGAAGTGAACTCAATAAAAAAGCATAAGTGAATACGAAGTTTTACCCTTAATGAGAGGCCCTAGTTACCATTTTAGTAAAACTATATATATCTTATTTTGAACTCTATTATGATTTGTACCATTGATGGTGAATGAATCAAACTAGTGTACAAGCATCATTCTGGATAACGAATGGTTCTACCGACAAATCTATAACGAACAATTCTATTCGTACCGTAAATTTAATATACTAAAGACGACTCACTATCGATACCTCATTTATATATGCACGATATCTCAAGATGAATATATTTACTCTTAATACAATGAATTACGAAGAACGACTCATGAATGGACGAGGGACGAGGGAGAGACGTTCACTTTTGAAAATTTCAGTTTCTTTAATCTTTACTTAATTACTTTACCTTTTTATCTTCAAATAATTTCCGTTTCAAAGCATCAAACATGGATAGGCCCTTTAAGGCCTCAACCCATGTGATGTGACGCATGTATATATGCAGTGATATGTGAACTTTGAGACTGACTAACACAAGTAGCAATAAAGAAAAACATAAATGAAATAGAGTGAGATTTGTTTGTGTTGCGGTTGTTCATGCCTATTGATATCAAAGTCAGAGTCAGATTAGTCCACCAAATCAAAGTGTCAGTGACTCCGCCTCTCAATTATATAAATTTCGTGTTGTCATGCATCAGCAACTATCTAGCCTCTTTTATCAACCAATCATACGTTTTATGTACTACTAGACTAGTAGCATTAATATTGATATCCCATTTTATATGTGGTTCCTTTCGTCATACCACTTGATAATTCTCTCAAAGTACGTGGACTCAAATTTATTCAGAGTATTTCTAATGCATCAAAGTCGTAATATTTAGTTTTTTTTTTTTTTTTGTCAAAACAACCCCGTATATTAAGTTACCGGAAGAGACTCTCTTCGTGAGAGAGCCAAGAAGATACCGATGTGCTTACATGGGAAAAACAGAAACCTCGTGCTCTTGCACATTTCGTAAGTTTATCAGCACGGATATTGTCCTCTCTAGGGATATATCTAATGCCAAAATTGACAAATCGCTCTCTGAAGTGAATAAAATTCTTCAATTCTGATGAAAAATTCGGCCAATCTTCTATATTGGATGTCATTGTTAGTAGGTCCGAGCAATCCGTCGCAAATAGTGCTCTATCAAAATCCAAGGTCAACAGACACTCCATAGCCCAAATGAGAGTATCTAACTCTGCATGTAAAGGGGAGAGACTTCTCCGCGATCCTTTTAACCCCAAATTCATTATCTTATCCCCAATGGATGCAATCCAGCCATGTCCGCTCCGATCCATGTTTGAGTGCCAAGATCCATCAATAAAGCAAACAAGGGCGTCATGTGGGAGTGGAGGCGGAGATATCTTTGCTTCCGCTAATCCAGGCGCAAGGTCTTTAGTGTTGACTTTTCTCCATGCACTTTCTTCTTTGATAGCTTTTTCCAGTGTGTCTTGCGGAGGTTCAGAGATATTTTCAAACACTTTCTTGTTTCGTGCCTTCCATATGTACCACATCATCCAAGGAAACGGCCTACAGGTGTTCTTCGAGATTACCAAAATCTTTATCTCTCCCATATAGAAAGTCAAGGTTACTATATAGGGAAGGTGAAGGAAACACCAAAGGATGGGAGGGGATGGTCGATAAGGCCCACACTTGGCGTGCTGGAGGGCATTCGAATAACATATGATTGATGGTTTCCTCCTCTGCTCCACATCTAGGGCAACCCTTGTCTCTGCCAATATGGCGATAATGTAAGCGTTGGCATACAGCCAAGCATCCAGACATACATTGCCACACGAAGTGCTTCAGCTTTCGTGATGTTTTTAACTTCCATGCTTGCGCCTTAAGTGTTGTAACACTAGGACCCTAAACAGGGAGGTCGCCAGCAGGGCGAGAGATAGCTCTCGCGGCTTCATATCCAGACTTAACGGTATAATTCCCTGACTTTGTCAAGGTCCAGGAATATCCGTCTCTCGAGGCTTTTAAACTTGGTTTGATCCCCAAGATAAGGGTAATTTCTTTCGGGGGGAAGAGTTCCCGAAGACGCTCCAATTTCCACGTTTTTGTGTTAAAATCAATCAAAATGTTAACACAAATCAAGGGGTTTCTCTCATTTGTAAGCCCTTCTGGTGGTCGAGCTGGTGAATCTGGGATCCATGGCTCAGTCCAAATGCACGTGTTGAATCCCGAACTAATAGTCTTCCGAATGCCATACGATAGAACCTGTTTTGCCGCCAACATACTCCTCCAACCGTAAGATGGTCTATTTGAAACTTGTATCTCTAATGGGCTACAATAGCGGTAGTATCTCCCTTTGAGGACTCGACTAAGGAGGGAATCTGGGTAACGCAATAGCCTCCATAGCTGCTTTGCCAACAAGGCAAGATTGAACTCTTCTAGTGTTCGGAAGCCTAGCCCGCCTTCCGAAGTATCATTACACATCTGCTCCCATGATATCCAATGTAATCCTTTACTGTCAGCTTTGTTGCTCCACCAAAAATTAGCAATCGCACTACTTAATTTTGAGCATATAGCTTTTGGTAAGAGAAAACACGACATCACATATGTCGGAATTGCTTGTGCCACTGATTTTATCAGGACCTCCTTGCCTCCCTTGGATAGGGATTTTGAAGTCCATAAGTTTACCTTCTTATGGAGTCTATCCCTCACAAAAGAGAAGACTTGTGCCTTTGACCCATGGATCTTCTCCGGGAGACCCAAATAAGTTCCCATACCTCCTTCTTGGGATATCCCTACAATAAATTTGATCTCTTGTCGTATAAGGGGTGGAACCTCGGTTCCAAACATAATCGAGGATTTGGAGAAATTGATTTCCTGTCCTGATGCCTCGCCATAAAAGCGGATTATGTCAATAATTGCCTTACATTGATCAGGTTCAGCTTTGCAGAAGAATAAACTATCATCGGCAAAAAGTAGATGGGAAACCCGGGGACTTGCATTTGAGATACGTAATCCCTGGATCTTTCCCTCTTGTTCTGCATTCCTAATCTGTGCTATTAGGGCCTCTGTACAAAGAATGAACAGGTACGGCGAGATTGGGTCCCCTTGACGTATCCCACGAGTTGGCCTAATCCGTCCTTTTGGGTCCCCATTGATCAAAATTCTGTAGGATACAGAGGTGATGCATTGCATTATCCAACCCACCCACTTTTGATCAAATCCCATTTTTTCCATTAGTGCTCTCAGAAAGTTCCATTCCACCCTATCATAAGCTTTGCTCATGTCCGTCTTAATTGCCAGAAACTTTTTGCGGTTGGCCTGGTTGGAACGAAGGGCGTGGAAATTTTCTTGAGCGATAAGGATATTATCTGTGATTAACCGTCCTGCCACAAAGGCAGATTGAGTCTCGGATATAAGGTCCGGTAAAAACCTCTTTAGACGTAGGCTTAGGATTTTTGAAATCACCTTATAGCTTACATTACAGAGGCTAATAGGGCGAAATTTTGACATTTCGCGAGGTCGTTCTCCTTTCGGGATCAAACATATATTTGTTTCATTTAATTTGCCATCAAATGTACCAGAGCTAAAGAAATTCTTCACCATATTGATGAGATCACCCTTTATAGTTTCCCAGAATTTTTGAAAGAATAAGGCTGTCATCCCATCCGGACCTGGAGCTTTTTCCGGGTTCAGGGAGAACAAGGCTCTTCTGACTTCCTCTTCTGAAACTTCTCTCGTCAAATGCTCATTCATTGCGGGTGTGACTAGTGTCGGTACATCCTTGATGGCCAGAGTAGGGTCACTCGCATTCGAGGAAGAGAAGAGATTGTTGAAATACTCCACCGCCACTTTTTCTATTCCCTCTTCTGTATCAATCCAAACTCCCAATTGATTAAGGATGCCTGTGATCTTGTTCCTTGCTCTCCTTTGTTTTGTGGAGGCATGGAAAAATTTTGTATTTCTATCTCCTTCAGCAAGCCAAAGTTCTCTGCTTTTTTGGTGCCAGAATGCTTCCTCCTCCCTATAAGCCTCACATAGTTGCCATTTAAGGTTCAGGAGTGTTTCCGACGATGCTTGATCATCTTCGAAGGTCTTATCAATCTTATCTTGGAGATCCTTGATCAGTTTTTCTGAGTTAGTATGATTATTTTTCTTCCACAAGGAGATAGCCCTTTTGCAATCTTGGATTTTTTTCCTAATGGTTCGCTCCCTAGAGGCATCATCGTCTCCCCATCCATCTAGCACTGCCTCTTTAAAGCCAGGCTTATCAATCCATCTCTTATCGAACATGAATTTTTTCACAAACTTTTTTGGACGTGATTGAATTGATGCAAGGAGGGGACGATGATCTGAACCCCACATCTTCATATACTCCACATTAGTGTGGGAAAAAATATTGTGCCATTCCTCGTTTCCCATGGCTCTGTCCAAACGACATCGAATCTTACCATTTGACCGTTGGCCAATCCATGAAAATTGATTTCCTTGATAAGGAAAGTCTATGAAACCACATGAATCGATCATAGCACGGAAAGGTAGAAAGGAGGACTCCGATCTTTTTTTACCCCCTCTTTTTTCGTGATTCCCTGTTATTTCGTTGAAATCTCCAATGATGAACCAAGGTTCGGATCTAGAAACTCCGATACGCATTAGTCTTTCCCACACATATCCACGGTTTGCAGGGACAGGGTCACCGTAGATAAAAGTCATAAAAACTCGGTTTCCATTAATGATTGTTTCGATGTCGATCAATTGATCATCTAACAACAGGAACCTAACCGGATAGTCTTTCGAATAGAAAAGGGCTAACCCTCCACTTGTACCTTCAGGCTCAACAGTTTGGAGGTTGTCGAAACCTAAATCAACTTGCAAAGATTGCAGAAACGTCTTATCATTCTTGGTCTCAGATAAAAACATAAAACCTGGTGAGTACATACGACACATCTCTCCCAGTCGACGAGAAGTCTCTTTAGCTCTCGCCCCTTGACAATTCCATGCTATTGTTCTCATAATTTAGTTCCGGAGGGAGAAAAAAACCCCACCGTACTAAAATTGCAGCTAAGAAATATAGCCTTTACTGCTAGATACACTTCACTAAGAAGGAAATACGAAGACCTTTTCAATAGGTCCATTAGCGAATCACCACACTGTCCCAATAACGTGGAAGACAAAATTAGGCCCATATTCATCGTGATCAAATACTGGTCCATCTTCCAAAAATCATTTGTTAGGCCCAGAAACCTAAACAATACTCTCTGGCCCACAACGAATAGGGTTTCATTTGTTAAACGACTCGGCTTCTTGACACCGGAGCAAAGGTGACAGTTAACCGGAGGGACAAGAGGGAGCGCCGGAGTAGTTTTCCGGGATGTTGGAGTCAATCTCACCCTCGACTGGTAGGGGACTCGTTTTATTATTTTCTGGGTCCATGGCAACAGATCTGGGAGGAAAATGTCACAGGCACCAGAACTAGGAGATATTGGTCTGTACTTGGGTTGAGCAGCGAAGTTGTAAGCGGATACGAAGAAGAACAAGAAAGACGTATCACCGCCGGCGCAGAGGAGGACGAATCGCCACCACCAGTATGAAGCTTCGGGTGAAAATCCCGAGAAAGCCAACCCACCCAGAAGTGAGTCACAGTGCCGGAGAAAAGCTGCCGAAGTATCAAACACGAGACCTTCGGCAACCAAACAAAGTGGGTGGCGGATTAAGGCGACGAACTCAAACAAAGGTGATTCTGCTCCAATTGAACAAGTTCTGGCGGTATGACCCGAGCTGACCTGGAGAGACTGATTAGAGGTAGCACATGAGGAATTAGCTATTGATTTCAGAGCTGACGATGACCCGCGGTGGAGACTTAGATCCAGCGTGTCAGACGAAGCAAAGACCACCAAGAGGATAAGAGATATCCTTGGGTACTTTGATAGCCAAAATTTCTTCACAAGCGTGAGACTAGTTAGGTGAGAATCTCCCCAAACAAACCTAACTTGACATAAAAGGAGAACAAGTCGAAGCTTCTGCTTTGGTTGAAGAGTCCAAAAGAGAAACCAGCAATTAAAAGGCTGAGACTTCAGATTAATCTGAGAGTTTTTAGTTCCGACGGCAGCCGGAAGAGTATCGGCAGGTAACACTTGAGCTGAGGCAACCATTGACCTTAGTATATAACTAGAGTAATGTAAGTTGGTCTCTGCAATTTGCAGGAAAAATTTCCAAGAGTGATGAAGTCTTTCTTCAGGAGGAAGGAGATGTGGAGGAAAGAGATGTTGGATGTGATGAAGATTCATCCGAGAAAATAAGAAACCAAGCTCAGATCTGAAAGATAGATTCAAAAAAAATTTGAACCAAGAGGGGCTTCGGGAGTTGTGTCTGGGAGGTTTTTCTCTCTCCGTCTCAGTTGAAGAGAGTATCTAAGGATGCATCTCTTACATTTTTGAGTGAACCTGTATTAACATTTTCATATCAGTTTAGTCGTAATATTTAGTTAGATTTGCTAATTTTCAACATTTTTGTAAGCAAAGTGGAATCATTGATTCCTCAATAACAGTAAAGTTGGAAAATTGGAAACTATGTTTCATATTTCTAAAGGAGGCAATCTATAGTTCTTCCCTTCTGACCAATTGCAAACACAAAAATAAAAATAAAACTGAGACCAAGTCTTAGACTCACAACTACATTCGATTTTCTCGTGTTTCACATCTTTAAAAAATTGGCCTTCGTCACTTTTTCTTTGAGATATCCATTCACATATGATTTTTGATTGTGAGTACACATGGACCGGTCAATGAATGGTTCATCAGGTCGAGTATGACCAGTCACTTTGCAACACCGCATACATATTTTTTTCACACTAGTTTTGCAAAAAGATTTCCTTAATGTCAACTTTTTGTTTAAGAATGAAGGTATAAGTTTAAATTTTATAAATGAGAATGTACACGTGGGTTTGAACTCCAATATTTTTGTAAGAAAAGAGTGAGAAAATGTGATGGTAAGAGTCTCAAATTAGGACTAACATGGAGAAGACAAGCACATGAATCATATAAGAAAAACATGTGACTTGTTAATGTTACTTGTTATGTTGTCTTCTGGATTTGAAGGCAGACCTTATATATTTTTATCCAAAAATTCAAAAGTTCTCTTTTGTGTGACTCTTATGTAAAAAATACACTATTTAAAATATGACAGAGAAAAACGAATGATTAAAGTCATATCAAATCTTTAGCAAATCACACAAAGTTTGACTTCACATTAATTTCTCAAATTATAAGTTTAAGTTTTCGTGATGATATTCCACATCATGTAATCAACAAATCCATGCATCTCACATGTCATACTACTTATGGATATCCTTTAAAACACGGCACAAAATAAAAATAGCAAAGCTAATCTTTCCTTCTCCCAAACTTAAACTAAAAAAACACACAAATTTATTAAATTAAAAACTAGAACCACTTAATTCCCACCACAGGTATTACAATTATCATCATTACGAATCTCTTATTATAATCTGATTTGTTAATTATTTGTATTAAAACGAGCCCACATAATAATAAATAAAAATATCTTAATTATCCATCTACCTTAAAATCTACGGACCGCGGCGTCTTAACAAATAATAATACAGTTGGTGAAATCCCAAAAATACCCTCAGATTCAAAAGATAGAACGACGACGGATACGTGTTCATTAGCCAACCCAGCCTTTTAATTCCATTTCTTACGTGTGTATGACTAGACACGTAGGTCCCACTCTGCACCACGAGACAACAACTCAAATTATAAAACCTAAAAAACAAATTAAAAATTCATATACTATAAAATCCTTTTCGCTTCTTATTTCCTTTTTTTGCTTTTCTCCTCCCGACATTGTTGCGTTTCCTCTGTTCGGTCGGGGGTTTACAACAGCCCCCATTCATTGTTGTTGTTGAATCCCGGAATTAAGCCGAAAGAAGGAAAAAAAATGGGAATTCTCAACGACGACGCCGTTTTAATCGAACCTGGAAAAATCTCCGGCGATCCCACTATCGTTACCGTCAATTGTCCTGATGAATCCGGTTTAGGTTCTACTCTCTGTAGAATCATCCTCGAATTTGGTCTCTCCATTACCCGTGCAGGTCTCTCTTTTTTCTTCTTTTTTTTTCTCGTTATGGGGGAATTAAGAATATACTCTGTTTGTCGTTTACCTTCTTCACGAATATTCTTCTTTTATGATTCGAGACTTTGAGATTCATCAAATTCTGTTATGTTGTAAAAAATTGCAGATTTTTCAACAGATGGGAGATGGTGTTATATAGTGTTTTGGGTAACACCAGATAATAATAGCTCTCCTAAGATTGATTGGGAAAGCTTAAAGAATCGTCTTTTATCTGCTTGTCCTTCTTGCTTAGCCTCTTTCTACTTCTCTCTTCAATCCAATGTCTCTATCCCTCCTACTCCTTCCCTTTACCTTCTCAAGTTCTTTTGCCGTGACCGGACAGGCTTGCTTCATGGTATGTCTTTTTCTTTTCCTCCTCTGTCAAAGTATTGTCTTTTTTATTTAAAGATGGTTGATTAGAAGAATTTTGTGTGTTGTAGATGTTACTAAAGTTCTGACAGAGTTAGAGTTTACGATTCAAAGAGTTAAAGTCATGACTACACCTGATGGAAGAGTTCTTGATATGTTTTTCATCACCGACGCAATGTAAGTTTTTAATCTGATTCTCATGTTTCAATGTGAGAAGAAACACATTTAGCATTGTGGTTTTATGATATAATTCTTGTTGTGTGCATGTATAACAGGGATTTGTTGCATACGAAACAGAGGCAAACAGAAACGTGTGACCATCTTACGGCTGTGCTTGGTGAGCATGGTGTGAGCTGTGAGCTTGAACTAGCTGGACCCGAGTTAGAAAGTTTGCAACGCTTCTCTTCACTTCCACCTTTGGCTGCTGATGAGCTCTTTGGCCCAGATGGGTCTGATATTAGTAGCTCTAGCTCCAACAAAGCGGTTCTTACTGTTGATGATCACTTGAGTCCTGCGCATACCTTGCTTCAGATTCGTTGTGTTGATCAAAAGGGTCTTTTCTATGATATCCTCAGGACTTCTAAAGACTGCGATGTCCACGTACGTAAATCTCTCAACCTTTACCTTGGATTTGGTTGAAATATTTGTGGAACTTACTTAAGTAGTACTTGTGTTATTCTTGATCCAGATTGCATACGGTAGATTCTCCTCAAAGGTGAAAGGCTACAGGAATTTGGACTTGTTTGTTAGAGGTACAGACGGGAAGAAGATAGCGGATCCAAAACATCAAGCCAACTTTTGTGCTCGGCTTAAGGAGGAAATGGTGTGTCCTTTGCGAGTGATCATCGTGAACCGAGGACCTGATTCTGAGCTATTAGTAGCTAACCCTGTGGAGCTATCCGGCAAAGGAAGACCGCGAGTTTTCTACGATGTCACACTCGCTTTAAAATCACTAGGAGTCTGCATTTTCTCCGTAAGTATAGTCATAATAATACTGGATACTTCTTTCTAAGCTTTTTTAGCTGTTTGTTTTAAATTTGGAATTGTTGTGTTTTTCTTGTAGGCTGAGATTGGGAGGCATTCGACTTTAGACAGACAATGGGAAGTTTATAGATTTCTTTTGGATGAGAGTCGTGAATTACCATTGGCTAGTCTCCGTGCGAGAAATCAGATAGTGGATAGAGTCACAAAGACACTTATGGGTTGGTGAAAGTGAATCTCAGTGAGAGACATGAGAGAGAGCTTTAATGAACGTTATTCTACTCGAGGGGCCAAAGTAATCGAGTCTTCGCATGCGGCTTCGGGTTGAAGAAGGGATTGTGATTCGGATTTCGGGGTTTGATTGCTTTTGTGTGGAGCTAATCTTGTTGTAAAGATTTGGAAATTGTAAAAGGATAATAGCGCAATTGCAATGAATTGAATGCTTGTAAACTCAGTTTGCAAAGGTAAATCTGAATAGTAAACATGCACAGGAATCTATATTAACATTGTTTTATGCCCTTTAAGTTTTGTTTATTTAATTTATTTTTACAACATTAACTCCTAAAACAATTCTATAAATAACATTGTAGAAAAACTCAAATATTAAACTTTCTTAAATTGACCAACATTTGTTACATTTATTGCTATAAAATTTTAACAACAACTATACATTCCAATTTTTTCAAAAACAACTCTACCTATTAAAGTTTTAACCCATTAAATTTCCAAAACTATTTTTATGGATGTTAGAATCTCTCAAATTTAAATGATATACAATAGATTTTCTATAACAAAAGTTTACAATATCCATAATTATATTAACATTAATAAATTTCCTAAACCGAAAATCCAATTATAAAATGTCACACTAAATATGTTGAAAACCCCCCATATAATTTGGTTATTTTTTTTTGAGGAATTACCAAAAAAAAATTAAAATTCTATTAATTATCATAAACTATATATATTGACATGGAAAATTATAAATTATAAAAATATGCTAATTTGGTAAAACAATTAACATAATTAAACTTGATAAAAAAACTTATTTTGATTATTTTTTACGCAAAAACTTATTTTGATTTTGGTGAGACGGGTTGGCATTAATCCCATATAGAGAGTTAAGTGGAATTGTTTTTTTTTTAACACTTTTAGATGTGTAGCAGGAGATAAATGTATTATTAGACTATACATATACCACACGGGTTAAAACTTTGATAACACTACAAAAATCCTATACTTTGAATACTTATATCAAATACTTATAAAGTTTTATATTTTTAAAATTATTAAAATAATAATAAACTAATAAATAAATACAATATAAATTTTAAATTTTAAAATATTATCTTGCGGTGTACCGCGGGTTAAATCCTAGTGTGAAAAGTATTCATAACTTCTTGAGGAATGGATATAGTATAGGATGGGTTTTGCATAAATAAGAATCAAAATTAAGGAGATGGTCTTACTTGTAAGTATTCCTTTCACGTTTACGTTTTAACAGTGACATCTTATAATCCGCTAGAAATAATGAAATGAAAAACTCTTAATGTTTTTTTTTTTAATTAATATCATGTGGCAGAGAAAAAAATAGACCAATTTGCATGTTGTTTGATAAAACTAAAAACAAACAATTTGCATGGTATTAAAATGGTATTAGTAAGAGTGTTTGGTGAAGGACTTTGAAGCATTCCTCCTATGCATGCGTGTGGACTTCATGCTTTGGTCCCTCAATCTTTCTTTGGCTCTGCTAAGCTTCATTTCCAAAAGGGCAACAGATCTCTGACAAAGAAGAATGAACAATTATATATATATATACATATATACACACACAGTAAAACCTCTATAAATTAATAATGTTGGGACTGTAGAAATTTATTAATTTATAGAGGTTTTATTTTATCGATAAATTAATAATTATTAGTTTATAGAGAGATTGTCTATATTTGGTTTTTTTTAAAAAAAAAAAAATTTAAACTAAGATTTAATTGTTATAAACAATATTTTTATATAATCAATTACAAGGAAAATAACAATTCTCATGTTTTGAAGAGAAAACTAAAAGTTTTTGATATAGTAAAAAGATTAGAAATAAGGTCTAACAAAAATTAATGTTCATATATATACATATTTTGATAATTTTATATAATTATTAATTTATATTATTGTTGGGATCATATATTTACAAAGAATTTTCAAAAAAAAGTTATTTTATTATAGAATTATGTCTAAAATTACACTAATCCGAACTTGGGACCAGAGAAATTGATTAATTTACGGAGAGTATTAATTTATAGAGGTTTGACTGTATAAAGTTAAATATCTTGTTAATAAATTTGTTTAGTAAGATTATAAGTTTTTAATAAAACCCTAAACAACTTCCACCGAAAACTTTGTTTTCTTTGAAAAAACGAAATCAAAGTGTTAACGAGAAAGCCAGAAAGGCATGTACTTAAAGGCAGGTCTTTGAATAAAAGACTGGAAAAAAATCTTTGATTAATCATATTATCATTAGCCATTCGTTTAATAGTTTCATAGATAATAAATTCATACAGTTGGTTTTTCTCAATAGTATTGTTTATGAGTGTGGAAAAAAAAATTAGGGCATAATTTATTAATTTGCATCGGACATTAAAAAAATGTCGAACTGGCAATGCACAAACACAGATCGTGAAACCGATAATTCCAACAAATGTCACGAAAACCGGTTTGACAAGGTTGATCATCTTTGGTTTAGTTTAATTTCCGGTTTATTGATTTTATCCCAGCACCCCTTTAACAAAAACGTAATTAATTAGTGGCATGGTATAATTTCCTTTTTTTTATATGAGCTTAAAGTTTAATATTTAATATACCAAGTTTCTATGTCCATATTAAGCTTTGGATATTTCTGACGAATGAACTTGGGCAATTGCGTCCATGGAATTTTGAAATTGGTTTTTGACTTTTAGTTACTATAGTATACTTGGTATCTATTTATAATTACTGCAATCAAGATTATATATCGTTTTGTTAAAATCTATATATACATATTTGGAGACATTTATGAAATAAATCCTGAAGTTCATATCTATTTATAAGCATATCATTGACATTAAATAATTAATTTAATAAACAAATTAACTTTACTTATATTTTTTTTTATAGAAATTAAGTGTTTTGAAAAGTAACAAACATAATTGTAAATGTATACAGATTTTATTATCTTATTTTATAAGGAAGTGAGTGAAGAGGGTATTGTTCTTTAAAAATTTGAAAAACTGATTTGATAAAAAGTGACGTTTAGCCTCATATACTATATTTTACTTTTACGGATCTTGTATGATGAGTTTTTGCGGATTAAAAATCTTTGAACATGTTGCATGATCCGCCTAGCATGGCAGGTTTGGACTATAGAACTAACACTAAAACTATTAGTTTATTTCATATACTATAGATTTGTAGTCATAGTTTGGAGAATTAATTTATTAATTATTTAGTATATGAACTACAAAATATTACACATACTACAACACATTCTTAATATTCCAAAAAACAAAAATTGTATACACATAAAAATATACACTAACATACCATATAGGTATATACCTCTGTTTAATTATAGAAAACAAAACTAAGTGTTTTAAAATTTTATATTATCTAATAACAAATTTAATGTAATTAGGTTATAAAGTGTAAGAAGAAGAAAAAACATTGTAAATAAAATTATAAATTAATTAGATAAAATTTAATTAATTGGAAATTTGAAAACTAAATAAATTAAAAAATATTATTTAAAATACAATAATTTACTATAATTTAGTCCCACGGTGTACTGCGGATGAAAACCTAGTAATATTAGTAATTAGACAATTCGTATTTAATTTATAGATTAGTTTTGTGGAGGCTATATACTACGCACTGTCACAAAATTTGTAAGGTCTTCTCTAGTTGCCATCAATAATGAGAAGTACCAACAAACTTATGTATTCCGTTATTTTAAAGATACTAATATTTGTTTGTTTTATACAGTATGGTGGGTTGCATCAATGTATATATCTAATATAATTAATTAGGTAATAACCCGTGCTGTTGCAAGGAGTAAAATTTTTGTTTGAAATATTACATTTGTAAATATATTAATATAACATTTATAATACAAACTTATACTGGTTTGAATTCATCGAATTTATAAAAGTTTAAAATAATAATCGTTTCACAATAAATTTTAGATTGTCAGCGGATCTGGATAGAATGTGAACCAAATTAGTGATCATTAGATTTGTATCAAAATCTTGAATTATTAAATCAGAGAAAAATCGCAAAAACCTAAAATTACATGAATCGGATAATTTAAATAAAATTGTTTACCCGATCAAACTCGTCTGCTAAGCCATCCCGCAATGGATTTAAATTTTTGAGCCGTAAAATGTCTTTGCATCCGTCCCGTTTGAATACATGAGATCCGCGTGAGTTATACATGCATTTCAGTAAATCATTTTTTCTAATATATAAAAAATATATTTAAAGCTTAAACTTAATTAATATTAATAAAGTTAAGTGATAAAATGTTTAAGAATAACACTTTTTTTTTTGTCAAAAACACAATAACATATAGTTGTAAATAATAAATCTAAATGAAGCTAAATAACTAAATGTGTCTCGAGTTCTCTGGCGGTGATACATCAGCTTTTTCAAATGGGATACTTACTTATCCGATTTGAATTATGACTGAATAAAACTATACAAGTTGAAGAAAAAAGGAAAATGAATGACAAATTGAAGGCATTGTTTTACCCAAAAAAAAAAATCATAATTAACCTTGATCAGTATTAATTTACAAAGTATCATAATTAATTTACCTATCGTAACTGAGATTTAACGGATTAACAATTAGCGGTTAAAAAGAAAGAAAAAAAGGAAAACGCGTTAATTAGGAGATAATTAAAAATCGAAGCGGTAGGGTTAATTTGGTCGTTTCGTAATCCTCCGTTGTGTTGCTCGTGGCTCTTCGTGCACCATCGGCGGCTAAAGTAATCCAGTAGTACAGAGGTCCCATCACTACGAAAAGCTGTCTGTGTGACTCTCCTCCTTCCTCCTTCGATTTCGATATCGTTAGGTTTTTGTTTGAAATTTATGCGCGAGAGCCGAAGAAGATGACGACATTAACCACCGGGAAACACTCTCCGGTTACCGGAAAAGAAGAAGGCGAGCTATCCGCCTCCGACGAAGACGTACGTATTGTTCTCTCCCAGAGCAAGACTCTATTTCAACTCAATAATTTCTATATTCTGCTATTGAATCTGGTTTTTGTATTCTCTTGATTTGTGTTTTCTTGAGATCTGACTCTGTGTTCGCTTGGTTTCAAAATTGTATGGGGTTTATGGATTTTGCGTATGTTCATAGACTAGAGCTTAGCTTTCGTGTTGCATTAATGGCGGCAAATCCACTGTTTCCTGAATGTTTTTTCTTTGTTTCTCAGGTACAAGCAATGGAAACAAGCACGAGAGCTCCTCTTACTGAACATGTATCAGTTCCTTCAGCTAACACAAATATCCAAAGGCGTCAACCTGGTAATATATTTGCTTAGCTCTACGTGGAGCTTCTGATGCTTCAACATATTTCTTGAATAGATGATATTGGAGAGTTTTACACATACCTTGATCAGTATCAAACTATTAGAGAAGATAGTTAGATCACATTGTAATTGAATGTACAAAACTACCATGAATTTGTGGTGTGTGAAGCATGATTCTCTTGAGTCTTTGGAATTTCAATGTAGATGATTTGAAGTCGTTTGAAACTCTTCTTAATGGTAAAAATCTTTTTTATTGTGTGATTTGACAGGAAACGGTGGATATTTAACTAAACCTTCTGATGCTACACCGTCGAAGCAAGCTATTCCTGCCATTCATGGGAAGAAATTTCCTGCAAGGGGCAACAACAGCAACCTCGTGATAAACTTCTCCAATGATGATAGTGGTAGTGAATCTGATGGTAAAGGACGGGCACAGACATCAAAGATTCAACCAAAGGGAACCATGCTTGGGAATAGAAACCCGTCTACGTTTTCACAAACAAAATTGAAAGGACCAATACAAATTGATAACAGAGCTATAACAAAGAAGGCGTTGTCCACTAGCACCTTTAGTCATGCTGCGACTTCCAATGTTTCCAACCTTTCATTTGCTAAGGATATGAAATCCATTAGAAATGTTCATACCTATGAAAGGACGGTTAGCAAAGATACACGGCGGCCTGAACAGGTTGCGGATCCCAATCGCAACAAACTTCAGGATTTGAAGCAGCAGATTGCGCTTCGGGAAAGTGAGCTGAAGCTTAAGGCTGCGCAGCCGAAGAAAGATGGTGTTAACCCAAAAAGCAGTCCAGCAAGGAGAGTCAATATTGTTTCTGATGATACTAGACAGCTAGAACCAAACGAACCTCCCAAGAAGCGCTTAAAAGTTGGTGGAACTGACACAAGTCAGCCTGTTATTGATTATCGAGTGCCAGCATCTGCTGCTGCACCAATGAATGCGCCAGACGTTCGTAAAAGTCAACTGCCTGGTGAGTCTTTAAGGCAAACATTGAATATACTCTATCTTGGTTAAGGAATTCAGTGCTCTACTTTTTCCTTTATCTGATATCACCTGACTCTGATGTTATTGCAGGTGTCAATGCAAATCCTAGTTGCAAACACCTCGGAAGTAACAGTGATAAGATAGTTCCACCCCTAATTTCTCAGCATACTGTAAAAGGAAATACAAGCTCAAGTGCCTTTCAAAAAAGTGTTGTACGTATCACCATGGTTTTGTGTTTTATCCTTTATTAGAATTGGACAATTCGACTCTAATATTATTTTCTATGCTACTTTCAGGCCTGTATTTTTCTTTACTTAAGTGTATTTAATTTTATTGCAGGGTCAAGCAAATCATTACGAAGGTGGAAGAGAACTGGAAAGAATGAAAACTGTTGATAGGAGCGTGTCAAGTGATCAGTTACTTAAAATAGTCAATGGAAACCTTCAGGTTTTTTCTAGATCCTTATAAATCACTTGGAGGCGGCTGGTAGAAATTTGTGATCCTTACTTTTTTTTTTCTGTTTTCCTTTTCTGCTTGCAATTTAGCCTTGTTTGAATAGTTCTGGCCTCTGGAACATCCCGGGAAATACAACAGCTCCTGGAAATAATCATCTGGATATGCTATCTTTGTCGAACCTAGAGGAATCGCTTGACAAAGAGTTGGAAGAAGCACAAGAACGTAAACACCTTTGTGAAATTGAGGAAAGAAATGCTCTTAAGATTTATAGAAAGGCACAGAGATCTTTGATCGAGGCAAATGCCAGATGTGCAGAACTTTACAGTAAGAGAGAAATTTTATCTGCTCATTATGGATCTCTCATTGTCCACGACTCCAGATTGTTGTGGCCTTCTATACATAGTGAGAATACTGAAACTGGGTTTCACTTTAGTGGTAACATTGATTCGGCAACCAAAACAGACATCGTTCAGCATACTCAGCTAGAAAGCAACCACAGATATGACAGTGAATATGGTGGCAGTCATCCTCCACCACATTCCCGTAGTGGACAGAATTTGGGTTCAGAACCATGCAGTGATCTTGATGCTAGTACCTCTGATGGACTGCCTTGCAGTAACAAGCAAATTGCAAGTAGACTATGCTCTCCGTCAACTGATGCAAACATTTTACCAGAGGACGAGTCATTTCCAGTTGACCATGAATCTACCGAGGGGAACCTTGGTGGACATCAAACGGAAAATCTTGATCAAACACTAGGCAATCAGAAAGCTTTGCTTCTCGAAGCATCATTAAGATCGAAATTGTTTGAGCGTCTAGGCAAGAGGGCAGTCAATGGGGAGACTGTGATAGATAGAGGGGATGAAAGCGATGTTGCAAGTGAACAAGCCCACAGAGATGACAGTAGTCCTTTCTCCGAAACATATCAGCATAATGATTCTCGAGGTAAGGACTTTAGCGTAAACGATTAGCATAGTTATTTTATGAATTGTGCAAAAAGGGAAAAAATAGCATCGTCATTTTGCAACCTGATTTTACATTCAAGTGGCTACTCTTGAAGATGATTTAGCTACACTGCAGATAGCAAATACATGAATTGGCGCCAAATTCGCTGACTCGTGATTGAGTTCCCATAGGCATTGTCCGAGATGGCTGAACCAACGTGTGGCCCCCATGTGCTTCACTTTCCTTTTTCTTTTGAGTAAGACGTCTTCATGTTTTCAATTTCAGAGCTAGGTGCCAATATACTGCAAGGAAGTCCCTCCAAAGCACCAGTTGAATGGCGCTCGATTGAGGAACATTCGCTAAATATTCAGTCATCTATAGATATGGACTCCCATAAGATTTCACCAGAGAATGACCTTTTATCGTCTGTAGCTTTGTCAGGTCCTTTGTTTCGAAGCACAATCTATCATCTGAAAGTCCCAGGGTCTTCAATTACATCTCTGGGTCCAGAACCAAACAAGTCATATAGCCTATACAGTGATAAAAGACAATGTAGGAGCTTGACCGATACTGCAGTGTATGAGAAAAATGGCTTCTACACCTGTAATTTGAATGTGGACCCTTCTTGGCCTCTCTGCATGTACGAGTTACGTGGAAGGTGCAATAACGATGAATGTGTTTGGCAACATTTCAAGGATTTCTCTGATAACAGTTTGCATCAAAGTCTACATGATCCTACTGGTACGGCAGAAATTGTGTTTTGAGAGTTCTAGAATTATATTTCTTTGCTAATTTATCGGTGTTGCAGATGGTAGAGTTGGGTCAATCTCACATCCGAAGAAACATAATTCTTCCAAAGGATCCCACATTATGGACACGGTGTTTTCACCAACTTACCTTGTCTCCTTGGATACGATGAAGGTTGACTCGTGGTCTTATGAGTCCGTTCTGGCTCAAAGACAAGGACAAATGTGGTGGAAGCACTTTAGTACCTGCCTAGCCTCATCGAACTCGCTTTACAGAAATGTACCTAGAAAGGAATATGAAGGTCGAATTGAAGTCCTAGGAAATTCAAGAACATACTCATCATACTTCACGATTAAGCATAGCTTGATGGTTTGTCTTTGTTTTCTCTTTCTTTTAAGTTTTGATCTGACCACTGTTTTATTCTTTTGTTGATGTTCTTACTATCATCTTGCACTGACTTGCTTGGTGCATTCGTAGAATATCCTTAAACAAGGTTCAGATGCTGCTGTTGAACCCGTGGAAAGGGCTCTTACTATTTTCTGTCGGGCAGTTGATCAGTCAGAAGGCTTGATCCAGGCAATGTTGTTTGTTTCCTGTCAATATTCTGTTGTATCAAATTTAGCTCTCGTTCTAATTCTTGTGGCATATATTTCAGGCCCTTTCTGTGCTTTCACAAGGTCTTGAAAGTGACCCAACTTCTGAGATTCTTTGGACTGTTTATCTCCTGATTTACCATGCATATGAAGGATCAGATGGGAAACATATGTTTCCTTATGGGGTATGTTATCCCCTACCACGATATTACCTGCATATTATTGATTGTTTGAGTATGTTTGCATATATTCATAAATCTAATCCAACTTGGTGTTGCTCGTAGTGTTTTACATTTTCGTACTTCTGTATTCTTGAAATATTGTTATCTTTTTTCAGTTCATTGTCCAGTTACTAATTAATTTTGTATCTTTAGTTCTTTACTATAGAATGCTTTGATGCTTTAGTTTATATGGGATAACTTTTCAACTCTTCAGGTCAAACACAGTAGCAGATCATACATAATTTGGCTTCTGTACATCAACAGTCGAGGACAACTTAATGAACAAATTATTGCATATGAGGCTGCCCTCTCGGCACTTTGCAACCATGCATCTGGGTCTATTGACAAGAATCATGCCAGTGCTTGCATATTAGATGTTTTGCTGCAGATGTTCAACCTTTTGTGCATTTCTGGGAATGTTTCTAAGGCAATACAGAGAATATCCAAGCTTCAGGCTCCAGCAGCAGTTTCTGATGACCCTGAATTTTCACTGATGTCTCACACTCTCACATGCTTAACATATTCTGACAAATGTGTGTTCTGGATTTGTTGTGTGTACTTAGTTATTTACAGGAAGCTGCCTGACTCTATTGTCCAACGACTTGAAATGGAGAAGGAACTACATGAAATAGAATGGCCTTCTGTTAATTTGGATGGTGATCTGAAGCAAACGGCGCTCAGACTAATTGATAAAGGGATGCTTTCCGTAGAATCTTGTACCAACGATGGGTTGCCGAAAAATGGATTACAAAAGCGACTTGCTGGGGTATTTGCTCTGAACCACGCCCTGTTTATGATTGCAGTAGATGGGTTGGAAAGCTGTAGGGACATTTTGAAGGAATCTATTGAACTCTACCCAACTTGCTTGGAGCTGAAATTGTTAGCACTTAGGATGCAATCAAATGAGTTAAAGGATATGTTCTCGTCTGGGTATGAAGAGTTTCTCAAGCAGGAAGCAAAAGAGGCATCATGCATACAATGTATTTGGAATCAGTATGCTGAATATGCTTTGCAAGGAGGAAACTACGACATGGCAAGAGAACTCATGTCCCGTTGGTACGTGTCAGTATGGGATGTATTGTCCCGTAAGAATAAGACAGTACTGGCTAATGAAGAAGAAGGTGATGATAGTTTGCTGGAATCAGATTTATCAGATCTAAATTTTGCATCGGGTCAGGGGGATGTGATGTTTGGATATCTAAATCTATCTCTCCATAATCTACTGCAGCGTAACTGGACCGAGGCTCACTCGGCCATTGACCAAGCACTAAAAGCTACAGCTCCCGAGCATTTTATGCACTGTCTCAGAGAGCATGCTCTGTTTCAGCTAATCAACGAGTTGCAAGCAACTGGTGAATTTTCAATCGACCTACAATTGAGATTACTCAACTCTTACTTGGATAGAGCAAGTTCTTTACCTGTAAGAGAGCCACTATCTTGGAAATTCATCAGCAACAGCGGGGAGAAACCGAGAGTCAGGAAGCTAGTTACTAACCTTCTGGCTCCAGTTTCATCTGAACACTTAGTGGTGAATGTTGTTCTTGAAGCATGGCACGGACCATCCCTTGTACCCGAGAAGCTAAATAAACAAAAGGAACTGGTGGATTTTGTGGAAACAATATTACAGTTGGTTCCATGCAATTACCCGCTGGCTTTGTCTGTTAGTAAGCTGTTAAGGAGAGAAGAGAAACTTTCAGATCCTGGTTCCTCCTCGGGTATTCATTTCTGGGCGGGTCTGAATTTGGTGAGTACAATATCTTGTGCCATCCCAGTAGCTCCGGAGTATATATGGGTGGAGGCTGGAGAAATAGTGAGCAATATCAATGGTTTCAAGACAAGAGCTGAGAGATTCTTGAAGAAAGCTTTGTCTGTATATCCAATGTCTGTGAAGTTATGGAGATGTTACAGGAGTTTATGCAAAAGTATAGAAGAGAGAAGAGGTACTGAGATCGAAGAAGCAGCCACAAAGAAAGGAATCACCCTTGATTGATAATTTGACAGTATCAAAGTCTTTTGGTTTGTCCCCTCCCCTATAGCTAAAGTAAGAGTTAGTATTAGACTATTAGTAAAGGGGATATTTTTGGTAAAACGATGGGAATATATATACAGTTTTAAAAGGGTAAGTGAATACGAATTCTACGTTTAACATGTCTTCTGATTGTTTGTTTTTTCAGTCTCTTTAATATAAAACTGGTGTTCAAAGTTTGTGTTCTTCGTTTGGATATTGTAGATTTTTAATAGGGAAAAAATCATTCATGTGGCTCTCTAATCCAAGAAACAATGCATTTCAAACTTATTGACAATAATGGAACTCTGTCCTAGGACCTAGGCTGCCAGAAGATGGGACAAAGTCTAATGAATTTTGTCTTGATCATGATAACGAAAGATAAATATCCATTCAGCAAGCAATGAAACAAACTTGGGACCGGCGAAAACAAGATTTCCCAATAACCAATATAAAAAATCAACAAGAAAACACTAAATAAGTAAAAAACAAATTCATAAAAGCCCCTCTAGTAGAAAAAACCAAGCACTTTGCCTCCAACATTTTTCCTCCTAGCCTCTTCATGGTCCATGATTCCAGCTGATGTTGTCAAGACAATGTACCCAAACTGCATAATGATCAAACACAAAAAAAAACATTGGTCTCGGTGATTCAAGAAACACAAATGAGAAGAATGGATATATAGTCCATTTTACATAAAATAAAAAAGGTTTTAACTTTTTACCTGTCTTGAAGGGAGTAATTTGGCAGTCCAACCTTCGATTTCCTTGACGCCAACATCAAAACGAGGACTAATAACACCACACTTGTTAAGCCTTCCATTAAGCTCAACCACAATCTTACCGGATCGGTGATCATCCACATATTCAAACTCTGCAATGTAACCTATAAACAAACACAAAGTAATTTTTTTTAATGTTTTGAAGTCAAAACTAAACATATGGAGCCATCAAAACCATGTGCTTCTCCCAATCTAAATCAAGCCTGATTTTTTTTAATTTTATTCGGAGAAATCAAACAACAAGAATTTCAAATAAACCCATTAAGAACATAAATGTACCATGCTTTTGCATCACGGTGAGAAACTTAATGATCACTTTGGAAGAGGGTCTTATCATGACTTGGCGTTTCCCACGTTTCTCTGCATTACACATGCTCTTCAGAGAATCATTTAAAACGCTAGCCCTCACCATTATCGATAGCCTCTACACAAGTAAATATACAAAACTTCCCCATCAGAGCCATGACATTTGACATAAAAAAAAAATCATCAATTTGGGTAGAGATACTAAAGACCTGCCGATTTCAATTTCAACTCTGTTATGTTACATAATATTCAAACGTTAGAACAAAAATACTTACCAAAGTTACGCTAGAGTACGACGAATATAGCAGAGTAGATTTTAGCTTTCAGGTAGTTTCGAAGGTTTTTAAAACTAGGGTTTCTCGACGGAGACATAAATATATAAGCACAGTGCAAAACCCTAATTTCTCCCTTATTTTTACTTTCCAATATTTTACGGGTTTTCCAGGAAAATAAAAAACGGAAAAAAGAAAGGGCCCAACCGGATTCGAACCGGTGACCTATTGATCTGCAGTCAATTGCTCTACCACTGAGCTATAAGCCCTTGCTGACTTTAACTGTATACTAACAAATATATCTCTTTAAAACTAGAATTACACTTTCATTCATCATGCAATTTCAAGTGTATCCAAAGATTTTAATTTATTATTGTGAATAGCTCTGGGCATTCGGATTCTCGGTTCGGATTGGATCGCTTTTTTTGGATTTTGGATTTTTCGGATTGGGGTATATAGAATCCATTTAGAATCCGACTGTTTTATCGGATCAAATTTGTTCGGATTCGGATCGGTTTTCAATTTTTTTTTAAAATCCGAACTGAAACCGAATCCCTCCCTTATATATATCATTTGGAATGTAAAATCAGAAAGTTGAAATAGCTCAGATGGCTAGAATGTGTGTCTCTTAACCTGATTCCCTCTTATGGTGATTTAACTTTAAATTTTTAAAAGGGATCCATTTATAGTTAATGGACTTCAAACAAGGCCCAAAAATAATATCAATGCATCCCAAATGTATAGAAAATAACATTGTATTCAGTTTAGCGGATAACCAATCGAATTTTGGTTTTGATCGGTTTAAAACCAAAATCCGATACACAATCAATACAAAAACCGATCAGTTTTAACAGATAAATCAAAACCGATCCAAATCGGTTTATTCGGATTGGTTATATGCCCAGGGCTAATTGTGAAGAAGAAGAATGAAAAGAATTGGGTGTTCTCAAACTTGTATCCAACTACAAGCAGGAACATTCTTAATTCTTGTTACATTATTAACCTCTACTAATCTCCCATCTTGACAATAATGAGATGGATTTAGTGGCTCAAGCTTTACAAGCTGACACAATGCAGCATTACTTAACCACAAATTACAATGCATTCTTGAAGAATTTAATAGAGCTCCCCATACTCCTACACTTGCTTTCACTCTCATATTTCTCACCATATCCACAGCTTCACCAAACAAACCAGCCTTCCCTAATATATCAACCATACACGCGTAATGTTCAACTTCTGCTTTGAACTTATGTCTTTCTTCCATTTCCTTGAACATTTGTTTTCCTTCTTCAACTAACCCTGCGTGTCTACAAGCTGAAAGAACACTGAGAAAGGAAACAGAGTCTGGTTTGAGTTCGTTTTCTTGCATAGACAAGAAGAGTGAGACCGCAGAGCTTGCTAGACCATGAGCTGCGTAAGCGGATAACAGAGTGTTCCATGACACCATTACTTTGTTTCTTATCTCGATAAAGCATCTCTCGGATAAATCTATCATTCCACATTTCGCATACATATCAACTAGGCTGTTTCCTACGGACGTGTGGGAACAAACTCCAAACCTGATGAGACTGGCATGAACCGACATTCCTACTCTCAAGGCTGATAATTCTGCTATTGCGCGTAAGATGTTAACAAATGTGACTGTATTAGGCTGAAAATTCTCAACCTTCATCTGACTGAAAGTGGCAATAGCTTCTACAGGTTGGCCATGGAGTAAGTACCCGTTCATAATTATATTCCAAGATAAAGTACTTTTCTCGAATCCACACTTGTCAAACAAGGATTTTGCTGCAGTGAGGGCATCACATTTGGTGAACATATCGATAAGAGCATGTGCCACATGACATTCTGAATCTAACCCATGCTTTATAATTTGCCCATAGACACAAGAACCTCGAGCATAGTCACTACAGAGTGCACAAATTTGAAGCATACCAACCATAGTTCCTGAGTCTGGGCATAAGCCATGTAGTTTCATGTTGCTGTACACATCAAATGCTTTACTGGCATCACCACTCTGTGTATACCCTTGTGCTAAAGCGTTGAATGCTACAGAATCTTTAACTGGCAGTCTTTCAAAAGCTCTGTGCGCGGGGGAAAAGCAACCACTTTTGGCATACATTGAAATAATAGCTGTGGCAATTTCCAACTCAGACTCAATATCAGCCTTTATAGCATAACAATGTATACTCTTACCCAATCTACAAGCGGCTATTCCTGCACAAGCCGGAAGCACACTTGTCAAAGTTACAGCATTAGGCTTGACATGTATCTTCATCATATCCCTAAACAAAGAGAGAGCAGCATCATGATGACCTGCTTGCTCAAACGAAGCAATCATGGCAGACCAAGAAACGACATCTCTATCTTTAATATTTATGAACAGTTCTTCCGCTATCTCCAACTCACCACATTTAGAATACATGCTCACAAGAGAAGTTGCCACCAAGACATCACTCATCATTCCTTGTTGCACTGCATATTCATGAATTGATATCCCCTTCACTAAGTCCCGTACATAAGCAGCAGCTTGAAGAGCACTTGCCACAGCTACCTTATTCATTCTAACATCATATCTTCTCATAAGGTCAAACAACTTCAACACCTCCTCAAAGGACCCATTATGTGCATAAGCTGCCATCATTGTTCCCCAAGAAGAGTCATCCTTGCACCACACTTCTTCAAAAACGGTTTCAGCAGCATACAAATCCCCACATTTGCAATACATGTCAATCAACCCACTAGAGAAAGCAGAGGTAAACCCTTTTTTAATCACAAGTCCATGAAGACATCTGCACACATCATTCTCTCCTAGCTTTGAAACCGCAGGGATCAGATTATATAGACTAACATGATCAATCCCAACACAACTCAAATGCAAATCACGAAACAACCGCAAGGCTTCACCTGGAGATCCATTTCGAGCCAACCCAGAAACCATAGTGTTCCAAGTAACAATATCCTTCAGAGGCATTTCATCAAACACTTGTCTTGCAGAAACCAAGTCGCCAGCTTTACAATACATTTCAACTAACCCAGTTCCTATATAAACATCAGACTCAAAACCCATCTCAGCAATCAAATCATGAATTCGTAAACCTTCCTCTAAGTTCATAGATCCGGCGCAAGCCTTCAAAGCAAAAGTGAAAGTGTACTTGTCTGGATCAATAATACCTTTCTTCTCTGACATGTATCTGAAGAATTCGAGAGCTTCTCTGTGTAAACCAACTCTCGTGTAACCTCTGATCATTGAATTCCACAAGACAACACCTGGGTCTTGAACTGAATTAAAGATGATGCGAGAAAGGTCGGGTCTTTGAAAGAGAGAGTAAGCATTTATGAGCTGGTTATGGGGTTGAAGTCCTGAGACGATCAAGCTGCCGTGAATTTGAAGAAGTGACCGGAAGTTCTTACATTCCCGGAGCTTAAGAAGGAGCCCAGTGCAGGTATTTGCCATTTCAGCGGCGACGAAGATGCAAGTACGGATTTTTGGCGGTTTATAGGTAAAAAATCGTTGCAGAGACTCTCAGGCAAAATTCAAAATTTATCAAAGTTCCGACGGCTGCAACTGTTTAAACTCTTTAAAAGATATGGACTTCGATCCTTTTAATACATGCATGCCATGAAGATGTAAAAACTCGAGTGAGACTGAGAGCATGATGATCATTGGAAAGTTTGAGAGTCATGACTAAAACAAACAAAATCTAGAGCTGTAGTAGTTTCATTACATAATTTCTAATCTCGTTAAGATTGTTTATTACATCTATTGAAAGAAGGACTCAACATATCTTCCATCGTCTTGGCTCTCCTTTTGCTTCATCAGAGACATCAAAACTATATCCTCTCTGGTCTCTGCAGTAAACCCGTCGTGGACTGAGGTTTCTCTCCATAGAGAAAAAAACTATATGTGTGTTGTCTATGCGTCTCGAGGTTGATGGATCTTCCACATGCCAGTTCTGTATCCCACAGACATTAAAGCAAGCTCCCAAAGCATGTTTGGAATGCTCAACATATTGACTTTGGACCCGGGGATTTCAGACCATTTCACAGAGATCTCAACCATTGGAATGTTAAATCGCTTGCACAAGTACACCAGTTCAACATCAAAGCACCACCTGAGACGAGACGAGTCAAATGGGATACTCTTATTGTGTTTATCATCATCGATTCATTTTTACACATACCTTTTCAGATGGACGTTTGTGAAAAGCTTCCTAGCAGCAGCTCTAGTAAACATCTTGAAGCCACACTATAAAACAAAAAATGATGTTTAGTTATTTATTACTCAAGAATATGTCTTGGTGAAATAAAGAGTGCCGAAGGAAATGAGATTTAAAAAGCCACCTGTGTATCTCGAATACCAGGACCAGCAGCTAATAGAACCACAAGATGGAAACCCTTCATCAGAAAGTTGCGATACCATTTCCTCTGAAATTGACACACTGAAGTCAATTATCTAAGACGCCTATATGTATATGCATCTGTGTGTGTACATAGACAAAGAATGATGTTGCATCTAGAACAGACGTTTGCAAAACTTAACTGTAGCAAGGGCTTTCTCCTCGAGATGAGCACGAGAACCAAATGCGGATACTTGAACATCACCTATTCTGAAATCCATTTCCTTAGATGCTGGATTTCTGATTGAATATTCTTCTCTGGCTACTGCAAGAATCTATGAGGCTAGGAGGTCAGGGTATATACAGTTTCCAGTTTGTCTGAATTTTTAATAGCCATAACTTAGGGCAAACCTGATTTTCAAGTTTTTCTAGGTCGGTTACTTTAGTTGCTCCATCAGCATCCAACATGAGAAGTAGCTGACCCCGCGAATGCATCATTCCCTATTTAATGCTTTCAGAAAGTAGAAAGCTTCAATTAATTTTCTTTTAGAATGAAATAGCAAGTATACAATTTTACTCAGTCACATAGAAGACATAACTAGAGTTAAATGTGCTACGAGTTGAACTCACCTTTCTTATAGCTTCTCCTTTGCCTTGATTCTTCCCAAGAGGTATAACTCTTATGTTGTCAACTGTGTGCTTTCTAACAAAATCAAAAGCTACTCTTTTTGTTCCATCCACACTTCCATCATCAACAATCACTACCTAGAAGCAAAAAGGATAAACTTACCCCACTGATGCATATAGGGTTTTAAAGAATGCAACAAGAATTATTGAGCAATTACGCATGATGGGTAGTCTATTTGATAGACTAATAAATTGTGAGCATTACTTTTTTATTATAGAGTTAGGTGAATTAATTATAGGGAAAAACCTTGAAAAAATCATACATATTCACCATAACAAAGACCATATCTAGGTCAAGAATCAACCTAAATGAATTGTAAGGAGATAAAACAGAAGAACGGAAAACTATTTACCTCAAAAGAAAAACTCTTGTCCCGTGATGCACGATCTTGAAGGTAGCTGAAAACCACAGGTGAATTACAATTATGCGTCTGTAGTATGCATAAATAAGGCTTGTGCTACTGTTTTTGCAAGAAGCAAACTTTTAACGAGTGTAAGCAGAGACACAATCTTCAAAAGAAGCAATTATAAGAATTGAAAGTATTTTTAACTTACTCCATTGTTTCTTCAAGAGCTGCAGGAAGTCTCTGTTCTTCGTTATATGCTGGAACTATTAATGACAAATACTTCTCAGCAGGCTCGGTAATATGAGGGCAAGGAATCTGATGAAAAACAGAGTCAGAAAAAGAGATCTTGGATTCCTCAATCTCAGCAACAATTCCACCAGGCAATGTGTTCAAGCATGTAAAATCGTCATGATTGACAAAAAAAAAAAAAAAAAAAAAAACGCTATCTATGTATATATTCAACATTGTAATGGAACCAGTAATCGTTCTCGCAGAGCCACTAACCTAACAAGTCTGTATCTGGAAGAGACAATCCATAACCTAAGAGCTAATCTAGCACTATAACATTGAACTTCTCAAGCTTCTTTACCAAACCAAAACGCAACATTTGATACAGAAACAGTTCACCCATAAAACTAATACTACGATTAATCAAATTAGACGATACCGGTTTTAAAGATTTCGGATCTTCGAGTGTAGTCACCATCTCCACAGACCTGGGAAAAAAATCCAAAAAAAAAACACAAATAAATCCAAATGTTTTATACCCAGAATTCGGAGTTAAGATAAGGTAATAGAGGCGAAGAAAGAGAAACACCGACGTACACGTTACTGAGTCTCCTTCTCCAAGCTTCAAAAACGACGACGGAGAGAAATCCAAAGAAGACGATCAGCAGCAACGAGAACCCCAACTCCGCAACTGTTACCAGAAACCACATTCTTGTTTGCTCCCCCAAAGATTTCAGATCCGTTTTGCTTCAAAGATAGTGAAGAAGAAGAAGAGAGATCGAAACGAAACCAATCCGTGAAGATTAAGCAAAGAAGAAAAGCTTTTAAAAGTCTCTCTAATGATTAATCCGTGAAAACAAAAAAAAAATGGTTCAATCCCTAAAATTTCATCAGAGATTACCCAATTCGGTTTACGTACCGGTTTGATCAATGTCTTATTTGAACAAACCGAATACTAAACCGAGTATGCGTCTGTATTACGTTTTGACTTATATATTGCACAATCTGTTTGATTTTCGAGTTTCAAAAACAATTTTTTTTTTTTTTTTACCATACGTCTTATAGTTATTAAAAATATAATGAAAATTAAATTAAGATAGCGACAAATAAAATACAAACGAGTACATAATAAGAAGAACAAAGAAAAATTGATTCTTCTTATTTCGAAATCAAAGGATGTTGTTTTATTAAATTTTTCTTCAGAGCGTTACTCATGTTGCTGGTCCGGATCTAAAAGTGCATCTGTCAGTGCTCGGGTTTATAGTACTGACGGTACCACTACCCTTGAAATCACAAGCGTCTTCTGTGTATCCTTTGCTCGCGTAATAAGCGTCCATAACGTACGAGGATCGACTACTAATGTTGTTGTTATCAAAACATATGCCACCAGGTGAGATTGCACTACAATCAATACCTTGGCTGCACACCCAATCTATATTCGCTTGTAGTTGTTCGTCTGTCGCTTCTACTTTAGCCATACACCATTTCCCGCTAGTGCTTGGTGTGTCCTCTGTTGGTATATTGCATGTGCTAGTGCTTGGGTTTTTAGTAGTTACGATACCACTACCCTTGAAATCACAAGCGTCTTCTGTGTAACCTTTGCTCACGTAATAAGCGTTCATTACGAAAGTGGATCGACTCTTCATGTTGTTGTTATCAAAACATATGCCACCAGGTGAGATTGGATTACAATCAATACCATTGCTGCACACCCAATCTATATTCGCTTGTAGTTGTTCGTCTGTTGCTTCTTCTTTAGCCATACACCATTTTCCGCTCTTGCTTGGTGTGTCTTCTGTTGGTATATTGCATGTGCTAGTGCTTGGGTTGGAAGTAGTGACCATGCCAGTACCACTAAAGTTACAATCATCATCAGTGCCTTTATTGCTTTGGTAATATGCGTTCATAGCGTACGAGGCTCGACTCTTCATGTTGTTATTATCAAAACATACGCCATTTAGTGAGATTGGCTTACAATCAATACCTTGGCTGCACACCCAATCTATATTCGCTTGTAGTTGTTCGTTTGTCGCTTCTTGTTTAGCCATACACCATTTTCCATTGTGGCTCGGTGAGCTCCGTGGGCTCGGTGAGCTCCATGGGCTCGGTGAGCTCTGTGGGCTCGGTGAGCTCCATGGGCTTAAACCGCTTTTTAGGACTCCAATATCATAAACCGGAGTAAAATCCGGTTTGAATATCCCCCAATTTCTCTCGCAGGTTGGACCAGGTTTCCCATCTTCTTTGAACAATGCGAATATGAAGATATCGACGTGGCGGTTGGGCATAAGCGGTGTCCCTATAACATTTGCACGTTTGATGATATTGCGGTTGTACCGTGCAGCGTTTTGAGGTGAGCACCATTGAGCGTCACATGCGGTAGGCCAACCGGTCTCTCCTATAGCCATATCTACGTCCCCATAACCAATATCCTTCATAGCAGAATACATTGCATCCATCATTGCGTCAAACAAGTTGTTGTATGTGTGTTTCGTATTGGTATCCGTTACTGCATTTGCTGGACCAAATATTGCGTAATTAACATTGTTCCGGTCCATTGTGAAAAAAGGGTAGGGGTTGAACATGAACGGGGACTTAGCTTGACGATGGAACTCCAAGATCTTTGTAAAAAAATCTTTTACATCTTCACGAAAACTGCTCTGGCTTGGTGCATTATGGTTAAGAGATATATTATATGCATGTGGAGTTGTCACCTGCAGTCAGATAATGGAGGATTTACATTTTGTTGATAGTAATAACAAATAACAATGTAAATTCGAAGTATATATATGATAAATATGATTTTTGCTCTCGCTGTTTTCTGATCATCGTGACTTGACACTAACCTTAATATATTCGAGACCGGAAGCTTTCAAAGCTTTGTTAAGACTTTGCATGGCTGGCACAAGATTTGATATCAAGTTATTGTCATTACTAGCAAAAATCTCGTTTCCGACACAAAGGTATTTGAACTTGATCTGCTTATGAAACGGCAAGACATTGGCAGCGACCCATTGACGAGCATTTGCAACGTTGACCATCGCAGGAATGTTACCATTGGGGACCATAATGGTGACGTTGATTTCACTGCCCGCTAGGGCTCGGAGGATGTTGGGATTCGCATCATAGATCTTGACACTGTCAAAATTTGTCTTTGTCCTGATGAAGTCAACCACTTTTTGCGGCGGTTGAAGCTTCCCTAGTGTTCCGTAGTTGATACCAATGGCCGAAGTGACGGCTAAGAGCTGAAAGATGACGGGAGCGACTATGAGGAGGAAAGGGAGAGTAGAACACCGTGTCGTTTTGGCCATTGCTTAATTGTTTGGAAAAAAAGATAACAATGATTCGTTTGGATAGTGAAGATTAGGCTATATGCATGCGTATTTATACTAATGTTGATTCTCAATTTCTATGAAATCTAGTGAATTTAAATTGTTTAGGATATAATTTTATCAGTAGAACATAGATGAAGATGATTAAGCATGAACTTGGCCTTTATAACCGGACGGAAAGAAATTGTATCAAAGTAATTTAGGTTGACAATATTATAAGAGGATAATCATATATGTGTGCATCTATTATTCTTTCATGGTCACTTAAGGAAACAAGAGTTAAATGGAATATAATTTGGATAATACCATTTCATGAATTTATTGAAAATAAGATAAATATAACTGGATTCTCTTTAACATATCTGTCTTAATTTATTTATGGATAAAGTACAATTTTTGAGTGATTGGATATGATTGTAATAGTAAAATTTAGAAGATAGTTATTATTTGTTAAAAAAATTGTGAAGTTATCCTAAATTAATACTTTGGTAAACTAATTAATAATCTTTAGAAATTAATAAATATTTTCCGGTCCCAAGTTAGGCCAATATAATTTTGGACACATATCAATAATATATAAAGATAATTTTTTTTTTGAAAATTCTTTATGAAATATATGGTCTCATCAATAATATAAATTAATAATTATATAAAATTATCAAAAGATAAGTATATATATATACTAGATAAGGACCCGTCCGATGTGTGGGTTTAAAGTTTTGTAAAATAAAATAAAATTTAATAAAAATATATTAAAAGTTGTTGTACGTTATTTATAAGTTTTATTTTTTCTATAATATACTGATTTATATCCATTTACAAATCTTTTATATATGTTACAGTTACCATTAAAAATGTATTTTTTTACATCTAAATATATTGTATGTTATAAATATATTCTTTACCACCACCTTAGAAAATGTCTGTATGAACACATTAAGCCAACTATTATGTCTTTTTACTTTCATTTTTGCATATTTTTTTGAATTATAAAATTATTGGCTTAAAAAAACATTTCAAAAAAAATATATATTACATAGTATACTAATCAATGATGTGTCATCACAATAGTGTATGACCAACCATGGAGAGAACACTGGCTCCGCCCTCCTCCCTTATGGAGAGAATCTTGCGTCCAACCTCCTCTACTATATAGAGAACTTTGGCTCCACCTTCCTCCCTTCAGGAGATAACCTTGCATCCAACCTCCTCCACCTTCTTCCCTTGGGGAGTTAACCTTGCATCCAACCTCCTCCACCATAGAAAGAACCTCGATTCTGCCCTCCTCATGTATGGAGACAACATCTTCACGTCTTTTAGCTACCTAAAAATGGCTTGTTCCAACAACTAATGAAATTAAAGACTCTTTTCTAACGTCACAAAATCTTTTGATAGTAACTAATGTTAAAATTTCCATTGTATTTGTGGAAGTGTCTTTGAAACACCATTATGTAGCATTTGTCTCTGGAACGTCATGACTGTCACTTTGCTTAGTGAGCCCCATGCCCACTCCCAGTTCATGGACCACCTTCCTCAGTGGGTCCCACATCTACTCTTGGGCTCCTGACCCACCTATATCCGGCGGCCGGTTTGTTACGTCTGGCAGGCTTTAGATACTTGTTTACCGACCCTACAAATCACCATATGATATTTTCTTGTGTTTTGTCCTCACTCGCACAGTTCCAACAATCACTTCCAGAAAGGTCATCCATCCTGAAACTACTCCAGCTCAGAATCCTTGATCGAAAAGATAAGTGCACTTTGGTGACATAGGTTGCCAAATTAATTCTTTTAAACATATCCGCAAACCAGAGTGTCACAGTCACTGAACTCCTATGGATCTATCAACAACAATTTATATTTTTCCAATCTATCTATTTATGTTTGCTGTAAGCTCTTTTAGATACGTCTTATAGTTATAGTTATACTTGTAGTTATAGTTATACAATACGTTTTATAACAATTTTTAATTTTATTATAGTTATACATATATAATGAAAATTAAATTAAGATATGTCGAGAAATAAAATACAACTGAGTATATATATATATATATAGTTATATACATAAGAAGAACAAAGAAAAATTGATTGTTCTTATTTCGAAATCAAAGGATGTTGTTTTATTAATATTTTCTTCAGAGCGTTACTTCATGTTGCTGGTGCACCGGAACTAAAAGTGCATGTGGGAGTGCTCGGGTTTATAGTAGAGACGATACCACTACCCTTGAAATCACAAGCGTCTTCTGTGTATCCTTTGCTCTCGTAATAAGCGTTCATAACATACGAGGATCGAGTCCACATCTTCTTGTTGTCGAAACATATGCCACCAGGTGAGATTGGCTTACAATCAATACCTTGGCTACACACCCAGTCTAAATTCGCTTGTAGTTGTTCGTCTGTCGCTTCTTCTTTAGCCATACACCATTTCCCGCTAGTGCTTTGTGCGTCCCCTGATGGTATAGTGCATGTGCTAGTGCTTGGGTTTGTAGTAGTGACGATACCACTACCCTTGAAATCACAAGCGTCTTCTGTGTAACCTTTGCTCACGTAATAAGCGTTCATTACGAAAGTGGATCGACTCTTCATGTTGTTGTTATCAAAACATATGCCACCAGGTGAGATTGGATTACAATCAATACCATTGCTGCACACCCAATCTATATTCGCTTGTAGTTGTTCATCTGTCGCTTCTTCTTTAGCCATACACCATTTTCCGCTAGTGCTTGGTGTGTCCTCTGTTGGTATATTGCATGTGCTAGTGCTTGGGTTGGAAGTAGTGACCATGCCGGTACCACGAAAGTTACAAGCATCATCAGTGCGTTTATTGCTTTGGTAATATGCGTTCATAACGTACGAGGCTCGACTCTTCATGTTGTTATTATCAAAACATACGCCATTTAGTGAGATTGGCTTACAATCGATACCTTGGCTGCACACCCAATCTATATTCGCTTGTAGTTGTTCGTCTGTCGCTTCTTGTTTAGCCATACACCATTTTCCATTGTGGCTCGGTGAACTCCGTGGGCTCGGTGAGCTCCGTGGGCTCGGTGAGCTCCGTGGGCTCGGTGAGCTCCGTGGGCTCGGTGAGCTCTGTGGGCTCGGTGAGCTCTGTGGGCTCGGTGAGCTCTGTGGGCTTAAACCGCTTTTTAGGACTCCAATATCATAAACCGGAGTAAAATCCGGTTTGAATATCCCCCAATTTCTCTCGCAGGTTGGACCAGGTTTCCCATCTTCTTTGAACAATGCGAATATGAAGATATCGACGTGGCGGTTGGGCATAAGCGGTGTCCCTATAACATTTGCACGTTTGATGATATTGCGGTTGTACCGTGCAGCGTTTTGAGGTGAGCACCATTGAGCGTCACATGCGGTAGGCCAACCGGTCTCTCCTATAGCCATATCTACGTCCCCATAACCAATATCCTTCATAGCAGAATACATTGCATCCATCATTGCGTCAAACAAGTTGTTGTATGTGTGTTTCGTATTGGTATCCGTTACTGCATTTGCTGGACCAAATATTGCGTAATTAACATTGTTCCGGTCCATTGTGAAATAAGGGTAGGGGTTGAACATGAACGGGGACTTAGCTTGACGATGGAACTCCAAGATCTTTGTAAAAAAATCTTTTACATCTTCACGAAAACTGCTCTGGCTTGGTGCATTATGGTTAAGAGATATATTATATGCATGTGGAGTTGTCACCTGCAGTCAGATAATGGAGGATTTACATTTTGTTGATAGTAATAACAAATAACAATGTAAATTCGAAGTATATATATGATAAATATGATTTTTGCTGTCGTTGTTTTCTGATCATCGTGACTTGACACTAACCTTAATATATTCGAGACCGGAAGCTTTCAAAGCTTTGTTAAGACTTTGCATGGCTGGCACAAGATTTGATATCAAGTTATTGTCATTACTAGCAAAAATCTCGTTTCCGACACAAAGGTATTTGAACTTGATCTGCTTATGAAACGGCAAGACATTGGCAGCGACCCATTGACGAGCATTTGCAACGTTGACCATCGCAGGAATGTTACCATTGGGGACCATAATGGTGACGTTGATTTCACTGCCCGCTAGGGCTCGGAGGATGTTGGGATTCGCATCATAGATCTTGACACTGTCAAAATTTGTCTTTGTCCTGATGAAGTCAACCACTTTTTGCGGCGGTTGAAGCTTCCCTAGTGTTCCGTAGTTGATACCAATGGCCGAAGTGACGGCTAAGAGCTGAAAGATGACGGGAGCGACTATGAGGAGGAAAGGGAGAGTAGAACACCGTGTCGTTTTGGCCATTGCTTAATTGTTTGGAAAAAAAAGATAACAATGATTCGTTTGGATAGTGAAGATTAGGCTATATGCATGCGTATTTATACTAATGTTGATTCTCAATTTCTATGAAATCTAGTGAATTTAAATTGTTTAGGATATAATTTTATCAGTAGAACATAGATGAAGATGATTAAGCATGAACGTGGCCTTTATAACCGGACGGAAAGAAATTGTATCAAAGTAATTTAGGTTGACAATATTATAAGAGGATAATCATATATGTGTGCATCTATTATTCTTTCATGGTCACTTAAGGAAACAAGAGTTAAATGGAATATAATTTGGATAATATGTATCATATGAAGATCTTCTGCATCAAATGTAAACATCTGTTACCATTTCATGAATTTATTGAAAATAAGATAAATATAACTGGATTCTCTTTAACATATCTGTCTTAATTTATTTATGGATAAAGTACAAATTTTGAGTGTTGGATATGATTGTAATAGTAAAATTTAGAAGATAGTTATTATTTGTTAAAAAAATTGTGAAGTTATCCTAAATTAATACTTTGGTAAACTAATAATCTCTAAAAATTAATAAATATTTTCTGGTCCCAAGTTAGGCCAATATAATTTTGGACACATATCAATAATATATAAAGATAATTTTTTTTTTTGAAAATTTTTTATGAAATATATGGTCTCATCAATAATATAAATTAATAATTATAGAAAATTTTCAAAAGATATGTATATATATATAAACACTTTTTATTAGAGCTCATTTCTAATATTTTTACTATATCAAAAATATATGATTATATAGTAAGATTAGTTATAACAATTAAATTTTATTTTTAATATTTTCTGAATTTTTTTACCAAATTAGAAAAGTCTATATAAATTAATTATCGAGAAATTAAAACTTCTATAAATTAAAAAAATTTTATGGACCCAAATTATTATTTTATAGATGTTTTACTGTATGTATATCACAATTCACAATGGGTGTGAAATGTGAATATTAAAAGAAACATTGATCATAACAGTGATTTTTTTGGTAATCGAAGACACAACAACAAGAGGAAGAAAAAAAAACCCAAACAGAAACATGCTTTTAGAACAATCTCTCCCAATGGCGAATCGTACAACTGAGGAAAAATATAATATGGTTTACCTGACGTGTATTACTTCGTATATTAGCTTCTTTCGTATAAAGCCTAAATTTGGCTATTATTGTGTAACCCCCAAATGAATCCATATGAAAACAAAAAACAAAAAAACATTTCAGCCGCAAAAAATATTACACTCAAAAACGACGACTCAACAGAGCAAAATTCTTTGGCCTCTTGATGCCCCAAAAACACATCTGTACAAATCTCTTCAAGGAGCATGAGCCCCTTGAATTCTTATCTTGTCGGGTTTGTTCCTGCGGCTAAAACCGCTCTTCTTCTTCATGAATCTCTCAGACTCTTGTTCAACTTGGAGAGCAAACTGAAGCCTCTTTAAATTCTCAGCACACTGGCGGTGCATTCCTGGTAAGAACATTCCAGGACCTTGTTGATCGATCGGACCGAGATGTCTTTTGTGGGGTGAATGCCATTTGGACCGCAGGTAGTTCAGAGATCTCCATGGAGGCAACGGCATTGAATTCTGCTTTAAAGAGAATTTGGCTGCATCGACCATTACTTGGAGGAACTGGTTTAGTCTTGCCACGGTTCCTACATAGACCACAGGGAGTCTTTCCATTATCCGTTGGTAAGAATCCACTGCTCGGGCGATTTCAAAGTGACTTCTGAAGTCAATGTCAACAATCAGACGATCATCTTGGCCTACTTCAGTGTCACTCAAAATGATATCTATATATTCATTATCTCCTGCAAATTTCATAGAAGTCACATAAAACATATCAATCTCTAAGTATCTTCTATGCCAAAAATGAAAAACCATAGAAGGAAAAAAAAAACATACCACCAGGAACTTTGCCACCGCCTTGCCATCTAGCAGAACAAACAGCAGCATCATATCCAGAAAGTCTCAAAAGCTTAGCAAGGTAAAACCTGATGCAACTGGCATTACATGTACCAGACTTCACAGAGTGAAGATCTTTCTCCTTAATAGTAAGCATCAGAGTCCGAACCGCGGAGAGAACCTCAGTTTCGTGTTGAGCCACAGAGTACTTAAGATACTGCAGGAGGTACACAAACAGAGAAATCTAATTCAATAAAATGCTCTCCACCTATCCCATGAAACCATAAAAAATACCAAAACCATGCTTTCCTTCATACACGAACCACATACATCAACACTGTAAACATGAAAAAGCTACCATTCTAACAAATCCATGATAATCTCTGAAATACTTTATACGAGAGTGGCCAAGACTGTTTATGAAAAAGGTGCTCACCACCTTCCTTAGAAAAACTAGTCTCAATATTAGGATTATGTGACATAATGTACGCTTCCTAGCAACTGTATACAGAGCCAAAGCTACCATTTCCAAGTTCAATGATCACAAAAACCAAAACCAAACACAATCACACAAATCAACCATCTATATAACTCATCTAAATGTATCATACTAAACCTAATTCGAGCATCATCACAACACTATAATCAACCTTCTAATGATCCCAGATTATATACAGGAACACACCGTTGAATTTTAAGGATAATCAAATCGTTCGTGAGATGTAGTTGATGATACCTGAATCTTATCGGAAAGGTAAGAAGGATCAGGAAATCCAGAATCGCTGTCGCTGCTACACCAGGAATCAGCAGCACCACCGCTACCACCACCTCCGGTCTCGATAAAATCAGTAACCATGAGACCTAGGTCACGTTCACCATCGTGGCTAAAATCTCTCCCTTGATTCCACAATTCCTCCGCCCTCAAATCCATCCCCATCGTTTCCTTAATTCGATTTCTCTTTCTCTTCTCGAGGTAACCCCAAAAAAAAAATTCAAATCCAGAAACTTATTGCGAAAATTCAATTGAAATGAGTATGTACAATAATAATAACAAAGAAACGCGTTTCGTTCCTCTTTCACGAGTCTTGTGTGATTGATTTATTAAGAGAGAGGGAGATACAGAGAGAGAGAGCTTGAAGGGTTCTTTTAAGCGAGAAAAGAGAAAAAATTCCAGAAAGATAGGCGAAAAGGAAGATGAAGCGAAGGAGAGGTTAATATAATACTCTCTGTAAATGACTAAACTGCCCTTATCAACTTAAATGATAAAAAAAAAAAAAAAAAAAACTATAAACGAATCGAAAAGATAATAACAGAAAAAAAAAAAAAAAATGAACCAAGACAAGACAGTGGATATGATAATATTCATTTACCTGAAAAACTAGAATTAGTTTTTAACTTATCTCAATATCTTTAAAACAGAGCGATGGTGTAGGGGTAAACAGGTAAAACTGAAACTGAGGTGGAGGTGGAGCGTAGAGGACAATCTTGAAATTAAAAGTTTGGCTTGGGGACGAAGTTAAAAGGTGGCTTTTTAAAAAAAACTAGCTGACTCGGACTTTATCCATCTAATTAATACCAAAATATTAAAATGCATTCTTATTTCCTTGTTTAAAAAGTTTATAGTATTGATAAGTTAAAAGTTAAAACATATGGTTTCAATTCAAAGTGGTATACTATGGTTTTTTTTTTGTATCTGATTCTTAATTGCTTTGATTTTCTTTACACTTTTTTTTGTATTGCTTTACATTAAAAATAAAAATAAATTATGAATAACAACTTATTTCAAACAAATTGAGAAACTACTAAAAAAAATGAGGAACATGGAAACCAAAAGTATATTAAGCCTTTACTTTCTTTATTCATGGGCCTTTTGGGCCTGTGTGCATATTACTTACTAATATCCAAACTGAATTGTCAATATATACCCATAACCCAATTTTTGGACACGACCAAAATAATTAAACCGTTTTTTTTTTTTTTTTTTACTAAATATTTTAAACCTGTGTGCTCATAATTTACTTTTAGAATTTATAACTTTTCCATAAATTGTGGAAAAAGTTATTTGTAACATCGCCTTTACGATTCAACTGGAGACATTTACATATACATACTCTTGAAAGATCATATATGAATACTGTATATGGATACAAAGATATGTATGGATATCAGAATTTTATTTGGAATCATGTGTTACAACAACCGACATGTAAATTTTATTTTTGTAACAGTTAAACAAACAAATATCGACATCTCAGCTAGAGAAATCAAATCTAATGTAAACTTATATGTAAGAGAGAACAAGAAAAGCTAAAGAATTTCTGAATTTAGTGTATAGAAAGGCGTCTCTTTATAACCAGAACAAAAGGTGAATTTTAATTTGTAGCAAATGTGTGGAAGACAGGGCAAAGTCCAAGTGGGTGCCTCCGTACGTCAAAGTTGTCCAACCCGTATTATCGAAAATAATCTTTCTTAAAGAAAAGTTTTTGGATTCAAAAGTCCAAGCCATACCAAACAAGACAACGACGTATAAAACAATACGCGACTCATAAATTCAAAAAAAAAACCTACCACCCAAGTCAAACCTATATTCCATTTTTATGAATTCCTGATTATTATGACTTTTTTATAATCATTTGTATTTATATCTCTTGGGTCAATGTATCTTGTATGTAAAGCTTCATATATCTAGAAAGAAAGAAAAAAAAAAAAAAAACAGTTCCGTACGAGATAGAAAACGAAGTAATTGGACATGACAGACATCTCGATTTTTTCATTGGTGTATGGTGGTGATTAGATTTTCGACAGTGTATTATTCTACAGGTTAAGTTAAGCAAATCATGGTACAAACATTAATATATAGACCTATCCACATCTATTCAATATGCACCAAATTTTTTAAGGGAAAATTATAAATAAAGGAGTTTTTTCTAAAAATTTGGCCATCTACACTTTTTTCAAAATTGTCAATTGTGACGAAAATGCCCCTACTAATAGAAATAGTGAAGTTTTGAAAAATTTGAACCAATAAACAAACAGAAAACCCATGTTAGTATACAACTGTTAAAAAAAAAATTTGAAAAAAAAATGTTTTAGGTGTCAAAAATCAGTTTGTAAATTGCTGATTTCTGGTCTAAATTGTTTAGAATAGACTTTCTACGATTTTTTCTCTTTCTGAAACATTTAGATTGTTCATTCTACAGTTTGTACATGTTCTAAGAAGTTTAGACGAAAAATTTGTTCTAAAAATTTCAGAACCTGAATTTTGTATGTTCTACAAAATTAAGAATATGTATTCTACGTTTTTCTTCATTCTACATCAATTCAGAATTCGTTTTCTACGTTTTACCCTATATACTAAAAGAAGTAGAAGATATATCATAGAAATTTTTAGAATTTGTAATCTGTAAACCTTAGAATACCCTAAAATAGAAAGAAAATAAATTAAATAAGGAAAGTGAATAAATTTAAATATTTTTTAAATATTCTTAATTTATGGTTAAGATTTCGTAATTATTGTTTAGATTTGTTCTAATACATTATAGAATGCGTATTCTAAATTATTTAGAAGATAAACAAATTAAGAAAAATCGACATTATACCTTAACGTGATCGATCACCATCTCTTCCACCTTCCACAAAAGCTTTCACTTACCTGTTCATGATGCAAATCTATGTTACTTGTGGTGTATGGACACTGGATGCCAAGAAGGAGTGGAGATTTATTGATGATGAAGAAAAACGTGCTAGATTATTGACTTTGCAACCCACTACATCTCTTGAAGAGTTGAAGGTTATGGTTTCAGAAGACTATGAAATAGAGCAAAATATGTTTGATGTGGAATTCAGTTATCTATCCACAGAGGTTAAAGTTGATTGTCCTCCTGTTGTTGTGACAAATGATAGAGGTATGAAAATTTTTCTTGCATATCTGAAAAAAGATAAACATGATTCGGTTGTGTGTTACTTTCAAAAGAGTAGTTGATGAAGGTGATAGGAGTAAAGTCCAGTTCGATCTGAATAAGTTCCCAGTTGATAGTAGCGATGATTGTAATGTGGAAGTTGATGTGGGAAAATCAGTAGGTGTTATTTCAAGGAATTCACCAAAGCCGACTAATGATGTATTAGAAAAGCGTACTGATGCTAATCTTGTTGATGCTGCTGGTTCTAAGTTGGAAGATTCAATGGTAACAAAGGGTGAATATTTCAGCAGTAAGGAAGCTTTACAGGCTACTATGGAAATGTATGCAATGAAATATAACTGCGACTACAGGATTACAAAATCTGATAAGAGATGGTGGTGTATACGCTGCATTGATAGTGTTTGTAACTGGCGTCTCCAGGCTGAGTGTTTACAAGCGTCTACATATTTCAAAATCAACAAGTTTGTGGGTAACCATACATGTGCCCCTTCAAAAAAATACTCATTTTGTAGGACTCCATCTGCAAGAACAATTGGACATCTCATTAAGCAAAGCTATGAGGGTGTGAAGGAAGGTCCTAAACCGAATGATATAGTTAATATTATTCGTTCAAGGTACGGCTGCGAGCTAACATATCACCAAGCTTGGGAGTCTCGGGAGTATGCAGTTAACGAAGTTAGAGGAATTCCTGAGAAAAGTTATGCTAAGATTCCAAAATACTTGCACATGCTACAAGAAGCGAATCCTGGTACGTTCACGAATTATGAAATTGACTTTGAGGGAAGATTTAAATATCTATTTATTTCTTTTGGTCAATCAACAAGAGGGTTCTACAAGTCAATGCGGAAAGTGATAGTAGTTGATGGTACATTTTTGAAGAATAAATACAAAGGGGTTCTCCTAGTTGCTACAGCTGTAGATGGTAACTCCAATTTGTATCCAATCGCATTTGGAATTGCTGATTCTGAGAATGATTGTTCATGGGAGTGGTTTTTTATGCAACTTAAGATGGTTATAGCTGATGAAGAAGGTTTATCATTTGTGTCAGATAGAGCTACATCGATTGCTAAATCAATTGGAAACATCTATCCATTGGCTAAACATGGTATTTGCATCCACCACTTGATTAGTAATGTGATAACATATCATAAGGGCAGAGGTGTCGCTGGTAAGGTTGCAAAAGCATCAAAAGCTTATAGAGTTGCTGAGTTTGAGAAAGAGTTTGGGCAAATTAATAATATTAGTCCTGCTATTGGAAGTTATCTAGAGGAAGCCGATGTGACAAAATGGGCTCGCTGTCATTTTCCGGGTTATAGGTATGATATTAACACCAACAATGCAGCTGAATCAATCAATGCTGCTTTGAGGACACCCAGAGAGTATCCAATAATTCCTTTGTTAGACAGCATCAGAGAAATGATGACACGCTGGTTTTATGAGAGTAGAGAGTTAAGTGCAAAGCATAAAGATCCTTTAACTGTTGAGGTGGAGAAAAAGATTTCAAGAAGAATAGTGAAAGGTAAATTCATGAACGGTTATTTGATGAGCAGATCGCAGATCCAGGTTAAAGGTAATGGAGTAGACTACATTGTTGACTTAGAAAGAAGGACTTGTTCATGTGGAAAGTTCAGCATCCAAAAACTCCCTTGTAGACATGCTATAAAAGGAGCTTTTGATATAGGCAAGGATCTATATCCTTATGCTGATGATGTGTATACCACTACTGCATGGAGATCGCAATATGAGGAAACTGTTAATCCAATAGGTGTTCCTGAAGAAGAATGGCGAGTCCCACAGCATGTTGAAGATGCAAAAGTTCGACCACCTGAAACAAGAAGACATCCAGGACGGCGAAGAAAAAGAAGATATGAATCCGCTGAAGACAAGATAAAATCATCACAAAACTCACAAGGGTCAAAGAGACATAAGTGTGCGCGGTGTGGCAAAGAAGGGCATAACAGAACGACTTGTGATATTGTGATCTAACAATGGTTAGTGCATCAACTTAAGATTCCTGTTTTTGAATTTTTGATTTCATTTATATTTACGGTACTCGTTATGTTTCAGGTAGCTTCTGGATTGTGTTTCACGGCAGCTGCTTTGTGATGAATGATGGTGTTCGATGGTTTTTATTTTCGATTAATAGACTCATTTGTTTTGAAATTCGTGGGTTGTGTTTCATGGCAGCACCTTTGTGATGAATGATGGTGTTTATTTTCGATTAGTAGACTCATTTGTTTTGAAATTCGTTGATGGTGTTGATTTAAGACTAATAAAATACTCATGTGTTTTGAAATTCCTTGCTGGTGTTTTCTTTCAATCAAACTTTCACTCATGTGTTTTGAAATTCCTTGTTTGAGTTTTCTTTCAATCAAACTTTCATTAAAACCAGAGTACAAAAAACAAGACTAACAAAAAGTGTTAAGCATAACTACAAAATACAGAAAGCAAAGACATCATATCATCTTCTTATAAAGCCACGCCATTGAAACTGCCAATACGACTAGTACACAAATCCTCTGCTTGTTCGACTTCTCCATACTCTCTTTTGCAACCATTAGCTCTTGCCTGATGATCTCAATCATATGCTTCTCCATCTTTTCTTCCATCTCCTTCACCATCTCCTTTTGGAGCTCCACATTGTTTGGTACCATCTTTTTTAGATCCTCTAAGAGTTGGTTTTGTTTGCTTTCAACCATCCTAATCTCCTCTAGTACAGCATCATCAACCCAACGAAACATGTGTTTCTCCTTCTTCTCCTAAAATCATTGTTTGAATAACAATATTTAATAAATTTCAGCTATTGTGATGAATAACGACAGATAAAAGTAAATTACCTTCACACCAACAACACATCTGTAAAATCTTCTACAGGGATTCTCTTCCGTCTTTGAGGTGTAGGTTCTAATCTCTCCACCACACCAGCATCTACACGGAACTCCTTAAAGAAGAGTCAATCCAAAGGTCTCTGTGAAGCTCTTGAAAGAAGAGTCAATCAACTCCTTAAAGAACCGCTTCATATCATCTCCACAAGAACAATGTGAAGTTGATGCTATCTGATTTAAGACCATTCTTTTCCGTGTCTCTGCTCCATGGTCAACTAGCTTCTTCTTCCTCTTCTTTAAGCTAGACACTTCTGGGATATCAGCTTGCTTCTGACCACTCTCCTCTCCAACCGAAACTTCATTGTCCCCTCCAACAGTCTGAGATTGTTCCACACCAGCATCCTCAATGTTATCATCTTCCACACCATATCCTTCGACACTCTCCCAAATATGATCTCCAAAATCATAGTCAGATCTGATCAAAGCTTCCAAGTTGTCCACTTCACAATCTTCAATTTCATCACCCCTCAAAAATTCAATGGACTGCAATATATCAAAGTTTCCAGTGGAGGAAATGCATGAATAAACAACATCCTGACAAAACAAAAACAAAGAAACCAATTAAAAAAAAAACTCAATGTATTCGAATTTAAACTTAAAAGAAAAAAGAAGAAGTCAACTGACCTTGTATCCAATTGATTTCTCTAAAAGGAGGAACTCATCATATGATACTTTAGCAGCACCTTTCCAATTAGAGATTCGGCTAAGTGTAATCTCTGTGTCAATCTTCTCTCCCATAAGTTGTCCAATAAGAGGAATGGCTTCCATAACCCAAACTTGAAGAGCATATGAGAAACCATTGAGGATGTAACTAATGGGGTTCTTCAGTTTCTTTCTTGCTTCCACTATAGAGCTAACTAAATGGTCAAAAGCTACAAGACCCCAAGGATAAGTCCTAACCTTCTCTAGATCCATGACCAGCTTGATGTATGAATGTGGTATAGCTTTCTTCTCATCCTTAGCCACTACCAACCCAGCAATCACACAAACATACACAAACCGAATTCTATCTTCTCGTTTTCTCCATGATGGAGCTGCTTCAAGGTGGGTCTTCATCAAGTTTTGAATGGTAATGATACCACCTCTCTTCAAAAATTTGCTCCAAAACCCATTATCATCTGTCCAACTCTCTGAATCATGACTGAAATCGGCTGAGTACTTAAGACCAGTAACTGCATGGAATTCTTGCATTGAGAATCTAAGCGGCTTCTTACCAAACACAAACCACAGCTCATGTCTTCTCTTAGTCACCAACTGCCTACACATGATGCTGTGTATCAACCGAGCTGAGTACCCAAGACCATTCTCATACAATGCAAATACAGATGCGAAAACTGGATCACCCTTCACAATCTCATACTCTTCTGGTAATGCCTTCTTGATTTTGTGTAGGATTGACATTCGACAAGTGTTATTTATCTGCCCAACTTGTGGCTCGCTTCCATCTTTCATAAGCCGTTTAGGGTACTTCTTTTCCATTCCTGCCGAGAAAAGTAAAAAATGAATTAGTATAAATTAGCCAAAACTGAAATAAATCAACAAAGATATGAGACTTCAATTTTGCAAAACAAAAAAAAACAGATTACTAAAAGTATGATTTATAAGTCCATAGAACCAATAGAGTCAATCCATAAGCCAAATAGAACCAATAGAGTCAAACACTAAAGATTACTAAAGCTATGATTTAAGAAGAAAAAAAATCTGTTTATGTTTATTAATCATTTAGATGCAACATACGCAAAAAGGAAGCAAACCGTGAGATGATGCTTACTCAATTTCTTGAGATAGTGTATTTGTGTAAATATAATGCTTATAAGGTCAACAAACAAGATATAATTTCTACCAAACAAGCATTTAGTTTAAGAAAATACAGATTACTAAAGCTATGATTTAAGAACAAAAAAACTTTGTTTATTAATCATTTAGATGCAACACATGATTTTAAAAACAAAAACATTTGGAAAAAGGAACCAAACTGTGATTCCAGATATATAAAACCCAAAAAATAATTCACAGTTGAATAAAATGATTCACAAGTAACATACGCAAACCTTTTTTATCTGGCATAAATGAAAACTAAGACTACTAATCATTTAGATGCAAACAGGAACTTGAAATAAAAAAAAAAGAAAAGAACAAACGAGATACGATTTAAAAAAAAATCACGGTTCTTACTTGTATCAGAATCTGATGGTGCTTTTGTTGAGGACATTGACAAAAGCTCCTTATGATCCAATTCTGCTCTCAGCCAAGGTCAATCTCTGACAAATATAATTGACTGCAAAGAGAATATAAAGAGGGTCATGACTGATATAGAGAAGCAGTCAATAAATCCATATGATTAATGCAAACTTTCTCAAACACAGCTAAAATCAAGAGATGTATGCAAACTTTTTAACTAAATGATGATAAAAACAAAACAACGTTACAATCTGTTGCTGCTACAAGTGTGGATACGCTTCAATCAACACCCTAATCACTCATATCTAAGCTCATATCACCCTACTTAGAATCAAACAAACTAAGAAAAAGAAGAAACGAAGAACTTTATATGAAAAAGAGATTTATGCAAACTTTTTCACTAACCTTATCGTTCAAAAAAAGTGTTCACAAATGTTTCGATCATCACTCTTGTTCTTGTTAAATAGTTTTATCGATCTTGTTTCATCAACCCTGGTACACAATTTTCACTTTAAAGTCAATAGAAAACAAAAAAATAATAATCCACATGCAAAAAAAAATCAAGAATTATATGGTCAATATGCTAAACGGAACTAAAACTATGATGTTCTATAAAAAAACTTTGATGTTCATTTGAATTCTGGATTGAAATAGAGATTACAAAAGAATAAAAGTTAAAAATTACCAAAACAATTCCACAATTAAACATACCAAATTCGATAAACATGGAGTCATGATTAAGAGAAATCCAAACTGAAAATTTGATAATTTACTTATCATTGGACAATTCTAGATTGAAATCGAGATTAAACAAGGACAAAATTTAAACATGCAAAAAAAAAAAACACAAATTAACTTACCCAATTCGATCGACAAGGAGCAATGGAGAAGAGAAATTCAACCGGATTGACCTTGAGATAGTGAAGAGGAGACCACCAAAACGACTAAGAAGCAGATGGATAGAAGGCGGAAGACAGTGAAGATGAATAGACGGCGGAAGACGGTGAAGAAATCAAATCGGCGGAAGATGGTGAAGATGGAGAGAGATGGTGACGATGGAGAAAGATGATGGTGAGATGGTCAAGATGGAGAGAGACGACGGTGAGATGGTGACGATGGTGAGAGACGACAGTGAGATGGTGACGACGAGATGGTGACGATGGTGAGATACGGCGGAAGGGTTTGTCGCGATTAGCCCTTTTGGGAAAAAAAATTAACCTTAATTGGTTTCCAATCGATCAATTTCCCTTATTTGTCAAAACCCAAAACACAACAATTTAGGCCCACTCGAAGCCCAAAAAACCGATTATTTGATGTCTTTTAATTTCAAGAGACAAAAAATCAACAAAATATATCTGAAAAAACAATTAAGGGCATAATTGACTAATTTTATATCATAAAACCTATTTAACCAAACTTTTGAAAAAAATGTGTAGATGGCCAAATTTTTGGAAAAAGCTACTTGATTTATAATTTTCCCATTTTTTAATCTCATTTTTTTCTAGGGGATTTGGCCGGTTGTTAAATGGTAACTTTAAGTGTTGTTTTCTGCTTACACACGCACAAACCAATAAACGTCGAGTGACCAAATCAAACAACTTGTTTACGATCGACAAACGTCATGTTCCGCTGTTTGTTTGTCGTCCCGTTAATGGTAATAATTCAGACACGCACCGTAGTAACAAAAACAGCACCCAAACAAGTAAATTTTGACTAAAAATGTCTTCTTTTTTTTTGTCAGCCAAAACGTTAAGGATATTGCCAAAGGACTTTTTATAAATAAAAAAATGGGTCACCACCATATCATTTTTGATCAAATAGAATCCAACGACCTTTATCTTTTCGCCGAACTATACACCTTTTTTTTTCTCTGTCCATTTGTTTGACTTTTTTTCCACACATCCACAAAGAAAAAAAAGACCATTCTCCTTCTTCTTCTTCTTCTAGTCACCCCCTCGTGCTTCTCATTAAAACACCAAACCCCAAAACCAAAACTTTGTTCTCTTTCTTCTTTCCTTTTGCCATATCTGTTCACATCTCTCTCTCATCTTTTATATCTTTTTCGTTTTTATGCCTTTGATGATCGAAAGTTTCTATATTTCTCTCTTTTTTCCTTCTCTGCTTACAACACAATCTGCTCAAGAAGCTAAAGAAGAACGATCAAGAATCAAAACGGACAAAACGAATCTGTTCTCTTAGCTAATGGGTTCTTGCTTCAGTTCTCGAGTCAAAGCCGACCTCTTCCACAGTGGTACAATCTTTCTCTCTCCAACTATCAATTTTCAATTTTTTTAAAAACAAGAAAATCAAGAATTATGCATCTCTCTGTTCTACTCATCAAGAATGGAAATATCCGATTTTGATTTGGCTCCAATTTGAAAATGGTCTTTGTGTTGTGTAGGTAAGAGTAGCGATCTGTTCGGACTAAGTCTCTCGAGTCGGAAATCTTCATCGACTGTAGCTGCAGCTCAGAAGACGGAAGGGGAGATATTGAGTTCGACCCCTGTCAAAAGCTTCACCTTTAACGAACTCAAACTCGCCACCAGAAACTTCAGACCAGATAGTGTGATCGGAGAAGGTGGCTTCGGTTGTGTCTTTAAAGGTTGGTTAGATGAGACCACTCTTACTCCGACTAAACCTGGAACTGGTTTGGTCATCGCTGTTAAAAGGCTTAACAAAGAAGGATTTCAAGGTCACCGTGAATGGCTGGTACAGTTTTTTTCAAACTTGGAGTTATGTATTAAGTGTGAATGTGTGTGTGTTTTGTGTCTGATTTGTTGTGTTCTGTTGTGAATTCAGACTGAGATCAACTACTTGGGGCAAATGAGTCATCCAAATCTTGTTAAACTTATTGGTTATTGCGTAGAGGATGAACACCGTCTTCTTGTCTACGAGTTTATGCAAAAAGGAAGTCTTGAGAATCATCTATTCAGAAGTGAGTCTCTTGATCAATTCTATGTTTTTGTTTTGGTATTTAGGTTCTGATGAAACATGGTTTTGATGTAGGAGGTGCATATTTTAAGCCACTCCCTTGGTTTCTACGGATCAAGGTTGCGCTTGATGCAGCAAAGGGGATTGCTTTTCTTCATAGCGATCCAGTCAAAGTGATATACAGAGACATTAAAGCCTCCAACATCTTACTTGATGGGGTATGTTGAGAAATATATATTCAAATAAGTAGTTAGATGTCTTCAAAGTGTTTTACACTGATGACTTTGTTTCCCTTAAACAGGACTACAACGCAAAACTTTCTGACTTTGGTCTAGCTAGGGACGGTCCAATGGGTGATCTAAGCTATGTTAGTACAAGGGTCATGGGTACATATGGCTACGCTGCTCCCGAGTATATGTCATCAGGTAACAAAAATCTACCAATCCTCAAATATGAATTATGACTAGTTTGATCAAATATTCTAGAGCATATGGATAATGGTTTGAATCTTTGTTTTGTCTTTCCAATTTTGTAATCCTTTTCAGGTCATTTAAATGCAAGAAGCGATGTGTACAGCTTTGGAGTTGTGCTTCTAGAGATTTTAACGGGTAAACAAGCGTTGGACCATAACAGGCCGGCTAAAGAAGAAAACCTTGTGGATTGGGCTCGACCGTACCTCACAAGCAAACGGAAGGTTCTCCTAATCGTTGACACTCGGATAGACACACAGTACCTACCTGAAGAAGCCGTGAGATTGGCCAGCATTGCGGTGCAGTGTCTCTCATTCGAACCAAAGTCGCGCCCGACCATGGACCAAGTGGTCCGTGCCTTGCAACAACTTCAGGACAATTTGGGAAAACCAAGTCAGACCGATCCTGTTAAGGATACCAAGAAACTAGGTTTAAAACCTGGTTCCAAGTCATCCGAAAAACGGTTTACACAAAAACCTTTTGGCAGGAACCGTGTTTAAGCTTATACTTCTAAGATTAAGCTGGTAACTGATTTCCAGGATGGAACATTTTTCCGGTGGCTACTTGAAACTGCGTACATATCCGTTTTCAACGGATTGAACACAGTTCTGGACAAAACCGTGCATGTGGAGAATGATAACGGATGCATTACATTTTTCCGGTTACCAGAGAACATGTTTGGCCTTAGGCTTCCTTGTATGCTGTTTATATCGAGTGAAGTATATATATGATGAGGTCATTTTTGCCTCTTGTATTATAACGCTCTTTGTATTTTTGTTCCTTCAATTTTTTTCCCTAACCGTAATTTTGGATTCGAACTTTTTTTATATACAGTATATGATATATGATATTAGCCCAAAATACTAGAGGTTAAACTGATACAAATAATAACAAAAGTATTGGCTACTGAAAATTACACTACATATATTATTAAATAACGTATTGTATGGATGTAAAGTTATACAATAGTAAATTTATTTATCCCAACTAACCTTCTTAATCAAATTTGGAATGTCATTTAAAATCCAACCTTATGATATTTGCATCAAGTCAGAAACGAAAAGCAAAACACAACCGTTTTAACAATTTTTAATTGATGGCACAGGGTGTTTTACAAAATATAAACAAACTTTGATTTGGTTTCAGTTTTAACATTTTGGTATAATTCGGTCCAATTTCCCCGGTTCAGAATTACTGAAGTGCGAGTGAAGAATACGTGCCGGTTCTTGATTCTGCATTCAAACTGCGTGACGTTCTTTCGGCTTATCCGCTTAGTGAGCAAAAAAAACTAATCGAACTTGAAGAGAGAGTTGCAGAGAGGTTTTAGCCGCAGAAGAAAGGGTTTACTCTGTCTTCTTCCAACTTTGAGTAATCGAATTCGAAGCTATGATGACAACAACCACCAATACCATGGCTATGCTCCAAAACCTAGTCTTCTCTGTTCCCATCTCTCGTATGGTAGTACGGCGTCACTCCTTCGCTACCGCCTTCGCCGCTGCCGCCACAACCGTCGTACCGTCTCCTAAACCGGCCTCAGCCAAACCGGCGCGTACTCCACACATTGACTCTCAGGTTCTCCTCGGAATGACGGAGCCTGAGCTTCAACAGCTCGCTATCAACCTCGGTCAAGTAAAGATCCAATTTTTTTCAATTTAAGAAGGATTCGGGTTTGATTTAGTCGATAAAGTTCTGATTTTTTTTAATTTTGCAGGAAGGGTACAGAGGGAAGCAGCTCCATCATCTTATTTACAAGAGGAAAGCTAGTAAAGTTGAAGACTTTAGCAATTGTGAGCAAATTCTCACTAAGTTCTTTATTTTATGAATATTTCATCTTTCTTGACATTAACCAATCTTCAATTTTATTGATGCTTTAAAGTGCCACAAACGTTTCGTAAAGAACTTGTGGATGGTGGATTTAAAGTGGGAAGATCACCCATTTACCAAACTGTTACCGCAACTGATGGTACCATTAAGGTAAACTTTGTGTGTCAATGTTTGAGATTTTTCCTTGCTTGAAGCTGTGTTTGATTAGTGTTTAAAGGTTTCCAATGTTTTGTTTTTCTTTCGTATAGTTGTTGCTAAAGCTTGAAGATAACCTATTGGTCGAAACTGTTGGTATACCTGTTCAAGAAGAAGAGAAGGGCATAACGCGCCTCACTGCCTGTGTCTCTTCCCAGGTGAATCTGACTTTCTTAGAGATTTATATTTTTGGCTTTGCCTAATTGAGTTTTAATACTGATGTCTTGAAGTTTTCTGCTTTAGGTTGGATGTCCTCTGCGTTGCTCCTTTTGTGCCACGGGAAAAGGAGGGTTTTCAAGAAATCTTCAGCGGCATGAGATTATTGAGCAGGTTTGCTTCTAGTACTACCTCTTGTTTTCTGCAGTTTATGGATTATGTGAATTGAAATATGTTCAAAAGAATCTTATTTGGAATGATGATCAAAAAGAGAGCATGGTTACAGATTTATGAATTTGTGGTTTAGTTCCAAGATAAAACACTTAGGCTCAGATCTTAAGTAGAATACCTTATGCAATGAAAAAGACTATTAATCTGATCCTAGATGTCTCATCATAGAGAGGCGTAAGTGTTTAGAAACAGATGTTTGTTCCCACTTGAAAGACCCGGGAGAAGAATTCTTAGTAAAAAATGTAAATGTGGCTTGTGTTTACAAGTGTAATTTTTTAAATCTCTAGGTGTTGGCTATTGAGGACGTGTTCAAGCATAGGGTGACAAATGTGGTTTTCATGGGAATGGGTGAGCCGATGTTGAACCTAAAGTCAGTGCTTGATGCTCATCGATGTATGAACAAGGTAAGCCATTTTTGCATTTTGACATAGTTCTTCTGTGTAGATATAATTGAAGTTCTTGCTAAGTATCTAGGCACTGTAAATTAATTGGCAAGTCAACACAAAGACTTGACCATTAAAAAATCATGTTTCTAAGACAAATATATGATTTATTTCTCTGCATAATTGCAAAACAATAAGACATAGCACTCACTTGACAGCAGTATGCTTTTCTTTTACTTAGGACATTGAAATCGGGCAACGAATGATTACAATATCAACAGTAGGTGTTCCGAACACAATCAAGAAGCTTGCCTCTCATAAGCTTCAGTCGACCTTAGCTGTCAGGTGCGTCCTCACCTTTCATGTGTTGGTCAAAACTAAAATGATCTCTTCTACTTTACTTACCTTTCTTAGGTCAAGATACCCCAAACATATCATGAATTCTTAACTTCTAATCATGTAACATATGCTCTGGATCGATCAGTCACATCTTATTGATTTTCATGTTTCATATTATTTACTTACTCTTTAGCTGTTCTTTTGGTGAATCAGCTTACATGCGCCAAATCAGAGTCTCCGGGAGAAAATTGTACCAAGTGCCAAGGCTTATCCGCTGGAAGCAATTATGAAGGATTGTCGTGATTACTTCCAGGAAACAAATAGACGAGTCTCCTTCGAATATGCCCTTCTAGGTGTGTGAGCCTTGCAATGAACAAAACTTTTCTGTTTTGTCTTCCCACATTATATCACCTAATATATAGTTTAAAAAATGATATGATGCAGCTGGTGTCAATGACAAAGTTGAGCATGCGGTGGAACTTGCAGAGCTACTCCGTGAATGGGGTAAAACTTATCACGTAAATTTGATACCTTACAACCCGATAGAAGGATCAGAGTACAAGCGACCATACAAGAAAGCGGTATGTTACTAACCATTAAAGCCTACGCATTTGTGATTTTGGTGTTTGAATACAAATAAAAAGTTCCTTAAATCGCTTCTGTTAAACCAAAATGTGCAGGTCCTAGCGTTTGCAGCTGCATTGGAGTCACGTAAGATAACTGCCAGCGTCAGGCAAACAAGAGGACTTGATGCAAGTGCTGCTTGTGGTCAGCTGAGGAATAAGTTTCAGAAAAGCCCTGTAGTTACTGAGACGGATAGTCAAGAATCTCAGCCAGATGCAGAAGCTGTCGCGTGTTGATGTTAGGATTGCACAAATCTCTGGTTTTGCCATTGGATGGCTTTGTTCAACTTTGTTTTGAAAACTAGACAGGCATGACTCGATGACGAAAAAGTAAAATTTGCCTTTAAAGGTTTGGTCGGTCACTACAGCTGGGGATGAGGAGATTGAAGCACGTTTGAGAACTGACGACTCTTGACATTAGTTTTATATATGTTTTTGGCCTATATGTTTGTGATGTATACTTTGGTTTATTATAATTGTGACGAGGAAGCCAATTTAATAGTGTTATCCAGTGAACGATATTAACAGATCAAATCCATACAAACTTTAAATACATGACCTGAATTATCATATTTTCTCCTTAATACGCATATAATGTCGATCAATGGAGTATATATATGATTCTGGACAAGTTTACGAATGGGTAAAATAAAACTTATATAATTGATTGGAAGGTGTAACCAGAAACGATGATAAACATAATTTTCCTTTAAAAATGATAATATACAAAGTAAATAAACACAAATAAAATTGCAAGACAAATGTTAAAAATCATTATAAAAACAAAAATTACAAAACAAATGTATTAGAAAATACAGTTTGATTACAAATCAAAAGTTACAATTTTTTTTGCATATCCTAAAATATGATTATTATAAGAAACCTTGAGAGCAGTCAGCTGATATAAATAAGAATCCAGTTCTTTATAGAGTGGATTGCTCCTCAAATGTTGCAGTTATACCATTCTACTAACAACATGCTTTCACTCTATACAATCCAAGGTGTTTAGAAAATATAACTATTTTGCATATCCTGGAATATATCTAATAAATTTTCTAGTATTTCTTTACTAGAAAATACCACTACGCTATGTTGGACTTAGAATCCGCTATGTTGGACTTAGAATCCGCTATGTTGGACTTAGAATGGTGAGTGGTTAGATGTAAGTAAATGAAAAATTCGCTTGGAGAGAAAAATCACAACAAAACCTTGTTGGTTATCTTGGAAAGATATCTCAATATTCCGATGACACCAAAAACAATCGGGACGGACAGGACGAAAGAGACACACGGCTGGTGAAAATTGGGCCCGAACATGGAAAATAAGACCATGAACCTATAAGACAAGACCATGTTTTAGACGACGCTCGGCTCAGTAAACAAAACAAAAGAAGTAAATGAAAGTACCTTTCGATAAGACAAGACCATGACTCGATCTAACGGCGGGATCTGATCTTAGAACTCATCTCTGCTTTTGTGTCAAGATGGAGTTACAGATCGGCGCTCGTGTTTAACTCTTTTGTGTATTTGACGTCAGGCTTTGCCGTTTTAGGTTTAGGTTTATGAGAGGTCGAGAGTTGGCTTTATATAGTCTCAAGGTAAGGTTTCCCTGTTGGATACCCTAATTTTTTTTTAATGTAAATAGTACAAAAGCCTTTTTCGATGAAACTGATGTACACTGTATTATATTATTTAAAGTTGGATATATTTTGTAAAAGCTATTTATTTATGTATTTTTTTTTTTATAATTGGAAAAAAATATAATGACTCTTGACTTTTTCAGAAATAAATATTTGAAATTTTGTTCAATATATTTTGAGAATATTTATGTTTATAAAAAGAAAAATATATTAAAAAAGGAAACAAATTAACATTTTTATAACTGGAGAATAATATATTGATTATTGAGTTTTTCAGAAAAAAATATATTGAAATTTTAAAAAGAATATTTAAATAAAAAGGTAAAGGATATCAAAAAAAAAAAAGGATAGAAATTAATCTTTTTTATTTTGTAATTCCTTGTTGGAATAAGTCTTTTTCGGTTTCTCCGCTTCTCAATTTGAAAGGAGTAGTAACTTTATATTTTTATAAAATAAAATTTTCATTTCAGTTTGTTAGATGCTAGAATCCCATACATTTCACTTTTTACCATATACAGTATATTTCATTTTATTTAGAATATTCTGTACGATATATACGTGTGTGTGTCCAGTGTTATATTTAGCTACGTAACTGTTTGTAGTGAATTGGACAATAACACCTAAGGCCAAAGTCCAAAGTCCAAAGCTTTTCAAAAAAATAGTAAATTCAGATATATTTTTTTAACTAATTAAGTTCTAACTTGGAAATAAAGGATCTAGTGAGTTGACAGACACGATCATGAAGCTTTCCTAATTAGGCGAAACATGTATTGTAGAGATTTTGGTTTTTCTTTATTTGCTGGTTAATAATAAATTAATAACCGGTGGTTACTGGTTAGTGTGGTTAATGTGAAATTCCATATCATCTTAATCATGGTTATTTATTTTTCATCCTCGATGCTCCACCATTACTCTAGGATTGCATCTTCGTCTTAGCTAGATCAATTGTTTGTTTTATTGAATTTTTATTTTGGTTATAGTATGATTCTAAATCCATGATTCGGTGGCATTGGTTTCTAAGCTCAGAGATTCTGATTTGATTTTTACCTTTGATGTCGTTTAAATGCTTGTTTGATTGCATTTGACATGAGATTTATTCTAATGTTTTTATCTTCAGGAAACGAAACTATCAGATTATCAGATTATCAATTATGTTAGACTATCAGATTCAAATGTACCAATTCTTTCTAAGAAAACAAAACTTAATAAGCAACAAACGTTAATACAATCGATATGTAGCCTAGTGATCGAACTGCAAGAATATCAGAAGTACATAGCGACGAAACTGGTTATTTGATTGGGCAGTGAAAGGTATATATAATGAACAAAAAAAAGAAGAAGAAATTTTGTTATTAATAATGAAACTTCATACAACATAAGACTCGGCCAAAAGACCAGTACAATGATAAGAGAAAATTACAAGTGAAGAACTCATGTATTGATCTCCTAGACACACTCACATACACATCTTTCGCTTCCCCATCTTCTTTCTTGCAAAATCACTTATCTTTTGTAATTTCCTTCGTCACAACTATGTATCTTACTCTTTTGCATATCTTAGAATATGTCTACTATTAAGATGATCAAAATCCATCTTACTCTTTTGAATATCCTCATATATGTCAGTCTACTATTTCAATGATATATCAAAATCCATCTTACTCTTTTGCATATACTTGAATACCCATATAGGATTTGAAGACCCATTCCATCAACTAAATCTACAACTTTAGTGATATGGTAAAGACTAAAACATAGATCTATATCCCATTTCTACCATCTGATCAACTTAAACTATTCCACATAAATCTTCTATTTGAGATAAAATCCATAAAACCAAGTGTTTTAAACTATTGGTGCTTAAAAACAAACAAAGCCTCATCATCTCAAAACTTGGTTTTCTCAACATATATAGATTATGGATAGTTTGAGTATCACCATTCGCTTGGAGAGAAAAATCACAAAGCCATGTCGTTTCAACTTAAAAACAGCCGTATGTATTCCAATGAAACCAAAAACAGAGAGGTTGAGACGAGACACCGTATCATCGAAGGTACTGTCATTAAACCAACTAGTCAATCTTAATCTCATACCTAGTCCCAACCTAGCGCTACTGGCTACTCAAAGGAAGAATTAGCTGCAAGGTACCTTAAGGTGTGACAGGATGCTGAATCAATCTAACAGCAGAGATCTTCGAACCCCAATAGTCTAACAGCAGATTCAGACCTCTGAATCAAACGCAACTTTTGTGTTTCACCAAAGTCGCTCTTTTCTGGATCTCTTTGTAAGGAATGAGTTTGCAGAGCTTGGCGGCGCTTGCCGCTTATGTTTTATTTCTCTCTGTTTTTTTCTTTTTTTTTTGACATCAGGACTGTAGGTTTAGGTTTATGACGGAAAAACGGCTTTTTCATACCCCGACAATAGCCCTGTGTTGAATTCATACATTTGACTATTGATCTGACCTAAACATACATTATGTTTATGAATATTTGAATTCCGTACCCCAACTTCGAAATTAATACTCCAAGTATAATTGTTGTGCCATAACATACAAAAACGTGTTTATCGACTAACTCTGTTAAGCTTCCGTTTAACCGTTTTGACGTGGATTCCACGTGTGCGCAGCGATTCAAACGACGTCGTTTTGGCTAAACAGAGAAACTAAAATTTCGACTAAAACGACGTCGTTTTGGTCATTTTCTCTCAAAAAATCTCTCTTCCTCTATCCCGAAACTATCTCACGGCAGAGGAACCCTAGAATTTGGGCGTTTTCAATTTCGAGTCGATTTGAAAGAGCTGCCTAAACACCTATTTTGGGCTGCCTAAACTACTTCAGATCAGACCAAAAATTAAAAATGCCCAAATTCTAGGGTTCCTACCTGCGAGAGAGAGTTTCGGGAGAGAGGAAGAGAGATTTTGTGAGAGAAATAAAAAACGACGTCTTTTTGGTCAAAATTTTAGTTTCTCTGTTTAGCCAAAACGACGTCGTTTGGATCGCTGCGCACACGTGGAATCCACTTCAGAACGGTTAAACGGAAGCTTAATAGAGTTAGTCGATAAACATGTTTTTGTATGTTATGGCACAACAATTATACTTGGGGTATTGATTTCAAAGTTGGGGTACGGAATTCAAATATTCATAAACATATGTATGTTTAGGCCAGATCAATAGTCAAATGTATGAATTCAACACAGGGCTATTGTCGGGGTATGAAAAAGCCGTTTTTCCGGTTTATGACATCCTAATGTGTGACTTGGGTGGGTTTATATATTAAAACGTTTCCGTATACATTTTTGTTTATTATTACTAACAGTTTTGGCTGAGAATAATCTCTACGGTGATGGGGTTCACGTCATGCACACCTCTAAAAAAACTGTGTTTCTAATTATATTGGGAATCTTTTGTGTGTTCTTCTATATGTCATTGATCTGATCCGCCGTTGTTCCGGCGAGTCTCATGTGACTTACATTATCCTTTCTTAACAACCTCAATAACTGTTTTAATACTCTTTTAGATTTTGTAACTACTCAATTCTCCTACCGACCCTTTTAATGGCTCCCACGTTTCACTCTAATCATTCTAAGTACCATTTCCTTTTTCATCTGTTTCTCTGATACTCATGAAATTTAAGGAACTACTCATGGAAGCTTCACAGCAACATAGTAACAAGAGACATGACTTAGAGGAAGGAGTAAGTACCTATGTTCCTAAAAAAAAAAGACTCAAAACTCTTTATTTCAACTGTTACTTATATGATTTTGTATGTTTATGCAGGTAATGCATCTTAAAGAGAGACTAGAGGAAGAAGAAGCAATAAAGAGAACTCTAAAGGCTTCTTTCGATGGCTCTGTTGTGTCTCTTCCAAGTATGTCCTCATTGTTTCTTCCACCTCAGGTAAAACCAATACTCATACCTCACATATATAATACTAACTATTTCTTAATAGTAATACTAACTATTTCCTAATGATCAAACAATTAAAGTGTTTGCTGTCTAATAGCTTTCCGAGCTTATACAAGAATTAGCCGTCGTGGAGGCAGAGATTTATGTCTAGACCGAAAAATCGAGGAGCTAAAGCTTAAACTATATTACGAACAGAGTGATATGTCTGTATTTTGCATCTCCTTAGCCTGTATTTGTCATGCCTTTAGCTAGGACAACTAGTTGTTTTGCATCATTTTAGAACCTCTTTCGTACATTTTGCATGTTTAGGAAGTTTCTGCATCATTCTTGCATACATTGCGCATTTCGGAGTTTTTCAGGTGTTTAGGAGACGTTGGAAGCGCACACAATCGAGCTGCTCCTCACTTACACAATCGAGCGCTCCTCACTTCCTAAACCGAGCCCTCCTCACTTCCTAAACCGAGCCATGCTCCTCACTCCCTCAACCGAGCCATGCTCCGCACTTCCTAAACCGAGCCCTCCTCACTTCCTAAACCGAGCCATGCTCCTCACTCCCTAAACCGAGCCCTCCTCACTCCCTCAACCGAGCCCTCCTCACTTCCACATTCGAGCGCTCCTCACTTCTACAACCGAGCCATGCTCCTCACTTCCACAATCGGGCTACTCCTCGCTTCCACAATCGAGCCATCACTCGAGCCACCGGTCTAGGGATTCAGCTTTTGACGTCTTCATGAAAGTTGTAGAGAATTGAGTCATCTTTCCAATGCCGTTTATTTCAAGCCAATCGGAGGTGTGGTTCAAGAGTTATCATCGTTTTAGTGGATACGTATACACCCAGCTCGAGCCACTTTCACAGACCATGCTCGAGCCATTTTCACTCACACCACTGGAGCCACTCCTACTCATTCCACTCGACCTCACTCTAGGGAGAGACGACACACGACTCGACCGCACATGTCAGGAAGACGTTCCATCTTATGCGCTTCAGGAGATTCCCAAACCGACGCTTCACCTTGTCGTTTTAAGTTTTAGGGATTTACATGTTTTTTACTATACATTTTGTTAAGTCTTGTTTTGGATATCTTAGTTTTGATCTCGTTCTGTTCTTAAGGTTTACCTAGCCTCCAAAAAACGTTCGGAGACTTGTATTTCCGATATCTTTGAGATTATTGAGATTTTGCATTTGATTCCTTTTACAAAGTTGTTCACCTTATTTTTATCCACCTAATGATGCTTGATTCAATGATTTATGTGTTTGCATGCTTGATGATGAATTTCGGATCTGAGTAGTGCAGTAGTTCTTGAGGATGGGATAGATTAGGTGGAGGATCTTAGGATGTAGAGTGTTTAAGCTTTGATTGTATGACTCCCTTCTGGACTAGAATTAGAAATACTAGTTTCTCTCTGATCAATTGGAACTAGGTTTTAGACATCTCCGCACCCAAAAGGTGTTCGATGAAATGTCTGACCAACTAGTGCCAGAGACTTACGTTCCTAGCCTAAGAGATTAGTTGTCTAGGATGTTTGTTGACGTGAATGAACTTGTTTTTCATGCCATGCTTGATCATGTTTCTCTAGCGAGAGCTAGGTTTGGAAGTGGTTGAGTTTGAGTAGCTTTTGTCAAGAGATTGGATTAGCTAAGAAGTGATGCTCATTATTTAGGGATGGTTTGCTTGTGACATGTTAAACACGCTATAGACTAGGATACTCCACCGACATCAATTACTCACATCCTTAGGACTTCTTTCTTTCTGATTTTTATTACATTCCCGGAACTGTTTCGTTTGTTCATGCTTAGAATCGTTCTCAGTTTCTCTCATTCTTGCTTGCTTCTTGTCATACATTTTCGTTTCTGTTTCTGTAATTCATTTCATTTTGTATTTTGACCATTCTAGGATTGTTAGAAAAACTCTCTCTTGAATTGGCTTAACTTGTGATTGCTTGATTGCATCTTGAGTGACTAGCATCATCCCATTTGGATTGACACCTTAAGTATTACAACGCATAAGGTTAATTGAACCTACTAGGAGAAACAAAAATCTTAGTATCAATTTGGCGCCGTTGCCATTTGGGAATCGTTTTGTTACATTTAGGATTTCAAGTTTTGCAAGATTAAGTTCTGTTACACAATCAATCTGAGTACTAACTTGTTTTGGTTGTCTGCTTGTTTGCTTTGCATCTCAGATACCTGTTGATTGCAACCTTGCATGCACACCAGATCAAGAGGGCATCAAAATCTCGTTCCTGTTATTGACGAAATCAATCGGTTGCAACGCCCACGACAGGCTCGTCAACCCACTGATCATCCCGCACAAGTCACTATGGAACAACAGCATGAACCACATCAGGGACCGCGAAACATTGGTGCTGGGGATGCCCCGAACACTCATACTCAGCGTGCTGGAATCGTCCCTCCCGCAGTGCCGAACAACAACTTTGAGATCAAAAGTGGTCTGATCACCATGATCCAAGGAAACAAGTTTCACGGGTTGCCTATGGAGGATCCACTCGACCACTTGGACGAGTTCGACCGTCTTTGTGGTCTCACCAAGATCAACGGCGTGAGTGAGGACGGTTACAAGTTGCGCCTCTTCCCATTCTCCCTGGGAGACAAGGCTCATCAATGGGAGAAAAACCTTCCCAAGGGATCAATCACCACCTGGGATGGCTGCAAGAAGGCATTCTTGGCCAAGTTTTTCTCCAACTCTCGAACAGCACGTCTCAGGAATGAGATTTCCAGCTTCACTCAGAAGAGCTCATAATCATTCTATGAAGCATGGGAGCGTTTCAAGGGTTACCACAGCCAGTGCCCACACCATGGTTTCAGCAACGAGTCATTACTGAGTACTCTCTACCGTGGTGTCCTTCCCAAAATACGTATGCTGCTTGACACCGCTTCTAACGGTAACTTCCTGAACAAGGACGTCGATGAAGGTTGGCAACTGGTGGAGAATCTCGCTCAGTCCGACGGCAACTACAACGAGGATTATAACCGCACATTTCGCGGCGACGCTGGGTCTGAAGAGAAGTACAAAAAGGACCTCAAGAATGTAAATGAGAAGCTTGACCGTATCTTGCTGAGCCAGCAGAGGAGCGTCCACTTCGTCTCTGAGGACGACCCTTTCCAAGTTCCAGATGGGGAGGGTGAGCAGAGTGAAGAGATCAGCTATGTTCAGAATCAGGGTGGCTACAACAAAGGTTACAACCCCTACAAGACGAATCCCAATTTGTCTTACCGAAGTACCAATGTTGCTAATCCACAAGATCAGGTGTACCCTCCTCAACAACAACAGCAAGGGCAATAAAAACCTTTTGTGCCTTACAATCCGGGATTCGCTCCAAAACAACAGTTCCAGCAGGGTTACCAAGCTCCCTCGGGACCACCGCCAGGATTCCGCCCTCAACCAGTTCAGCCTACACCAACCCCAGATCAAGAACTGAAGCAGATGATGCAACAAATTCTTCAGGGGCAAGCTAGCGGTTCCATGGATACTGCGAAGAAGTTCGCTGACCTAAGTCAGAGGATGGAATGTTCCTACAATGATCTGAACGTCAAATTCGAAACTCTGAATTCGAAGATAAGGTACATGGAGGGCCAATCGGCTTCTACTTCTGCACCAAAGCCTGGCCAATTCCCAGGTAAAGCTGTTCAGAACCCCAAGGAGTTTGCCAATGCCATTACGCTGAGAAGTGGGAAAACATTGCCTCCCAGGCAAGGAGTTCCAGACGTCACTGAGGACAGTGCGGAATTAGATGGGGAGGATTTTGGTCAGGATGACACTCAGATGGAGAACCCCGTCGAGGCAGTCAAAGATCCAATCGAGCCAGTGAAGCAATCCGAGCCTGAAGCTGTTAAGGAGCCTGCTGTTCCTGAAGACAGACCTGCGAGGTTCATCCCTCCACCGTACAAGCCTCCTCTACCATTTCCAGTGAGGTTCAAGAAGCAGCTTACTGAGAAGTACAAAGCCTTGTTCGAAAAGCAAGTCAAGGAGATTGAGTTGAGAATGCCATTGCTAGATGCATTCGCACTTGTTCCTCACTACCAGAAATTCCTCAAGGACTTAGTGATGGAGAGATCAAAAGAAGTTCAAGGCATGGTGGTACTAAGTCTTGAGTGCAGTGCAATCATCCAGAAGAAGGTTGTACCCAAGAAGCTCAAAGATCCTGGATCATTCACTCTTCCCTGCTCCATTGGGCCCATGTCTTTTGAGAGGTGCTTATGTGATCTTGGCGCTTCAGTGAATCTGATGCCATTCTCTGTGGCTAAGAGGTTGGGTTTCACAAGGTTTAAGGGATGCGACATCTCCCTCATCCTTGCAGATAGATCAGTGAGACTTCCACATGGTATCTTAGAGGACTTACCTGTCAGGATCAGAGACGTGGAAGTACCAACTGACTTCGTGGTTCTGGAGATGGATGAAGAACCTAAAGATCCTCTGATTTTAGGAAGACCGTTCCTAGCGACTGCTGGAGCCATCATTGATGTCAGAAATGGCAAGATTGATCTTAATCTGGGCGATGACTTCATCATGAAGTTTGATATCAAGGATACTTTGAAGAAGCCAACAATAGGAGGACAAGTCTTCTATATTGAAGAGATGGATAAGTTGGCTGATGAGCTATTGGAGGAACTAGCTGAGGAGGATCATCTCAAAACTGCTCTAACCAAGGATGGAGAAGAAGGGTTCCTGCATGGGGAGACCACTTGTTACAAGAATATGCTAGATGCCCACAGAGAAACGGATGGATCAGAGGAATTCGAGCAGCTATCTGACGCAAAGGAGGTACGTGCAGTTGAGACAGAGAGTTCAGAACGTGACATCTCCCACTCGACCGCGATCATTCCAGACTCCCGTGCTGACGACTGGTCGGAACTGAAAGCTCCGAAGGTAGAACTCAAAACTCTCCCTTCCGGACTCAGGTACATTTTTCTGGGAACCAATTCTACTTATCCTGTCATAGTGAATGCTAGGTTGAGTGATGATGAATTGGGGTTGCTAGTAACTGAGCTAAAAAAGTTTAGAAAGGCCATAGGTTATTCTTTAGATGATATCAAAGGAATCTCACCTAGTCTTTGCACACATAGGATCAATCTTGAAAATGAGTCTTATGCTAGTATTGAACCCCAAAGAAGATTGAACCCTAATCTGAAAGAAGTAGTAAAGAAAGAAATCCTAAAACTGCTTGATGCTGGAGTTATCTATCCTATCTCTGATAGTACTTGGGTATCTCCAGTGCACTGTGTACCTAAGAAGGGAGGCATAACTGTGATCAAAAACGACAAAAATGAGTTAATCCCAACTAGAACCATCACAGGACATAGGATGTGTATAGATTATAGGAAGTTGAATGCTGTATCTAGGAAAGATCATTTTCCTTTGCCTTTCATTGATCAAATGTTGGAAAGACTAGCTAGTCATCCCTATTATTGTTTCCTTGATGGGTATAGTGGATTCTTCCAAATCCCTATTCACCCAAATGATCAGGAAAAGACAACCTTTACTTGTCCCTATGGCACTTTTGCCTACAGACGCATGCCATTTGGTTTGTGCAATGCTCCTGCCACCTTTCAGAGGTGCATGACTTCAATTTTCTCGGATTTAATTGAGGAGTCAGTGGAAGTGTTTATGGACGACTTCTCTGTATACGGTTCCACTTTCTCCTCCTGTTTGTTAAATTTGTGCAGGGTATTGACGCGATGTGAGGAGACGAACCTGGTGCTGAACTGGGAGAAGTGCCATTTCATGGTTGAAGAAGGGATTGTTCTGGGACACAAAATTTCTGAGAAAGGGATTGAGGTTGACAAAGCTAAGATTGAGGTCATGGTTCAGCTTCAACCGCCTAAGACAGTGAAGGACATCAGGAGTTTTCTGGGACATGCTGGGTTTTACAGGAGATTCATCAAGGACTTCTCAAAAATTGCAAGACCTTTGACAAGGTTGCTGTGCAAGGAGGTTGAGTTCGAATTTGATGCAGCATGTTTGGAAGCCTTCAGCAAGATCAAGGAAGCCTTGGTTTCAGCACCCATAGTGCAAGCTCCTAATTGGGATCATCCTTTTGAGATCATGTGTGATGCTTCAGACTTCGCAGTTGGAGCAGTTCTGGGACAGCGAATTGACAAGAAGCTTCATGTCATCTACTACGCCAGTCGCACCTTGGACGAGGCCCAGGGAAGGTATGCTACCACGGAGAAGGAACTCCTGGCAGTTGTGTTTGCATTCGAGAAATTCAGGAGTTATCTTGTAGGTTCGAAGGTCATTGTGTATACCGATCATGCCGCTCTGAGACACATATACTCGAAGAAGGATACCAAACCGAGACTGCTGAGATGGATCCTGCTTCTCCAAGAGTTTGACATGGAGATAGTCGACAAGAAAGGAATAGAAAATGGAGTTGCAGACCACTTGTCAAGAATGAGGATAGAAGATGCTGTTCCAATAGATGACTCGATGCCTGAGGAACAACTTCTGGTCGCCCAGGTTTGTGAGCAGATGCATGACACCGGGGTTGAGAACCTAAAAATCAACTGTATGGCGGTCACTTCAGATATTGCGCCATGGTATGCTGACTTCGTGAATTACAAGGTCTGTGGAGAAGTTCCTGATGACATGGATCCTTACAGGAAAAAGAAGTTTTTCAGAGAGGTCAACCACTACTTCTGGGATGAACCCTATCTATACAAGAGAGGTTCTGACGGTCTGTTCAGGAGGTGCATAGCAGAAGGGGAAGTGCAGGGAGTGCTTGAGCATTGTCACGGGTCCGTCTATGGAGGTCATTTTGCCACATTTAAGACAGCTCAGAAGGTTCTCCAAGCAGGTCTCTGGTGGCCAACCTTGTTCAAAGACGCTCACAACTTCATCACCAAGTGTGACGCTTGTCAGAGGATGGGCAACATCACAAGGAGAAACGAGATGCCTCAAAATCCGATCCTGGAAGTGGAAATATTTGACGTTTGGGGGATAGACTTCATGGGACCATTCAACCCCCCATCTAATGGGAATGTCTATATTTTGGTGGCAGTTGATTACGTTTCTAAGTGGGTCGAAGCCATAGCCAGCCCCACCAATGATCACAAGGTTGTTCTGAAGCTGTTCAAAAGTATAATCTTTCCAAGGTATGGGATACCTAGAGCGGTGATCAGTGATGGTGAAACTCACTTCGTCAACAAAGTTTTTGAGAGCATGCTGAGAAAGTATGGGGTCAAGCACAAAGTGTCTACTGCGTATCACCCTCAGACCAGCGGTCAGGTTGAAGTTTCGAACAAACAGATCAAGGGTATCTTATCAAGAATTGTTGGAGTTTCGAAGAAAGATTGGTCTGTGAAGCTGGACGAGACTCTCTGGGCGTACAGAACAGCATTCAAGACGCCAATAGGCAGAACACCATTTCAGCTGGTTTATGGTAAAGCATGTCATCTCCCTGTAGAAGTTGAGTACAAGGCGCTTTGGGCTATTAAGTTGTTGAACTTGGACATTGACACAGCTCAAGCTAAGAGAACTCTAGACATCCATGAGCTGGAAGAAATACGACTTGATGCTTATGAGAGCTCTAAGATTTACAAGGAAAGGACAAAGAATTTTCATGACAAGAAGATTATTGTCAAGGATCTCAAGGCTGGGGATCAAGTTTTGCTTTTCAACTCCAAACTTAAGTTATTTCCTGGAAAGCTTAAGTCTAAGTGGTCTGGACCTTTTGACATCAAAGAAGTTCTGCCATTCGGAGCCATCACTCTCCTGAACAAAGATGGTAGTGAATTCACTGTAAATGGTCAGAGAGTTAAGAAATATTTAGCTGACCAAGTCCGACCAGAGGGGTTTTCTGTGCTCCTCTATGAACCCCCAAAAGCCTAAAAAGCTGAAAAGTCAAGCTAGGGACTTTAAACAAGCTCACTTGGGAGGAAGTCCCAAAGGTATCACTGTAAATATTTTTAGGATCCTTGTGTTTTTAATTTTTGTTTTTGGTTTTCTGTGTTCAGGAATCTACAGAAGGGAGTGGGTGCAACAAAGATAGAGGATACAGAGAAAAGCAGAGTGAAAAGGAGAGGGAGTGATTCAAAAAAAAAAAAAAAAAAAAAAAAAAAAAAAAAAAAAAAAACAAAACAAAACAAAGAAAATATATCGACCCACTTTGTTGGTTTCCCCTCCCACGTGAACCTCTATCATCTCCCATCACCTCACTTCCCCCTCTCTTGTTCCCTCACACCAAACACCCAAACTTTCTGTCCCATCACCCACCACCTCTCCTCACTCTTACAACTTTCCTCTTCTTTAAATTAACTCTCCTTTCTCTTCTTCACTTACGCTCACCTTCACCTTCACCATTATCATATCTTTTTCCTGCAACCCCTCCTCCCAAATTTCTCCCCTCGCCGTCGCTGCACATCACACTCAACCACACAAGCTTCCACGCTGCTAGAGCTCTCGCCTTTCAGCCCCACTCGCCTGACGTTATCAAGATTGACTCGATTCGACGAACATCCTCATTCCTCTTGTTCATCACCGACTCGAAGCCATTGTTCCATCCGAGACCAGCTTCAACAACACTGCTCGATTCCCCATTCCGTGAAGCATCGCGTCACATCCACATACCGTCAATCGAGCCGTGTCCGAGAAGCACCAATCGAGCTGTTGTCTTCACCTGCTCCGGCAAAGCTGCACATCACAATCGAGCTGTGTCCAGAGAGCGTCAATCGAGCCGCGTCCGCCATCCACCATTCAACTCCGCTCGAGCAACCACCGCACAACGCTCTTGGAATCCTGCTCAACCCGTCGTTCTCGCTGCAGACCCTTGCTCGAGCTACCGCACATCGACACGCCTGAACCGTTCGCACATATCAATCGAGCCGTCCTCATACCATCAATCGAGCCACGGTCGAACGTCTTCAATCGAGCCACGCTCGATTCTCTCCTCCACGCACGATTCGAGCAGTCCCTCAAGCTCTCAATCGAGCCACGACCCGCGCACGAATCGATCGGTTATCTCTCTCTTAGCACTCTTCATTTTCAACTCGGTAATTAGTTTTGTTATTGGCTCACTAACCTATTAACGCTTAATTTTGAGTTTACATGTTTCAGAGAAACAGAAAAAGTACAGAGCTTATACACGAGATGAGAGAAGCATACGGTTGTGTTGCTGGAGAACGTTCATCCCCCGAATCCATGGCGAGGCGTTTCATGGAAATGAAGAACATGGTTGACGAGGTTGTTGGGGGTTCAGGCCAAGCAGCGGGGTCAAGCAGACCAGCAAATCCGTTTACTAAAAGCAAGAGTCGCGGGAAGAGACCGGCGCAAGCTTCAAACTCAAGAGAGGAGGGAAGTGATTACGAACAGGAGGAACCTAAGTTGCGCTCCGAACAAGCTCCCAGGAAATCTGTAAAACGGAGGAGCGCTGAGACGAAACTAACTCCCAAGGAATACTATGAGTTGTTCCAGCAGGTGGAGTTCGCTGGAACAAGATATCCCCATGTCGAGACTATGCACCCAAAAACGGATATAGGGAGGAGATAATTCAGTTCCTTTGTACTCTGGAGACGCACCTGTATGCGGATGAGCCGGGAATGATGTCTGATGGAGGTCTGGGCTACATTACATTTCGCGTTCAAGGCCAGTTCTACAATCTCACCTTCAGAACCGTTGAAGAGATGTTTGGATTTCCCAGCGGAACGGGGACTACGCCGCAGTTTGATCGGGATGAGATGTCCGCACTCTGGGCAACGATTGGGGGCACGCCCTCATTCACTTCATCGAAGACAAAAGCGCTGAACGTGCGAAGCCCAGTGTTGCGCTACTTCCAAAAGGCGGTCACCAATGCATTTTACGCCAAAGAGATTAAGGGGTACATGACAAATGGCGAGCTTGAGATGATCGATCTGGCGATTAAGGGACTCTCATTCACTGCCATGGATTGCACCGCGCTGCAAGGTGACATATCCAACACTTCCGTCTCCCTCTACCTTATCAACTACATGATGACATACAAGAATTGGGTATCGCGAGTCAGCAACAACAGCACTCCTGGAGTGATGTGCATGGGAGGCGTAGTGACTTGGTTCCTTGAGGCTGCTGGTGTTCCCCTAAACTCTGAGCCGCACCCACCACGTTGGATTGACATCAACAACCTGCGACAGTTGCGCACTCTGGAGCGGGGTCTGAGACAGGGACGGTTGATCTACAAGTTTGTGCATCCTGCGGTCGGTCCCTCGAGATTACTCCTCCCTTGCGTCGAGTTGACTTCAATCTTAGGGGGAGAGCATATCGAGTTCATCCCTCCCACGGATCTCTTATACAATTCTGACGCTGAAGGGGAAACGTGCGCCGAGCCAATGGAAGAGGACACAGCGGAATATCGCCCAGAGGAGTACTCGGATCCGAGAATGTCAAAGGGGGTCAGAGCAGCTCATCACAGACTCAACCTGCTTCAACAATGGGGGAAAGCCAGAGACAAAACGGTGAGCCGTTTCACCAAGACTGTCATGAACTTCATGCGTAAGTTTAGCTGTTCCACTTCCACAACCGCGGTCCCTAGGTCTATCCCCGAGGATACCAGACCAATGCCAGGACGCCCTTCCGCGAACCTAGAGCGAACACCTTCTCCGATTCCATCTCCAGCACATCAATCCTCATATGTGCCACGGCAGCGCCAACCTTCTCCCGTCCCTTCACGCCACTCGTCACATGAATCTAGGGAGAGAAAAGGACACGGTTCGCGTGGTTCAAGAGCCTCCTCAAGTCGTCGATCAGCGCGTCGTTCTGCAGCTCAAGCTGAGCAAGAGGTTGAGCAACAAGTTGAGCAGCAAGACGATTATCAGCCTACGGATGTGGTAGTATTAGTCTCGGACCATGGTGAGTCCAGAGTCGACGACATGCAGTGTGACGAGCAGCCGAACATATATCAGAACACGCAAGCTGTTGAGCAGCAAGTCGACCAACCGGCTGATGTCACACCCGCGGATCCTGCACAAGGCGAAGGGCAGAGTCAGTTTCACACACCAACTCCTTGGGCGAGCTCAGACTCCTTCTTCTACTACTGAGGTACTCCGACCCTCCATTTGTACATACCATTTCATTCCTGCATTGTTTCTGTTGTGATTCTTAAATCCTCCTGCAAATTTTTCTTACACAGGAGAATGTGTAATTTAAGTTTGGGGGAGGGTTTGAGATGATGTATCTGATGTTGTGTTCTGTGATTCTTATTTTAATTTTTACACCATATCATATTTGAGTTTGCATCATATCTATTGCATAAAAAAAAAAAACAAAAAAAAAAAAACATAAAAAAATCGAAAATCTCCACAAAAACAGAGTGTTCATGTAGTTTGCATTCGCATTTTAGGATTGAGTCTAGTGTTGTGCATGTAGGGTTGTTGCATTTAGCATAGGGGTTGATGATGATTGTAACCTTGTTAGCATGCTGGATTCAATAGGATAGGATCAAGGCCCTTGTTATTAGTTCTTTGATGCTTATTGATTGAACTTGAAAATGTAAAATTGAAGCATGTTTTGAATTGATATCATTCCCTATCTACCTGAACCTAATCTTGACTTGCAATTATCATGTGATGCATTGAAGTTGAACTCATGGATACCATACACATACTTGGATTGTCTTTCACATTTTTACCACCCTTGTCAATCCAAGTAGCTGATTCCCATCTTTGGAACAGTTCCCCGCACCCTTAACCAACCGTTCTTTCAAGCCAATTGTTTTCTTGAGTGTCAGGCCTTTTCCGAGTTGAGCTTGTTAGAAAGTGTTAGGTTCTAACCGACAAGAGTAGGATCCTGTGTAGTTCTAGTTCGCGTTATCCGGACTAGTAGAACTAGGTGAGAACTCGAATTTTGGGTATTGGGTATGGATTTGTGCAGAAAAGTAAAGAAGTGGAAAGTCTTTAGGAGGGGGATGTGTTTACATAGTTTACAAGTCTAGTAAAGGATTTGGGGTGAGCAAAGTAAAAAGAGTTATTGGTTCTGGGCATAAAATAAAAAGATTAGACAAAGAAAAGAAAAGAAAAAAAATAAAAAAAATACTTAAGATGTCTAAAGTCCCTAGAAGGAAAGAAAACGAACCATAGTGATAATAAAGATCTCCCAATCCGCTAGAATGAAAAGAAGTGAACTCTTCCTAAGACTAAGTGTAAAAAGTTTGAGATGAAGTTTCTGATGAAGGGTAGAGATAGGACCAACTTCGGTTTGGAGTGTTCTTTGGGTAGACAGGGCGCTGCTCTTGTATGTATCAGTTGGTTTCAACCTTTAGCCTTCTCTTAAGCTCAACTCCTTTTCGTGAGAGAACCTTGTTCTGTATTGATAAAACCACGTGATGAGGAGACCATCTATGTCTCAAACCTTTACCCTAGCCAAATGAGTTCAATGACATTGTTTAGCTTGATTCACGGTTCTCTGTTAATGAATGTTAAAGGGGATGATTGATAGGATAGCATGTGTAGATTTGAAATAAAGTTCCTTCACCATGCATCATAGAACTAAAAACAAGGACCTTGATTCTAACTACTCTATTCAGCATGTTTTAGGTTCTGAGACCCCATCTTCACACCTCTCTTCCATACTCTGTTCTTGATAGTTTGCTTGAGGGCAAGCAAAGAATAAGTTTGGGGGAGTTGATATGTCTGTATTTTGCATCTCCTTAGCCTGTATTTGTCATGCCTTTAGCTAGGACAACTAGTTGTTTTGCATCATTTTAGAACATCTTTCGTACATTTTGCATGTTTAGGAAGTTTCTGCATCATTCTTGCATACATTGCGCATTTCGGAGTTTTTCAGGTGTTTAGGAGACGTTGGAAGCGCACACAATCGAGCTGCTCCTCACTTACACAATCGAGCGCTCCTCACTTCCTAAACCGAGCCCTCCTCACTTCCTAAACCGAGCCATGCTCCTCACTCCCTCAACCGAGCCATGCTCCGCACTTCCTAAACCGAGCCCTCCTCACTTCCTAAACCGAGCCATGCTCCTCACTCCCTAAACCGAGCCCTCCTCACTCCCTCAACCGAGCCCTCCTCACTTCCACATTCGAGCGCTCCTCACTTCTACAACCGAGCCATGCTCCTCACTTCCACAATCGGGCTACTCCTCGCTTCCACAATCGAGCCATCACTCGAGCCACCGGTCTAGGGATTCAGCTTTTGACGTCTTCATGAAAGTTGTAGATAATTGAGTCATCTTTCCAATGCCGTTTATTTCAAGCCAATCGGAGGTGTGGTTCAAGAGTTATCATCGTTTTAGTGGATACGTATACACCCAGCTCGAGCCACTTTCACAGACTATGCTCGAGCCATTTTCACTCACACCACTGGAGCCACTCCTACTCATTCCACTCGACCTCACTCTAGGGAGAGACGACACACGACTCGACCGCACATGTCAGGAAGACGTTCCGTCTTATGCGCTTCAGGAGATTCCCAAACCGACGCTTCACCTTGTCGTTTTAAGTTTTAGGGATTTACATGTTTTTTACTATAAATACATTTTGTTAAGTCTTGTTTGGATATCTTAGTTTTGATCTCGTTCTGTTCTTAAGGTTTACCTAGCCTCCAAAAAACGTTCGGAGACTTGTATTTCCGATATCTTTGAGATTATTGAGATTTTGCATTTGATTCCTTTTACAAAGTTGTTCACCTTATTTTTATCCACCTAATGATGCTTGATTCAATGATTTATGTGTTTGCATGCTTGATGATGAATTTCGGATCTGAGTAGTGCAGTAGTTCTTGAGGATGGGATAGATTAGGTGGAGGATCTTAGGATGTAGAGTGTTTAAGCTTTGATTGTATGACTCCCTTCTGGACTAGAATTAGAAATACTAGTTTCTCTCTGATCAATTGGAACTAGGTTTTAGACATCTCCGCACCCAAAAGGTGTTCGATGAAATGTCTGACCAACTAGTGCCAGAGACTTACGTTCCTAGCCTAAGAGATTAGTTGTCTAGGATGTTTGTTGACGTGAATGAACTTGTTTTTCATGCCATGTTTGATCATGTTTCTCTAGCGAGAGCTAGGTTTGGAAGTGGTTGAGTTTGAGTAGCTTTTGTCAAGAGATTGGATTAGCTAAGAAGTGATGCTCATTATTTAGGGATGGTTTGCTTGTGACATGTTAAACACGCTATAGACTAGGATACTCCACCGACATCAATTACTCCCATCCTTAGGACTTCTTTCTTTCTGATTTTTATTACATTCCCGGAACTGTTTCGTTTGTTCATGCTTAGAATCGTTCTCAGTTTCTCTCATTCTTGCTTGCTTCTTGTCATACATTTTCGTTTCTGTTTCTGTAATTCATTTCATTTTGTATTTTGACCATTCTAGGATTGTTAGAAAAACTCTCTCTTGAATTGGCTTAACTTGTGATTGCTTGATTGCATCTTGAGTGACTAGCATCATCCCATTTGGATTGACACCTTAAGTATTACAACGCATAAGGTTAATTGAACCTACTAGGAGAAACAAAAATCTTAGTATCAATTTGGCGCCGTTGCCATTTGGGAATCGTTTTGTTACATTTAGGATTTCAAGTTTTGCAAGATTAAGTTTTGTTACACAATCAATCTGAGTACTAACTTGTTTTGGTTGTCTGCTTGTTTGCTTTGCATCTCAGATACCTGTTGATTGCAACCTTGCATGCACACCAGATCAAGAGGGCATCAAAATCTCGTTCCTGTTATTGACGAAATCAATCGGTTGCAACGCCCACGACAGGCTCGTCAACCCACTGATCATCCCGCACAAGTCACTATGGAACAACAGCATGAACCACATCAGGGACCGCGAAACATTGGTGTTGGGGATGCCCCGAACACTCATACTCAGCGTGCTGGAATCGTCCCTCCCGCAGTGCCGAACAACAACTTTGAGATCAAAAGTGGTCTGATCACCATGATCCAAGGAAACAAGTTTCACGAGTTGCCTATGGAGGATCCACTCGACCACTTGGACGAGTTCGGCCGTCTTTGTGGTCTCACCAAGATCAACGGCGTGAGTGAGAACGGTTACAAGTTGCGCCTCTTCCCATTCTCCCTGGGAGACAAGGCTCATCAATGGGAGAAAAACCTTCCCAAGGGATCAATCATATATTAAAACGTTTCCGTATACATTTTTGTTTATTATTACTAACAGTTTTGGCTGAGAATAATCTCTACGGTGATGGGGTTCACGTCATGCACACCTCTAAAAAAACTGTGTTTCTAATTATATTGGGAATCTTTTGTGTGTTCTTCTATATGTCATTGATCTGATCCGCCGTTGTTCCGGCGAGTCTCATGTGACTTACATTATCCTTTCTTAACAACCTCAATAACTGTTTTAATACTCTTTTAGATTTTGTAACTACTCAATTCTCCTACCGACCCTTTTAATGGCTCCCACGTTTCACTCTAATCATTCTAAGTACCATTTCCTTTTTCATCTGTTTCTCTGATACTCATGAAATTTAAGGAACTACTCATGGAAGCTTCACAGCAACATAGTAACAAGAGACATGACTTAGAGGAAGGAGTAAGTACCTATGTTCCTAAAAAAAAAAGACTCAAAACTCTTTATTTCAACTGTTACTTATATGATTTTGTATGTTTATGCAGGTAATGCATCTTAAAGAGAGACTAGAGGAAGAAGAAGCAATAAAGAGAACTCTAAAGGCTGCTTTCGATGGCTCTGTTGTGTCTCTTCCAAGTATGTCCTCATTGTTTCTTCCACCTCAGGTAAAACCAATACTCATACCTCACATATATAATACTAACTATTTCTTAATAGTAATACTAACTATTTCCTAATGATCAAACAATTAAAGTGTTTGCTGTCTAATAGCTTTCCGAGCTTATACAAGAATTAGCCGTCGTGGAGGCAGAGATTTATGTCTAGACCGAAAAATCGAGGAGCTAAAGCTTAAACTATATTACGAACAGAGACAAAGGCAAGAGATGCAATTGCAGATGACCGAGCAGAAGAGGACAGTGGCAAGGCAGAGCCACGTGAAACAGAGTACTCTGCCTCTAAGACATGATCTTCATCAACGATCTTTGTCTCTGCTCCCGATTTCTTAGATGCCACGTCTTCAGGTGGCTTCACAGGTAAAGTAGTTTGCTTATTCCGAATGTTTTGTATAAGATGCACATTTCACTCACGGTCATGGTTTTGGTGGACAGATGAATTTGATGGAGTATCGAGGATGCAGATGGGTAGAGTAAAAAAGGGCTTAGACTTGTTGAAGTGAAGACCAAAGACGACCCAAACGAAGTATCTGAACAACTCATCAACTGTCTCATAGGAATTTACTTGGAACTCAATCATGTTTCATCAAAGACCAAAGGGGATATCGATGTCTCGCTCTCGAGAAGGCCCTCTTCTTGTAGCCGGAAATCAAACACATATAGTTATTACCAAAAATGCAATGAATCTTGATCCTTATCACGTATTGCCGGACTCGAGCGGAGGATTGGCCCTTACAAGAACTTCATTCATATTTCAAGAAGTTCCATCGACGTGACCCGTTTCACCCACTATTGTTCGCCGGCTGTTCCACGCTTGAGGTGTTACTGTACATTGTGTGAATTTAGCATACAAAATGATCTCATCAAATAGTATATATAAAATTTTTGATGAAATTGTTTTATCGACGCTTTATGTGTGTTAGCAGTGTTTTGATGGAGAAACTATCGGAGGTAGATTTGAGTTTTTTGACCTACAAGCAAAAACTCGCCTTCTGGATTAATATCTACAACGCATGTACGCCACTTTTACAAAATAAATTATTTATTTTTTTAAAATAAGAATCATCACAAAAATTGAACTTAAAATCGAATTCTATATTCCATATATGATAGGCATTTCTTGAGTATGGGTTACCATCGTCGCACAATAGACTACTTACCTTGATGAACAAGGTAACTTTTTTTATCAAAATCCCAAGAGAGAACTCTAAATGTTTCATCATAGAGACGCAGAAGTGTTTAGAAACAGATGTTGTTCCCACTTGAGAGACCCGGGAGAAGAGTTCTTAGTAAAAAATGTAAATGTGGCTTGTGTTTACAAGTGTAAATTTTAAATCTCTAGGTGTTGGCTATTGAGAACGTGTTTAAGCATAGGGTGACAAATGTGGTTTTCATGGGAATGGGTGAGCCGATGTTGAATCTAAAGTCAGTGCTTGATGCTCATCGTTGTATGAACAAGGTAAGCCATTTTCCATTTTGACATGATTCTGTGTTGATATAATTGAAGTTTCTCTGCACAAACATATGATTTATTTCTCTGCATAATTGTTAAACAATAAGACATAGCACTCACTTGACAGCAGTATGCTTTTTTTTACTTAGGACATTGAAATCGGGCAACGAATGATTCATGTGTCACCTTTCTGCTTTTATTCATGTGTTGGTCAAAAACTAAAATGATCTTTGTTACTTTACTCAGCGTTCTTTGGTCAAGATACCACAAACATATCATGAATGCTTAATTTCTAATCATGTAACATATGCTCTGGATCAGTCACATCTTATTGATTTTCATGTTTTCATTTTATTTACTTACTCTTGAGTTGTTCTTTTGGCGAATCAGTTTACATGCGCCAAATCAGAGTCTCCGAGAGATAATTGTACCAAGTGCTAAGGCTTATCCGCTGGAAGCAATTATGAAGGATTGTCGTGATTACTTCCAGGAAACAAATAGACGAGTCTCCTTCGAATATGCCCTTCTAGGTGTGTGAGCCTTGCAATGAACAAAACTTTTCTGTTTTGTCTTCCCACATTATATCACCTAATATATAGTTTAAAAAATGATATGATGCAGCTGGTGTCAATGACAAAGTTGAGCATGCGGTGGAACTCGCAGAGCTACTCCGTGAATGGGGTAAAACTTATCACGTTAACTTGATACCGTACAACCCGATAGAAGGATCAGAGTACAAGCGACCTTACAAGAAAGCGGTATGTTACTAACCATTAAGCCTACGCATTTGTGTTTTTTGGTGTTCGAATTCAGAACCTCATTGAAAAATACAAATAAAAGTTCCTTAAATCGCTTCTTTAAACCAAATGTACATGTCCTAGCATTTGCAGCTGCATTGGAGTCGACGTGTTGATGTCCTCGATTGCACAAATCTCTGGTTTTGCCATTGGATGGCTTTGTTCAACTTTGTTTTGAAAAGTAGACAGGCATATGGCTCAATGACGAAAAGTAAAATTTGCCTTACAAGTTTTGGTTGGTCACTATAGCTGGGGGATGAGGAGATTGAAGCACGTTTGAGAACTGACGACTTGGACATTAGTTTTATATGTTTTGGCCTATACGTTTGTGATGTATACTTTGGTTTATTACATACAAATTTCAAAAAGTTGACATGAATTTTAAAGTTCAGAAGGTCTACTCGAATTATCATATTTTCTCCTTAAGACGCATATATTGTCAACTCATGGGAATATATATGATTCTTGATAAGCTTTCGAATGGGTAAAAAGGTGAAACGGAAGCGATGATAAACATAAATTTACTTTCAAAATGATAATATACAAGTACATAAAAATTGCAACACAAATGTTAAAATTCATTATAAAAAAAAAACATGTATTGAAAATACATTTTTATTACAAATAATTTTTTTGCATATCCTGAAATATCTGATAAAAGTAAAAAAAAAATACATTTATTTGAAACATATTCCTGCAATTTGAAACATATTGCTTCAAAATTCATCGATCTATTTTGCATATCCTGGAATATATACAATGTTTTTTATAAGTTTCATTTAAAACAAATAACCATTACGCTATGTTGGACTTAGAATTCGCTATGTTGGACTTAGAACGGTGAATGGTTAAATGTAAGTAAATGCATAATTCGCTTGGAGAGAAAAATCACAACAAAACCATATTGGTTCATCTTGAGACCAAAAACAATCGGGACGGATAGGACGAATGAGACACATGGCTGGTGAAAATTGGGCCCCAACATGGAAAATAAGACCATGAACCTATAAGAGAAGACCATGTCTTAGAGCATCATTACTAGTAGTTCTCTCATGGTTTCTCTTATAATTGGGGCCCAAAAATTTAATAAAAAACCTGTTTTTTGTTTGATTAAAAAGAGAATCGATTCTCTGGGAAGAAATTAAGTAACGGTAGTAGCAACGCTACGTGGCATATTCTGATTCGTTGATGCGTAAATATAAAAAGGAATTTTTTTTTCCCTTTTTTCTTCTTTCTTTCTTCCTCGACCGTCTCTCTCTTATCTGTCGATCCAAACGGCGAATCAAAGCCGATTCATTGAGAGACCGCAAAAAATTAATTGATTTACTCACAGATTCGGCGTTCAGGAAAACTAACTCGGCTTCATCGGCCAAGTTCCCTCTTACGAGTGTTTGAACTCTCTCAAAGACGGTAAAAAGTTTCTCCTTTTCTTCCCCAGAATTTGAAAAATTGATGATTTTGCTTGGTTTTGTAAATCAAGGGTTTTAGTATTCTTATTAATGATTGTGATATACCCTTATTCCTATATATCAGATTCATGCTTGATTATGATTTGTGATACCAATTTAAAGATTGAAACTTTGGGATTTTGGGTGTACTTGTAGAAGTCATGTTGTCTTATTAGTTGGGATTGATCTATTTGCACAAAGGTCTCTCCTTTGATTAGTGTTTTGTATGATTGTTTGTAATGTATGGTGTAAAGATATGATAACATTAGGTTTGTTCAGTACTTAGACCTCAGCTTTGCTTTTGGTACAGATTTGGATTGGAAACTGATCTATGTAGGCTCTGCAGAAGATGAGACTTATGATCAACTTCTCGAGAGTGTTCTTGTAGGGCCTGTTATTGTTGGCAACTACCGGTTCGTTTTGCAGGTAACATATATGTTTTAGCATGTTTGAATATTTATGTTTTTTTGGGGCAAAGCATTAATTCGAAGCAAAGCCAACATTTTCCAAACAAGCTAATATGTTCTAGAGTGTTTTTATTCCAATCCTAAGGCAGGGGACTTGAGTGGTAAATCATATATGCAAGAGCAAAGTAACTGTTGGAGATATATTTATGTTTGAGCCTTACGTGTTCTTACTTATTTTGATTTAGGATGAGAATTGCCTTCTTATTGCGTTGTAGGTATAGAGACAGGAAAGAAACTGTACTCATAGGGCCTCTCTTTGCTAGCTAAAATTTGAATTCGGATGCTATCATATTCACCTAGAGTAGTAGGTATAGAGATAGGAAATAAACTTTGTATTGGTCCGAATTTCTCTTCACTTTAGTGATAGAAAACGGACTATTATTGTTTTCAGCTATCTGAAGTTCGTAAAACCCCATTTGGATGTTTCAGTGACTCAATACCATTCCTAATACTTTAGTTTATCTGTTTGTGTGGTTTTCTCTTTGTGTTTGTTGTGTAAGTGTGTGCCTTGTGGCCCGTTTTCTCACTCAGCTTGACACTAAAATGCAGGCGGTTGAGGCAACAAAGAACGTGGAGCAGCAGAACCTTTCTCTTACTGTTTTTTTTCGTCCTTGCTTTCTCCGTTTTGTTCTTGGATTGGTACAGTTAAAAGAGACCATTTTCCAACAACAAACCTCATACAGTTTGTGTAGATTTTTGATTATTGTTAATTAACGATAAATTATGGAAATTTGGAAAGGGGTGGTTTAATGTTAAAACAAAAAATAATGAGACTTTGGAAGGAGCTTTGATCGAACTTAGTCTCATATATTACCAAATTTGACACCTTTGTAAAATATGTTTCATATTCTAAAGTTTGTAAAATTTTATTGTTTTATATTTTATGTAATATAAAAATTTTAAATAATTGTTTTGTCAATTTAGAAAATTAAAGTTTGATAATTAATAAACACAAATTAAAAAATTATTATTTAAATGTTTGAGTAACCTTCTTTGGGTTCTTTAGTAATGGAGTGATTTTGTATAAGTTCTCTTAAAATTGCTTTACTTAATTTAGTATTAATTATATAATTAATTAATATGAGAGTAACTATGGAGGGTTGCTCCACTAACAATGGTCTTAGACGACGCTCGGCTCGGTAAACAAAATAAAATAAGTAAATGAAAGTACCTTTCTATAAGACAAGATCATGACTCGATCTAACGGCGGGATCTGATCTTAGAACTCATCTCTGCTTTTGTGTCAAGATGGAGTTACAGATCGGCGCTCGTGTTTAACTCTTTTGTGTTTTTGACGTCAGGCTTTGCCGTTTTAGGTTTAGGTTTATGAGAGGTCGAGAGTTGGGTTTATATAGTCCCAAGGTAAGGTTTCCTTGTGGATACCCTATTTTTTTTTTATGTAAGTAGTACAAAAGCCTTTTTCGATGAAACTGATGTACACTGTATTTTTATATTATTTGAAGTAGGATATATTTTGTAAAAGCTGTTTGCTTATGTATATTTTTATAATTGGAAAAATATATAATGATTCTTGACTTTTTCAGAAGTAATATTTGAAAATTTGCATACAATATATCTTGAGAATATATATGTTTATAAAAAAAAGTATATCAAGAAAAAAAGGAAACAAATTCATATTTTTATAACTGGAAAATCATATTTTGATTATTGACTTTTTCAGAAGAAAATATTTGAAATTTTGAAAAAAATATCTATATTTATATAAAAAGGTAATATATATCAAGAAAAAAAGAAAGAAATTAATCTTTTTATTTTGATAATATATTCCTTGTTTGAATAATACTTCCTTGGTTTCTCCGCTTCTCTCAATTTGAAAGGAGTAACTTTATATTTTATAAAACAAAATATTCATTTCAGTTTGTTCGGTAACGGATGCAAGAATCCCATACATTTCCCTTTTTACCATTTACAGTATATTTCATTTTATTTAGAATATTCTGTATGATATATATGTGTGTGTGTCCAGTGTTATTTAATTGAATTGGTCAATAACAGCAAAGGCCAAACTCGAAAGTCCAAAGCATTTCAAAAAAATAGTAAATCCAGATATTAATTGTTTTTTAACTAAATGTTCTAACTCGGAAATAAAGGATCTAGTGAGCTGACACAATCACGAAGCTTTCCTAATTAGGTGGGTGAAACATATATTGTAAAGATTGGTCTTTCTTTATTTGCTGGATAATACCCGGTGGTTACTGGTTAGTGTGGTTAATGTGAAATTCCATATCATTTTTATCCTGGTCATTTATTTTTCATCCTCCATCCTAATGTGAAACTTTAGGATTGCATCTACGTCTTAGACAGATCAATTGTTTGTTCTATTGAATTTTATGTTTGGGTTATAGTCTGATTCTAAATCCATTGGTTAAACTCAGAGATTCTGATTTGAACCTTTGATGCCGTTCAAATGCTTGTTTGATTTAATTTGACATAAGAATTTTTTCTAATGTTTTATCTTCTCGAAACGAAACATGTTAGACTATCAGATTCAATTGTAACTATTCTTTCTAAGAAAACACAACTTAATAAGCCACAAACGTTATATAATCGATATGTATAGCCTAGTGATCGAACTGCAAGAATATCAGAAGTACATAGCGACGAAACTGGTTATTGATTGAGCAGTGAAAGGTATAAATAATGAACAAAAAAAAAGAAAAGAAATGTTGCTATAAATAATGAAACTTCATACAACATAAGACTCGGCCAAAAGACCAGTACAATGATTAGAGAAAATTACAAGTGAAGAACTCATCACTCATGTATTGATCTCCTAGACACACTCACATACACATCTTAGCTTCCGCATCTTCTTTCTTGCAAAATCACTTGTCTTTTATAATTTCCTTCATCACAACCCATGTATCACTCTTTTGCATATCCTAGAATATGTCTACTACTACAAATATATCAGAATTCATTTCACTCTTTTGCATATACTCATATATGTCAACTATCTTAATAATTTATCAAAATCCATCTTACTCTTTTGCATACTCTTTTGCATATACTCGAATACCTATACAGGATTTGATGACCTTGTTTCTACCATTCGATCAACTAAATCTAGGTTAAAACATAGATCTATATCCCATTTCTACCATCTGATCAACTCAAACTATCCCACATAAATCTTCCATATGAGATAAAATCCATAAAACCAAGTGTTTCAAGCTACTGGTGCTAGAAAACAAACAAAGCTTCATCATCTCAAGACTCGACTTTCCCAGTATATATAGAATATGGATAGTTTGAGTATCACCATTCGCTTGGAGAGAAAAATCACAAAGCCATGTCGTTTCAACTTGAAAACAGCCGCATGTATTCCAATGACCAAAAACAGAGAGGTTGAGACGAGACACCGTCTCATCAAAGGTACTGTCATTAAACCAACTAGTCAATCTCTCATACCTAGTCCCAACCTAGCGCTACTGGCTACTCAAAGGAAGAATTAGCTGTAAAGTACCTTTAGGTGTGACAGGATGTTGAATCAATCTAACAGCAGAGATCTACGAACCCCATCAGTGTAACAGCAGATTCAGACCTCTGGATCAAACACAACTTTTGTGTTTCACCAAAGTGGCTCTTTTCTTGATCTCTTTGTAAGGAATGAGTTGGCGGCGCTTGCGGCTTATGTTTTATATCTCTCTGTTTTTTCTTTTTGATGTCACGACTATTAGGTTTAGGTTTCTGACATCCTAATGAGTGACTTGGGTGGGTTTATATATTAAAACGTTTCCGTATACATTTTTGTTATTTTATTTCTTTTATACAAAATGTGTGTGATCTTATAATTTTTCAAAAAAAAAAAATTGTATGTGTAGTTTTAAGCATGACATTATAAATTTAAGTCATGTCAAGTTTTTTTTTTTTTGCACTCACATAATGTAAATTTGAGAAATAACAACATTGTTAATCACGATCATTATTACTAACAGTTTTGGCTGAGAATAATCTCTACGGTGATGGGGTTCACGTCATACAAACACACCTCTAAAAAAACTGTGTTTCTAATTATAGTGGAAGTCTTTTGTGTGTTCTATTCTATATGTCACTGATCTGATCCGCCGTTGTTCCGGCGAGTCTCATGTGACTTACATTATCCTTGCTTAACAAACTCTAGTGACCCAAAAACAAAAGTCAATAACTGTTAAAATACTCTTTAATTTTTGTAACTACTCAATTCTCCTACCGACCCTTTTAATGGCTCCCACGTTTCACTCTAATCATTCTCTTTCTCTACTTAGTCCCGTTTCCTTCTTCTTCTGTTTCTCTGATACTCATGAAATTTGAGGAATTACTCATGGAAGCTTCACAGCAACATAGTAACAAGAGACATGACTTAGAGGAAGGAGTAAGTACCTCTGTTCATAAAAAAAGACTCAAAACTCTGTATTCCAATTGTTACTTATACGATTTTAAATGTTTGTATATGTTTATGTAGGTAATGCATCTTAAAGAGAGACTAGAGGAAGAAGAAGCAGTAAAGAGAACTCTACAGGCTGCTTTCGATGGCTCAGTTGTGTCTCTTCCAAGTATCTCCTCACTGTTTCTTCCACCTCAGGTAAAACCAATACTCATACCTCACATAATACTAACTATTTCCTAATGAAGTAATGATCAAACAATTAAGGTCTTTGCTGTCTAATAGTTTTCCGAGCTTATACAAGAATTAGCCGTCGTGGAGACAGAGATTTTATGTCTAGACCGAAAAATCGAGGAGCTAAAGCTTAAACTATATTACGAACAGAGACAAAGGCAAGAGATGCAATTGCAGATGACCGAGCAGAAGAGGACAGTGGCAAGGCAGAGCCACGTGAAACAGAGTACTCTGCCTCTAAAACATGATCTTCATCAACGATCATTGTCTCATTGTTACCAACGCTCTACTCTAGACGCTGTCTCAAGTACTCATTCAAGGCTCTCGTTTTCTTATGCTCCCGATTTCTTAGATGCCACGTCTTCAGGTGGCTTCACAGGTAATGTAGTTTGCTTATTCCGAATGTTTTTGTATAAGCTGCATATTTCACTCAAGGTCATGGTTTTGATGAGCAGATGAATTTGATGGAGTATCGAGGATGCAAATGGGTAGAGTAAGAAAAGGGCTTCGACTTGTGGAAGTGAAGACTAAAGACGACCCTAACGAAGTATCTGAACAACTCATCAACTGTCTCATAGGCATTTACTTGGAACTTAATCATGTTTCATCAAAGACCAAAGGGGATATCGATGTCTCGCTCTCGAGAAGGCCCTCTTCTTGTAGCCGGAAATCAAACACATATAGTTATTACCAAAATGCAATGAATCTTGATCCTTATCACGTATTGCCAGACTCGAGCGGTGGAGTCACCAGAGACATTGGCCCTTACAAAAACTTCATCCACATTTCAAGAAGTTCCATCGATGTGACCCGTTTCACCCACTATTGTTCACCGGCTGTTCCACGCTTGAGGTGTTACTTTACATTATGTGAATTCACCATACAGAATGATCTCATCGAATAGTATTATATAATTCTTGATGAAATTGGTTTATTGACGCTCTGTGTGTTAGCAGTGTTTTGATGGAGAAACTATCGGAGGTGGATTTGAGTTTTTTGACCTACAAGCAAAAACTCGCCTTCTGGATTAATATCTATAACGCATGTATCATGCATGTACGCCACATTCTACAAAACAAATTATAGAATTCTTATATAAGATATCATCACACATAGATCAAACTAAAAATCGGATTCTATGTTCCAATATATGATAGGCATTTCTTGAGTATGGGTTACCATCGTCGCACAATAGACTACTTACCTTGATGAACAAGGTAACTTTTTTGATGAGAGAACTCTAGATGTTATCTCTACTTGTAGAAAAATTTCAGAACTAATGATGGCCTTTGTTAATTTTTTTTTTTTTTTTTTGGCAGGCTTCACTCAACGTTGGTGGTATAGTCCTCAACGCTCTGGCGATAGAACATTTCGTCTTGCGACATCCTTGTGAACCAGAACATGTAAGTGCATTCCATTTCAATTCATACATATAAATAGAATCAATTACCACAATAGAGCTAATCAACATCTTCATGAAAGGACTCGCTTGATGAGAAAGAAACTCTCCTACGACACACTTATGGTTTAGGATATTCAGAGCCCAACGTGACATTTGCGCTTTGCCGTGGAAGTTGGTCTTCACCAGCAGTAAGTGGACAAACAATATTGTTTATCTTAATCGGTTATTACTCAAATATTTAAAAATAATGAGATAATTATAATTATGTGCAGCTTAGAGTTTATACAGCAGAGGAAGTGGTGAACGATTTAGGGAGAGCAAGAGTGGAGTATTTAGAAGCCTCCGTGGGTGTTTCAAGCAAGAAAAAGATTGTGGTTCCACAGCTTCTGCAATGGCACATGAAAGATTTTGCGGATGATATTGAATCCCTTTTGGAATGGATATATAGCCAGTTGCCTCGATCAGGGAACCTAAAGGGCCTGATTATGGAATGTTTGAAGAGAAAAGCAAAAGTCCCTTTAGCTAAAATGGTAGAGATTCAAACATATGGACACGAGTTTCGTTATCTATTGTCATTGTAAAGATGAGAGATCCTTATCTTGAATAGAATAACAATATTTGGTAACTTCTCTCTCGGATGTATACAACATTCTCGTTAGTCTGTAATTTAAAAATAAATTAAAATATAATTTCATATGAACACTTTGACGAAAGAAACAAAATAATATTCAACAATTCAAAATGTTTAAACAGAAGCAGCGAAATTTACTCCGATGCTTTCATCAATTAAATCAAACTTTTAAAGTGGAGTAATAGTATAAATTATTAAAAATATATAATGGAAATGAGTATAAACTTTAGATAAATTTGTAAGTGGAGAAGACATGTTCCGTTCATATCACCAAAAAGGAAAAATGAATACCAAGTAGAACGACTTGTGGACTTATGTTACGTTTTGCATCAAATGCTGTCGGAAACACTTTTTTTTTTTTTACTTTATAAATACATCGGTCAAAAAAATCAAATCCCACTTATTAAAGGCAATTTAATAGACCGATAGCCATTGAATTATTCTTGTTTCTAAGTGGGATCCCCGTGGATCTATCACTAACATGAATTAACTTAACAAAAACTGTGTTGTTTATGGCGTCAGAAAGAGTAAAAAACAGAAGATTCGTAAAAAAGTATCATAATACAACCATGTTCTTTTTTAGATTACACAGAAATTAAACGTTACAAGTTGTAACTTACAACCAAACTAACCATGTAAAATACTTTTGAATAGCTGCGGGCTGTTACAAAAATTTTCTCACAGCCACTTCAGCTACTCTCACTTTCTCTTTCCATTTCCCCCTTTACCACTCACACAATTAAAAACACCAAACCCCAAAAACATCACAACAAAAAAAAGTGAAAACACACAAAAGTCAAAGATACTTTCCCCCATATATGAAAACTAAAGAAAAAAAAAGAGGAATAGCGAAATTAGCGGAGAGTTTTCTTTTGTCTCGAACCACTTTAATATTTTTTCGATTTCCTCCAAATTTTCGAGTTACTCGAAACTCGGTACTTAATTAAACCCTGAAATTCTTCCCGACAAAGGTTTGACCAAACTGCCAGTTAGAAGGAACCATGTTCCACGTAGTAGATGTCCTACGGTCACTGCCTGTGACGCGGAATGACAGTGACTGACCAACCAAAACAGCGTTTGATTGCCAGTTTTGACCCCAGTTCCTGCTCAAACTCATCCAACCAGTCCGTGAACCTTTCACGTTTGCCCTCACGATGTCTCCTGCTCCAGCCACGTTAGTGATCAGAATCAAGTTGAAGTAACGGTGACCGTTGATCGTGAACCTTATTCCTCCTCTCTTTCTACAAGGCACCCTACAAACAAACAATAACCAACATTTCACACTCGTTTAGTCACTCACTTACATGTCAATAAATTTTGGAAATTAGTAATAAATTAATTTGTGCATTAGACACATCATACAAAAATGCTTCTAAATGATTTGTAAGACCATCATTAGTGGTGAATACTCTTAGGGGTACTCTCTTGTTGGACCCCAAAAACAGAATATTAAATCCATTTTCGAGTCCAGTTTAGTGAGTATCGTTACTTCTGATAGTAACTGAAGCAACACCCCGAGAAACGCAACGTGGCGTTTTTTTATTGGTTCTAAGAGAAATATAAAACTTAATTATTTTTGTTTCCATTTTTTTTTCTTTCCGAATCTCTCTCTCTTCTCTGTCGGGTGAAAGGCGATTTGGGTGGCGATTCTTGCGAATTCCGGGAAATTCCATCGATTCAGACCGAATCTGATGAATTTTCCGGCTAAATATGGAGGATGATGGCAAGCAGAGGCGATGGCGAAGAACAAACGGTGTAACCCTAAGATGATGACGCTTCGGTTCTGAAGACAAACGACGGCGGAGGTTTCAGATTGGTGGAACAACGAAGGCGGAGGTTTTCGGGGGTCTAAAGCGGACGGCGAGGTTTCAGAATCGTGGTCTTTGTATAACTGTATCTGTCTTTCCCATTTCGTTTGATTTTTTATTTTCTTCCTCTGTTCTAAACGATTATTATGATTATTATCTGATCTTCTATTGGCTAACAAATTGATGGGTGAAGGACAAGGTAGTTAGATGATAGACTTTGTGTTCTTTTGTACCGATTTAGAATCCTTGATTTTTGTTTCAAGGTTTGAGAAAGTTTATGGGAAATAATCGATTTTTTGTTGGAAGGTTTCGTCATTTGATTGATACTTGATAAAATGAAAGGATAGGGGCTTTTGTATTTGGTTGATGAAGCATGGTTTGATTATGACATGGAAATTTCAAAGCTTGTTGATTGTTGTTGGTTGGTTTCTGGCTTTGCTTGATTTCTGAGAACTTGGATGAAATAATATTCAAAAAGTTGCAGTCTTTGTAGCATTTTAATCACTCCTGTGATGCTACTTTGCTTGCCCTTTCTGGTTCATCACATTATTCTCAAAAGCTTAGACTGAGCAGTGTTGGTTCATCACATTATTCTCAAAAGCTTAGACTGAGCAGTATTGGTTCCTCTGTTGTTTCTTGGAGGGTTTGACTAAAGGCAACTGAGAAGATTAGGATTTTTTTAATCTGATTCACAAGAGAGAATAGTTGAATCAGCTGTGTGTATTGAATCTATTTCTGGAGACTTTGTTTGGATTCTAAATGACAACTTAGATCAGTTTGTGCAGGTATGTCCAGTTTGTGCGGTTAGGGTGGGTGTTGATATGGTTGCTCATATAACCCTTCAGCATGCTAATATATTCAAGATATCCTTTTTGTCTTCTCAAGTCATAGAGACAAACTAGTAGATCAAATGTTGACAAACATTTAGGTTTCAATTCTTTTCAACTCTTATTGTAAAATATGTGAACTATTTTGAATTTTGTATAATATGTTTAATATTCCAAAGTTTGTAAAATATGTTTAAGATTCCAAAGTTTTATGTAATATAAAAAGTTTAATAGTTGTTTTGTCATTTTAGATTATTAAAGTTTGATAATTACTAAATACAAATTAAAAAATTATTATTTAAAAAATTGAGCAACCTTCTTTGGGTTCTCTAGTAAAGGAATGATTTTGCAAAAATACTCTTAGGGTTGCTTTACTTAAATTAGTATTAATTATATGATTAATTAATTTGAGAGTAACTTAGGAGAGGTACTCCACTAATGATGCTCTAAGAAGTTTTTGACTTCAAGTATTAGTTTAAATATTTAAAATTACCTAAAAGATCATCTATACTCCCGTTAAAATAGAACACAAAAATGTCAACAATGGCCTCCACTAATTGTTTATTTTTGTGTGCTAGTTATGGTCTTATTATCTTGTAAATATTGGCAAGACCCTAGACTATTAAACAAGATGAGTACCTGCGGTATGAGACTGGGACAATGCCAGCGCGATATTGAGCGATCTTGAGGAAGACAGGCATGGCTAGGTCGAAGTGTTCACGTGGCGGGTTGCACCATCCTCCGTTGTCGCTGGGCTGAGCCAAGTTTGGTGGGCAGAAGTTGGTTGCGGTGATGAGGATCGAAGGACTACCTGAGTGGCACCATTGAGGGTCGTTGGCGCATTTTAGCTCAAAGCAGGCTCCACAACTCATACCGTTGTTAAACAGCGCCGTGCTCAAAGCTGCCGTGTTGGTCCCGTACCCTTGGCTGTATAGGTTACCGTAACCACAAGCTCCTCCTGTAATTAATTAAACCCATTTCGTTAAGATATAATTTAAACAAAAAGTTACTCAAGTATATATGCTCTGTTTTGATGGACTGACCCATAGTGCCGGAGGCGTCGCTGCCACCGTAAAAAGTGGCGTGTGCGTTTTGCCATGAACTGCCGGAGTAAACGCCGGGGATTCTAGCGTCGGCAAGGTTAAAAAGGACAAATGTGGTAAACAGAATTGCTAGTTTAATAGCCATTTTTGTGTGTGAATTATCAAAAAAAAAAAAGAGAGTTCTAAGTTTTACTATTGAGGGTTTTGATAAAGGAGAAAATGAAAGAAAGAACAAGAGCGGTTTCGAGCTTGCGCTCTTGTTGTAGAGAAAAGAGTTAAGGTTTGTTAATTGGAGAAGAGGATGGTGGAAGAAGAAGGAGTGAGGTTCGGTATTTATGGAGGGAAGGGAACTCCAAAGTTAGAGTAAGAGAGAGATATTATTGGCTAAGACACTTTTTAATTTTCCTTTTTGTCAAAATTTAACTTTTAAAAAACAGATTACTAATTCTACGTAAGATGGAGGTAGGTTTGTAACCGTTTCGTCATAATTAAAAAAATATAATCTCATTTTAAATAGATACTATAATGATACTTTAAAAAATTATCTCATTGATTCCTGCTGGTTTAAAAAAACAATTGTGACGACTTGGAAACTTGATAATTTTTCTATTAAAAAAACAATTTTTTTTTAAAAAGTTCGACAAAGAATATCGGAGTTGACCTTATTTGAGGCGTTTCATACTTATAAAGTTATAATAAGAGATTATACTTTATACTAATGCATAAATTATGTTTGTTTTGCTGACCAAATAAATGCATTACATATATATAAGCCTTTAATATGTTCTTAACTCTGCTCGTTTTTACACTTCTTTACTTGCGCGGGTAGTCTTGTTCAAAGGTGAATTGTCTTATGACATGAATCTACTACGTACAGATTCTCTCTTCTTTTCTTGAAAATAATGATTCTAAAGTAAATACACTGATGGCAAAAAGAACTATAGCTAGTACACTTCTATCAGAAATGACAAAACGGTTACAAACCATCCTCCACCTTACACTTTTATAAATTGATATTTGCTCTTTTAAAATCCACCACAAATATTATGAAATCTCGTCTGAGATAGTGAGACATCAGAAAACTACAGAGTAAATATCCAAAAAAATATAGGACTCTCTGTAGTAAGTGTGAGTTATATTGGTTTTTTAAAAATGAAGTTTCAAGTGTGAGACTATTACTAATCGGGTTTAAGTAAAAGAGAGAAGAAATTTGGTTTGCTTAAAAAACAAGTTGTAGCCATCAATCACGAAACGGAATTTGCTAAGCTCAACAGTATCGCCATCATTACTACTTTACTCTTTTTACTTAGTCCTAAACCCTTTTTCTGTTTTTTTCATGCATGCCATTGCCATTTGTTGCCACTACTTTCACATCTTTAATTTTGCCAAAAACTCAAAATTAACCTCAATTATTAATCATTCGTTATGATAATTACTAGTCTCATTTTTACGATTCAACTTTTACATTGGCGCCAAATTACATACCCCCTAAATTCAAGAATTTTCACTTTAGGATGAGGTAGAGAAAAGACTCCCACTTACATAGAACAAAAAAGTGAATTTTTATTTTGGTTTTATATTAAAAACAAGTTTCAAAAGAAAAGAGGAAAATTAAAATATATGGACCCAAATTGCCGCATTCATCGGACCACGTATCGCGCCGTGCATTAGCCGTACGTAAAGTGGATACACCCGAACCGGCCCGATATCTCTCGGATCTATTCGGTCAATGTTTATGTCACGAAACTGTCAAGCTTTTCTCCACTTCTTAGTTCTCACTTGAGAAAAGTCCAAAGCCTCATTCATATCTCCATCCATTCAACATTTCTTTACTTAGCCCCATATTACAATATTTTAATGCTTATTGTGTTTTAGACTATTTTCTTTTATTCAATTAAATTTTCTATTACTAGTTTTTTTTTTGTATGTTGAGTTATAAACATAAGTCATAAACTCATAACTAGTTTACTTTGAACGCTTGAGAAGCAATGGACGACTATAGAGTTAGGACTTTAATAAGTGTTTCTATATATATTTAAATCACAGCTTCAATTATTAGTAAGTAACATCTCTTATAAACTACTACTGATTAGTTTTTAATATTTAGCTACATGATCATATTTCTTTTTATTTCTTGTTCAAAAAAGAACATGCACACTAACTCACTTTAATCTTTTTATGCATCCGGCGCGCCACCATCATCAAAACCTAATAATACTATAAAATTTGAGGATCGTAAGCATCAAATTCAAGTAAATGTCCTTAGTTTCCCTAATAATAAAAAAAGATGTTGGATAGTGAAATTTTAGAAAATGAAATAAAAAATAAGATAAGTGTCTCAAGTGAAAGAGATAATTGGAAAAAGAGGAAAAACAGTAAGAGGCGGTGACCGTGAGAAGAGGATATCAGAGGATGGCGATGACAAGGCATATCTATGCACCAACCAGATCTTCTTGTATCTGCCACGTCAGTCCAATATGTGCCAGCTTCTCAAATCTGTTATTCTGTATGATTTTAGGTTGAAGAAGTTCTAGATGGACTTGTTTGGTAAGTTACAGACGATACGTGGACGTATCAGTGTATCACGGTTCACGTATGGTTACAATTTTAGAAAGTGTGAATAGCAAATTATAGGTGTATCCGTGTGTGTATGACTATGAAGTATATTATCTGTCTTTTTTTTTGTAAGAAACCATTTTATTGCGAACACAAACAATTACGAAGACATAAGATACCGAAAATGTTTCTATCTTAATTTTTATTGGTGCAATCCCAAAATAATCAAAAATGTGTATTTCAAAAGCAATTATATTTTTGCCCTAATATATTTATATGCACACTAAACTATTTAGTATTAACCTAATAATATTTATTTTTCAATAATTAAAAGGTTCATGATAGAATTAAATTCGTATGTTCTCTTGCGTCAGAATCAGAAATCAGAACATTTTAGATGATCTCTACACAAATGTCACTAAAAACAAAATTATATACATATATATTTGGCATTTCATACTTGCCGAGTTAATCTCGGCGACGTGTTGGTTTAATACAATTTGTGATTTAATGTATATATGTACTACATCCAAAATACACATGCAGGCATAGTAGCTTGAGAAGCCTTTATCATGAGAACACAAATGCACTTGCATGTGAATTAAGTATCTACCACTCCTCTCCCAACAAATTCTCGTCGTTACATTTATTTCGTTTCAGCATGTAACATTAATTATATTCAGCATCTTTTAGTATTTCTATATTTTTAAATAAAAAGTAATTCGGGCTGAAACCTGACTAATATTCCGAATACGTATAGCCGTCGATTTTTAATGAAACCATACTAGCAAGCTCTGTGCGAAGTAACCACCAATCTTGCTTGATAAACCATAACCCAAACCATTTTTGGAAAATAATATAGTTAATGATGGATTGATGGTCTTGCTTAATAGTGGCTATTATTATATCAGATATAAATTATAATATATTTGAGCAGTGTATGATTGTTTGAATGTTCATTGACAAGTGTTCTATAATATTTAATACTTAGGCGTAAAATATAAGTACGTGTAGATTGCTGATTGAGCTAAATTCACGCAACACATTATATCATGACCAAATTCTTTCATTAGTGAAAGTATAATTACATCGTGCATCTAGTTTATACATTCTTACCGATAATATAAATTTATTTACATAATAATTTCTCCAGTGAACAACAGACTATTCGAAATCCTCAATGAGAATGAAAAAAAAAATCTATGTACCGCCTGTTATTTGAGTGAGCAAAACATCTTAGAATGCTATATTTTACACATATATATCGTTTGTTGTTTAATCTAAATTTATTTACACTCTCTTTGAAGATCATACAGTCAATACTATGTAAGAGTAACGAGTAAATCCTACTCAAATTTAGAAATTGAGAACATTGGAACATCACTTATACGAGAGGGTGGGGTCATGAATCATGAGTTGATATATAAGTGGGGAAAAGAGAATTTGTAATTGCCAAAAAAGTTAATTGATACCACACATGCTATGTCCACAACCACATTGTAAGAAAGATTCCCCTCGAAACCTAGCAATAATTAAAAACAAGGAGATCTATAGTTATTTCTTCAAAAAATTCAGTTTACAAATAAATAAGTTAAACATTTTCTTTTGACAGCATCTTTACGATTATAGAAACATCGTTAAAAATGTAAATGTTAGCATTTTCACTAAGGGTTATATAAGTTATTTTTCGCGACGAATTACATAAAGTAAACGCTACTTCATATTTTCGGAATTTTTGGGCAAGCTATGGTGACATATTGGGGGGGGTCTATGTTTAAAAAAGAAGTGGATTCCTTTGAAACCACCACGTGAGGTCATTAGAAAAAACTAAAAAAGCAAAACATGTCATGTATAGATTGGTGATACTAAAAGAAGAAGATCTCGTGGCTACATATGTTGAAAGGGTTTGAGATTTCATGATGTTACGTTCGAAGAGGATATGATGACAATAGGCAACGCGAGGAGTTTTGTCGGCTTCATATATGGTTGTTTTACCATGGTTTATTCTGGCATATATACTTGAAGACATTTCTAACTAGTTAATAAGAGTGAGTTCCGCACCGACACTCTAAGTAAGGAAGTGGTAGACAAATTATTTAATAGTAAATATACAAGTGTTTTATTTGGGATACTATGAGTTTTGTTAAGTATTTAGTTGATTTACAGGGCCACGATTGATATAAAAAACTTATATGGTGCCAACTTAGTTTTGGCCTAGTGGTGAAATTTGAAAATGATCATCGCATTAGTATAATTTCCCTCGCGCATGCTATGGCTATTTAGGGGCTCTAGTAAGATTTAAAAACAAAAAAACTTTTGATAGAGTAAAATCAATCATGTAATAAAAAGGTTAAAACCCCTTAATTTAAGGTTAAGGGATTGGACCAAAAAGGACCATTGCTAAATTTGTGTCTCCCATTTACATGCATCGATGTCTCGCACTCATACTGATTAGGCTTTACGCAACACTCTCTTTTTGCCAAAGATTAGATCTCAAGTTTTGTCACAAAATTTGGAATCCTATATATCTGTTCACCTTTTGTTTTTTTTTTTTTCATTTCATTGGATTCCTGTATGTAAGTTTCAGTTTCAATTCACATATGTATTTCTTTATATGGATAACAGCTGATAAATTATTTTCTCCAAACATTATATTTATTTCGAATACATTTTTGACTATTTATATATTGTTCCTCTATAAATTCTACAAAGTGAATGATTGACCCTTTTGGGCTACTGTCAGACTGATCACTGTTATTGTAATTGGGTTTTTCATTCATCAGTTTTGTCAGTAACCAAAAACTTTGAACTCCGGTTCCAATAGGATTAAAACAATTTGATTAGTTATATTAACTACGTATACTTACATCACTACATTAATTATATCACTAACAAAAGTGATATATATGAAATATTTTTTTTTTCTTTTTTTTTGAGAATATCAAGCTTTACTTCTAGTAGTGTTGATTGGAATATCTTGCTTTTTTTTTGTTTATTACGATATATGAGCACGTTGCACGTACGATGGTTTTGCTTAAGAAACAAGCCAAGTTATATAGGACATATATTGATTTGCTTTATCTTGAAAAAGTACCTATCAACTAACTTAACCTCCATGACGTTATCTTTAGTTAAGTTCACTTTTGTCTCCGTATATGATTTCTTTAACTTGAGATTCTTAGAAACCAACATCACCTTTGTTCTCATTTTGTTTTTGTTTGACCTATTGAAATAGTTTTTTTTTGGGGTTCAAGCAAGCAACTGAATATTGAAAATTACTTATTATTATCAGTTCAACGGCCGAGAAAAAAAGTTTGAGAGAGAATTTAGTTAGCTAGAGAATCAACTAAAACACTTGCTTCTCTTGGAACAAAATCAAGCTTGATGAATCAAATAGGTCGGAGCAAGCTTGGATGTTTTTGCCTAAAAGTTAAATATATCTTGGTGTTGCTCACTCCCAAGTCCCAACCATTTTCTCTCTAATGTGAATTGTGATACTTGGTCGATGATTCATTTTGCGGCAAACTTGGTCTTCCAATGATCGAATGAGACGCATTAATAAAAGTTTTAAACTGTCATTAATATAACCTTTTCTGAAATTTAAAAGCTGATTTTCCTTACTTAACTCCACTACTCTGCAATTTGTAGACATCTATCAAAAGCTTTAAACCTTGGAAAAACCCTTTTTATTTATTCTTTTGGAAAATTTCGATACGTATTCTTTATATATAAAAAAAAGACAAATCTTCTTCAATTAGTAGTGTCACTAGACTCACTATGAACATATATGTTTTGTGATTCATCTTGGTTTTTTAAGAACGTGTACTCTTCTCTTGCGAATAATAAGATATCAAATCATTTCCGAAACCCATTTGTGTCATAATACATATCAAAGGATTCCAGACATCTCTGTGTTTTCACTTCTTTTTTGTGTGTGATAAGAGCCCAAGTGAAAAAATCAAAAATGAAAAGAAAGAAGTAGCAACGAAGACATAAAATGAGGAATTGGGCCAAAAAAGGAATTTCTATAACGAAAATGAAACAATGCAGGTTAAGCCCAACCAATCAATAAAAGAGATCTGAAACATCAAAATAGTAAGAAGGCAACATACCAACATAACAAGAATATACGCTATTACAAGTTACGGTAGATACGCTAAACAATTATGCTAAGACAAAAGGTTAGATAAGTTTTTCAATCTTTCTCTGGGACATAGTTTGACTGACCATTGTTAATGTCTTCAATGACAAAACAAATACTTAGTTTCCATGTTTCTAACTGATTTGTGGTACCAAATTCTTATATATATAAATAGTTATATGATTATATCTGAGTAATTTTGTCTTTATGTAAAATTTTGATATTAGAAAAAGCTTATTAGAAGAGAGAATTTAAAATAATCTATACAATATAGGTTCTCGGTCCATCAAATATTTTTAGTAGGATTACGGTTCGGTTTAGTATTTTTAACGGGTTAGTTAACCAAAGCAGACCTAATTTATCAGTTATCACTGCTAATTTCTTATGAATCTAATTCTGAATTCATATCAAATGCTGCAATTGAGGTGAGATATTTTCAACCAAAAAAAAAATTTGAAGTAAGATCATTTACGTGTTGAAATGTAGACCATTATATTCGTTCGTTATATATATGATTTTTTTTTCTTTTTTTTTATCTACACAAATTGAAGAAGAAATAAACGAATACCGTCAGAAGCTCTCATTCCTATAAATAGAAGCAATGTCTTTATGTAAGCAAAGATAAATATATAATGGTAATGTTCTTGGATTCAACATATTTAACCTCGTAACGGTTGAACTTAGAGCTCATTTATCGAGATTTGGTCTTCCATAGTACTTACTAATTTTACATCATCAGATGCATGAACACAAGCATTCTAATGCAAAAGGGCAATTTCAGTTTCAAGTTAAAACTACTAAAGGTTTATCAATTGCTGCATTGCGTAGGAGAAATAGTTTGATATTAATATTCAAAGAATGGAACACATCTCTCTACTTAGTGCAATTTATAAATAAAAAAAGCGCAATTTTTAATCACAAAAATTTGTTTATAGGCTTTATAATTTTGAGCATTTGAGGCATTATTTGTGATCTTATGTTTGTGGAATTTTGATTGCATTACGTTGATTTCGATATCAAAAGGTCTTTTATAAAATTAAAAAAAAAGCAATGTATCGTCAAAAAAAAAAAAAAGCATAAAAATAATAAAAATACACTTTAGTAAAAAATGGAATATCTCGTGGCCCATTTTTATCCATAATAGTCTCGTGTCAGAAATTGCATGTGACGAGTAATTAATATTCCCATTCGTTTTCCAATATACTATATGATTAACCCATATTTTTATTTTTATTTTCTTTTATGCATCATTGATGATATTCACATTCATGTTCACATTCATTTTCTCTATCTTTTCTTCCATCACAACATAAATTCTTACCCAAATTAATGTTGAAAAATCAAAATGTGCAACTCTTTCCATTCTTAAAATTACCATTACACTATAAGAAACATTTGTTATCAATTCTATGTATCGTTCCATTTTTATTCGATGTCTCCAAAGAATTAAACATTTTCTAACCATTTCACTAGAGAAAAAAGAGTCTAAATAATTAGCTTCGCATCTGTATTTACAACATAAATACACGAACGGCCTTGTTAAGAAAATGTACATACACACATGAAACACACACGGGACCAACCCATGAAGAATTATGTATGCTAATGCTACATTGCTACTAAAACATTTTTGAGTGTTCAAACATCGGGCTCCTAGTTCAACCCCCGACCAAAGGTAGAAAATAGGGATTGAAGAAGATAAAAAGAGTAAGCAAATAGCAACACGTGCTTACGAGAGAGTTTGCAGATTCTCTTCGTGCAAGAGAGAGGGTTTGACCGTTGACCGGTAAAAAAAAGAAGCGAAGAGCGCCGGTAAGCGGGCTAAGTCGGTCCCCCTGCGATACTCGAAACCTCGCTTTCACACATCTCTAACAGACACGTGTCAGTGGTCACGCCCACCTGTTAGCCGCACGTGCCCTCGACGTCGACGCAAAAGGAACACCACGATCTCTTCTCTTTTGACCTCTGCTTTGTTTCCTTTCTTGCTCTCACTGTTTGTTTTTAACACCCCTTCACACACAGTTTTATAAAAACTAATATATAATTGAGGGCATATCATAGCTAGTGAAATTATTTTTAGAGATAAATTAAATGGGCTTAGTGTAGATTGTCAGAATCTGAATGAGAATATGAAATTTTGAGAGTTATAGAGAGATATGTCATGTGTGTGTAACTCACTCAATCATCAATGCTTTATCTCTGAATATATGTTCCAAAAAGTTTGAACATCAAAATCGACATTGGACCTCATCCTACTAGGGGATACAGTTGAAATCAAGATAATTCATAGTAATTTAAATACAAAAAGCCTGTTTTGTATTTTCCACTTTTTTTTTGTTGCGTCCTAAATATCATTTCGGGTTGTTTCGACACTTGTTGTTCTATACATAGGTGATAGGTCCTATTTTTTTTTTTTCTTTTTTTCACTAAACATATACAAACTCATTGAGTCATTTCTGATAAATTTTAGCATTGAGCAAAAAGATAAAATTGAGTTCCAGTTTCAGGTCACAAGAATCTATTGCAGCATAGTAATTTTTGCTTTTTTCTACATTGGCAGTCTTTGATAGAAAGTAACAAAGTTATAGAGTTGTCACACTCTTCGACTGTAACTCACTATGTTTTTGTCTCATCAAATGTTGGCTTCTATCAAAAGTTAGTAAGAACTCACCCTTTTTGTCATTTATGTTCAATTGATTTGTTGGTAAAAATTTTCTTATAATTAGCAAAGAAGAGGTTATTTTAACCATGAAAACGCAGTTTGGTAAGCTGTTGTAGACTGTAGTATATATAATTGCCTTGAAAAACAAACATGAGCAAAGTGTTTTACGAAACAAATATCCATGAAACTCACCGGAGAAAAGGAAGTAACAAACAAACAAAGAAAAACTTATAAAAGTAAAAGTGAGCTTACAATACACAGACGTCGCATCCTTTGGATTGATGGATGACACATTTTGGATGTAAGCGTTTATGTATTTATCTACTTCTGGCGTCTAGTCAAGATTTCTAGATCATTTAGACATTTCTACTTACCCTATATCAATTATCATGCAACACAGAAAACGTTAAGAGATTTCAACAAACTTTGATTTTGTCTCTTTCGCAGAATATGTAGCAATGTTAAACATATTATCCCAAAAACTTAATGATATATGTGTTTTCGATGTAAAGCAAGCTTCTATATATAAAGAGGGTCAGGTTAATGGTTATAATCGTCGTAAAATGTGGTTTCGAGTTTGGAGGAGTGTTTCAATTTCAAATTAGATTATAAACAGAAATTACCACCCCATATCAAGAAAATAACCAAGTCCATAAACGTAAATTCTAGTATGCACTACTGCTGTATTTGCATTTTAAAAGATAACTGAGAATAATATTTTAAATTTTTTTTGCTAATCTCCAATTCATGAAGTTGGGCTCTAAGCCCAATAATATTGGTCTCTTTTAATAAATATTTTTTATCCAATTCATATGTAGTTTGGTTTAATCACCCATGTTTTGAGTTTACTTTTTTTCGAGATTTCTCATTCAATAAAAAATTGTATCACGTTTTAGGTTCATAGAGCAAATCTGGTAAACTTGTTACTGATAACTTCATTCATCCGGAGCTAGTCGAGATTAAGCATGAAGTAGCCCTCGTTAACCTGAAGAAAACAAAATATTAAAATAGGAAACAAACTTACTAGAAATGAGAAAAATACGGGAGAAACCCCTAATAAAGACGAACGAGAAGAGAAAGAAACATCAAAGTCAGGCAAAAATAGGAACACTAAAATAGCCAAACCAGCTTACTAACACCTCCATGTGACTGCACATCCCTTCCTTCATCTTCCTCATCTCAATTATTTTTTCTTTTTTCATTTCTTACGATTCTTAATAATGAAAAAAAAAAATCACAAAATAAATTCTATAAAGATTCATCAGGTTAAAGAGAATTTCATACAAACATTATATAATTCGTTACAAAGATAAATAAGTTATATACATTTGACAAAGATGCAAACACATAATACAATTACTATAAATTGATATAAAAATATTCTTCTTTTGTTGGTGGAGTTATTAATTGATCTGAGCAAGCAAGTAATTAACAGTTACCGGTGCAGAGAGACTGAGATTTGCTTTGATGCATTAAAATCTCCTCTTTCACTCTTCTCTCTACTCTCCCCACTTTCAGACTTTTCCTTCCCTCTTTAAACTTCATTTTTTTTTAATATATACAATAATGGAATAGGAGAATCCCAAAACATACTGATCCGATCTACTTTAACATTATCATTATTATCACAAAACTTAAAACTTTTTAGCATCTCATTTTTTTGTACACTGTTAGCAAAGATCGGGGATCCATATATCGAACGGATCATTTGAAATACATATCTTTTTCTTATGTTCGATAGACGATTGCTTTTAATATGTAGGAGCTTAAAGTTTACGTTTCATGATTTCCCTGTTAAAATGTAAAAGTTATAATGAGATATCTCATAAAGCATTTTTTGTATTGAGATTATGACAAATTTGCATTGAGATTATCTTGTGGGAAAATTGGAAATAAAGAATCAATATCTAAAAACTTATCTATTTTACGACGTTTCATGATATATGGCTGGCTAATTTTATATCTAATAAAAAAGGATTTTAAAGCCCAATTAAATTAAAAATATAATATTTGGAGCCAAACATAAAAAAAAGGGTAGCCAACTCCAATGTACAACGGGTGCATGGATATATTCCATAAACGTATCATAATACAGTTGCGCTCTTCGATTCTCGCTAGATTATAAGTTGTATTACGTAAGTTTCTAACAATATTTCGTTAAAAAAAATCGTAATTAGTTTGGAATTTTCCTCTTTATATATAGATTAATTGATGTGTTTAGTTTTTAGACAAATCCCTTCACAATATACTACTAACAAAAAGTGGTAATGGTGGGGGCAATCGAGGCACAACAACAACAACAAGGCCCCCGGGCAATACCGACTGCCACAACTCTCTGCATCCTCTTCCAATTTTTTATTTTTCACTAAAACCGACAAAAGAATACAAATATATCTATAAATATATTACCAAAATTTTAAAATCTTTTTTTTTTTTTTAAAAGAATTTTAAAATCTTTTGATTATCTTTTATTTTCTTAATTCTTTTTTGACGCCATCTCCTTCTTTTTTTCTTCCTTTTCCTAAACCGATATGTATTTTCTAAAAAACCCATTATAAATAGAGAACCCTAACTCTCTTGTGTTTCGTTGCTGACTCATAAAAAAAAATCTCCAAAGTCCGAGAAAATCTCCAAATTCCCAAGTTTGTTTCTTTTATCTCACAAAGCCATCAGTTTCCAACAAACCCCACAAAGATAAAAACTAGTATTATCTTTTCTTCTCGGTGAGATCGATCTTACACACATCAGCAAATATCTGAAAATCTGAGATCTTTCTTTTGAAACATCAATGGCGTCTTCGTCAAGCCTTGCTCGATCGGGAAGCGTCCATCTAGACGAGAAGTGGAAACTATCGAAGAAAGACGGCGGCGCGTCGAGGATCACGCGCTCTTCATCGACGACTTCATCAGCTTCCTTCAACGGCAAGAAACAGGGGAGATGTGCTTTTACGAGGAAGTGTGCGAGATTGGTTAAAGAACAGAGAGCTCGTTTCTACATCATGCGTCGCTGCGTAATCATGCTTATTTGCTGGAGAGATAACTACTCCGATTCTTAAAAAAACAAAAAAAAAACAGAACACATCTCTCTCTCTGTTTCTTTCTTCATCATGTCTCTGTTGTTTCTGTGGTCTGAAACCGAAGTTGATTATAGATATACATGTACATAAAGGGTTCTATGTTTCTTTTGGTTTCTGTACTTTTTCTTTAGATCAAATTTTTTTAGATTTGTTATGAATATTTCTGGTTTTAGAGAAGCTTTGTTTCAGTGTGAAGTTGTTTTCAAGATGCAAAAAAAAAATAAAAGAACTGAAAAAAAAAATTGTATGATAATAATAATAAGTTGATGATATAAAATAGTGAATTAGATTCGTCTTTGGACATCTTGTGACGATTTGTTTTTTGTTTGTTTATCTTTTACTTTGTTTTTGTTTTCTTGCATCTCTTCTTCTTCTTGTTCATTAATTATATGACTGTGTGAAGATGACGACGATGAATGTATTGTTTCTTCTCTTTCTCTCTATAGAGAGTAGAGTCTATAGAGAGAGTTTACGAGAGAGAGAGAGAGAAAAAGATTCCATTGGAACTGTTACGATTAAGCTATGTGTGGATCTTGTGTGCTTAGTCTGACAAAAGTTATTAGTAGTATTTTTTTTCTCTCTTTTTAATAATAAATAATTATGGTTTTAATAGTTTTCTTTTGTCAATTATTGAATTCAATAGTATTTAAAAAGTTGCAGTCAAGCTCTGTTGTTTATGATATAAAAAATTAAACTTGTAGGATTTGTTTAATGTAGTGAGACTAGGCCATCATTAGACTTGTTCAAAATTTACTTCAAAGATTATTAGAATGTGTTAAATATGAGTACGACTTCCTTTTATGCTTATACTAATGCGAGGCTTATAAAATACTACTATACAAGTTTTGGATTAGTGCTAGTTCGTTGCTAATAAAATTGGTTTTTTTTTTATTGAGGGATAATATTTTATGTTGATTGGTAATTTTGGGGTTTGGAGGTGTAAAAATTTCCTTCTCAATTAAGGGAGAATATTGATTGGTTAGTTTATTTAGGGTAGTTTTCTCGTGAATTGAAATAGTAATCGGAGTGAAATATCAAATACTAGTATGAATTACATAATTGAATAATTAATACTACTTCACTTCACATGGAAAAACTAACAGCTGGGGTTTCTTGTAGTTTCTTACCATGGGCATCTCTGCCTTGCAGAGATATCATATGCATCTGACTCCTTTAATACTACTATTGTCTACTCCATTTTTAATACTTCATTTTTTTAACCTATATGACTTATATATATATATATATATATATATTATTTTGCAAACAAACAAACAAACAAAAAAATGGCTTATTTGAAGAAATTATCTAGTACAGACGCTGTTTATTTCGTGGGTAAATTAATTGAGACATTAACTACATCTGGTTTTGGCACCCAAATCAGTACATGATGTAAGTGAGTAAGTCTGTCAATTCTACTACGGAGATTACCAATTTAGGCTGTCGGACTTAATGATGTATCAGCCTAAATATGTTTGTCACCGAACTAAACCGAACCAATTCTTTTTTTTTTCTTCACAAGAGTAGTCTTACAATACAAAATCTCAAACTAAGCCTAATGGGCTAACTTTTTTTTTAAAGGAAATTTAAAAACAAGAGGTTCAACTCTCGTGCCAGTTTTCGAAAGTGATACTCTATGCAATATCTTTCTTCTAAGTATGGGTGATACATGTCAATAACATTTTTTCATAAAGGATATTCCATTAGTTCAAGATCAAGATGGCAATATACTAATCAAAAGAACTGGCAAAGAAAAAGCGTATTTTAAGCCATCCCCACAAATCCAAGGGATCTTTGTTAAATGATTATGAATTGTTTGATTGTTCATTAGCATGCTTAATTTGGATTATTATAGATATACCCGGAGTTCCGGACAATTCCATTTGACTCTATTTATTCGTTTGTCACTTTTGTGCCCGTCTTGTTCATTTTATTATATCGACAATTATTGATGGTTACTAATTTATTATTCTACTACTGTCATTACTTCTCATATTAAAACTAATGGAAAAGAAGGGGTTACTACTGCGCATTCTCCTCCGAAAGACCAAAACAGATATAAATGTGTTCTCTCTTTAGCAGTTCTAACTACGAAGTAGCAAATGCTAGTCTATGCCATCTAGAAAGGGTTCTGCTTCAAAATCCAGAGTCATAATAATATGGAACACAAATTATATTTCCTTTTCTTTCTGGTTATATTAACTTATTTTTAGTATTTCGTCCTTAAATGTGGTCATTGGCTTCTTTTTGGAGCTAATTAGCAAAAATATATATTAGGCTAGCAAACTAGTTTTATACTATATGAAATACTATAAAATATATATAAAAAGGCCAAAGGGCAACCTCAAGGTCTAGCTAGACTCTAGCAATTGGGTAAAAAATTCGATCGATCCAAAGGCATTATTTGAAATAAATACAAAAATGTAATTTAGGGTCCATGTTTGGTCAACAATCACATCCGTGACACGCAAGCCTGAATAACATTAATAGTAGAGACAAAATTATCCAAATGATGAGAAATACTACATGCATCCATTATTCGGATAGTTTCAGGAAATTATGGGATGGAAATTTCAGTTATAACGCGGGTCCGGTTTCCGAAATTTTGATAACGGTTAATTCGGATAGATCGAAGAGATAATTTCAAACTATATCTATATATATGAGATAATATCAAGTATTTGATCATTATCTTATCGTAATTTTTAAGTTTGTTTTATATTTTGTTGTTTTCAAAATTGGTCCCCGCGTCCTATGAATAGCCAGTGGATAAATAGCAGGAGTTAAGCCACACAATCTTGAGAGTCCCGTTCAAGAAGAGGGACACATAACACATTACAAAAGCAATGAGATACAAAGACCTACAAATTTTTCCTTCTTTTTTTCTTTCTATCATTACTCTCTTTTTTCTTCTTTCTGTAATCTATATGCTCTCACCATCTATTGTTATGATATATGTTATCTGTTAGTTCAGGAACGGTTACTATCATTATTGCTACGACAATCTACAAATCAGGTTTAATGGCAAACATGCAAAGAGTATGTGACGTTTATATGCATGGACGACATAGATGAGTCGACATATCGTTTTATCTATATTAATGTGAGACAAATATAATAGTAGGTATCAAAGAAAATGAAAGATTCGTAGAATCGAAATCACTCTCTCTTTTTTTTTTCTATCAATAAGTTTTTTATTTGTTTGGGGAAATGTTATGGGTCTTTGATAGCATCACATGAACAAATATGGATACCCACCAGCATATGGAATGACTTGGGTCTCCTTGATATGCTTTGTCTCTTTATGTTACCTCCCTTGTATTTGTCTACACAATTAAAAAATAGACTAAAGTTAAAAAATAAAAATAAAGAACTAGAAGAGACCTTTTCCCACGATTATAAGAAAACATTTTTATATGTAGAGACGTCTATTGAATTTAAATTTCTGTTGTACTCATTAGTTTAAGATGGATTATTCTTTGAATAACATTTTTTTATCTTCTTGTAAATTTCCAATAAATTCAGGTTTCATACAGATTTGGCAGCATAAGTAAGTTGTTCCATCATCCATGCATGATCTATTTTGGCTTGATTCTGCCTAAGCTCTAGAGTTTTGACTTATTCTCACATCCCTGATACTCATAATGTGTATAACATTCCTACTTTCGCAAACAGTTATCTACTTATCTATAACTTCATATATGATGCATCGAGATGGATAAGTTGAGCACGAAAAAGGTGAATCTCACGGAGATAAGAAATGGACTTTTGAGGTCGAAGCAAACCGATTTCACTACATATCGTGTAGGAAGTAGCTTTTTAATATAGAGTAGGGAAGGTTTATTGTTCTCCAAGAGCTGCTAACTCCCACTAGAAAGCTCACATCAACTCGTCTCAAAACAAAGCATGGGCTTAGCCCAATCAATCGTTTCATTCAAAGCCCAACAATTTGTACAGTGAAGTGGTCCGAGCCGAACTTTTTTGATTCTCATTCAAAGAACCAGAAATTAAATTTGCATAGATGAAGAAGATTTCCTATAAAAAGAAAGGACCAAAACAAAAAGAAGATTTCCTATAATACACATTCTTACAAAAATTCCCAAACTCTACGTACGACGAACCACATCACATCGTATAAAGCTGTAATCCTCTGAAAAATATATAAAATGTATACATATATATATGGTCTAAAAACAATTCCCCACACAACATATACGACTAAACAAAGTCCTATCACTCTCTTAATCCAAGCCGTTGACTAGCTAGATCACATCTAACGTTACCAGCAAACCCAACTCTTGACTTGGCAAGATCAAACTCCATCCACACGTTCTGCTGATGATGGTGACCTATAACAAATGCTTCTATTCCCAAAAGATCGGAGTTTCCAAATGTGAAGCAATACACCTCATCTTTTCCCGCTGTTCCGGCTCCGTTTACCCGGTACAACAGTTTCTGACCCGACACACTCATCTCCGCGCCACGGAACATTAAGCTAACCACTGGTAAACCCGAGAAATTGGGCCGTGTCAACGACCCAACCCGGAAACAGAGGTCCATGGTCCCTTGGAACACAAAATTCGGGTCGTCCACCAGTTTGAGAACCGATTTGGTTTGCGTTATAAACTCGGTTTTTAAAGCCGTGTAAACCGGACCCATTAAAAACGTAAACTGTGTTCCTGAATCCACCATCGTCTGACCGGCTCCGGTATGGTCCGGTACAAATACAGATTTCGGTAAAGAGAGTATCTTTGACCCGACCCGGATTCCTTCTAATTGGACCGTGTAAGCAACCCGGTCAAAATAAGGTAACGGCGTCGTTTGGAGTACCAAAGGAGTGTATTGGATTGGACCGAGCCAGGAGTAGGATCCGTCACCGAGAAGCAATATACCGGACGAATCTGAACCGGAGATGCAATACGAGAATTTTGAGAAACCGAGCTGGTTAACAAACGATAAAGATCCCCGGTTCATACCCATTAAACCGGTAGATTTAGCGTCCTCTTCCGAATCGGAGCTTAAACCTGAGTCCATACACCCGAACAAAGTACCGGGTCGGGTTACAGACCCGATTACGAACGTGTCGTGAGCTAAGTTGCCTTCGATTGAGGTAGCATCAGCGTAGGAGATTGCCACGTGGCAGAGATGGGTCTTCGGATCGCACATGGCGGGTATAGGTAAATCCCGGGTCCGGGTCTTGCATATTGGCGAGGAGCAAGGCACAGGGGAGTACGTAGAGGATGAAACCGGGTTAAACACGGATCCCAAGTTTGGAGTCTTTTTGCAGTGAAGCCATGAGAGCTCGCTTCCGGTGTCAAGAACCATCGATATGTTTTGCGGTGGAGAGCCGACGGCGAGAGTGACGGTGAGAGTGACATTGTGTCTGAATGAAAGCTTGTCCGATGGAGATTGAGGAAGCTTCTGTGTTTTGAGAGAGAAGATGAGTTTTTGGTTTGAAGAAGATGATGTTTTGCAGAACGTTATGAGAGGGACAATGAGAAGTAGAATTGAAAACTGAAGAAACAAATTTGAAAGAGACGACGACGAAGCCATCATTATAATAAGTGTAGACTCTTTGTTACATACATACTTGACGTCTTTAAATATTGTCTTCCTTTTTTTCTTGATTTTTTAATATCCTATATTTTCCCGGTTTGTTTCGGTTTACTCGAATTATCCTATAATAACTTTGAATTTTTAGGTGAAAAAAAAAACTTGAGTTAACTTCTAAGCAATAATTCTAGTAGCTAGTCAAATCAAGGACCAAATCACTTAGGAAACTACTATTCAGAAAACATAGTTTTGTCACCAACGAACGAAAAATCATTTCACCGAAGATCGTTAGGGTTTATGTGTAGTCGATTTCATTTGAATGTTAGGGGTTAGGAGAGAGGCAAGTCTCGAGACAGAAAAGATATTCAAAAGACAAGTGAGAGTGAGTGGAGGAGTAGGTCTTTTTGGCCGTGTCTTTGTGGTTTCTGTTTAGTCTCTGTAGTTCACATCAACTTTGTTTTTCCTACTTTCTTTGTGTTCCCACTTTCTCCGGGATCTTAACATTTCTTTTTTTTCTTTCTGTTTTTGGAAGATTTGTTTTTTAATTTTCTACGGGATATCGTGTAAAGTTTTTATTAATCAAATTCAATAACCAACCTCCACGAGTTAAAAAAAAAAAAAAAAGAGATTATAGTTTGAACTTTGAATGATTGTTCTTTATGTTTTTGAATGATGTTGTTAATCTTTTGAGACCAATTTATTATCCCAAAGTTGTTACACTTACAGTAAGTATGATTATAATACTGATTTGGTGATTTGACAAAACGCACCTCCCTTGATATATATAACTCACGACCGACATAATCCATCTTACATTTTGCAATCTTTTGTCTTACTTTATGACTTCTTGATTAGTAAGTAAATACTGTAATAGTATTTTGTTACCGAGTAAATATGCCGTCCAAATTGCTACGTACAAATCGATGGGACCGCCAAAAGATAGAGGTTAAAAAGTAGTTTTTACATAAGAAATGTTGTAGTTGTGTCTTGTTTTGTGCTGTCATGTTTCCCATTCCATATGAATTTGAAACACATTTAGAATTAAAAATTGCAATTTCCAGCTTTTGTTTCTTTATAATTTATATCATCCTTTTGATTTCCGTCCCACGTTACTAATCACCTAACATTACAAGACATTCGTATAATGACATGTAAAATGGTGCATATTTTTATAAGATCCTTAATTTCAAAAATATATTTTTCAAGTAAATTTTGGATATATATAAAAGTACTTCCAAAAAGTTGAAGATAGGTCGTAACCTCACAGTAACACGTCAAACCGAGTCGTGCTTGCCTTCTAGTACATTTAAGGTAAACGAAAGTTGAATTATATATTGTAATTTTGCAGAGTTTGTCAAAGTTGGCGAAAGGTGGTGATGAAATCGACAAAAAATTTGTCAAATGTGTGCTGGAGGCAACCCATTCCTAAGTCGTTCTCAATTCTCACCAACTCCTTCCTGTTGTGTTACCAAATAACTCTTCTTTTTTTCTTTCAACCAAGCACCAACAAATATATTTTGGTCTTAGGACAAATGAGTCTCAACCAATAAAATTATAGAGTTACAGCTACAAGGTGACATTTTAGTGGTCAAAACTACACTTAAATCACAATGAAGCTCTTGACAAATTTGTCAAAAAGTACGTAACTGATAAAAGCTGTAGATTAAATAAGTTAAGTTTTACAAATATCAATCATCTAATATCCATTGATGTCATTACATATCAATCATGTTGATTATATCAAAGTTCCATTACAATTTTACCAGCCTTTGTCCAAAACTGAATGCGGCCTCGAGCATTAAATGTTGGTGATTGGATGTGATTTATGGTCACAGAACCAATCGTGGGAATGTTTCTTTATCATCTTTGTGGATTTTGTTCATGTGGAATTCACACTAGTTATTACTCCCGCCCACTTGCAAACCTGACAAACGGGGTATATGCTCCTAGAACTTTTACATTGCATTTTGGCAATATCTCGTTCGCGGAAAAAACAACACCAAGGAAAACTTATAAAACGAATTTGAAGAAGTGAAGTCAATTTGGAATTAATGCGTTATTTGTATTCTAACGTATTTTTTCGTGGTAAGGCCAGACCATTGTGTATGGGGACCCCATTCTTTCTGTTTGTAGTATTATGATCTAAAAGAGATTGAAGTGAATAATCCAATATTTGATTATGAGTGTGAAAGTGATTGAAGCAAATCGGTGAGTTACAAGTCTATGTGAACTTGTTTGTCCCGTTTACATCACTTGGCTGATAATTAAGCCTGCTAGCTAATTATTTTTTCATATTAAATCTCCGAGTTTTCCTTGGTGATACGTTAATAATAATGATAGATATGATGTATGTGTGTTATACATGTGTGGTTTTAAAATTTCCTTGTGATACAACCATGACTAAGTCTATAACATGAAATATGGATCTAGTATGGGTGAAATAACCAAAAAGTAAAGTAACATTGGTGAATAAACATGTGCACTCCAAAATTGGGTCAGTGCCATAGTGTGGTGTTTAACTACCTTTATAACATGCTTTTGAAAGCTGTATATCACAATTTGCCGCATATTTGTTATCAAACAATTGAAGTTATATCATAGAATTTTATAATATAATAAATAGGATATATAGTTCTATATTGGAAAAATAGAAGAACTATATATCCTATTTATCTCCTATATAATAAAACGAAAGTACACAATTTTTTGTGTATATTATATAATATAGGTTATAAAATTAATTATTTGATATTTGATAGGTTATAGGTTATATGGCTTGGAACTATTAATTAAATCTCGATTTAAGATTTTCTTAAAAAAGATATTCGAAAGAATATCATCAAATCTACAAAGAATATTTAATTAACCATATATAGGTAACAAAGTCTCAAAACTTAATCACTTTTTCGCGGATTAAAAGTGATTTTCGATTATACTTCTTTTTACAGGGGATGTTATAAAATTTCATAAAATTCTCATAAAAGAGGATTGGAAAACCATTGAGAAATTTTCAGTCACCAAGATGATAGAGCACAGGTAGATTTTAATTACTAGATTTTAACCGTGTATGAGCACGGGTTCGGTTATAGATAATCACATATTATCCAAAAAATATTTTAAACAATCACATAAATTATATTTTATATAAAAAATATAATATAAATAAAATAAATTTTAATCTGTGCTCTAACACGGATTAGGATTAGTTATTATTGAAAACGTTATAAAGAATAGTGCAACATTCTACTATTGTAACGGACCATAACTATCATAGTGTTGGGCTTAGCGTCACAAACGGTAAGAATGTCAAAATAATTACACAAGGCCTCTCTCAGCGAGAGTGATCTCAAAGGAGAAACGTGTTCTGTTCATGATTATAGCATGATGTCATGTGCAAAGGTTGGTGTTGTCCACCTGTGATCTAATGGTAGTATTGGTGTTGATAACAATCCACGTTAGATACTACTACTACCAGCTGGACGTCCAATATGTGCGGTTGATGATAATCTTATGGTCATATATGACTCATGCGCATACGAAACTGATTCTATATTTTCTGGTGTTTTCAACAAGATTGCTCAACAAGTTTGTCTTACGCAATCGATTTTCAAAGTCCAACCTTTTAATACGCATGTTCAAAACGTTAAGCATTTCAGTTTAAAGTAGTCATTTTCAGCAAGTAACTGATAAATGTTTATATTTAACGACCCACAAAAATATAGAAAACAAAACCAGTTTTTCAGTACTGTGGTAACAGTAAGAGTGTATTTAACATAGGAAACATAAAAGGGCATCATAAACAAATCTAATAATGAAAAAATAATGGCTAAATTACAAAAGACTGTCTCCAATAAACGACAGCATCATCAGATGCGTTGTATAAAAAACTCTATTATTGCTTTTTTCCTTCACGTTTCCTCTTAGTTATTGTATTGACCTCATCAAATTAATTGGTCGCTTTATGAGATTCTTCTATAAGCCTCTAGGTATACATGCATTATTGGTTTGGTGCCTCTGCAGTTCGAAGATTATAGCTGTACAATTTAGGTAACAAAATTCTCTTCAGGTGTTGACAATAAACCATATACTAAAAACTGTAACACACCACTAAAATATTGAGTGGTGTAAGTATGTGTACTCACTGATTGAAAACCCATAATATGGTTTGATAACCCATAACACACTAACACAACAGAGGAATGACTCAAAATACCAATTTCGCAAGAACAATTGTGATTGGTAAAATTGTTGCGAAATCATTACTACGATTTAGCTGCTTAACATTTGTGTATCACTATCCATAATCTCACGTAACGATTTCAACGACGAATAGAACAACTATGAATCTCCTTCAATATCCATTCTTCAATTCATCTACAATCTAACTTTATCTATTCACAGTAAACATATTAAAAAGAACTGCGAATACTCAAAGAACCATTTCAACTACATCTCAAAAAAAAAAACACTATTGTCACCTAGACGACTTTTGTATCAAATTTACTCGCATAGATTCAAACTTTTTTCGGAAAGAATATAATCATTACACTGAAATAAACAAAAAAAAACTTGAGAAAGGAACAAACGAAAATTTTAAACAGAGGAGTGTGTGTTATTCTTGTTTTTAACTTTTACCTGAGAGAGATGAAGGGACGATGATAACTCTAGTAAATCATCAGGCTAGCCAATTTCGTCTCCTTGACGAAGAAGACGACGACGTACTAAACAGAGAAAACGACGACCTACGGGTAACACGAATTCTGGACCCGGACCCGGACGATGCTGAAGCAGCAGCAATGGATCCAGATGACCCTCTAAAACATCCAAAAAGCCTCATGATCCGACCCGCAAACCCGTTACCTCTCTCTCTACTACTTCCATCTCTTCCTCCTCTTCTCGAACCCCAAGCTACTCTCCTCGGAAGCCTCTCGTCACCTAGTCTACCACCATCAACCTCCGTGTAAACCACCGGCATCATTCTATCTCCACCTCTCCAACCAGCAGGGATTCTCCCAACAGCGAATCCTCCACCTGGTAACCTCCAAATCGTCAACCCCGCCGCGGAATCTTCCTCTTCCTCCGCCGAAGAAGCAGTAACCGTCAAAGCACCACCAACACCACCGTTTCCATCACTAATAACATCCTCCGCCGGGGGAAGCTCGTGACGACAAACGGGACAAGAGTTTCGAATCGCAAGCCAAGGAAGGATACAATCAGGATGATAGATATGGTTACAAGGCATCTCACGAGCGGAAGATTTCAAAACAAAATTCTCTTTACAAACAGCGCAGTGAGATTGAGAATCAGACTGGAGATGATTAGATTCGATTTCAATCACAGGCAAAGCTTCGATCGCGGATTTAGAAGCAGGAGGATGGTCACAAGAACGATTGTTACGATTGGTGTTAAGCTCGATCTGAGAGATCTGATCTAACAAACGATCGAAACCAGAGCCTAGCAAAAACTCAGTCATACTAGGTGGTAAAGGTCTAAGACCAGAATCAGTACCGTCATCGTAATACATCTGAAAAGCAGATCGATCTAAACCACCTTCGGAGACGACATCAGAAGAAGGAGGAGCAACACCAACACCAGATCCACGGAGTACGATGACAGGATTAGGAGATCGGTTGCTGCTACGAGTACGAGTCACGGTTGTGGGGGGAGTGGTGGGACTGTTGTCGGCGGTTGAAGCGTGCATAGATGAAGAAGAGGAAGAGGAAGAAGGGAGAGGGAAACGAGTAGGGCTGCGATGCTGAGCAGTGGTGGTGACGCGGTGGAAAGAATCGGAAGGAGTGAAATCGAGAGATTCTTGGATGTGTTCGAGGTAACCACCGTCGCAATCAGGGCAAGAGATTGAATCGGATACCCAAACGAATCGGCTACAGCTGTAACACCAGTAAGATCCAGAAGCCATGGGAATAGGGGGATCTGAAAGGGGGGGGGGGGGAGAGAAATTAAAATCAAAAATCAAATCAAGTATTTAGGAGGAAGAAGAAGAAGGTAACAACATCTGTGGGATTTGATTTGATTGACTAAATTTGAGTTTTTCTGTGATAGAAGAGGAGAAGAAGAAGGAGAGAGGGAGAGAGAGAGAATGAAAGTTTTTTTTTTTTTTTTTTTTTTCTTTTTCTTTTTGGTTTTTGTGTGTGTGTTTTAACAAGAAGATTACAGAATTGGCGTATACCCAACCGTCCATTTCGTGTGCTGGCATCTCCTTCTTCTCTTCTTCTTTTTTTTTTCTGCTCTTTCGTAATTAATTAATTAATTAAACGGTTTTTTTTTTTTCTAAAGTTCTTCAAACGGTTTAACCCTGAATTATAATAACTAACCATAACCCCCACTAATTAATTTTGTAAAATGGTAGATTTTTGTTGTTGTAAAATTACAAAAGTAATTTGTTTTTGATTAAATAATGTAATATGGGTCATTTAATTATATTCTCTTAATTAATAAGTATTATAGAAAAAAGAAAATTAATATATGTAGGAAGATTGCAAAAGCCATTATAGTCAATAAATAAAAGCCCATTAAAGCCCAGTAAAAATTGTAAATTCGCCTTTCTCTATTCAATGGTTCCGTGTCTGCTGAATAGTGTGAATCCCAGAAGAGTTTCTTCAATTTCTCCTTCTTTCGATTTTGAAGATATTTTACAGGTACGCGCTTGCTCTTTCCTTCACAACATCATCTTCTCCTTCTTCTTCTTGCATCTCTATTCTGAAATCATCCACTCGAAGATCAGAAACTCTCAATCTCTATAGTTGTAATCTGGAAAAAAATAGATTTTTTTAGGAAATGTGAAATTAGGCCGGTTCTGGGAATATTTGTGTGATGAAAACTTTATGGAAGATCTCGTTTACTAAATGTTGTTGGCAATTCTAGTTACATAGAATTACTTCTCTGAGTTTGTGTTAGTTAAAAAAAAAAACTAATGGAATTGAAAAATCCTTTGTTGGGATGGTCACAAGTGCTTTAGTGTCTCTCTTAGTTTGATTGATAGATCCCAAAAGGCTTATGCTTTTTTCCTTGGGTGAGATTAACATTGTCTGTTGTTTTTCATGAATAACCCACCCATTTCTGATTGAAGCTTACTGTTCTATTCCCTAAACTGCGTACTACATGTTTCTTGATTGTTTCATCACTGTGCTTCTATACTTGTTTGTTCTCTGCTTGGTAATGAGTTACTTGCCAATTAATGAACTTTTTTGGTGTTTAAAGAGTGAAAATGGGAGCTTCGAAACTTTCGGGGATGCAAAAGCAAGTCCTGAGTCTCTACAGGGGATTTCTAAGAGCAGCTCGTTCTAAGCCAATAGAAGACAGGAAGAGAATAGAGATGATCGTGTCAACAGAGTTCCGCCACAACTCTAAAGAGGTCGACCGTAAGAATTTCCAGTACATCGAGTATTTGCTTCGGTTAGGTACTAAACAGCTCGATCAACTCAAAAGCCCTGACATAGTTAGTCTCTCCTCCGTGAAGGTCGTTGCATCTAAATCCTGATATTTTTGCTCTCAGCCTTTAAGGCTCTAGTGAATTTATAGATGACAGAGACAGGAACTCGATTCGTTTTCCAACATTGGTTTTATATATATATGTATGAATATGATGATGCATGAACTGCCATGGATGTTCAAGAGCCATTACAAAATAAAATGATTTGTGATCATTTGTGTATCTACTACTAATACTCCTCAAGCTAAGAGAATGACAAGATTTGTTGTATCAGATTTTTTTTCTTTGTAAGAATGCAATACTAGTGGATAATGTAGTGGTTGATTCATGTTTCAATCGATGCTCTTGCTTTACTTGAATGTGATACAGTTTCTGGCTAAATAGTAAGGGCGTTATAGGTGGTCTGACATCTGTGATCTCATTCGTTTTGTCTATTGGCTACTCTGGCTAGTGTGTATACTATGCATTGCAAGAAGAAATGTAGTTTATGATAAAGGCAATTTTAAATTATCAATGTGTTGCACATGATCATAAAAAAAGAAAAGAAGAAAAGATGACAAGACCCAATCCACAATTACACAAAGGGGAAAAAAAAAAGAGACCCAAAAGAGACAATAGGAGTAAAAACAGCAATTTAGTAAGTAGGAGAATACTCAAAAGTTGTAGACACAGGTTCCATCGTCACTTCTAGCCGTTGGATCAAAGTTTTGAGCCGCAGGATCAGTACATCCTTCAGGAACAGGTAGGTTTACTTGCTGGGCGGCTTTGCCTGCAATTCAAGTAAGTTTAACTTCAGAAACCCTAATTCCATTTTCTTTTCTTTTTTCGTGTCCTCTTCTTTTATCATATCCAATTGATTCAATCAGTTGGGCTAACCAAACTGAAAAGAAAAAAAAAAAGAAGTTCAGACCTGGTCTTTACCGTAGAAAGTTCCGCGGTCGATGGCATCAGCGTTAGCATCTCCCAAGGCAGCCTGGCTGAGGTAGGTGTCGGCAAGTTGGACTCTCTTGACATTATCTTGTTCCATCACAAGCATGTTTCCATACTCCATAAGCTTCTCAAGAGTCATCTCGGGTTGCTCGAACTTGGGAGGTCCTTCCCTTGAGTTCACCAGCCTCTTTCCGATCTTCTCCACTCCAAGTCCCTCAACAAACTTCCTCACTTCATCATCGTACACTCTCGCCCTCAAAGCACCGAAGAAATCTGTCCATACGAACATGAATTAGGATCTGCACAAGTTCCTCCTATATAGACAGAATACGGGTTAACGTTAGCCAGAATCTTTCTTACCGATGGATTGACCAGGGAACTTATCAACAAGGGTGACTATGTCCTCGTCTGCGATCTTGTCGGTCTGGAAGATACCCTTGCAGACACCAATACGGTCTTCACGGGTAGGTGCCCAGTAGAACTTCTCCATACGTCCGTCACGGATGAGAGGAGCGTAAAGGGTGGAGAAATCGTTACCGGTGACAATGATTGGGACACGTGCGTTCTCTTCCTTGTTGTACATTCCTGGGAGCTGGACGTTGGTTGGGGCATCAGCAATGTTCATGAGTGTTGCGTTCACCATCTGGTTGTTGACAGTGTACTGAGTGGTACCACCCATACGACCCGCACCAGCATCAAGATCGTTGATGAAGAGACAACACATCTTTCCCTTCTTGATCATGTCAGCTGCCTCACGGTACCTCTGACGGATAAGCTTGGCTGGTTCTCCTGCGTTTCCACTCTCAAGCTCTCCAGCACTCATCATGATTGGGCTGCAAAAAGATTTTAACTTTTTTAGATTTTTTTCGATGATATTAAAACGGGTCGAGATCGGAGTTTAATAACTGAACTCACTTGATACCCATCTTGGCCATGACAAGCTCACACTGGAAGGATTTACCTTGACCTTTGCCTCCCCAAATACCCAAAATAAGTGGAACCTATGAAAGTAAAACAGAGCATTTCAAGATCAATCAAATTGTGTAATAACTCAAAATTGCAACCAAAAATAGTCTTAAGTAAATACCTTAATGTTAGGCAAGGTCAAGAAGTTCTTGGTGATGTGAACAACAAGCTTGTCCATGAAAGCAGGAGCAATGTAAAACCCATCCATCATGTTGTCCAAGTTGTACCTATTCCAAGAAGTAAAGACAATTTAAAACCAAGATTCTAAAATCGATATAGAACTAATGAGAGATCTAAAGAGAGATGAAAACTCACTGCCTAAGGCCTTGGCTGATGTATTCGTATGAGCTAAGGACAGCGTGGTGAGTTCCGGTTCCCATAGGAGCTTGGAAGACAGAGTCAACCAAACCCTTTCCTCTGGTGATGTCTTGTTGATCATCAGACATGTCGTAGGCAAGACCCTTCCATCTGTCTCCATCGGTTTGTTTGTCTTCTTTCACAGCCAACACCTTGAATGATCCGTTGCTCTTCTTGTTGCTCTGTGCGAATCTCGACACAGTTACAACTTTGTTTCCCAAGAAGGTCGACGCTGGGGCTGATGTAGCTCCAGATCCTGACCCGTTTAAGCTCAACTGCAACAAACAACACACACAAACAGGTCAAACACCAATCTTGAATTTTAGTTCATATGGTTCAAGAACCGGTTTAGAGACTATTCCTAAGGATAATAAAAGGTGTTCAATCGGAAACCAAACCGAACCGGGTATAAGCGGAAGATTAAACCATACTTTATTTTGGTTCACACAGTTCAAGGTACAGAATTATTCCTGAAGACTCTACAGTTCTAACCTATCTGAACCACAAACTAAACAAACATAAAGTAAAAATCCTACAAGACTACAGTTTCAGTGCAATTGTACTATACTTTCCACATCGGTTTGAACATAGTTCCCAAGTAGAGACCAAAAGAATCATCAAAGTATCTTTAGATATCCTAGTTAAAGTACCAGATTCTTCTGTTCTGTCAGAGAATCTCAAAGTGATGCAAAAATGTCAAATTCTTGAGCTATAAGTATAATTAAGATTCACGTTAACATTAAACCAGTTGTGAAAGAGATTGAAGTGTACCGGAGCTCTGTTGATGGCACCGACGGTGGAAACTGCGGCGGCCATATCTCACGACTGCGACAAGTGTGCAACACACAAGAAGCTGAAGAGAGAGAGAGAATTTGATTGGTTGAAGAAGAAGAAGAAGAAGCAGTGAATGAGAGATGTTGGTGTGGGCAAGAAACAGAGAGATTTATAAAGCGAGTGATCAGCAACCAATTCGTTATCTCTTCGTCCTCCAAGTTTAACTCTCTGAACGCCACACGATGCGGATTGGCCAACTTGCCACGTGGCGCCACGAGGAAGATGATTAGGAGGCTTCTGTTTTGATTGGTCCACGTGGAATATGTTTTATGAGGTTGTAGTGAAATGGCTGATTTGTGCCACTGGATTTGTCTTAGCTTGGAGTGAAGATTATTACATTATTTATTACCACATATGCTTTTGAAAATCATTGTTGTTGCTTTTTTTTTTTCTTTTTTTCTAAGGATTGAGGTTAGCCATTCATATGTGATCATGATACTTCTACACTCTTCTTCGTACGATACCATTCCAAATTTTGGATAATGACAATTACTTATTGATAAGTAATGTTCCAAATACGGTGTAAACTGATTGGCTGAGAGAAATTGTCTTAGCTAATAGGCTAGATTTCTTATTTTATCATACAACATCCATTTTTTTGTTGTATTAGCTAAGTTATATGAAAAAACGATGTGGTTACCAAATTAACCATGGATTTAATTACCAACCGTTAACAACTAATTAATAGTTTTATGGATAAGATACTTAGTTTATCCCTTTAAGATGTGGAGTAAAAAAGTTCAAGATATATATAATTTCTAGATAGAGTGTTTAAAGCTTAAAATCTAATTATGTGTTTCCTTCTCTAATTATGAGTGATGGAATTGCTTGCAATATGTACAGTTTGTGTCCTAAAATTACTTTATGTGGTTGGTTTATGAGAGGATAAAAAGTTTGCGTTAGATGTAGACATGTAGTTAGTAAGTTGTTCAATTGCCCATTTAACTACACTAATTAGTGGATAAGTCTTTCTACCATTTTTTGCCAAAGCTTCTAATTTTATGCTAACTTTCATACATACATATACAAATATATACTTACTTCTATGACTTTGGTGGTTCTTACAAACAAATCATAGTAAAATAATCTCAAAATTGACTTTTATTTTCCAAAGTGATAACTATCATAAATTATTTATATATTTTTTCTTTTTGGTCATAACTTATTGCCACCTCATAGTTAATTACTAGCTCTAAATAGTAAAAACATCTTATCTACTATTTTTTTAAAAAACATTTGTTTATGCATAAAAAATGCAAAACACTAAGCCATAAAATGAAACATTTTATTTGTATATGCGGAATATTTTTCATCCTCATTCCTTATTTATCTTTGGTAATTCAACCATTGTATTTCATGACGATCGAGTATTATTGTATCACAATTCACAGGCGGAGTCACAAATTTCCAAGTTTAGGATTTGTTCTCTATCGACGAATCAATATATATATATATATATATGTGTTTTTTTAAAAGAAAAGTATATATATTTCTTATAGGCAAAAAGGGAGCAACAATTATTGATATGATATCAAAATCAAGGACAAATGGACAACATGTAAGAAACTAAACTATTGCTAACAAATGTAGACTTATTCTCACAATGGTAGTGTTAACAAAAGTTTGAGTGAGATTTTAACTTTTCAGAAAGGAATCTTTTAGAAAAATAACTAAGATAACAAAATACTTTAAGTGTCCAAAAGAACATGGTAAAAAGATATGCAAATTTTAAGTACCCACAAGGGATTTTAACCAAAAAAAAAAAGTATCAACAAGAGTAAGTGATGGTTATAGTATACATGAGATTTTAAATGTATCGGGCTTAGAAGATAAAAATACCGATTGAGTTTAAGGTGTAAAGACTTTAATAATTTTAAATCCAATTTTAATACTTACACAGTTAAAAAATAAAAAGCATTCCTTAATTTTTTCTTACTGCCAATTTCATTTTATTTGGTCTTGTTAGTTGTTATGCTCTGTCTTTCTTAAAGCCTACAATTTAAGAGTTATTTATTTGTGATGAGCTATTAAAGTATAAAAGAGGTTGCATCAAAATCATACAGTAAGCAATGCTAAAAAATGTTTATAATGAAAGTAGATTTGAATTACTATTCACTCGTTTGATAACTTAAGTTAGAGATATAATAAGTCAATAACATCAGATTTTAGATGATTTTTTTCTTTTATAAAAAAAATTTCTATGAAAGAAGATTTTTTTATTTTTTTTTGGTTCTGGTTCAGGTCATTCTTCGACAAATGATCACGACGAGTGAGGGCAAATGCATGATAGAAGAACGTAAGAACATTTTTTGTATACCAAAATATTTGATTGAATTAACTCTCTTATCTAATTTTTTTTCCCCCAATTGGTAAATCCAACAATGTATTGTAGTAGTATTTTGTATATTTTGAATTAGTTAATCCGCTAAAAAAAGATGGTCACATCATGCATTGATTCATTCACTGAATAAAAAAGCAAAGAAAGACAAGTTTCCTTAGTCGCATTGAATTGAATAAACTAAAAGTAAAACCTTCCACAAGTGCAGAGACTTTTCATTGTCTTCTTTCCTTGAGAGCGCATAATTGTTTGAGAGCAGTCTCAACTCTCAAGTTGGGTGACTCGGTACGGATCGCTGATTTGGGAGAGAACGAGGTAGGAAAACCCTAGATCGGAATTTGATTCTGCAAGGGTTTCTTCATCTCCTTCGAAATCATCATTCTCTAAAGTTCTAGTGGACTCGGTACTCAATGTTATATACTGATTGATTCTTTTTTATTAGGTTTTGGGTAGAGTTTTGATTTCACAGTTCTGATGATGATACAAAATTGTGGGCTTATTGGGGTTTAGAGAATGAAGAATATAATCTTGCTTTTTTGGTTTTAGTGACAAAAAAAGGTTGTTCCTTTGGAGTAGTTAGTGAGAGAGAGATATCAAAAAAATCGAACCTTGATGACGTTTTTGTTTTATACGCTTGTTCATGTCAAGAATTTACTTTGATTGGAGATTTTAAAAGTGTAGAAAATGAGGAATTTTGCTTTTTTGGGTTATATAGTGACAAAGGTTATTACTTTGGAGTAGGTGGTGAGCCTTGACGTTTGTTTTAGTGAGATTTTGGTTAGAACCAGTGGTTTAATCATAAGAATTTTACTTTGACTGGAGCTTGTGAAGTCTTTGTGTTACTGTTTCGTAATGTTTTCTTTGAGATAACTTGGCAATGTGTGTTTGTTATTGTTGTAGAAGAGCCAGACGATGAGTAGAAACCCTTTTCTTGATCCTACCCTTCAAGAAATTCTTCAAGTGATTAAACCTACACGAGCAGATTGGGATACAAGGATCGGAGTGATTGATCAGTTGCGTAGCGTTGTACAATCTGTAGAATGTTTAAGAGGTAATGACTCTTGATGCACTCTTGTGCTTCTCTCAATATTTTTAGTACTACTGTCTCTTAATGCCGTGAACCATACCCACCATGGATGTGATTATGATTTTGAAATAAAAGATAGTCTCTACTGAATTTTTAGTTGCAGAATAGTAAAAGTGGTTCAATGTTACTCTTTCCCGCTATTGTCCTTCTGTAAACCAATGATTTCATCTGTACTTAGAAAAGAAAGTTGCTTATAGCCCATTTTTCTGGTTTTGGTATTGTTAGGTGCTACTGTTCAACCCTTTGGATCTTTTGTGTCAAATCTCTTCACACGATGGGGAGACTTGGACATCTCTGTTGACTTATTCAGCGGTTCTTCTATCTTGTTCACTGGAAAGAAGCAGAAACAAACTTTACTCGGACATTTGCTTCGAGCCCTAAGAGCGAATGGTAATTCGTTTATCTTTGTTTCACTTGTTTTTTTGCCTTATGTTTAAAGTATTCTTTTCATGTGGCGATTTGTCTCACCTCCATAATCATGCAACAAACAACAGGTCTATGGTACAAACTGCAATTTGTTATTCATGCGAGAGTACCCATTCTCAAAATCGTGAGCGGACACCAGAGAATTTCTTGTGACATATCTATTGATAATCTGGAAGGGCTTTTGAAGAGCAGGTTCTTGTTCTGGATCAGTGAAATAGATGGGAGATTCCGTGACCTGGTTTTGCTAGTAGGTTAACATGCAAATAAAACAAGATTGGTGTGTATCTCTAAAGGTTTAATTTGATTCTTTGACATATACATATCTCGTGTATTCTACCATTTATAGGTGAAGGAATGGGCCAAAGCTCATAATATCAACGATTCGAAGAGCGGGACTTTCAACTCTTACTCTCTCAGTTTGTTAGTCATCTTCCATCTTCAGGTAAGATAGATGTTCTCTATTCATAGATTCTGCTGCCTTCAGCCTTCTGCAGTTACTGCATCATTATAAAAACATAGTGTTTTGATAATGTTTTGTGTTGTTTGGTACAGACTTGTGTGCCTGCAATCTTGCCTCCTCTAAGAGATATATATCCAAAGAGTGCGGTTGATGATCTGAAAGGTACCTTCTATGAAAAGGTTTTCAAGCCTAACCACATAACAGTTACGAGCTTTTGGGATTTTAGCGCCATAGTCTCTTGTAGGTGTACGTAAAACAGCAGAGGAAAGTATAGCGCAAGTTACTGCTGCTAATATAGCGAGATTTAAATCAGGCACAGCAAAATCAGCCAACCGAAGCTCACTCTCGGAGCTTTTGGTCTCGTTTTTTGCAAAGGTGATTTGATTTCTCATACATTCTAGCTTTAAACTTTTTGTTTCGCTTAGTGTGTAACATCCATTAAAGTACTCTTGATTCTGCTGTGTCAATGTGTCTATCAGTTTTCAGACATAAACTTGAAGGCAAAAGAGCTCGGTGTTTGCCCGTTTACTGGAAGATGGGAAAACATAAGCACCAACACTACATGGCTGCCAAAGACGTACTCACTCTTTGTAAGTCTCCATCTCTGTCTTTCTCTTATCCTCTTGTTGAGTTATATACATCGTTATGGCACCATGTGAGTCTCCCGATTAAAGTGTGAATGGTGTGTGTTTCAGGTTGAAGATCCTTTTGAGCAGCCGCAGAACGCAGCAAGGAGTGTGAGTCGTAGAAATTTGGACAGAATAGCTCAAGTATTTCAGATCACATCGCGCCGTCTTGCCTCAGATTGCAATAGAAATTCCATCATTGCGGTTCTGACAGGGCAACACATTCACCAGTCTTTGTACAGAACAATAAGCCTCCATAGTCAACATCATGCAAATGGTACGCACAATGTTCGTAATCTGCAAGGTCAGTCTAGGCCATGGAACCAGCAAATGCAGCAAAATTGGTCACAGAGCTACAATACCCCAAATCCACCATATTGGCCACCACAACAACAGTCCCGACCACAACAGAATTGGCCTCAGAACAACCCCAGGAATCTTCAGAGGCAACCATCTGTCCAGGGCCAAACTTGGCCTGTAATCACACAAAGTCAAACACAGCAGAAGAGTCAAAATAAGAATGGGAACCGACCGTTCAAAAATACATCTGCAGGTTCAAGTCAAAATCAGGGCCACATTGGTAAGCCATCAGGTCATATGAATGGTGTGAACTCTGCAAGACCTGCAACAATAATTCCAAGCCAACGCGGACAGATGTGGAGACCGAGATCTGAGCATTAGAATGCGTTGTGCAGACATGGTCAAGAGAGATACTCCCTCACATATTTTTGGATGATTTTGTATTCTGACCTTGGGGCTTTGTTCTATTAATCCTATTGTTACAATCAACGAATTTGCAATTGCAGAATGTTAATACTAAATGTCGAGGACTAGGTAAACCTTTACTCAGTAAAACACCACAATCAAATTTACAGTTACATAATGAGAAGAAAAAAGAAGAAAACAATAAGAGACTAGCAAACAATATATTGTGTTGACTAAGTGCAGTAACTTGTCTGGTATCAAGCTCGTAGGAGACGCTTCTCGCATGTTAGAATCCTGTAACTTGCGTGAGGACCCTCAGATGTGTCACGAAGAGAAGTATGCCAACCCATAGCCTTTGTGATTTCTTGAATTTCATCCATAACATCAATTGAATCCCTAATGTATGCTCTTCCACCTGGTCTTAGTATCCGGTCCATCTCTAATAATATGGTTGACATATCGCATCTGATGCATTGTTTATCATTATTGAAACAAAGACAAATGGTTAAGCTCAATTATAGGCACCAAACGACCACATACTCAGTTATAAATCATTTTCAAATTGAGTTACAGATAATGCTTACCTTTTTCTCTCGATTGAGAAGAGTCCTGAAGCATGTAAGAAGTCATATGTCCTTGGGTATGTATCAAATGGTTCACACCTGTGGTGAATGCAAGACTTATTAAAACAATCAAATCCAGAATCTAAATCTTAGTTTATCTTAAGAAAAATTAAACAGATGAAATGTTTTGCTTAAATCAAAAACATGAGCAGGAAACAAACAAGAATAGTCACAGAACACTCTTAAGGAGTCACCAGATTCTAAGGAATTAACAATACGTTTCATTATTCTATGTTTTTATATGATAGATTGTAAGGAGAAAAATAGTACCAATCGTGCATCACTCCTAATAATCCACGATCATAAATGACAGGCAATGTGTTAGGCCCACTGACAGGAACCACACTTAGAACCCAGCAATCGAGTTTATGATCATTTAGTGCAGCTGCAAATCTGTTAAAGCCAAAGAAATTAAGTAACGAGAGTTAAGCTAAGATACTGAGACATTTATACCATCAGCGAGAGTAATAACATAATTATATTATTTCATACCCGCCAAAACCTGCTCTCATGTCCAAAACGTTTCTTAGTTTCATCTTTTTCCATTTTAAGGCGCGGATAAATCCCCCAACAATTTCATTCCAGAACTTTGACTCTGCTTTGAATAGTTCTTTCCTAGCAATGTAGGAATCAAATTTTATCGTCTGCAGCCTATCAGGTGGAGTATGTAGACGGGCAGGCCATAAGGGGACATTTCCTCCATATCCATTCTCAGGTATGCGACTGATACAAGGTTTCAGATTTGTGTACCTAAAACAAGAAAACAACATGAGACATAGAAAGTGTGATTTTGTTGCACCCATTGTCACAGACCAAAGTTAATAGACCGACTAAATGCAATCAAACAAATTAACTTGAAAAAACTTGAAGTTTAGCAACTCTGGTAGTATAAAGAACATATAAATGTCCTTGTATCACAAAGAAAGAAAAACAGAAAGTTTAGCAGCTGTACCAAACATCGTCGGGGTCATCAGATTCATCACAAAGAGGAGGTTTGGTTCCAGATTCACGACTTAAATAACAATTGTTATTCAAAGGCTTCTGCCAGATTGCAACGTATCCTTCCTTCTTTACCAGTTTCCAGCAAAGGCTAGTAGTAAGATTTAACATCTCTGGAAAATAAAATGTGAGATTAAAAGAGTAGACATAGTGGCAGAATCTATGTAGACAAACAAAATTTTTTCCCTATACCCACAGAGACAATATGTCATTCTAACTTTCCATATTCTTCATTTCGCTAATAAAGCTATGATCACAGCCTACTCAAAGCAGATTAAGAGGATGTTACCTGTCCATTGTTCTTCCAGAGCGGGTTCATGCTTATAAACAGGCTGTGCAGCCCAAGCAAAATATCCTCCAGCGCGCAGCATTCTATTGATCTCAAGGAGCAAAATTCCATCTTTATCACAAAAAATAAAACAGCAGAATGAGAATTTCTCTACATGTAAAAGAAGCTAAGGCCTAGTTCACATAGGGAGTTGAAGCTACAATGGGTGCAAATTTAATAATCTCTTGATGTATTACATGAAGAATCAAGCACACCAGTGAACCTTACCATCACGAGTCCAGTTTATTCTACATCGTGAACAATGAATAAGATCAAAAGCTTGGCTTGGATATAACAAACGCCTTGTAGCAAATGCTGCCGCCATAGCAGGCACACCACGCTCAAGAGCAAATTGAATTTGGTTCTCGTGGACATCTTTTGGTGCAACAGACATTGTCAAGACATCACGTGTCAATAGATAAGCGCCAAAACTCGCCACACCACAACCAACATCCATAGCAACCCTAATATGCTTGCCAAACGTGATATCAGAAACCATCTGCAAAGACAAAAGTCCAGACCTCAACATCAGATAAAAAGATAAAATAGATAGGTGACGACACTAAAGCAAAAACTACTACTAGGGAAAAATGAGCAACCTTAGACATCTGATCCAAGTACTGATCAGCCCCATGAATAAACTGTGTACCACCTCCAGGAAACTTGAACTTGTTCTTATCTCGTGAAATCCAGTTCTGACCACCTTTGTCTTCAACAAGCCGAGTATGAGGAACATTGCTAAACCACACCTATCCATAAGTATAAAATTCCAAACACTACTTAAGCTAGTTCCAAGACAATGTTACTCTAACAAGAGAATGCAAACCAAAAGGAGTAGTACCTCGTCACGGCTTTTAGGCCATGGAACAGGCTGACGATAACCTTTAGGAGGCGGAACCAAGCAATTTAAGCCTTTACCTTTGGCAGGACAATGACGCTCGAATCTCTCACCACGCTCAGTCGATTTAAGCTTCTTGATCGCATCAGTATTATCCAAACAAGGTATATACTCTCTCATGCTCTCACGACACATTCCAAATTTCTTAACTCTAACTCTATCCTTTAAATCGCCGTCTCTTTTCGTTTCAACGATCTCAGTCTGATTCCCCCAATCTTCCACAGCAGCATCGGTCTCAACCTCTCCCACTTCAAAATCATCAGACATCACCCCGTTCGCATCTACTATCCCAAAGCTCTTAACCGGACCAGGCGGAGGAGGAGGAGAAGGAGAAGGCGGAGGTGGAGAAGGCGGAGGAGGAGGATTAGCTTCAACCGTAACCTTCTCCGTCTCAGCCACCACCGCCGACGGAGGCGGTTGTGATTGATTATCGGTATGGTTAGAAGGAATAATCTCTGATAAATTGAAGAGTCTGTTACTGTTGGGAGAGACGGAGACCTCAGGGATCGAGCTGCTGCCGGCGGAGGAGGTGGAAGAGGAGAAGAAGATGAGCTGTTGGTAGCTATCGTCGGACCAGTGTTTGCCTAAGTAGAAGAAAGCGACGGTGACGAGAACTAAGGCGGAGATCTTGACGAGAGTAGGGGATTTGAAGAGATCGCCATTGGTGAGTGGTTTCATTATTAGCTTGCGCGTTAAGGATCAGCGATCTCTTCTGGATCTGCACACAGTGTTGTGCGTGTGTGCGAGAGAGAGACTAGTTAGTAATATTAATAATTTTACAGTTGTGCTGGTTTTTGGATTTTTCTAGCGTTCGGTAAAGTTGCATTACAAAAGAATTTGCAGAATTTGCAGAATTTTCAGATTCAGTTACAAGTTCACAAATTTGCAGATCTCTAATTAAATTGGCAGTTTTGTTTCTTGGTTAAGTTAATTGTATTTTCTTAAAAGGGGGATTTTTTTTTTGTAATATAGAAAAGAGTCTCTAAAAATAAAATAAAAAAACTTTTAAAACATCATTGGTTTTTTAACTAGAATTTTGTTTTTAACACTATTAACTTGATTTTTTTCTTACAGAAAAAATGGCATAAATTTTTTACCATTATTCGTAAAAAAATTGGATACATTATTACATTTTATATGAAAATAATGATTAACATTTTTCTAATTCATTAAAATTTGATAGAAATTATATTTTGGAAGCAAATGATAAAAAGATACTACTAAAAAGACAAATTATATTCAGACTAGAGAATATTTATGGCTATTTATATACACATTAAATGTTTGTCTTAACTCTTAATCACAGTTTTCTTCTGATATTAGTATATTACCAAAAAAAAAAAAAAGGTGAAAATGAAATTAAAAACATTAAAGACAGAGGGGCACACACTCTCATCTCCCATCTCTAACAAAGTACAACACTTCTTTTTTAAAATTCATTCATTCCCCTCAGAAGAGGAGAAGAAGTCCATTTAAAAAAAATAAATAAATAAAGACACAAAAAAAAAAAAAAAAAACAGTTTCCCCCAAATCCGATTTCGATTTTTTATGTTCACAGTTCTCAAATCGGAAAATTCCTCTTAAGAAGACGACGGGGCGAATCATGACCACCGTCGTTAGTGGTGGTGTAGAGCAGCAGATAATACCCGATTCAGTATCCACCTCGTTCATCGAGACGGTGAATGGTTCGCACCAGTTTACAATCAAAGGCTACTCTCTCGCCAAAGGCATGAGCCCCGGGAAATTTATTCAAAGCGATGTCTTCTCCGTCGGTGGTTACGATTGGGCGATTTACTTTTATCCCGACGGCAAGAACCCTGAGGATCAGTCCTTATACATCTCTTTGTTCATCGCTTTAGCTAGTGATTCTAATGATATTAGGGCTTTGTTTGAGCTCACGCTAATGGATCAGAGTGGTAAAGGAAAACATAAAGTGCATAGTCACTTTGATCGTGCTCTTGAAGGTGGACCTTATACGCTCAAGTATAAAGGAAGCATGTGGTAATTTTAGTTAGATTTTGCCTTTGTTAAAATTAGTTTAGATTTGAAAAATGGTTAGAGTCTAAGTTGTGTTTTGAATTTTTTGCAGGGGTTACAAACGTTTTTTCAGAAGATCAGCTTTAGAAACTTCTGATTACATAAAGGATGATTGTCTTGTTGTTCATTGTACTGTTGGTGTTGTTAGAGCTCGGCTTGAAGGTCCAAAACAGTATGGCATTGTGTTACCTTTGTCTAATATGGGACAGGGATTGAAAGACTTGTTAGATTCTGAAGTTGGTTGTGATATAGCTTTTCAAGTTGGAGATGAAACTTACAAAGCTCACAAACTGATTCTTGCGGCACGCTCGCCTGTCTTTAGAGCTCAGTTTTTTGGACCAATTGGGAATAACAATGTGGATAGAATTGTGATTGACGATATTGAACCTTCTATCTTCAAGGTAATTTTTTTGTTAAGTGTTACATTGTTAATAGGTTGTTGTTACATGCATTTTACATATTCTACTGACTTGTGATCTTGAAATTTTTTATAGGCTATGCTTAGCTTCATCTACACTGATGTACTTCCTGATGTGCATGAAATTACTGGGTCAGCTTCTGCTAGTTCGTTCACAAACATGATACAACATCTCTTGGCAGCTGCTGATCTCTATGACCTTGCAAGGTTAAAGATATTATGTGAAGTTCTGCTTTGCGAAAAACTTGATGTTGATAATGTGGCAACAACACTTGCCCTTGCTGAACAGCACCAATTCTTCCAGCTCAAAACGTTCTGCTTAAAATTTGTTGCATCTCCAGCCAACTTGGGAGGTACGTGTTGTCATGTATATGCATGTTTTCTTGCTTCAATTGCAACAGTATTATCATGTGATGAGATAGTAGAATGTATAGGTCCTGCTTTGAATTGGTTTTACTATTAATGTGGTAAACTTTGTTTAAAGATGATGTGCTGCCATGGAGATTTTTCTCATCAGTTTACAACTTTAGCTATACCTTGACTTTAGAAAACAATGGCAATAGTAGTTGAGAGAACAAATTTATTAAACTATATATATAATCCACTAAATTTTTTAAGATTCCAAACATATCGAAACCTTGTATGCATGACCATCTACCTTTTTTGTATTATCCGGCTTATATAATGCATTTGGTGCTTGGTGCTTGTTGCTTGTTGCTTGTCAGCAATAATGATCCATTAAAGATGTTGGGTGTATTATTAATGGAAGTTTGTTGAGCTAGTATACTTGTTTAACTTTCTTGTTCTTATGTTCGATTTGTATATAGGAGACTCGATGCATGATTAGACGGCTTGAGGTTTATCATCCTCAACTAGGTGCGATAATAGTTCTTTTGGTTTTTTTTATTGACAATCTAGTTTAAAGACAATGCCTAGCCAATGGGTAAAATATGTTTTGCATTCTGGAAGATAGAGATTATATAGCACATACATGTCCTGGTCTTAATGTTGAATTTCACGTAAATGCTAGTATTCACATCTAAAGGCAGAACTTAAAACTAAATATTTCTTTCTTTCTCTAGAATTGAAACTGGTGAATTTTAGCTCACAAGACTTCCATTAATCACCCAACATCTCTTCATCGATAATATGTTTCTTTTCCAACATCACTTTTTAGCTTGTCTGTAACAGAGTGCTATCAGTTGGATGATATTATTGATGAAGAGAATCCAGGAAAACTAAAAAGTAAGTTGATGTTGTTTTGTGCAGCTGTAATGAAGTCTGAAGGGTTCAAGCACTTGAAACAGAGCTGTCCCACTTTGTTATCTGAGTTGTTGAACGCTGTTGCAGCAGCAGATAAGAGCTCGACGAGTGGACAATCGAACAAGAAAAGAAGTGCGAGCAGTGTCTTAGGGTGTGACACTACAAATATGAGGCAAGTGAGAAGGAGGACATAGGATTCAATCCAAATGATAGTAGTAAGCTTTCCTCGCGCCTTGTTTTGACAGTTTCAAATGAACTCTGGTGCTACTTTACTGATCTGGAAGCAAAGCATAAACCAAGTTTGGTTTGCTCAACCTCGTTATTGTAATGAATAATTATTGTTCGTAGTATGTCAACAGTAGTGTAAAGCTTTTAGGCAATAGACATCTGATTACTTTTCAGTAAGTATCTTGTCTTTGTCTTTGAATTCTCTTCAGTTTTAGAGCTGTTTCCGTGTTTGTAGAAAAAAAAGCTTATTATATATATATAATTGAATCGTAAAACCGTTTTCCCATAATCATAATGAAGTCGTAATTTTGTAGAGACATGAAATATGACTGAACCAAACTGTGTCTGTCGAACGTTTATATCTATGTGACAAAAGAAAGTTCAATTCAAACCCCTAAAGACGTTCTAAATTGCTACGATTCTCTTAAGAAAAATTTGGGAAACCAAACGAACCGATACGCTTAAACCAAATTCAATTACAATATTGGATAAACCAAAACCGATACTAACTGTCACGTAACCGAGGAAAACCATATCGCATATTCTGGTAATTTTTTTAAATTGAGTACACAATAGTCAACAGATATGCATGAATAGAAAATTAAATTCAAGTCGCTATGCATATTGAAATCATGTTTGACTATAATGTATGTTACATTTAGAAATAATGTGATGATTACGATACAAGCACGGCTTAAAGAAGAAGAAGAAGAAGAATCTATGGGCAAAAACGTCGGTGAGTCAAACAAAGCTGAAATCAAGGGGCTGCCTAAACTACGACTTCGACGATGATGTTGCTTCGGTATCTTTCCACAACTTCTCTTTTCGTGACCCTTTTCACTTCTTTACTTCAAATTAACCAAAAAAATTATATTGTATAATAAACTAAAGTATTGTTAGTTTGTTAGACCATCATTAGTGGTGAGTACTCCTTAAGTTACTCTCATATTAATTAATTATATAATTAATACTAAATTAATTAAAGCAATCCTAAAAGAATTTAAGCAAAATCACTCTATTACTAGAGAACTCCAAAGAAGGTTACTCAAGCATTTAAATAATAATTTTTTAATTTGTGTTTATTAATTATCAAACTTTAATTATCTAAAATGATAAAACAATTATTTAAATTTTTTATATTACATAAAACAGAAAACAATTAAATTTTACAAACTTTGGAACACCAAAACTTTCATTTTTTGATGTCTACTTTAAATGTTTCTGAAACACCAAAACTTTCATTTTCTGAGTGAACTGTTCTAAGACAAAGTATATCGGAACTAGCAATATGTACAAAAGTATTACCAAGACTTCGGTTATTGATGCCAACAAGCTCGATCCCTTCTATTCCAAGAACACGACCCATTTCTTGATAGATTGTTGCAAAAACTTGTTGGCTGCAGGGTAAAATTTCCTTCTCAGCATCACTGTACCGAGCTCTGTTGCACTTGCATCACCACTCCTAACTTGCTCCTTCAGATTATTAGAAACATAGAATCCAGATTTGATCAGTTTAACAAAAAAAGTTGGGCAAGCATGGCTACTTAAATCAGTCCAATGTTCATAATATCCAGATTTATCATGTTAGAGATATCAATTATTTCTTCAATTCTGTTTACTACCACAAAGGTTACTACTTGGATCACATTTAAATAGTTGTGAATGCAAAATACCTGCAATTATTTAGCAGAGAGGTCAAGTTCTCTACACACAAGTTAACAGTCACATCAAGTTCTTCAAAGTCGGTGTTATATCGAATTTGGGATACACATTGCTACTGTTGTCGAAATCACCATACAAGAAATCACTACAGTCCAACTAAACACACACACAAATCTCAAAGACCAAAGCTCTTGAATTTGTTAACAAAAGGCAAAACAACTGCATCACATAAAACTAGAATCCTAATTCAACAAAGGAAACAACCAACAAAATAAAGTACTGAGAAACAGTGAATTACCTGGAGCTTGTGCTGATGAAGTATTGAAAAGACAAGTAAAAGAAACCAGTAGACACAACAAAAGCAGCGAGATTCTCACCATCTCCTACTCAGAGTCTCAGACCCAACACTTCGTAACAGTTTCAACACATAAATGGCGTTACAAAACAAAGGAAAAACATTCAAACATGCTAAGGCCACACTAGTAAACACAAACACATATGTTACCTGCAAAACGAACCAGTAGTTGGCAACACTAACAGGCCCTACAAGAACACTCTCGAGAAGCTGATCATAAGTCTCATCTTCTGCGGAGCCTACATAGATCAGTTTCCATTCCAAATCTGTACCAAAAGCAAAGCTGAGGTCTAAGTACTGAACAAACCTAATGTTATCATAGCTTTACACCATACATTACAAACAATCATACAAAACACTAATCAAAGGCGAGACCTTTGTGCAAATTGATCAATCCCAACTAATAAGACATCATGACTTCTACAAGTATACCCAAAATCCCAAAGTTTCAATCTTTATATTGGTATCACAAATCATAATCAAGCATGAATCTGATATAGGAATAAGGGTAGATCACAATCAGTAAGAAGAATACTAAAACCCTCAATTTACAAAACCAAGCAAAATCATCAATTTTTCAAATTCTGGGGAAGAAAAGGAGAAACTTTTTACCGTCTTTGACAGAGTTCAAACACTCGTAAGAGGGAACTTGGCCGATGAAGCCGAGATAGTTTTCCTGAACGCCGAATCTATGAGTAAATCAATTGAATTTTTGCGGTCTCTAGATGAATTGGTTTCGATTCGCTGTTTGGATCGACAGAGAAGAGAGAGAGATGGTCGAGGAAGAAAGAGAGAAGAAAATGGAGAAAAAAAATTTCTTTTTTATATTTACGCATCAATGAATCAGAATATGCCACGTAGCGTTGCTATTACCGTTCCTTAATTCCTTCCCAGGGAATCGATTCTCTTCTAAATCGACTAAAAAAAAGTTTTTTATTAAATTTTTGGGCCCCAATTATAAGAGAAACTATGAGAGAATTCCCCAGTAATGATGCTTTTACAATGTGTGTGTGTGCAATTGTGCATATGGGGTCACCGCGGGTCTCTGCGTTAGCGGCGCGTTTGATGGTGGCGTGTATATGTCAAAAATACTGAAATAGAATATGCTTTTAACCGTTACATCTGCGGTTCTTTATTCCTTTTCTTTTTCTTTCCCCTTCCTAATTTAATACCTTAAATAGCTTTTTATTCAATATTACGTTATGATATACTGTAATGTTGTACCGTATCATGTATGTAGTATATATGTCAACGAGTAAACTAATAAAAATTCTTTAAACTAATACTATAACTGAATTCTAATATAGTCTTAAATCTTTTATTCACATCAGGTACCAAAAATATATGTATCAAAACCGGTCCAATACCAGAACATATTTGATGATCTAAACAAACAGACAAATCAGCTTCTTTACATTAGTTAATATATATGCGCCACTGTGTCTGTCTTAAAAAAGAAATAAAGGTAATCAGAATAAGAAAAATCGAAGGTAGTTTGTCGGTGTCACGTGGGGGAAGAGAGCATGTGAAAACAAACCAATCAATAATTGGAAAAAAATAAACTGTGAATCATTTATCATGTGATGGATCTGATTAGGTATATTCTTTCGAGCTCGTTTAGTGTTCACAGCCTCTGGTACGCAGCTTAGCTCTTCTTATCCTAACGATTGGCCCCCATAACAGAGACATTACACTATAGTACAATTCGAATGCGTTTCTAAAACTACTACTCCATACTCAAAATCGAATCTTGGAGATTCTTTTTTTTTTTTAAATGTGATTATTCAATTGCTAGATTACTAGCTAGAAGCCAAGTTTCTTAAAGTTCTAGATGATTTGACTACTAATGACATTTTTTACCAAACTAATGACATTTTTTTAATTATATACGAGACAATATAAATATCTCGTCTGATGTCGAAATGTTACACCAGACCTTACCCACATAGATATATCGAAAAGTTAGTTTGTGGGAAGCAAAACTAACTAACAAAACAACATTCTCAATTCGACAAAAGAAACGTAAGTTTAATAAAAAAATATCTACAGAAAATTTTTATGATGATACAACAATGAACAATCATTCGTTAAAACCACAACCATTCAACGAAATGTAGCTTTTGTGTGATATGGGGTGATTGTGATCAATATTTAAAATGTATAAATTTTTTTATGTTGATATAACAATCATTCGTTAAAACCACAATAATTCACAACATTAGCTTAGATCATATAAAAGGTTTAAGTAATAACGTTACGGGACTAATAATGGCTTGCAACTTCAGCTTGGGTTCTTGGCATAAGAGTTCCTACTTTCAACTCCATTTTTTCGTTTCAATAATATGCTGAGATTGATGTATCATAAATTGTACTCATCAATGCAATGTCATATTCGTCTCCTATGTATGTGGGTTCCTATGTCTCTCTCAGTCTCGTCATCCCACTCCCACTTGGGCATGTGGACTTATATATTTGTAAATCGGCTGGTTAACACTACTAGCTATATGAATCCTCTCAATGTCGTCGATCAGGAGTGATCAGACTACTGACCTAAGAATGTTCGTTCATAACAGTATTTTATTGGTAAACAAAAAAAGTGTCTAGTAATTTTAATAAGTCCCTTCAAAAACACACACACATTCGTTGATTAATTTTCTTGTTAGCATTTACAATTGCAAAATCATACTCCCTCTATTTTAAAATATTTATAGGGGTGTATTGAAACAATGATTTTGGAGGATTTTACGTGATTTAGAAAATTTGTAATTTTTATAGATTTTAGGGAAGTTGATATGATTTGTGGTAAAATTCTTTCAAATCCCACCTAAAACCATGAGATTTGGATTTCTGTATTTTTAACTAACCAAATCCTCTCAAATCCTACAGAATCCTTAAACCTTATTAAAATCCAAATCCATAAATTGTTTTGAATAACAGTAGATTTTAAAATAGATTTTTAAATCATCAGTTCAATAATAGTCGATTTCAGGAAACTTTTTAAAATCCATAATTGAATAACATAGGATTTGTAACTTTTACACAATGCATATGAAGATTTTACCAAAAAAAACACGCATATAAAGAAATAATTACTTTTAAAAACAAAACTGTATAATATTAAATTAGAAATTAATCTAAAAATTACATAAAAACTTGTATTATAAAATAAAAATACTTCTTTAAACATCATATATTATCGGAGGGAGTATATTTTTATATTATCAAAGAAGACCCTTAATTAGAGTGTAAGACCATCTCTATTGTATTTCTCTATTTTTTCCTCTAAAATATAGTAACTCAAAAATAGAACACTGTTTTCCTCCAATATATTACTCTATTTTCACCTCTATAATAGAGGTAGTGTAAAAAAATAGAGGTGAGAATAGAGTTGCTCTATATATAGAGCAATTCTATTATTTTCTCTATTTTATAGTAAAATACAGAGTAGGGTTGGAGCAAATATTGCTCTATAATAGAGATTTAACTATAAAATAGAGTGGGGTTGGAGATGCCCTAAGCGTCTCCTCGGAACCTTTAATTAAATTTACTTCCTTCAACAGAAACAAAAAGTCAAAACTTCAACACGCAAAAATAATACAATCAAGATTGGTTTCTATATATATTAAAGTTTTAGTTTTTATTTTAGTACAGTAAATAAATACGCACTCTGTTTTTTTTCTAATTATCAATGGTGTGTATATATATAAACGAAAGGGGTCAGCTTTGTAAAGAGAACTTGCCTTTCATTTTTTGCCAACGACCGCTCCTTTCTTCCTTCATCACACAGCTCAGCCTGACGCTACGTTCAGGCTGATCTCTTCCAATCCCCCACCCCCAAATCTCAGATCTCTGATCCGGCGCTGAGATCTCTTCCTCAAAGGTAATGCCTCTTGGATGTGTGATGCATGTCCCTTCATTGAATTCTGTCGGTTTATCGTTTCATTTCGATTTTGGGGTTCAGATTCTCGAGATTTGTATTCGGTTCGTCAGTTCTGTATGCTTGAGTCGATGATATAACGTTCCAGCCATTGTGTTTAAATCTTGAAATGATGAATCTTTTTTTGGGTCCGATCTGGGTTTAAGCTGGGATTTTGATTGAAGTTTATTGATAAATTGCGTGATCCGACATTTGTAATTGAGCTGTTGTTGTCTGATCAGCTTCGGAATTTTGGAAAAAACGCATTTTTTTTTTGGTTATCTGAATTAGTGTTTGTTTGTTGTTGTATCCTTATGATTCTTTTGTGCTTTGGATCTGAATTTAATTGTATCTACTTCGATTAGATCTGAATGCTGTTTTTTTTGTGGGTGTTCTGTTTCTACCAATGTTTTGTCACCAGTCATAATTTATCTTTGTTAAGATCTGACGTGTTGGGATTTTACAGGTAAAAAAACAAGAATTTAAAAAGAGCATCAAGATGAAGGCACTCATTCTTGTTGGAGGTTTCGGTACTCGTTTGAGGCCATTGACTCTCAGTTTCCCAAAACCCCTTGTTGATTTTGCTAATAAACCCATGATCCTTCATCAGGTAACATAGCCAGCTTCTTTGTCCCTTGTTCCAAGTTATGTATGATCTCATGACTCTTGTTTTTAAACCGAGGCTTGTATTCTTTGTGTAGATAGAGGCTCTTAAGGCAGTTGGAGTTGATGAAGTTGTTTTAGCCATCAATTACCAGCCAGAGGTGAGAGATACTCCTAACTCTTCTTTGCAGCTATTTCTCTGTTTTACATGTTTGTATTTACCATTTTTGCTCTGTTTCGATTAGGTGATGCTGAACTTCTTGAAAGACTTTGAAACGAAGCTAGAAATCAAAATCACTTGCTCACAGGAGACCGAGCCACTAGGTACAGCTGGTCCTCTGGCTCTAGCGAGAGACAAATTGGTTGATGGTTCTGGAGAGCCCTTCTTTGTGCTTAACAGTGATGTGATTAGTGAGTACCCACTTAAAGAAATGCTTGAGTTTCACAAAACTCACGGTGGGGAAGCTTCCATAATGGTGACAAAAGTGAGACTCTCGAACCTAAATACTCTCCAGTTATGGTATAGTATGTTTATTCATCTAATGTTGGACTTGCATGTATATTGGTTATAGGTGGATGAACCGTCTAAATATGGAGTGGTTGTTATGGAAGAAAGTACAGGAAAAGTTGAGAAGTTTGTGGAAAAGCCAAAACTGTATGTAGGTAACAAGATCAACGCTGGGATTTATCTTCTGAACCCATCAGTTCTTGATAAGATTGAGCTAAGACCAACTTCGATCGAAAAAGAGACTTTCCCTAAGATTGCAGCAGCTCAAGGGCTCTATGCGATGGTGCTACCAGGGTTTTGGATGGACATTGGGCAACCCCGTGACTACATAACGGGTTTGAGACTCTACTTAGACTCTCTGAGAAAGAAGTCACCAGCCAAATTAACAAGTGGTCCACACATTGTTGGGAACGTTCTTGTTGACGAAACCGCCAAGATTGGGGAAGGATGTTTGATTGGACCAGACGTAGCCATTGGTCCAGGCTGCATTGTTGAGTCAGGAGTAAGACTCTCACGCTGCACTGTCATGCGTGGGGTGCGCATCAAGAAGCACGCATGTATCTCAAGCAGTATCATCGGGTGGCACTCAACAGTTGGACAATGGGCAAGAATTGAGAACATGACCATCCTCGGGGAAGATGTTCACGTTAGCGACGAGATTTATAGCAACGGTGGAGTTGTGTTGCCACACAAGGAGATCAAAACAAACATCTTGAAGCCAGAGATAGTGATGTGAAAACAAAATGTGTTATTACTATGATTATTATTATGTGTCTTTCTTTCTTCTCTCTCAGCTTTTGCTTTTTAATTCTTCTTAATTTGGCTTTTTGAATAAGCATCAAACCAAAACGCTGTATATCTTTGTTAGGGTCATTTGGTGTTTTTGTTTCTATTTTTTTTTTTTGTAACTTATCAAAAAAAAAAACCACATTGTCTCATTGATTTTGAGATACTTTTGATTGAATATTTCATTCATTATGAAAGCTTTCTCTGAACAATTCCAAATTCAATAGGTGACACAATAACATGGGTTTTGTTTATGGGACCATTCAGATAAGAGAAACAGGACCATTAAGAACCGTAGAAGACTTGTGTTAGGTAACGGTTAATTTCTCAAAGATCCCAATCCAATGGGTTTATCTAGGCCGAATCTAAGGTGAAGAGGAATATTCGTTGAATGTGAAAAGACTAAAGTACCCTTGATTTCCCTCCACATAAACAGTAAACCGGAGAGCTAAATTAAAAATTACGGTTTCGATTCCAAAATTAGAAAAGAGTCGATGGCGTCGCGTACATGTCTTCTCTTCCTTCTCGTTGCGTTTCTCGCCGGAGCACTTGCCGGAGACGTCATTGAAGTCAATAGATCTCAGAATCAGAGGGAGTTCGATTACTTCGCTCTCTCTCTTCAGTGGCCTGGAACCTACTGCCGCGCTACTCGTCATTGCTGCTCCAAAAACGCTTGCTGCAGAGGGTAAAAGCTTCCTCGATCTTTTCTAATCTCAGATTGAAATTTTTCCTTTTTTTTGTCGTGTAGCTGAGGATCTGAATTCAATTAGTGTTTGATCAGAACAATAGAGATTACTATTAGATTTGATAAATCTGAAATCTCGATTGAAGTTTTAGTTATAAAGATTTGGATTTTGAGTTTGCTTCTCTAAACTAACTTATGTGTTTCTTTTTTTTTTTCCAGCTCTGATTCTCCAACTCAGTTCACCATCCGTAAGTTAAAACTCTTTTCAATCTTTTGTTTCAGTTTCAGGACTCAATGTGTTTGTGTGTGTGTTTGTAGATGGGTTATGGCCTGACTATAACGATGGTTCATGGCCTTCTTGTTGTTATCGATCTGACTTTAATGAGAAGGAGGTACAAAAATTGGTCCTTGTTCAATATACAAAGTTCATGTCTTTATTATATCTTAGGAGAAGTTTCTGAAAAAGAAGAATGTTTTTGTAGATCTCAACGTTGAAGGATGGTCTTGACAAGTACTGGCCTAGTCTTAGTTGTGGTTCTCCATCAAACTGTCATGGTGGAAAAGGGTCCTTTTGGGGCCATGAGGTTATTTTTTTTCTTTCACTTCTATTAGACACGGATAGGTGTTTTCCATCTCCCGTAACCTTTTCTTTCAGTCTTCACCAAAACTAACTGAGTTTTCCTTTGTTGGTTTATTATGTATCTCTTTTGCAATACACGCTGGCAGTGGGGTAATTATTTTCAATCTTTTTACTTCTTTAAATTTGAATTTTTCTTTTAATTTCCTTCCACATAGTTTTATATAAGAGTTTGATTCATTGGTGTTACTAGAGAGCTCCATGCTTAAACTTAGAACCTTTTGCTCAACAGTGTGTATAGTTAGCACAATATGTTCTGGTTTGATTTTGCTGATTCGATAATATAGGTTCTTTCTCTAACGATTGTGCTGATAATTTCTTATTTTCAGAGAAACATGGGACTTGTTCTTCTCCTGTTTTTCGTGATGAGTATAATTACTTTCTTGCCACGCTTAATCTCTACTTGAAGTATAATCTCACGGTAAGTGTTCACAGAGTTTAGTTTATGCTGTGATATGATGCATAGTGGACTGGTTAAATAAGAAAGTTGGGTATACACAAGAGTTAATTTTGCTTGCATACTTGTGCAATGGAGTTTTTCTTTATGATGTATGATCATGCATGATGCATCTTATATTTACTCTGTTCTGTCAGTTTATCAGTTTGTGAAGCCACTTTTGTACTTTTTTATTGGATAAGTTCTTAATGCCAGTTTACAATCTCTGCATCTTGTAAATATGGAATAGGATGTCCTTTATAAAGCTGGCTATGTTGCTTCCAACAGCGAAAAGTATCCTCTAGGAGGTATCATAACAGCCATTCAGAATGCATTTCATATCAACCCTGAAGTGCAATGCAAAAGAGATGCAATCGATGAAATACGTATATGCTTCTACAAGGATTTTAAGGTCTGTTTCTGACATCTCTTTCATCTTAGGTTGTTGATTTCCTTTTGAAAGTCTTAGGTCTTGTTTTAGTATTATAATTCATAAAGAACCCATTATAAGAAAACTCAAATATCTTGTGTCCAAGCGTTGTGAAATGTGTCAAACAAACTCGTAAAACCATATGTAGAAAATTGTTTGGTTTCGTAAGATTTGCTGATCATTGACATTATTATTGCTTTGCCTGGTTTACAGTCGAAGTATTTTGCTACATTCTGAGAATGGCACCAGTTTCTGACAGTGTATTTATTTATTTCATGACTACAGCCCAGGGACTGTGTTGGTTCAAAAGATTTGACATCGAGAAAATCATGTCCCAAGTACGTCAGTTTGCCGGAATACACGCCATTGGGTAAGTAAATTTCAAAGAACGTAAACCATTTTTTCATATCTTGAACGAGGCATATATAATTGCAAGTAGTGTGGATTCCTGATTAGTTGGACAAGAGCATTAGATAAGTGATGGATATATGATAAAATGATAAGACATATATTTTGTGTTATGCAGATGGTGAGGCTATGGTTCTGAAGATGCCAACAGATAGAGAAGCTCTATGAATGGGAGCCTTGTTATTTACTTAGAGGCAATACATTACTTGTCTCTGATGTTGTACTTTTACAGCCAAACCTATAAACAATGAATAAAGATTGGCTTATTATCGTCTTATTTGATATGAATCATATTACTGATAAATCAAGTTTCTTTCTAACGATGGAAATATCAGACAGGTCCATAAGAAGATTCAAATTTTGCTCTGTTTTATGGAATGAAAACTATAAAATTTGGTTTAGGGAGAATTTTCAAAATAGTTTAAATGTACATCAAAAACAGATCACTGTGATTTGTTTAGGTTTAGAGGATGTGGAGAACGATGCCGCGATGCCTGAATACGCCACAGCGGTGTGGTAGGACATGACTATGTAGATATGTACAACGATTAGATGGGATAGAAGAATACAGAAAATTAAGTAAAATAAAACCCAAAACTGATAGTTTTTGTATTACGTACTACAATCGTAATCCCTTAGTTCCCAAGACAACTCTAGAGTTCCTCTATCGACGACACATCGATCACTGTTGAAACCGACGAGACGGGCTGCACCAGAGAACTTGCCATTCGTTGGCAATCGAACCTTTGCCCGACCTATCACAACAGATCCATTTGATGTTGCAGGATCTATACAAGAATATTTTCTAAGCAAAATTCTAGGTAAAGATATTTTGCTGGAAAATCTAAAGGAATCACCAACTCTGTATCATACTTCCAATAGTTGCCTTTGGAAACCCATACCTGTTTTGTGTATGGATCTTCGGGGTCCGTCCATGCAACAACTTTGTAGTGGTTAGGATGTTGCAAAAGGTTCTCGTCATCGATTGTGCATGCACGAAATATTTTCACGATTAACTTTGTTTCTATATCAGTCTTTCTCTTCCCTTGACGAATCAGTCGAAACCTTTTATGTCGCGCTGTGTTTGTCATTTGAGAGAAAGAGCTAGTAATATTTAAGACTTTGGCTTGTCTCAAGGCTTGGAAAATTTATATTACGTTATATAGTTTGCAGCATTATCGCTTTTTTTTCTTTTCTTTCTTGGCAGAGGTGTTTCCTTTATCCTTTTATTTTCTAAAAAAATATTATATAAACAAACCCTCCGAATCCATGCCAAGTTTATCATCTCGTCAGAAAAGTAATTTAATGTTTTTAATTAGGATTTGATATATGTTATATATATATTTCTGTTTCACAAAGTGTCATTTTGATACAATGCACATAAATTAAGAAAACTATTTAAATTTCCATTTTGCCCTTTACAAATACACTATATTTTTTTATATTAATTAGCTTAAATAATAAGGATAAAAAAATATATAATTTTAAAAACTGCATTGAAAACATAAAATAACACTATTTTTATAACAAAATAAAATGTCAAAATAACACTTTTTATGAAACAGAGAGAGTACATATATAAATATATAGAATATTTTCTTTTAAAAAAAAGGAAAAGAATAAATAAGTAAAAAAAAAGTAATTTTAATGTTTTTAATTAGGGTTCGTAATATATACACGTACTTCTTAGAATTTTGATTCGGTTTTGAACCCTAATTTTTCTTCAGAGAGGATCAATCACACTTTTGCTTTAGTCCGGCATGGCTTTCGCTGGGTGTGTACGCAGGTCAGCAACTAAGTTGGCTTCCGCATGTGGTTGAGCCCGGTATATCTCCGCCGTTGTGAACTGTCGTCCGTCTCTAGCTCTCAACCCGTCTCCGCTGCGTGCCTTCATCTCCCGTCGCGTATTTACCTCGAGGAGTGATAGTATACTTCTCTCGGAGATACGGATTCTCGACGTGATTGACTCCAAGATCCTTTCTGATTTGAAAATTGATGATCTCGATTATGTAAGTTTTATGCATCTTGCTCCTCAAGGAACATATACAAAATTGGTTTGCTTTGTTCTTAATGATTGTAGTTGTAATCAAGTTGCTGTTAAGTGTTAAGACGATATTTTTCTTTCTTTTGCGGGAGCAGCTTAAAGAGACAATTCCGGAATACTTCAGTTTCAGAATTGAAGATGATCCTTCAGATCAGTTTGTGACATTGACGACTAAGGCGCACGTTAAGGAAAATTTTAAAGTTTTAGCATTCATGCCTAGTCTTGTTGCTGATAAACCAAGTATTAAACTGATTCTAACTGTCACTGGCCAAGAAGAACGGGCTCGGCCTGGAGTTTAGCTGCACGGATTTTGGTGATCATTTTAACATAGATAATGTATCAGTGAATCATCCGGGGGAAAAGAATGATTGGCAATTCGAGTAAGCTTTGTGAATCAAAAAACACTATATAATATAAAGTGTAACGTTGTATAAATAGGCATGAGTGGAAAGGTTATAATGTTTTTGATACAGGAAAGAAGGATTAGTTGGAGAGAAGAAGAACATAGTTTGGATGTGGCTGACGTGGAGGTTTTGAGGAATCTGATTGGAGGGAAAGGAGCCAATGACGTGGTGTGCGTTGTTGTTGTTGACCATTAACGACATTGAAGTATAAAGAGCCGGAGGAGTTCATTTGCAGAGTTATGAAAAGAATCTGAAATTTGTAAAAAAACCTAAAAATCTCTAAAAAGTTTTTCTGAGCTTAGCTCTCATCTTGAGAGTTAACATGATCGATTCTATGTTTTATGAACATTGAATTGGTTGGTTGATTGATCGTGAGTTTTATTGTATCAAAGGTATCAGAGCTGTGTCATCCTCGGAATCTATGGAGGAAACGCGAGCTGAGACGAAGGTGAACGAAGCTATGGATCGTGAAAAGTCGTTGGTGTTGCGCTTAGACAGGCTTCACGATAAACTCGAGAAACAACAGGCAGAGAGGGAGATGTATTTTGTTGCGATGCTCAAGATGCTTCGATTACACATCGGCGAAGGGGATAGTGAAGAATTGGTGAACATTGAGGTTGATGTTGAGAAAGAATCGTTCTCAGATTCTGTTATTGCTTCACAGTTCCCAGAGGTTCAAGTGACTCCACAACAAGAGTTGCTTCACGAAACAGTTTCGATTGGGGATATTGATTCTGAGCTGGAGACAAAATCGACTGAACACATGTCTCTAGTAGCGATCTCGGAGGAAGAACTAATTCCACCATTTCAGGTATCGACTTCTTCATTGGAACCTAGCCTTCAATTTCACAATGCATCAACGGTTGTTTGTGAGGATTCCCAATCTGTTGTTGGCTGTGCTGATTTGTACTTGTTTGATCATCAAGAAGCGGTTTTGGTTTCGTATGCGAAAGACGAATCTACAAGTGTGACTAACAATCAAGTTGCACGCCAACTGTTTGGTAGAAGGTCTCAGGCTGCAGAAAGACTGGAATTGCAGAAAAAGCGGAAGGACTTGAAATCTTGGATGTTTAAGTATAAACAAAGGAAAGGGAGATCGTGGAGGCTACACACTAAGGTGTTCTCCTTCCCAAGTTTGTGTGACCATCTGATTGATAGGATGAGAACAAGAATGAAGAGAAAGTTGTTTGGTGGAATTGATATCAGAAAATTTGGGAACTTAATTGTTGATGGAGAAGCTCATGAAGCACCACGGTACATGACGTTTCCACATGAAGCAAAGAAGATATCAATAGCGATTAAACCTTGGATTTTCAGATTCAAAACAACGAAGAGTGATGCAGGCCGTGAACAACAAACTGTGTATGAGCAGATTAGAATGGTGAAGGAGTGGCTATTGCAAACAAGTTTGGTTATGCAACAAGTTATGAGAAACAAAAAGTTCAGGTTGTGCAAGCGGTGGTGGTTCAAATATAAATCTGTAGAAGAGGGTATGAAGCGACTGCAGATCCAGTTGAGGTACAAGCACATGTTGTAATTTGAAGAGTGGTTCAGACGTTGGGGCATACAAGAAAACTGGAGGAAGCACAAGCCCTTGCAACTTTTCATAATTTCACATATGAAGATTCTGAACGGTGATTGGTGGTATGACATTGTGCAACTTGGGAACCCTGCAACTTCTACAGTTTTGTTCATTCTTAATGATCAAAGACTAGGAGTTTCAAGTCTAGTAGACGTTGACCTGGAGATTGTCTCGGATGGGGATCAGATTCACATTGATTATAAAGTGATAAGTTGCAAAAATCATGCGGTTTGGATTACGCATTTTTCAGGCCAAGAGTACAAGCTCATTTTATACAGAGACAGTCTCAGAATGCATCTATGAAAGCAGAGAAAACTTCCCAAGAGTTGGAGTTTTAAGTACAAATAACTGAAGAGTTTCTGAAATGATCTTAAAGCAGAAGATTGGTTTAATGTCAAAGTAGAGCTGCACTAGTTTTACTAAGCAGACACACTAACGCTCCAAAGAAGCCACTTTACAATGTCTATGATTTGCAGAGGAGTTCTTGCCACTAAACCTTGAGGTCAAGGTTTCTCAAAGGGGGGAGATTTGATACAGGAAAGAAGGATTAGTTGGAGAGAAGAAGAACATAGTTTGGATGTGGCTGACGTGGAGGTTTTGAGGAATCTGATTGGAGGGAAAGGAGCCAATGACGTGGTGTGCGTTGTTGTTGTTGACCATTAACGACATTGAAGTATAAAGAGCCGGAGGAGTTCATTTGCAGAGTTATGAAAAGAATCTGAAATTTGTAAAAAAACCTAAAAATCTCTAAAAAGTTTTTCTGAGCTTAGCTCTCATCTTGAGAGTTAACATGATCGATTCTATGTTTTATGAACATTGAATTGGTTGGTTGATTGATCGTGAGTTTTATTGTATCAGTTTTTGCCTTTTGCAGAGACTTGGAAGATGATCTGAGGAAGGCCTTCAACAATTATGTGGAGACCCTATTAGGAGAAAGCACAAGGAAGTTATTGCATAGGTACATGATGAGCAAACGGAAGCGAGAGTACTTGGCATGGTTGAAGGATGTTAAGAAATTTATTCGTTAATAGCAGTCAAATTTGCTTTCGCATTCCGCACAATCTTATGAGTTCAAGTTTTTAGATATGCGAGTTTGGTATTCACTTCTTCCCAATGCCAATTATCTCAAATCCTAAATTATAGATTTATAGAAGTACAACGAAAAGTAGTAGAATCATGATTATATAATACCAAAAAATGTGTCGGTAGCTTACAACGACAAGAAGAGAAGCTAATAAAATGTTCATCTTAATTATAAGACCAAGTGGGGAAGTAGATCTTATTTTTGGTGCCACAAAAAAAATGATGAGGGAATGTGTAATGCTAGTTTTGTCAATTCATTAATTTCAATATTTCTTTATTGTCATCTAACTCAATAATATTACTAAATAAATTATTTAATTACGACGATTTTGTGAAGTTTTGTGAAAACCCTAAAACCCTTGAATTTCAGTTTTCTTCGCTAAACCAGAGAATATCTATCAATCCATGGCTTTTGCTTGGAGCGTACGCAAGTCAGCATCTAAGCTCGCTTCCGTATGTGGTCGAGTCCGGTCTATCTCCGCAGTTGTGAACCTTCCGTCTATATCTCTTAAACCGTCTCCGCTGAGTCCGTTCGTCTCTCGTAGCTTTTTCTACTCGATGGCTGTTGATCAGCTGAGCTCTGAGCAAACCCTTCTCCTTGCTATTGACTCCGAGCTCAATTCCGCTTTCCAAAACGATGATCCCGACTTAGTAAAATCTTTCTCTTATCTTTGCTCGATCAATTTCATTTCTAAGAAACCATAATTTGGTCTTATGTTTAGAAGATATTAGTCTTTGTTGAGATTTTGTTTTTGTTTTTTACTGACATTATATTGGGGGTTGGTTGGGAGCAGAGTGAAGAGATGACACCAGGAAGCTTCTTCCCTTTCGAAATCGAAGACGATGCTGGAGATCAGAATGTTACATTGACCAGAGACTACAATGGGGAACATATTAAACTTTCAGCAGACATGCCTTATCTTCATGATGCTGTCATTGATGCATTTGGTCCTTCATGTCCTCATGATGAACTATTATTTCCACTAGAAGTGACTATCACCAAGAAGAGCGGACTCAGCCTAGAGTTTACCTGCCAGGTGTTTGCTGATTATATGAGAGTAAGAGAGTTAACTGTGAATCATCCTGAGGATTCTTTGGAGTATCTAATGGAAACTGACTGGCCTCCTCTCAAGTAAGCTTTGTGAATCAAAAACTCTATATAATAATAACTGCAAGTGTTGGATTTTTTTAGAGGTGGGTAATGAGCAGAGAGATTTTTTTTTGTGTGTGTTTCCTTTTTGTAGAAACTTGGACGATAATCTGAAGAAGGCGTTAGAAAGATATCTGACGACCAGAGTTGAAGCAAGCACAACGAAACTCTTGCATAAGTACATGATGAGCAAAATGAAGCGAGAGTACTTGGTATGGTTGAAGAATGTTAAGAAGTTTGTGGATGAATGAAACGGTAAGTTCGGTATTGTAAAAAATGAAGTGTCTTTCTTGTTGGAATATTGAAATCTCTTCTTTCACACTGAGGTCTCTGTTTTGTAATTTCTCTCTCACAAAATCTTGTAGAATACTTGGAGAGATTAACACATGAGACAAACATCTTTTTGATTCGGATCTATTGGATATATACTTTCACAACATCTCCACTCACACACATGTAGTGGTTTTCTCCACTTGCTACATTATACATACTCTTGTCCTTAGACCTTACTCCTAGGTTCTAGACTATCTTACACAAGCCACACTACTTACCTTCATAGGGATTTATAACAACTCTACTTAGACTTACTCATTTGGGCCCAATTACTTTTATTACAAAACAACAAGCCTAACTTCTGCTTCCTTGTTGGCTTGCTCTCTTTGTTGTTGACTCTTGCTCCTTCTCTGGAACAAGTCACGACACTTTATTCTTTGTTTTGCTTATTCATCATTTTTATGCACTAAATATAAAATCCTTGAAGAACATTTTACCTACACCTTTCTGATCTATATATACCTATACCTTTCTGGATTGACATTAATTAGGAATCATAAGTGTATATGAAACTCGAATCACAACTTGAAATTAATTACACACATATATATATTCTAAGAGATTATGCAAAATGCTAACAATGAACACAAGTGTTTGAATTATGAATCTTTGATTAAATTCGTGCAACAAAGAATAAGCTAAGTGCACATAAGAAAAAGAAGAAAAGGGAATTGAAGAAGGAGATAATGCTAGTTTCGTCCGTTCTGTTTATCAAACAGTGCATAAAATAATCTATATAGATAGTGTTAGTTTCTTGATTTCTGGCCCACATAAGGATACGGTTAGAGTTAGTACACGAGTTCACCAAAAAAATGGTTTAACAAGTCAACAAAATTACCAATTAAAATTCAATATTTTTATATATACTCTCGTCAACCTAAAAAAGCTCAATAATATTACCAAATAAATTTATTTTTAATATGAATTTGTGTATATCACAAAATCATACTAACATCTAAATCAACCTAACAAATTGTATCACAAAATCATATTAAAAATAAATTTAGATGTGATTTGGTTAGGGTTTTAACTTTTAAATTAACCAACGAACCGAAACGGCTTGACATGACGCTCAAATTCAATCGCTGTAAAACCCTATATAAACCTTTAAAACCTAAAGAATAACCCTTGAACCTCAAAAATCTGCACAGAACCAAAGAAGAGAGAATTAATCAATCACCATGGCTTTGGCTTGGTGCGCTGTACGCAGGTCAGCTTCTAAGTTTGGTTCCTTGTGTGGTGGTCGAGTCCGAATTAACTCCACCGTTGTGGACCGTCCGTCTCTAGCTCTCAACCCGTCACCGCTGCGTCCCTTCGTCTCTAGTAGCTTTTACTACCCGGCGGTTGTTGATCAGCTGAGCTCCGAGAAAATGCTTATCCGGGAGATTGACTCCGAGATCAATTTAGCTTCGCAAATCAGTGATATGTTTAAGGTCAGTTTTTGTGCGTTGCTTGTTTCTCACGAAACAGAAATTAATTATGCTTTGTTTTTTTTTTTTATGACATGTTGGAAGTTGTGCTGATTATATATATAGTTCTAATTTTTTTATATTAATTCCTAAATTTAGACAATATATGTGCCTTTGTTAAGGCGGTGGTTTTTATTTTATATTTGGTTTATACTCTATTGGGGGCAGGATGCGACTCCAGGAAGCTTACCTTTCAGAATTGAAGATGATGGAGGTAAGACTGTGACATTGACTAGAGACTACAAAGGGGAACACATTAAAGTTGTGGTAGGCATGCCTTGTGAATCTCGTGATGATGTTGGTGGTGATGATGATGATGACGATGATGATGACGATGATGATGATGATGATGACGATGATGATGATGATGATGACGACGATGATGACGATGTTGAATTAAGGATTCCACTAACTGTGAATGTTACCAAGAAGAGCGGACTCAGCCTCAAGTTTTGCTGCAAGGTTATTGATGGTCATATCGACATATATGATGTATTTGTGGATCATTCGGGAGATGAACTGCCTAATATTGAATGGTCGTCTGATGATTTCAAGTAAGCTTTGTGAATAAATAAACTCTATATATATATAAATAATTACAATTGTAAGCTTGTATAGACAAGCATGATCGAGCAGAATAGTTTGTTTATATATCTCCTTATGCAGAGACGTGAATCATAACGTGGAGAATGCGTTGTACAAGTATCTGGAGACCAGATTGACAAAAGGCACAACGAATTTTTTGTATGAGTACATGACGACGAACAAGCGACGCCACTTGTTTTGGTTGAAGGATGTCAAGAAGTTTTTGGATGATGAAAGTTAAAAGTTAGCATACTTTCAAATTTGTGTTTTTGCATTTTACATTTGATAATTCATTTTTATTGGTAATGACTTTCAAGTTTGTTTTTTTTTGTTAGAGAGTTCTGAATGCAAGTTTTGTATTCACTTTTAAATGAAACAAAAATTCTCATTTCCTTTTATTATTTTCATATTTTATTTTTAATTACTGGTATTAAGTGGTATATATCTTAATCAACCTAATCAGTTTGAGAGAGAAAAACGAAAATCAATATTAATAAATATCTTAATCAACTTAATCAGTTTTGATTTAGATGTAATTTGGTTTGTTGTTTTGAATTAAGTACCGGACCGAACCGAACCGGGCTGATACAGAGCCTCAAGCTTCAATCGCTGCTAAAACCTTAAAACCCTTAAAAACAAAATCCCATTTTCTCTAGAGCATCACATCAAATCAAATCAAATCACCATGGCTTTAGCTTGGTGCGTTGTACGCAGACGCAGGTCAGCTTCTAAGGTTGCTTCAGTGTGTGGTGGTCTTCGAATCCGATCTATCTCCACCGTTGTTAATCGCCCGAAAATCTAGCTCGCAACCCGTCTACGCTGAGTCCTTTCGTCTCTCGCGGCTTTCTTTACTCGACGGCTATTGATCGGATGAGCTCCGAGCAAACCCTTATCCGAGTGATTGACCGAGATCAATTCTGCTTTGCAGTCCGGTGATATCCATTTGGTAAAAGTTTTCTCTGTATCATTTTACTGAGAAATTAAAGCAACAAAACCAAAAGAAATTGTAGACATGGGCTAAAAGGCACCAAATCACAAGCAGATCCAGAGGGTGTCGAAAATACATTCACGGTCATAGCGGGAACATGATGAATTGTCCTTATCAATAGATATTAGTTTGGTCTTATCTTATGAAGAAGAAATCATTGGTTTGCTTTGTTTTGGTTAAAGGAAAGAGCTTTTAAATTACCAACGAACCGAAACGGCTTGACATGACGCTCAAATTCAATCGTCGTAAAACTAAAACCCTATATAAACCCTTAAAACCTAAAGAAACCCTTGAACCTCAAAAAGCTGCACAGAACCAAAGAAGAGAGTAATCAATCACCATGGCTTTGGCTTGGTGCGCTGTACGCAGGTCAGCTTCTAATTTTGCTTCCTTGTGTGGTGGTCGAGTCCGAATTATCTCCACCGTTGTGGACCGTCCGTCTCTAGCTCTCAACCCGTCACCGGTGCGTCCCTTTGTCTCTAGTAGCTTTTACAACCCCACGGTTGTTGATCAGCTGAGCTCCGAGCAAACGCTTATCCGGGAGATTGACTCCGAGATCAATTTTGCTTCGCGAATCAATGATTTGTTTAAGGTAAGTTTTTGGGTCGTAGCTTGTTCCTCACGAAACGGAAATTGGATATGCTTTGTTTTTAATGACATGTTGGAAGCTGTGTTGATTATAATTTTAAGTTTTATTTTTTATAATAATTCCTAAATTTAGGCAAGAGATTTGTCTCTGTTAATTAAGACAGTGTTTCTTTTTGTTTGGCTTACACTCTATTGGGAGCAGCATGAAGAGACTCCAGAAAGATCACCTTTCAGAATTGAAGATGATGGAGGTAAGACTGTGACATTGACTAGAGACTACAAAGGGGAACATATTAAAGTTGTAGTAGGCCTGCCTAGTCATGGAGATGGAGTAAAGATACCACTAACTGTGAATGTTACCAAGAAGAGCGGACTCAGCCTAGAGTTTCGATGCAAGCTTATTAATGAATATGATGTTATTCACATAGATGGTGTATTTGGGGATCATTCGGTTGATTCTTTGAAAGATCAACTGACGAATGAAGGGTCTTATTTCAAGTAAGCTTTGTGAATGAATAAACTCTATATATATAAATAAATGCAAGTGTAAGGTTATGTAGAGGCATGGGCAGAGTGGGCTTCTAGTTATATAATGTTTTTTTTTTTTTCTTTCATCGCCTTTTTGCAGAGACGTGGATCATAAACTGCAGATGGCGTTCTACAAGTATCTGGAGACCAGATTGACAAAAGGCACAATGTATTTTTTGTATCACTACATGATGACGAACGAGCGACGCCACTTCTTATGGTTGAAGGATGTCAAGAAGTTCTTGGATGATGAAAGTTAAAGTTAGGATACTTATGAATCAGAAACTTTCATATTTTTGTTTTAGCCTTTTACATTTGAGAATTAATTTATAACTAGGTGATACCCGTGCTACAGCACAGGATTATATATTTTGTTAGTTATTTTTTTTGTAATTTGTATTTTTGTAATATAGTTTTTTATTTTGATTTATTTTCTTTGTTTATATAGTGTTTATTTGTATATTTGGGGTTATATAGTAAATTGGAAATCCTAATAGAGTAAGTAGTTTGTAAAATTTAGTTTTTCACGGAAACAGACACACCACAATAGTAGATAGTACGTAGTTTTGTAAGAAAATAGACACTCCACAATATCGGATAGTAGTTTTGTAAGAGGATAGACATATCCTGCTTCATGGCTTAATTTATAGTTTGATAAAAATACATGTTTTAACGGATTTAACTCAAAAAAATTTATATTTTAAATTTTTAAGAATTAAAATATTAATATTACTTAAATATTTTATAGACTTTAAATATATTATAATATTTTAAACTTTTGACGGAGTTCAAATATTTATAATAATTTAAACATTGTATAAAAATTTAAATATTTATAATATCTTAAACTTTTTAAAAAAACGTAAATATATTATATATATTATAATATGTTTACTTTTTAAAAGTTTAAATATTTTCAAATATAGAACCAAATTAAACTGTTAAATTTGGATACCTGATAAATCAAGCTTCCTGCTCGTTTGTACTCAAAACATTTTAGTCACATATTTATAGTGATTATGAACCATATTCCAAAATATTTAGTTGATGTGGGATATACAATACACATTTTCTGTAAATTAGTTTACAACTTTACATATATATAATTTCTGCGTTTTTAATTCTTTCTATCTATACTACTCACAATTAATTACTATAATTTTGTTAAGGAAATATTATAATATCGGAAATCAAGCAATTTAGTCAAATTTGGTAATTTGAATATTCGTTTTTAAAGATTTTAACTGAATCACTAAATATTCTTTTTAAAAGATTACCTGTTAAGATCAATTTCGGTAATTAAGGAAATATTCGAATTTTTGATAATTAAAATTTATGGTTTTCATTTAAATACCTTAAAGCAAAATGAAATCAGAGTGTTTGCCTATAACGAATAACTCTGTTTGGGATCTTAAATAACTAATCTTGAATGAAATAATATATTGGATCCGAAAAATATTATTCTGGAGCACAAACAGATCCACGGGTTTTTTTTCCTTCTATAGTCGGATATGTAAGGATCCGCGTCCCGACCCGGCAATTTTTTAAGTGATCGACCGAGGGTATTTTCATCATTTAAAGAAATCGAAACTATAGGTTAATTAGATTAAATTTTGTGATTCTCTAATCATTTTTAATGAAAAACCTACCAAAACCAAGTCATGGTCCATTTTTACTCTAGAGAGTACTTCTGCTTTAATAGTATAGATGGTAATGACTTTCAAAGTTTGTTTTTTTCTGTTTTTTTTGTTAGAGCGTTCAGATGAGAGTTTTTTTATCACTTTTAAATGAATATATATAAATATATATTCTAAGAAATTATGGAAAATGCTAACAATATTGAACACAAATGTTGGAATTGTGAATCCTTGATTAAAATCTTGGGACAAATTAAGAATAAGGTTCAAGTGCACATAAGAAAAAGAAGAAAACGGAGTGAATATATAATGATAGATTGTGATTTTTTTGGTATCCAAGTCTTTCATTAAGAACTGGTAAAAAATTTTGTTCCACAATTAGCTTGTTAAAATTACTGTTATTATCATGCCAGTTTCGGTGAACTCCATTAACAAGTAGTTCTACTGACTACTAGCACTTTTGTCTTTTGTGGTCCCTATTGACTATATGAACCATTTTCCTTACTCTTTTAGGAGTCTCCCATAAGCATATATTTATAAACAATGATAAGAAAAATGTTGATAATCACTAGATTATCACACTCAGTCAAAGAAATAAAGAATCAAACACCCAAACATAAAGAAGATATAATAATATATAAATACAAAACTAACAATGCAATATGTTACCAATTAATATAACCAACGATATAATAAATCTAGCGTTGAAAGATATATGATTTTGGCAAAGATGAGATAAGCAAGAGATTATTGGTTTTTTTGACAAAAGCGTTGAATAAACAAGAGAATATTCTGCAATATTTTTTGAAAAAGTTTGCAAGATTGTATGAGAGATTTTACAAGATTAAGAAAAACAAATCACAAAATTTTTAAAAACTTTCTAAACAATCTATTAGAATCCTCTATTTTATACTTTCTATGATTGTATTTAAAATCATTAAAATTCTCATTCAATCCTAAACCAATACTCCCTTAGTTTCTTGAATTTTTGCCCACACAAGGATACGGTTAAATTCAATATTTTTTTTACTCTCGTCAACCTAAAATATCTCAATAATATTTAATATGATTTTGTGATACAATTTATTAGATGAGAAATTTGCATATCTTTTGATTTAGGGTTAGGGTTTTAACTTTTAAATTAATCAACGAACCAAACCGGTTTGACATGACTCTCAAATTTAGTCGCTTTAAAACCCTATATAAACCCTTAAAACCTAAAAAAAACCCTAAAAAATCTTCACAGAACCAAAGAAAAGAGAATCAATCAAATTACCATGGCTTTAGCTTTGTGCGCTGTACGCAGGTCAGCATCTAAGTTTGCTTCCGTGTGTGGTGGTCGAGTCGGAGTTATCTCCACCGTTGTGAACCGTCCGTCTCTAGCTCTCAACCCATCACAGCTGCGTCCCTTCGCCTCTAGTAGCTCACACTACCCGAAGGTTATTGATCATTTTATCTCTGAGCAAACGCTTATCCTCGAGATTGACTCCCAGATCAGATTTGCTTCGCAAACCAATGATATGGTTAACGTAAGTTTTTGGGTCATAGCTTGTTCCTCACGAAACATAAATTGGTTATGCTTTGTTTTTTTTTATGACATGTTGCTGATTATATAGTTCTAAGTTTTTGATATTAATTCCTAAATTTAGACAAGATATGTGTCTTTGTTAAGACATTGTTTTTTTTTTTTGGCTTATACTCTATTGGGGACAGGATGAAGAGGCGACTCCAGGAAGTTTACCTTTTAGAATTGAAGATGATGGAGGTAAGACTGTGACATTGACTAGAGACTACAATGGGGAACACATTAAAGTTGTAGTAGGCATGCCTTGTGAATCTCGTGATGTTGGTGTTGTTGTTGATGATGATGATGATGATGATGATGATGATGATGATGATGATGATGATGATTACGATGATGATGACGATGATGAGGACGATGATAAGGATGATGATGACGATGATGAATTAAGGATTCCATTAACAGTGAATGTTACCAAGAAGAGCGGACTCAGCCTCAAGTTTCACTGCAACGTTATTGATGGTCATATCGACATATATAATGTATTTGTGGATCATTCGGGGGATTCTTTGAAAGATCAACTGCCGAATACTGAATGGTCGTCTGATGATTTCAAGTAAGCTTTGTGAATAAATAAATGCAAGTGTAATTAAGCTTGTGTATTGGACAAGCATGATCGAGAAGAATGGTTAATTATATAATGTTTTTTTTGTCGTTCATCGCCTTTTGCAGAGACGTGACTCATAGTCTGGAGAATGCGTTGTACAAGTATCTGGAGACCAGATTGACAAAAGACACAACGAATTTTTTGTATGAGTACATGACGACGAACAAGCGACGCCAGTTGTTTTGGTTGAAGGATGTCAAGAAGTTTTTGGTTGATGCAAGTTAAAAGTTCTGATACTTAAAAAGAGAATCAGAAACTTTCATATTTGAGTTTTAGCATTTTCCATTTGAGAATTTAATTTATAATTAATGGTAATGACTTTCAAGTTTGTTTTTTTGTTAGAGAGTTCAGAATGCAAGTTTTGTATTCACTTTAAAATGAACCAAAAATTATCATTTTATTATTTTCATATTTTATCTTTTACTGGTATATATCTAACTAATCAACTTAATCAGTTTGAGAGGAAAAAAAACGAACTAAATCAATAATTATTATTAATTTTACGGATTTTTTTAATACAATTTGTTAGATTATGAAATTTCCGTCTAAGCCTTGATTTAAAATGTAATTTGGTTCGTTGTTTGATTTTAATTTCCGCACCGGACCGAACCGAACCGAACTGAACCGAACCGGGCTGATACGGAGCCTTAAGCTTCAATGGCTGCTAAAACCTTAAAACCCTTAAAAACAAAATCCCATTTTTCTCTTCAGAGAAGAGAGCATCAAATCAAATCAAATCACCATCACCATGGCTTTAGCTTGGTCCGTTGTACGCAGGTCAGCTTCTAAGCTAGCTTCAGTGTGTGGTGGTCTTCGAGTCCGATCTATCTCCACCGTTGTCAATCGCCCGAATCTACCTCGCAACCCTTCTCCGCTGAGTCCTTTCGTCTCTCGCGGCTTTCTTTACTCGACGGCTATTGATCGTATGAGCTCCGAGCAAACCCTTATCCGAGTGATTGACTCCGAGATCAATTCCGCTTTGCAATCCGGTGATCTCAATTTGGTAAAAGTTTTCGCCTTTTCTTTTTGCTCTGTATCATTTTACTGAGAATGCTTTATGAACAAATCATTGATTTGCTTTGTTTTGGTTAAAGGAAAGAGCTTTTCATTTTGATTTCTGTCTTTTATAGTTCTTACTTGTTTACTTGGTTTCAGCTTGTTGTAAAGTTCTTCAATTTATGATATTTAATCATATGCTCTGTTGTTTCCAATGCATTTGATTTCTGGGGATGTTCATAACGATGCATTAGGTTTTTGTAAGCAAAGTAGTAGGTGTTGAGCTTTAGTACTGATTTGTAACTAGACGATGAACACACAGTTGCATAAGATATGTTTCTTTGTTATCTATCTGTTAAAGACTCTTTTTTCTTTCTTCTGACATTGTATTGGGGTTTGTTTGGTTGGGAGCAGGATGAAGAGATGACTCCAGGAAGTTTCCCATTCAAAATTGAAGACAATCCTGGACAGCAGAATGTGACATTGACTAGAGATTTCAATGGAGAACATATTAAAGTTGTAGTAAGCATGCCTAGTCTTGTTACTGATGAGAATGATGAAGATGATGATGATGATGATGGTCCTAGTAATGAATCAAGTATTCCACTAGTTGTGACTATTACCAAGAAGAGCGGACTCAGCTTAGAGTTTAGCTGCATGGCTTTTCCTGATGAGATTGCTATCGATGCTTTATCTGTGAAACAACCGGGGGATTCTTTGGAGGATCAAATGGCGAATGAAGGACCTGATTTCGAGTAAGCCTTTGTGAATCAAAAACTCTTTATAGTAATTGCAAGTGTATGGTTGTATAGACTACAGAGATAGACATGAGCATAGAGGTTATAATGTTGTTTTGTGTTTCATTGTCTTTTTGCAGAGACTTGGACGAGAATCTGAAGAAGACTTTCTACAAGTTTTTGGAGATCAGAGGAGTGAAAGCAAGCACCACGAATTTCTTGCACGAGTACATGATGAGAAAAGTGAACCAAGAGTACTTGTTATGGTTGAAGAATGTTAAGGCGTTTATGGAAGAGTGATATGTAAGGTTAATAAACCTAAGTACCTAAGACTGAGATTGTGAAGTCTCTTCTTGTGTTCATTGTGTTAGCAATTCAATTATAGCACGATCTTTGAGAATTAATGGTAATGAATTTCCAGTTCAGATTCTACTTTTGATTCACAATGCAATTCGAAACTCAAATCCAAAATATATTCATTCATAGATAAAGGAAACGCAAGTAGTAGAATCTTGATAAATATCAGAAAAGGTGTAGGTAGCTTACAATGACAAGAAGAGAAGCTAATAAAATGTTCTTCATCTTACTTATGAGCAAGACCAAGTGGTAAAATGGATCTTATTGTTGGTGCAATCCTAAACCCTAAATCAAAACCACTACATAAGCGAGGGTTTCAATAATAAGTAGTAGTAATAATAATAATCATAGGATATGATACTAATCAGAGAGGAAACAAAAAGCCCATCCTCCTCTGTGTCTCTCCTCAAGTCTCAAACCAAACACACACACACAAACACTCGAACTCTTCTTTTTAGGCTTGGATGGGAATGTCCTGATGGGTGTAAACAATTCCATTGTCTCCGTCCACGACTTGTCCTTTTCCTCTCATTATCCTGCAACCATTTCACCATGATAATTCAAATGAAGCTAAGAAAAGAAGCTCACTGCAGAGGCTAAATTTACATAAAATTTGTGTTTAGCAAGTAAAATTGTACCATCTTGTTGTAAGTAATCCTTCAACCCCAACTGGACCACGAGCATGGATCCTGCCTGTACTTACTCCCACCTGTAAATCACAATAGATACTCTTCATCACTCACGCTTCCTCTCTTTAATTTGTTTTTGATAAGTAGGCTAATGTGTATGTCTCTGACTTACCTCAGCACCAAGTCCAAATCGAAAACCATCTGAGAATCTTGTGCTTGCATTGTGAAAAACAGCAGCACTGTTCAAGGACACACATCTTACCGTCAGTTACCAAGAAAAAACAAAGACAGATATGAAGCAAGTTCATGATCCAGTAATTTACCTGTCCACTTGGCGAAGGAATAGCTCTGCAACTTCGTGATCCTCTGTCACAATGCAGTCTGTGTGTGCACTGCTCGCAACAACATACAAGACAAGATAAAGATTGAACTTTTCCACTAACATATGCAAAAATTTACAAAAATCAAAGTCTGTTATGTCGAGTTTATACCTCCCATGTTGGTGAATGTGATCTATAGCAGCATAAACGTCTTCTACAACTTCAACAGTGCAAGCCTTGGAACAGTATTCATGGTTGAACGTCCGTGCTTCTGGTATGTTCAGTATTGCACTTGCCCTTGGTCCACCATACAAAGTGACTCCTGCAGTAATGCAAGTATTCATGAAATGACCAGTCAACTTTTATTATCTAAAAGCTACATATATATATAAGTCATCGTGACTGAAGGTATTAAGAGGAAGAATAAATGGTCCAACTATGACTTACCATTGCTCTGCAGAGCAAAAATAAACTCATTGAGCACTGCATTCTGCTCTAGATCCTTATGCACAAGAAGGGTTTCCTAAAAAGATGAGGGAAAGAGAAGATGAAATGAGTCAGATGAATTTAAAAACCCCACTGCATTACTGAAATCTCAATGGAAGGTAAAAAATTATCTTACCATCGCATTACAGGCTGCTGGATAGTCTAACTTTGCATCAGAGACTATGCGCTTTGCCATATCCGTATCACAAGACTTGTCGACATATACATGACAGATTCCATCTGGAAGGACACATTTAAGCCATCGTTACTCTCTAGTAAAATCCAAGTAAAGAATTTAATGGAAAATCAAACTTGAAATCATACCAGCATGACCAAGCACAGGGATTTTTGTAGTGTTTTTAATCTGAGTAACAAGCTTGTTACTACCTCTTGGGATCACAAGATCAATAACATCATCAAGCTGTAGCACAAATTCAAATGGTGAGTTCCATTTTAACAAAAGATATAAAGACTTGTTGTAGCTTCCTGTTTGTGAATCTGTGTTTACCTTGAGCAAATCAGGAATCTCTTCTCTTGAAGTCACAAGTCCAATGAGTTTACCCCCGACAGTCTTTGGAATTGCATCAGTGATCACCTAGACATTTATACCATGAAATTTAAAGAGTTAAAAGAGCTTTGAGGAAGCCATATAATGATAAATCTGGATACTAATCCAAGCTATGAAATTTGAGTCCTTGTACCTTGTGTAAGATAGCATTTGATCGCCGGGCCTCCTTTCCACCCTTCAATAAGAGACCATTTCCACTCCGGATGGCAAGTGAAGCTATCTGTTTGGTTTGTGGATAAAGCACAGCTTTAGCAACTTCACATATTAAAGAAGGAAAAGGAATTTGACACTAAACATACCTGTACAAGTGCATCAGGTCGAGATTCAAAAACAATCAGAAGTACGCCTAATGGGGATGAGGTCTTCTCTAAGACCAGACCATCAGCCACCTGTAAAAGGAATTGTCACAAAGAACAAAAAGCATAAACAACTATTATATGTTGACTAGGAGGATACTCATATCCCTTATTTAACTCATAATATGATAACAATTGTCCTCTGATCACACCTCTGTTTTCTTCAAAACACGGCCAATTGGATCTTCCATTTCAGCTAGCTTGCGAACTGAAACTGCAAGGCTTGAGATCTATAAAGCACAAGATAAAGAAACATTAGACACAAATGGCTTATAATTAGAGGTAAATTGGCTATGGCATAACAACAATAAGCAAATACGTATCATGCCATGAATACTGTTTTACCTTCCCAGGGGTCATAACTAAGCGAGCCACCAACGATTCTTCCAACCCAGCCTCTTGTGCTGCAGCTACATCTAACTCATTCTCAGCTTTGATTGTTGTTTCATTTGCTTCAAGAGCATCAGCAATATCAAGCAGAATTTTTTTCCTATCTTCTGAAGATAGAGCCTGTAGCAAATTGCAAAGAAAATTAAATACATCTGTACTAAACAAGAAAGATATTTGACTTTACCAATATGAAAGAAAGCCATGAAAATAGAAGCTGTAACATTACCTGAAGCTTTCTAGAACTCTCCCTAGCCGCAACAGCCATGTCACGAGCACTAGAATCTGTGATCGGAGCCCATAAACGAGCATCTTGATGAAATAAGGTTCCAACACGCAGTCCTCTGAGGACTTTGTCTATGTTCTCAGCTGAATACCCACTTCAAAGGCAAGAAAATATATCAGTTACCCATCTAACAAAATATCATTTAGCTTATTGCTTAAAAGAACATATACTGTGTTATACAGAGAACATTAGATTTTTCATATGAAAGGTCAGAAACTAAAATCGAGCTCGGAAGGGCCCTCACCTGGTTATGATGACAGGAATCCCAGCATAAGCTGCATTCACTGCGGCTTTGACTTTAGCTGTCATACCACCTCTCCCTAATCTTGATTTGTCGCCGAATGTAATCTCGTCTTGATGTTTTTCCTTAACAAAAGTGTGGATCAACTTTGAGTTAGGATCACTTGGAGGGCCAGTGTAAAGACCTTCAACATCACTCAGGAGAATCAGAAGATCAGCTTTCAGCTCCAGCGCCAGTAGAGCAGCTAAGCTGTCGTTGTCCCAGAAAATACCAGAAGAATCCTGCATATATCAGGTGAAATGAAGCAGAGCATTAGACTAGGAGATTCAAAGACGTCGGCTAGCTGATGATTAGAATTTCATGTCACAAGGGACAAAGAAGATAGTCAAGAAACAAACCTGATATGGGGCTCTTCGGGTGCTAATAGCATCATTCTCGTTGAAAATAGGAATAACCCTCAAATCAAGCATAGACTTGACAGTCTCATTAAGTTGCTTCCTGAATTCCTTGTCTCTAAAACTACTGTCATTCACCAGAAGCTGAGCAGCGGTCACATCCAGCTGGCCAAAGAAAACAAACAGCATCAATCTCTGGATATTTTACACAAGAATTTACAAGAAGAGACAATAACATATAATTTCATTTCAGGAAAGAAGAAGGAAAAATCACCTGGTCGAACATAGTCTCATAATAAGACATAAGACTGCTTTGTCCAACACCAGCACAAGCCTTGCCATCAAGTTCAGTCTGAGGCTTCTGAAGATCCGCAAAGCTGAAAAATAATCCATTAAGAAAACCAAACTCATCAGCAAACAAAAAAAAAAAAAAAAGAAAAAACTTTATGTTATTAAAAAAAAAACACAAAAACACATGTCACTGTTACATCAGAAACATAAGCCAAAATGGTCCATCCACCCTTTACTTTTTTTTTTGTTCCAATTTCCAAAATTTATTAAGGGAAAGGGATTTAATGAGAAAGATTAGCCCATATTAATGGTTAAACCTGCTATTGACTAATTGTCGATATCGAAGCCTTTGCCGGCCAAGGCCAACCGCACCAGATGACACCAATATCACTTCAAATCCATCCGAGTTTAATTCCGCAAGCTGACATTTATATATATATATTTTTTAACAAAAATTAAAGGTGCTCACATGAATAATTCACATGTCTTTCGTGAAAAATTAAACTTTTTTTTTTTTAAATAACAATTTTGGTATTATAATCAAAAAAGGCAGATTACTAAAAGTTTGGTAATTAAGGGAAAAACAAATCACCTGTTCACAGAGTGCTCCTAAGCGACCAAGAGCCAATCTTCCACCTTTTCCAGTCACAACTGCGGTCCCAACCTTTTTTTTTTATTTTTTACATAACAAAAAAAATCTAAATTTAGTCACCAAAAAAAATTCCTACGAATATTCTGATTTTATTCATTCGTCTCTAATGACAGAGATGCAAATTAAGATTCATATGAGAGGTTTTCTAATTATCAGATTCACGAAAGCATTACAATAATCAATAACCAAAGAGTTTAGATGCACTTTAAAATTAATATAGTAATATTTTTCACATTACCACTGATGAAAACACCATAACGTGAAATTAAACACACTGCACCAATCTAAATCTAACGATGAACACTAACACAGATCAGAGTAACGCCAAGAAATAATAATTAAAAAACAATACACAAAAAAACTGGATTAAATAAAAACACAGTGAATCAAAACACAGAATCTGAAAATACGAACGTATCGGACATAGAGGGAGAAGGAGAGAGAGAAAGAGAGGGGTACCTTAACGACGATACGCTTGACGTCTCTGGCAAAAGCACGTGAACGATCTAGCTCCTCCATTGCCTCCGTCTCGCCTACCAAAACCACCACAAAGAGAGAAGAACGAACGAGTTAACTCGTAGTAGTGTGACCACCGCGTTTTTTCTGATAAATAAAATATCTGGTGAGGGAAAGGTGGAGATCACCAAGGAAGAGATGAAGGGGTTTATAAACACCAACAACGCCCAGAGATGAAGGCTCTCCTACAAACCAATAGCCGCCACGTGTGCCAGTAAGGGTAAATCTGGTATTTTATTTACTGACAGATGAAGTGGCGCGTGTTCGTTGGTTCGGCGTATGGTAAGGATGTTAGGGTGCGGTGTAGGGGATAGTTGCTGAGGGTGGTGGGGGTATTTTGGGAAATATATAAAAATCGGCGGCTGAGGAAGCGCCGTGGACGTGAAAAAAGGCAAAACGGAGATGGGAGAAGAAGAAGAAGAGGACAAGTTAAAATCGGACAGCAATGCAGTTTTTCTAAAGATGACGTGATTATAAGATACTAAAGTATCACAATTTCTATGTTTATGCGGCGCCACAACACTCTTTTTTTAATCATTATTGGAGTCTAATTTTTATTTTGTGTTGTGTTGTGTGACATATACATTAGAGTGCAATGATTAACACTAGTATACTAGTATAATGTATCATCATCAGCATCATGATTCTGAGATTATAACGTGTATCACATAATATTAAACGTTTCTTTAATTTCTCTCGAACCTAATTTAGAAAACTGATTTATATAGTCTTGTTAAGAAAAGAAAAAAAAAAAATCTACACTTATTTGCTATCTGATTTCTCAAATTTAGATAGATTGTAAAACTTCCCAATTCACATACGAAATATCTTTTTGTTCCTATATAAACAATCACCAATTTTAAAGATGTTAACATTTTAACATGCATCACATGTTCTGTTTTCTGAATACTATTAAAAACGCTCATAGTCAGTCATACTTTATAATCTTTAAGATGATAAAAACGTTTTTTACTTTATATTTGTATTTTAGTTATGATATTGTTCAAAAAAAAAATTATGATATTGTATCCAATCAGATGGAGAATAAAATAAGTAATTGATATGTCAAACAAAAAAAACACAGATTTTTAAAAAATTATTATACAGGTTAATAAGTCCATTTGCTAAGTAGTCTGAAAACTCATATTGACTATAGACGAAAACATACAAACTTTTTTCGGTGTGGATCGGTGCAAACAATTAAACTACTAATACATATATCTATATATAAGCCTCGATGAAGTCGAAGAGTTCTTATGACTTGAAAGAAAACTACTCATTGTTGAGTGGGTTAGTAACTTAGTATAGTAAAAGAACTTTTGTGTATACGTATGTTGTTTGTCTTCTTCCCGAACAAGACCGGTTTAAAGAATTGTTTTGCTTTCGTTTGCAACACTACAACACTCGTTGTATAGTTGATTACTTTGAGTGTATAAAAATGATTAACTTCTTTTTGTATTAACAAAATTTGATGTTCCAATCCATTTGAAATCGACTGATTAGTTGACATAGATTTCTGTATTATAATCATGCTGTATAAAATATATATGTAATTAATGATTCGAGGTTTTCTCGTTATTAAATATTAGACGGCTTTATGTAAAAAAAAGTTTGGAGATGTTAAAGTTTGATTATATATGTATAAGGGAAGCTATAATATATTCTTTGAATAGATCATATAAAAAGAGTGAGTGATTGATTTTAAAAAAAAAAACTTAGAGTAGAGATCTAGTTTGTCAACATGACGATGCTTTCCCTCATAATTCAGATATTTTATTAATGATGTTATATTTCATCCTTTCTTAGTTTCTCCTCAAGTTTTCAGACTTAATTTCAGTTGTCGGAAAGGGAATGTGATTTACTTTGGTTATCTATAGTTATAATTTTTGAAAAAATGATAATTAGTGGCCAGTCCAATTTCTATAGACTAAATATGATAATCTCTGTGCCAACCTCGAGATTCTCATAATATAGATTAATAATGGCCAATCCAGTTTCTGTATTCAAACATCATTCAGCTCATTGGCCCTTTTAAGAAGCCAGATACCATTAATGATAGATTCAGAATTTAAAATAAAACAGTTTTTATATTTTGTAGTGTTAAAAAAATCATAACTGGACAAAAATCAAACATACATAACAGTTGTACTCACACCTGATGGGCTGAAACAAAATAATTGCTTGGTAAAAACATGCAAATTTGCTAAGACTAATCTTTATCCAACTCAATAATATAAGGGTTTGAATGGTGATAGCAATCAGGGTGGACAAATCCGTCAGCGGACTAGATTGCTTTTTATTTACCATTCACAAATTTAGTCCGCAGTGGTGCGGTCTAAAAGATACAGAAAAAAAAATCGCTGTGGACCAACTGTGAACTATTTTTGTGTGTAAATAAAACTGGTCCGCAGCGGTCTGCAGTCCGTCCTATTTTTGGGGCGGACTAAACCGCTGATGGATTTGGCCACTCTGACCGCAGTCACCGTTCAAACCCAAAGAAATCAAGGAACTATTGCTTTTGTGACTATTTGTACCGATTCCCTTAGCTTTTATATAAGTCCGCATGAAGCTGTCAAATATCGTTGGAAACTATGAGAGGCTTCCAAAATCATTGGAACTTCCATAAGATAGATGATACTTCTCGAAGTTGTACGTCGCTTTTTGATGCTGCATGCCTGCATGTCGTCATTTGAAGTTATTGATCAGAGTTTTCCTTGAAATTAAATGATGGACCAAAGTCACCAAATTATTCCAATATGTTAGATATATAATCATACATCGACTTTGAACAGTACTACTGGTGATCTGAGATAGTTCCAACAGAAAGAGTATCAATTTTTTATGCAAAAGAATCTTCTAACTTAGACACTTTTTTTATATATCAAAAATAATTAGAGACGAATATCCAAAAAAAAAAAAGAAAAAAAAAAGAAAGAACAAAGCCAATTGTAATAAACGTAAACGCAATGAATGGTGCATGAGATTTGGTCAAAAGCCATTATTCCAAGTACCAACACCTATCTTACCGACTTCAGTTTCCGTTATCATCCATCTGCTCTAATTTTTACGCTTTTCCCTCTTTCGTATGTTTCTCGTTAATTGGAGAAGTATGAAACAAATAAAATAAGTAAATAAACACAAAGTAATGTACAAAATTATAGTACTAGTACTAATTAGTAGAAGGAGGGCACGTGGTTTGATGCGATTAGGGTCTTAGATGTCTCATTGTCTCTGTGGGAATCATTGGTCCTCTGTGCATGTGCCCTTTTTTTTTTTTTCTTTCTTTTAAGCCAAAAGGCCCCACGAACTCCAATCTTTAGTCAAATAATAGGCACTTGTTTGTTTTCTTCTGTGATTTTATTCTTGTTATTTAAACTAATTATCACATTCGTAACCAACGACATATCGTAGTCAGGGACTCATGGATTGTTTAATATAGACATTCATTTGTAGACTCAAGTAAGCATATAGCCACGCAGCAGCAGCACATGCGTGTATTTTACATATGTAATATTTAAAGAAAGATGCGATTTTGATAGGTAGGTATATAAAAACGATAATGGAGTCCTAAGTGACAAATACATTTTATGTTGGAGGACTGTGATTCGTGAATGCATGCTATTTGTTAGAATTGGTAGGTTAAGTACCGTGTGAAAAAGAGAGATCAAAAAAGCCTTTTGCGTTTTTTTTTTTTTGTTTACGTGGACAAATAAGTTTTAAAATGGTCGAAAATGGAACTTTTATTTCGTAGCATTTTAGGTAAATGATAAGAAGTGATGTATTTGTTGATAAAAATAAAAGAAAAAGATAAGAAGTGATGTTTATGTCTAAACTACCTTTTCTTGCATGCATGATAGTTATCCACGTGTGTTTTTATATCTATAATAGTATGAATAGATTGAAATGGAGTCCGATGAAACGATGGCGTCGATACGAAAGACGCTCAAAGTGGACCTTTATTTTTTTACGACTCATACCAAACATTGATAATATATGTGTTATGCATTACATACATTACAATATATATATATATATAGCGTCATACATGAACATGACGTTTATAGATAGTGAACGCATGACGCCTGGAATACTTTATGGATCATGTTAAAATTTTTAAATATAGACCACAAAATGTATATATTTTTTTAAAAAAGTGGAATTTAAATTTAATACCATTTCAATCTTGTTTTGAAGTCGAAAAAACCTATAACGCGTATGTTTGATGTGTTAATTTATGAAAAATATATATTAGATGAATAAAAGTTTCTACTTTATAATATCCAAAAAACTTAGGATTTGTTTTGAATGCTTCGGCCATACATGATAACTTTTGTTATAATTTACATTGATATCCAAGGTTTTAGTAATGGATATTCGCGTAAGTTTAGAAAACCTCTAAAGGGATATTTTTAGAAAAGGAATTAAAGTTAGGAGATATATATCTATCAATTCTTGACAAGAATAAATGGCTAAAAACTTTTTGTGGGTACAATCCAATATTTCAATTTGACCTTTATGGAATTAAGTCACGAGACAAAGAAAAAAACTTGCAAAACTAGGACACGTATTTAGTTGGGGCACATGTAAGGAACTAGCTAGGACATGGACATTTAGATATACAGGTTCCAAAATTCAAGATTCAATGGAGTAAGAGAGTATACTACAAGAAAACTTACATTTAGCAAAGCAGAGTTTGTGACAGAAATATACGATAAGATACGATTTTGAGAGTTAGTTAAAATGGCACGAATTTTTTTTGTTAAAAAAAGGTGTTAGTGTTAGTTAGGCTGTTAGCCAGGATTAGTCAAAAATCAAAACAAAACAACAGTTTGTATGAATAAGGATATAGTACATGATAGTAGTAACTTAAAAAAAAAAGATTATTAAAAGTCTATATATAGTAGAAAGATTATGTGTAACGTCTAAATCGTTTCATATAATTATGCTTCAAATGATAACAGGTCAATTTTGTGTTACATAATCTCTTATAAACAAGAGCCAAATAAATATATTGTTTATTTATTAAAAAATGGTCTCACACAAAAAAAAAACAATTTTTTTAAAAAATGGGTCCTAATTAAACACTTGTCAATTATTCATATACTCTTCCAAGTTTCTGTTACATCACTCCCAGATTTTAGCGTATGATCAGATAATGCTTCTAACCAACGGTTTCCCCGCACAAGTAGTCGCATATATTATACTATATACTTATCAATCTACGGATATACCATAATATTAAGAGAAATACCCTAATATTAAAGACATATATATTTCAAGAAACTAAAGAGATAATAAAGGAACCGTCGAAACTCACAAGCCACAAGCCAATGAAAATAAAATTTGTGGACACGAGATCCCCAAAACAAATAAAAAATGTTTACAAGTCAAATACATATCACTACACAAGTAAAACTAATAATACTCCATAAATTAATATTGTACAAAAAAACAGTTGATTTTGAATTATTCAATTTTGAGTTAAATGATTAATCTAAGAATTAATAGATTGCGGAATACATATATTATAGTAGTATATTAGAATCTTAAGCAAACATGGCGCCATGTTACCCGAATAAAGAAATAAATCTTAAATGATGACGTTTTTGTGTTTGTATCTGCCTCATTAGCAAAAAAAAGTTAGACTTTGCGAGCGTAATATTCAATACTTAAACGTTAAAACGTTTTCCTTTAACAATTACTAAACTCTGATAATTACTGTTATACATATAATCGATTCAAATGGTAACTAAACTAAAGAACATAAGTATGAAATAAATAAGAATAAAAAATTATATAAGTGCTGAATGCACTCTGGTTATGTTTTTTTTCTTAAAGTTTAAAGAGTTAAACAAAGATATGTGTTATGGGATGGGTATCACTGGCCAAAATGAGAACACGTTATATATTTTGCAGCGTTGTTATAGACTTGTAGATAAACAGATAAGATTTTTCACTCGACCAACAAAAATGTAGAACAGAGTAGGATAAGGTGGAGTATATATGTTATGTCTTACTATATAAACATGCTACACTTGGAAAGTTGTTATTGGTGCAACTTCATTAATCATTAGATATATTTGCATCCAATGTAAAGCCGTCACGAGTCACGAGCGTCCAAAAACTTTAGTGCAATCACGTTCAAAGAGACTTGTAATATCTGTTATTTCCCAAAAACAAGTAATTTATCGTTTCAAAATTATCTCAAAATTATTTTTTTTGGTAAAAGGTCAAAAGAAGATGAATGAATGGTTGAATATTTTGAATATCGATTTATAAAATCTGTAAAAAAAATTTAGAAGTTCTAAAGGATTTGCTGCATTAAGTGCTTTTTGACGTCGGTATGTTATATAAGCAAACTAAACTTGTGCGAGGACAAACAAGTTTGTGGAAAACTTTATTTTACAGTTTTGTTTGATGTGTACATGAACGATCATGCAGGCAAAACCAAAAAAAAAAAAAGTGTCTCACCTTTCTTTTGATTATTAATTTTCCTACGGTCACCTTATCTCTTGTCGACAAATTTGGATTTTTTATGAACATCTTTACGGATAAAAAAAGAAACAACGTGTCTTAAAACTTAAAACAATTATCTTCCACAAAAAGAAAAATGGAAGAGAACAAATTTGACGAAACTACATCGAGTACAAAAATAAATATTGTAGAATCCATTTTTTAAAATAAGAAAATCCCATTTATTTTTCTTACGTTTGTTACATAAATTCATAAGATAAACAAAAACTAGAGAAATGCTTAGTATTTACTGCCTATTTACCCTTTAACAAAAAAAAATTACTGCCTATTTACGAAAGATTAAATATGAGTTTGGCCGACATTTATTTCTTTTTGGTTATAACCACACAAATCACGAGTTTCTCTCCATTACTCTCGTATTAAAAGTATATATGTGGTGATTAGACGCAGATAGAGGAAGAAAAAGTTATACAGGAATCACTATCATATGAAGACTCGGAATATATAATTAGTAAAACTAAATCATTTGTTTGTAAGACTGAGATAGAGACAGTGATTGTTATTGGGGAGGATCGGGTCGTTCATAGAATTGATATTGTTCTTTTTCTACATATTTTATATATTCCTTTTTAAGAAAATATTATTTTGGTTCTGGGAGGGGTGAGCTGGAGAACTTAAATGAATTATTGAAGTAATTTTTAGTTTGGGATGCCAAAACCAGCAAGTAACTCTCAAGATAAAACAAAACTTGTAAAGTGTAAACAGGATTAATAAGTTTTAATTAGGTATTGATTTAATATAATTAAGCACGATGGACGGTTGATTAAGACGAAGAAGTAGAGTCATAATCCATCACTAATACGGGTTCATTTCTTGAAGAGTCACTGTTGCCGTGCCTTGCTAAAAAAACGTGATTACAAATCATCTACGTTAGTGTTAGTGGTAGGTAATAATTATGCAAACCTTTCTGAATATACTGAGATATTTGCATCTTTCACATATCTTTACAATTTGTTTTTGTTTTTTTGTCAGGATATATTAAAAATTATTTATGAAATAAGTAATATGGATATACGAATATACCATATTTTACAATTGTATGTGACCTTTAATCCACTAAGGTAGAAAGATACACGTTTAGATCTTTCGTTAAAACAAAGGACTTGTATTGTAACCACAGTTTCGAATCTTTTGGGTTATATTAACGATTAAATTTCAATACTACCGAAAAATGCGAACGTCAATATTGTCTCGTAACAGTGAGTGACTATAGTATTCATTGTTACAACTTACAACTTACAACCCATTTTTGATTCTTTTTAATCTATTATCGCTTGAAGTAATTTTTCGTAACACATGTGCATTTTTTGATTCTTTCTAAACCAGCTAGAATCAAGAATCAAGCATGTTTAGTTCGGGATGCCAAAACCAGCAAGAATCAAGAATCCTCGTTAGAGAATATTGTATGTGTGCTTCTTGAATCAAGAATCGTTCTACGGGAATAGCTATTTCTGAGTGTGACAGTTTAAAAAACAATTTGATTTATATATTGTAATGGGCCAATGAAGCAGGCCCGTAATTACTATTTGGCCCATGATTCCTACGCACGTTTTATTAACAACTCTGAGGTTTTTTATAAGAAAAGTAAAAAACATGGAGAAACTGGTATCAGATTTTACTTTTACCATAAAATCTTGCAGTAATTACGGGGTTGAGTGATATAAAGACACTTCTTCACAGGTTTTATCTTTTCTTTTTAGACATGACTTCACAGTTCACAGGTTATATCGAATGTGACCTTTTGGCTTTACTCTCTCATACTAAACAATTCACATGCTCTCTGTACCATTATATTAAACAAAACCTTAACGACAAATGCATTCGTCTTCTCTTCAATCTTCAGTCTCTTCACTTTACAGTGTACAAAAGAGCAAATTGCAATAACTCTTGCGAATTTTCTTCCTTTTTTGATATTTTTACTCCACAAGCAAAGAAGTGATAACAAAAAAACAAAAACAAAAACACAATCGTTACAAGCAAAGCAACCATCAAACTAAGCCATTAAAAAACGAATCCATGATTCAGTGTATTTGTTCCTTCTTTTTTACTTTGGGGGTTTCATTATCTGGTGATGACATTCTTTGTTCTACTACAGCACATCAAAATCTTAAGGTTTTTACATATTTGTTTTTCGTTGGTTGTCGCGGAGATTAAGGAAAGAACCAGACCTTGATGAAGATTGAAAGAACCATTTGCAGACCAAATGCTGCACCCATTACAACCGTGATATCGTTGTTCGTCTCTAGGTAAGACTGTAGATTCAGGGCAACAAAGGACGATGATGCGCCACCAGCTAAGAGTATAATCACCCATCTCAGAAACTCTACTGGAATAAGCAATGGAAGCTGCAAAAGAGGTGTATCAAGTATATGCATTTACCTTTAATGTTACTGATACTCAATTGATTAATTTTAACAGCAAAAGAGGTGGAAGTTACTGAATATACTTACAGAGATTGGAATGAAAATGAAGAGAGAGTATCCCCAGAGGCACCAGAATCTTAGAAGATCAGCTTTGGACCCCATATACCGAAGTGAGAAATAAAATCCCAAGGGCACAATTATTGCATAGCCATAGATTACAGATGCTGCCAAATTCATATAGTTCACATCAAAGATCCAAGGAGCATCGCTTTGGGTTCGTTTCTTCACAAGATATGTGGCACAATTTCCGAGAGAAGCAAGCACAAACACAAGCGTAGTGCAGATCCAGACAAGTCCATACCTAACAGAGAGACGAGATGCAAACACCAGTCATTAACCTAGAAACATTTGTGAAGCTTTTAGCCAATCTTTAGAGGATAGCATGTTTTGCTAATTGAATATGTGCACGTGTTTTGATGCTTTCCATTCATTTGTCCAAGAGAAAATGAGGATTTTTCGCTAATCATATGCACGTGTCTAATCTATCGCTTGAAGTAACACATGAGTAAATGCATCCTATTAATTTACTGATTCCTGCGAATCAACACAAAGGGGGCAAAAATTTAGTCTTTGCTCAACAAGGCCTGTCTTCAACTGCCTCAAAGCCTGATCAGACAAATCCTATTGTCAGATCTTAGGTTTCCTAATCAAGACAATGACATTACATCAACCAAACCGCAATCTGATGGAGACTATATTCCAGACTATAGAAATAGCTAGAAGTCTATAATTCATGTGAGGAAATGTATAGTTACCAGATAGTATATCAGCTCCGGAGGAATATTCAAGCAGCAAAACTATAGTTAAGAAAGAAAAACTAAACAAGCAAAATGAAAAAGAGTGAAGCAGGAAGATCTCTCACGAAGATCCAGTTCTTTCCTTCATTACATTCCTGGTTTTAAAATCTGACACTACAGTTTTAATCATCAAATATCAATAGAACTATTGGCAATCTCTACTCCAGTAGAACTACTTATCTAACACTTGCACCGGCAACAGTAAAGCATTCCCCAAACCTATGAGATATCAAACAAATTCATTTGATTCATCGCAGCTGGAATGTGATTTCGGAAAGGTGCAGTATATAACACTTAAAATGGTAATAATTAACAGCCTGAGATCTCAACAGGAGTTGCGAAATACAAACCTAAGACACCACCTAAAATGGTAACATGGTAACAAAGGAGCAGAAGATAACACTTAAAATGGTAACAAAGGAGCAGTGGACTGATTAAAGAAATCTCGCAACTCCAATGCAATCACCAAGAAGAGTCAGGGGAAAAAGGCATTAAAAGACTTACAAATCAGGGTTTGCATCAATCTTGTTGAAAAAATCTCCGCTAGTGGGAAACAACGAGCTCATCAATCTGTTCAAAACAACGTCTGTGTCTACATCGAAGTACTGAGTATATGAGTAGACGTTAAAGAAGCCCTTCCAGTTGTTTGATGGCTGTTGTTCAGGTACTTCTACAGGTGTAGATAAAATGAAGTAAATTATCATATAGGACAGAAAAGTTTAAAGGATCTTGACATGAACAAGCACTATTTTTAATCATCATACTGTTATATAACGTATATCCTCAACACAAATGAACAGTTCAAAGTTAGAATCACCATATGTTGTCTACATAACATGTTCTTATGACTTACTAGATATACGGTGACTACTGAGTACTGACAAATATATGTCCTAAGAAAAAAGCCAAAAAGGAGTATTTTTTGTTACCTGTTGGGCTCTCAAGAGTTTGATAACCCTTTGAATTGTTCCCACGATTTGGTGGAAATATCTGCATGTTTGCAGAAGGACCTACAATATTGCACAACACAAGCAACACTCAAAAGTCTTTTAACTACCGGAAAAAAAAAAATCATTTGCACAAGATAGATCAAGCAGCAAGTGAGCAAAAACAAACATACCTTCATTAACGCTTGCTATAGGTACATTTGTGCTTCTCTTGTCGTCGCCGATCACAGCCTTAACAAATAAAGGAATTAAGTAAATAACATAGGGAAAGTGAATACATTCAATCCAAACATTTATATCTAAGCATGTTTAATCCAAAATGAAGCTATCATGCAAGCATCTAAACTCAGTTTTGGTATCTCATTAAACTAAGAAACTGTACTCAAGAACCCTTTTACAGATATAGAAAGCCAGTAACGCAACTAAGCAAATCTTGGATTGTTCTATGGACGGAGGAAAAAAAAAAGTTTTTTCTTTTCATAATTCTGCTTCCTAATGAGAATAAAACGATTCTAAAAACTGTAATTTCGTAACACTTGAGCCAGAACACAAACACACAGCCAAAAAAAAAAAAAAAGGATGAGATGCATCCAAAAAGCCAAAAAAAATGTTAAATTTCACAAGGGATAACTCAATCGAAGCAATGGATGTTTTTTTGACAAGACTTACAGGAACTGAACCAAGCAAATGACTCGTCTGTAGATTAGCGAACGACTCATCCATCGGAATCAAACAAAATATATAAGACTATAAAAGAAAAGCTTCTTCTAATCTCTCATTCAAAAATCGATAAGATCGAAGAAAGTATAAAAGGAAAAAAAAAAGATCGTCCCTTTCTCTTAATTTGTAAGGTTTCTTTCTTTCTGGGTTTTTTTTCTTTTTCTTTTTTCTTGCTTCTTCTCTCCTCCTCCGTCCGTCGTCGTACGTGGAAGCAATCGGGAAAGAAACAAACACGAGAAAGAGAGACCAATCCACGTGCTTTTTTAACAAGTGGGGTACACGCGCCGCTCACTTTTCTACACGTGTTTTTTTGACTGGGCCTATACAAGATCCACAAGAAGACTTTCTAAAAAGGCCCATATTAAAAACTTGACCCGAATTGAAATTATCCGACCCGTCTGAGGAGCGTCGCGAGGATTATTCACTCTTAACAGTTCTTTGTCTTCCTTCCCTCCCGAGAAAGGACCTTAATGGAGCCCTAGACTGACTGGGTTTTATCACTTCGCCAACATCACTATAGCTCTTTTCACCAACCACTCTTTCTCTCTTCTAGCTCCGTTCTTTTTTTATCTGTTTCTTCACCGGAAAAGATGGATACGAGACTAATCAATGGTTCTGCCTCCGCCGCGAGATCGATATCTCTTCTTAAGCAGCCTGATTACAGTAGCAAGCCTGTTCAGGTTCTTCCGCTTGATACTCTTTTTTTTTTCTTTTTTTCCGTATTCACTGGAATCGTTTAGCTCAGGTGTTAAGATATATCTAGGGGCTTTGCTTTTTAGCCTCTCTTCATCTTCCGGTTAAATGGGTTTTGCAGAGCTTGTGTTAATTACGGATTTATTAGTGTTTGTTTACGCTGTTGGTGGGTTTTGTGAATCGTTCTTAGCCCTTGGATATATCTGTCTAGAGGCATTGTTGGTTTCTGAATGTAGTGTCTAACACTATGGAAGCATTTTGAATCACTTTGGTTTTAGAAATGGTGCCTATTTTGTGGTAGCTACCATTTTTTGTGTTTAAATCAACATAGGATCTTAGAGCGTTGGCAGCAGTTTCATTTAATTCTCACAGTTACTTGTTGTGTGTTTAGGGTAATTTTTGGGATCTAATTTCTGTTAGTTAAGGTAGTCATCTTAGTCTTATTTTAGTTGAAAAATTAAGATATGATTACTGGGTTGGCCTGGTGTATACGTAGTGCAGTTGGATGTTTATATAGTTAGTCATGAAAGTTGAAAGGTTTAGAATTGGTGTTTGCTTTAGTATAAGTTAATTTCTTGTTTGTTACAGGAGGCGTTGAAACATTTGGCATATATCAACCTCAGAGAATTGTGTAATGAGGCGAAGATTGAGAGATGTCGTGCAACAAGAGATTTGGCAAGCTGTGGACGGTTTGTGAACTATGTGTTGAACCCATGTGGTCATGCCTCCTTGTGCACAGAGTGTTGTCAGAGGTGTGATGTTTGTCCAATCTGTAGAAGTCCATTACCAAAAACTGGAGATAAGCTTCGGCTTCGTCTCTATCATGAATGTGTTGAAGCTGGTCTAATTTCCCGAACCAATGAAGAGGCGTCGGAGGATTCGGATGAGGATGGACATCAATTGACCGCTGATGTTCTTCGCCTCTATTCTCTGTTTGATGTTGCCATGAACAACAATCTAATATCGGTGGTTTGCCATTGTATCCTTCAGTTGCATTTATGCTCTCTGTCAGATTTTTGCATTTTAGTCTTTAGTTTCCTGTTTGATATTCCAAGAATCTCGTATAGATTTCTATGCATATGTTGTCTCATTGACAGCTGTGACCACGAATCTCATTATGAAAAGACATTTGCAATTAGAAACTGTGTTTATATGGGGAGTATTTTTTACTGATAGGTTCATGTAATTTTAGGTAGTTCTTGTTTCCTGCCCCTAACTGATGAGCAAAATGTTCATAGTGTTTTTGTCATTCTCTAAGAGTTATTTTATATTCGATGTATAATTGACATCTCCTTGACAGAAAATGAATAGATATCACCAATGTCTGTATGGACGAGACAGCTGTATCTAGTGACCCGGTCATTGCTTTCTTGCTGGATGAAGTTGTTGTCAAAGATTGGGTCAAACGTACATTCCGGAGCATCTTAGCTGATCTTCAAGAAATCTGTATCCTTTGAGCTGTTTATATTTCTATGTTTCTTATGCCAGTATATGTGTGCACCTTGGGGTCTGTTTATCTTTAATATTGGTTCTCAGATACTCTTGAAACAAAGGAGATGCAAGCGTGGTTAGATAACCTACTAAAGTGTTCGAAACAGGTGGCTTGCATATGTAGTGTCCTTGAAGTTATGGAATCAGCTTTTAAGGGTTCTGTTTCATCTCAGCTTCAAGATGTGCAGAAGCTTAGGGAGAACATTGGTAAAACAAAGCAGGTCAGCTAAGATATTACTCTTTTGATATCCAAACAACTTTGCAAAAGTATGCTTGAATAACTCTCTTTACTTCCCAAGAATTTTACACTGAAGTTTCCTCTGTGCATTGTGTTTTTGTCATTAGCATATTGGTGAATGGGTATATTTAACCTTATCTTTGTATGACATGCTAAAAGATATCCAGGGATAACCGTATATCTTCTGATCAGAGAGTGTTTTAACTATATCATGGGTGCAAGATCACCTAGCTTGTGGTGTGCTTACCCTATTGTTTATTTTATTTTATTTCAGCATCTGGACATAATGGTTTGGTGCATAAGACACGGATTTCTGGATGATGTGAGGTCTCGATATTCTAATTTCACGTCGTGGAATGCCCTTGTACTTGAAAGAAAATCAAATGCAATTAAGCGTGCATGGCCTGATGCTGTAGACCAGTCTTCAGATTGCAATGTACAGGGCGCTTCCCTCTTTATTGAGGATGCTTTAGAAAATCTTGAGAGAGAGCCAGAGTACGGTCAGGAAATAGGGGCAGACCTAGAAGTTGGATGTTTACAGAAGGATAAGAGATCATTTCTTAGATCCAAAATAGAGGGAACGTCAGGGTCTTATCCATTTGAGAATCTTAGAACTGCTGCTGACATACTCTTTTTACATGGCGGTTCAGATTTGGTTGTTGCGAAGCAAGCAATTGTATCCTTTTGTCATCGCCTATGCTTCACATTACACTACACTAACCCTTCCCATGCTTTTTATTTTTCGCTGGTTTCCTTAACCAGGAGATAGTTTCTTTACTACCTGTTTGATCGGCATTGGACTACCCCTGAAAAATATTGGAAGCACATTATAGATGATTTTGCTGCTACCTTTGGCATAACCAGGCATTCATTGCTGGAGTCTTTTGTATTTTATCTCCTCGATGATCACTCAGAGGAGGCACTTCAGGTACCTTTTGGCATTACCAGGGAAAACATATGGAGATATGTATTCTTGTGCATATTTGAGTACTCTAGCTGAAATATATGTATGATAAACTATACATTGTGACAGACACCATATATTTTTATTGGTTGGTATAGCTTACAAATTTTCCAAATTATATTTCAGGAAACTTGTAGGATTCTTCCTGAAATATGTGGTCCAGAGACCTACCCCAAGGTTGCGCAAGTCCTGTTAGAAAGGGAAAATCCTGAAACAGCTCTTATGGTCTTGCGTTGGTCTGGTCGTGATGGCGTATCAGAAATGGTTTCAATTGGTGAAGCTGTTACTGCTATTCGTGTGAGAGTGGAATGTGGTCTTCTGAGTGAAGCATTCACATACCAAAGAACACTCTGCTTAAAAGTAAAGGAAAATAAATTGAAAAATGGAGCTGTGAAACATGTGTCCGATGATCCAGACAGCTGGAGTTGGACAGAATGGATGGAGATACTAGTCAACGAATTCTGTTGTCTTTCTATTAGGAGAAACTTGGTTGATCGAATCATTGAGTTACCATGGAACCCAAATGAGGAGAAATATCTGCACAGATGCTTATTAGATTCTGCAACTGATGACCCGTCATCAGCTGTGGGTAGTCTTTTGGTTGTCTTTTATCTTCAGGTTAGTAACTTCACTTGAATAACTTGGGCTGAGAATGGTTTGTCTGCACTAGAGTAGCTTTGAAAATAGTCAAATAGATTATTAATAGAACAGCATAAACCTCCACTCCTGAGCTTTAAGCTACATAACTCATTTGGAGTAAATGAAAACTTTATTTAGGGATCTCAATGGTAACTCTACAATTAGCTCATCCTACTAGATATTGGTATATTTTCATGTATTTGCTGTCTAGACTTTAAAATTATTTTATAATTTGAGCTTGATGTTGAGAATAATGAACAAGCATCAAGTAATTTAAGAACCAGACAAACAGTAAGCTCTGCTTATTCTCTGGAAAATTCGTATATTATTGGGTATTTTGGTCTTTCTTTGACTGGAAATGACTGGTTGTTCACATTGCTGCAGCGCTACCGCTACATCCAGGCATACCAAGTCGATCTTAAACTCCAGAAAATTGAGGATTGTTTTTTATCCGACATTCGAATTGGGGAAGAAGTTATGTTCAGAATGCAATCACAGATTCGTTGGAGAAAAGAGTTAGTTGTAAGTATTCCAGCCACCCTTTCCATGTACAAGTGGATCCTTCCACTTTTCCTTCTTAAAGGCTACATCCTCATATTTCCACCTTCTTGCATAGTGCTTAGTAGCCTCTTGAGTCTTGATACTTGCAAAAGTGTCTGGAATTTTTGAATCTTGAATGTTCTATGTGTGTGCAATTTTCCTTGATATTGGCTATTCAACTTGACATTTATACCCTCCTCTGTCTCTGTTGCTTTGAAACAGGATAGATCCATAGATATACTTCCAGTAATTCAGCAGCAGCAAGTTAGATCTGGACAATTTTCTGAGATGGAAGATACCTCTGAAAGTGCTTCTGAAGGAGCAAAAATCTCTAATCTTCCTGATGCACCTGAGATGATTACTTCTTCAGTTCCCGTTTCGAATAATTCTGTATTTCTCCAGCGGGCTAACAATGCCGACACTAGAGAGCCAGTGGCTAGTAATGGTAGTCCATTTCAACCCGGTCATTTGATAGGAAACGCTTCCCTTGATATCTCCCATGGAAGGTTATTCACAAGCGCAAATAGAGGACAAAAGAGTGAAGTTAGAAGCACAACTAAGGCACTGAAATTTGGTGAAGTGTCAACTCCGTTCAAAGATCTGAACAGAGCGCGTGGTAACAGCCAGCTTAAAGGGAAAAGGACTGAAGAAACCTCTCCAGAGACAAATATTGATAGATTCATGGAGAATAACATGAGCTCCCCTTATCTCCGCAGAGTCACAGCTAACAATCCTGTAACAGTGAAACCTAGCAGCAACCATCTCAATAGATCTGCAAAGAAACCAGAATCAACCTTTTTTGGCACAAGGATGCAACCGGACAGAGATAACTTTAATGATTTGGATGATCCAATGGACATGTCATCAAGGTACGTTTCCTCTCTTCTTTATAGCCTAGCCTTTTTTTCCTTATGCTTCAATCATGCCATTAAAGTAGAGTACACTGGTATTGTGTGGTAAAAACTCTTGTTACGGTTTGATTAAATATAAAGTCGTGAGGAGTTTCTGGTTTGGTTCGTTCGTCCACAGCTTCTAATTGTGGTGTATCATGAATTGCAGCTTCAAACACAACACAACTGCCGTGGCCACGGAGAGCAGAAATAACAGTGGCGGATTGAGGTGGCGGTCAGATGAAACAAGTGAGGAGGAAGATGAACTGAACTTGGGCATGGAACCGATGACTAATTTTGGTTCCATGCAGGTTAAGGGAAGAAGGAGACGTAGATTCGCTGCAAGATGAAATGAAAACAAACACTTAAAAGAATATCATTATCAATTGTGTTAAAGCATCATAGAGAGAGCAAGTTGTGTAAAGAGGGAGAGATGGGTACAGTGAGCTTTGTTCTCCTGATTATTTTTTTGTGCCTGGGGAAAGAGAGATAATTTTTGAATTTTGTGTTTCACTGTGTTTCTCCCTTAAGTTTACATTTCTAGACATTTTTTCTCGGATATCATTTTAATGAGCAGAAGAAATTAATGATGAGTATGTTTAAAATTTTACGTTGGTGAAGTTGCATGGTGTATATTTTTTTTTGTCCCTCACGTCTTTATTGTTAAATCGATTTGACTTTTTAAAAAATATTTAGCAAAACGTTTCGTCCAAGTTTCCCGATATAAACAAAAACCTAAACCCCCTGAACCCTCTTTCTCTGTTTCTGCCTTCGATCTGGATTCAAAAATTCATAATCTCATATTGGGTTTTTGGTGTGCCTTAATTTATTCCCCTATGTCTAAAGCTTGCTTCTTGTAATTTCTTGAGTTTTACCAAAATTTGCTTCAAGAATTAGCTGCTTTGTAGGACTCAAGTGTTCTTATTGTTTCAGTTTCATATTTTTGAAATACATCCATTTGTTAGTAATTTCTTGGTGTTAGTTTGGCAGTAAAGACTTTTTATAAATATTATTCGTATCCAATCATTGTTCTTATAAAATCTCCAAACAACAAATCTCCCCATTCAAAATCTAAGGGGAGATAAAGTCTATCTTGAGATTCAATTCAAAGTTAAAATAAACCTTGTGTGATCCATCCAATATCCAAATCAAGATCATATAGCAAGATAACATGACCAGAACATTAAATTTGAAAGTCACTGATAGGATCACAAAGGAAAAGTTCCAGTGTAGCGGATATGGTCGAGAGTGGGACGCAGACCGTACTTACACACCGCTGCATTTGCTGCTCTGAAACCTCCTCCATAAGCTGGAGATGCATCATGAGCTATCTGATGCTTAAAGAACTCTCCAAGTTTCTTCTCCACGTTTGATTTCCCTCCTTTCTTGTTAGAAGACGATGATGATGATGGCATGGCCGCCGATGATGTTGAAGGCAAGTTTCTTGATGAAGTATCTGAGAGAACCTCAGATTCAAGCCACATGTAAGAGAGGACTTGGCAGATTCCTTCCTCTACCTCAGGGTTAAGGTTTCTATACCCTAATAGAAACAAGAAATTAAAAGAATGCTTTTAGTTATAGTTATAAACTTATTTATCAAAAATTGATGGTGCATATAACAACATTGTAATATGACATGACTTAAATATAGACTTATTATTATAGTTATTTTTTAAAATGTTTTTAATTAATATATCTTAATCCAAAAGATGTATAGTATGTACCTTTGAGCCTTAGCCATCCGTGCATGAGCTCATGGGCGAGAATAGCTCCGGTTAGTAACCTTCATCCACAAAAGCCATTAGGTAAGTAGTCAATTACTGTCAAAAAGCTAATATGAGAATTGAGTAAGTAGTATAGTACCTTGGGAGGCCGTAGAGAACTAGAATCGCAGTGACTTCACATTTTCGTATTAGCTTTTGTGGCTGAGTTCTCATACCTACAAGACGGTGAGCACCAAGTCTCGGTCTTCTAAGAACCTGTAAAAAACCCAAAAAAAAAAAAAAAAAAAAAAACAGAGCAAAATAAAATCATTGTTTAGAATCAGAAAGTAATCAAGTTTCCGAGGAGAGTTTGAAAAAACTTACACTTGTAACTGTTTGTTCTTCTGACAAGCATAAACCTCTTGTCTCAGGCATGTGATGGTATCCCTGTGAAACATGGAGATCTTGTATTAACTTTTAACTGTAATTTGATAGAAACACTCACCAAAATTATTTGTATAATTAGAAATATCAAAATTACTTACGTTTTTCTCTCCTACGATAGCATCATTGAGAGCTTCTCTTTGAACAAGAAGCATAGGAATCTGTTGATCAAGTTTCATGTACATTCCTTCGTAATAGTCTCTTATCGCGTGGTAAAGCGGTTGACACTCTCCAGTATCGGTTATCGCAGTTTCCATGCATTCTAAACACAAACTTCTCCCATCGTCTAACGTGTAATATCTCACATCCCATGACTTAATGGATCACAACATACAAGTAAAAAAACATGCAACTGATTTGTAAAAAAAAAAAAAAAAAATAGATATGGACTTATGAATGATTAATATGTATTTGATTACCTCCAAGCGTTCACAGCTACAACAACGAGCGGTTTTATCGTATTCGTGAGCCGGGCAATACTTTTGGTTCCAAAACGGATGGCATCGATACTCGATCAAACCAGCATCATTAGTTGGGATCTGAGGAGAAGATTATTAAAAATGGAGCAAACATATATATGACGTTTAAGAATCTAACAAGATGATTTGCATAGTTGCTTACAAAATGGTGACAAACTTCGCATTTGGGATGAGTAAGCTCTTTGAAACAAAGCTTATGATAGGGTTTGGTTCCTGACAGAGAGAACTTGAATCAAGAGAGAAGGCAAACACACAGAACCTTAGTCACTTCGAAACGACATTAACACCAATTAAGAGTATTATTATATAAGTACATATGTGTGTGTGTGTGTGTGTGTGTATTATATACCTCATGCTCAGTGATAGCGTAACCACAAGAGTGGCAACAGAAGCATTCTGGATGAAAGAATGTGCCCATGCATCCTAGATAGTTACCCATTCCAATATCACGATTGCAACCACCGCATATTCTACTAAAAATGACGCAAACAACGTTACCAAATGTGATATTGGAAAAGTATTGTAGCTGCTTAATAATTTATATTCTAAGATAGTATTATCATCAAATCAAGTTTTAAGATTTTTTTTTTTTAGTTTATTTTCATAATTTGCATGTCACGATTAAAAGTTAGATTTATTAGGATAATTCGTGATGTGGAGTTTCTATGGTTGAACTAATGCTACTATATATAAACAGCTCATTTTCATTTTCTTTTCTATAGGAATATTCTTTTGATAGAATGTTTTCTTTTAAAGAGAATGTATTTTGTTATACCTTTGTCTTCGTCTGCATTGATAGGAAGGATCATACGGTGGAATGAAGGATGATGGATTCAAGCCACCGTGAAAAGGCCTTGGAAAATCTCGATTGTTATCCGTAGACCAACCATACCCTGCGCATTTGATTTCACAATAAAAAAGGTCAGTCTATTATCAGTGTAATAGAATAACGTTTTTAATGGACTAATCTAATTTGAAATTCATGAACGTAGATAGAGTTACCATGTGGGCGCTTCCTGTCGTCAGCTAGAGAAAGTGAAATTGCACGGTCGAGTTCTTCTTTGTCCCGTCCACCTCTCGACCGATCATCCTGTGATTCGTTATTCATTGACATGACCATCCAAAAAATTGTTTATAATGGCATCAAGAAAAAAGCTGATGAAACGAATTAGCATATTTCAGATTAGAATAATAATTCCATCACCGAGTTAAATATAAATTTCACCTTTTAAAAGATTCATAAATATGATCACAGCTAAAAATTACTGGTAGTGCTTAAGGGTATCAAATTAGGTTGACAGAAAAAGGTATCTAAATAGGCCACCTCAATCCAATCCCAACTCTATCATCAAGTAACGAATTTTTTGTGTTCATGAACACAACAACAATTTGTTGATGATTAAATTAAATTCATGAACACAAAAAAAAATTCAAGTAGCAACGACAATTTGTTGATTTATATAAGAATTAAAGTACCCTAATAGCTGACTATAAAAGAATTAGAAATAAATACTAATTAACAATCATATTAAAGCATAAATAATAATAAATAACTATTATTATTAGAAAAGTTTATTCACATAACATTGGAATCTAATCCGCATTATTCATGAAAATGAATCGAAAATATCTCAACTCGGTAACAGAAAACCAATTAGCAATTAGCAAAAGAAAATATCTCAACTTGGCCCATTAATTAATACTCCTTATTGAACCAAACTATAAACCAATCTCAAGGCCACATTGTCACATCATCTCAATTTGAGCATGCATCAAAACCCAACGAGACTTATGACAAGTGAGAAATGGACCAACTCATTCATGGATGTGACAATCTTACAGAATGTACAAGACCCGTGATATTTCAAAGAAAACAAGTTTTAAAAAGAAAACAGTAGTAATATTCACATGCCTATAGTATACGTGTAGAATTTTTAAAAGAAACGAAAGAAAAGATGTTTTAAATTAAATGAGGATACAATAATTTACCAAAGAAGAAGGAGGTAGAGGAAAGACCATATTCTCGTCCTCTTGAAACTGAGGAGGATGATGATTAGTGCGAGCTGCACCACTACCACCATTAGAGCCACTCTTGAAAAGCTTACTCACCCATTTCATCAACTTCCATCTCTTATCTCTATATGTTGACGAAGATGACGACCCAACTTCCCCTGATATTATCAAACGTTAGGTAGGTTACACACTTACACTTTGAAAACGTAGGAAGAAAGAAAGGAGAAAAAACGCACCGAAGATACAAGGATTGGAGATATGGCTGACACGAGCAACACCGTAGGAAGAGGAAGGAGAAGAAGAAGAAGAGGAAGAGGAAGAAGAATCCATGAAGGAGAAAAGAATGGCCCACACGTGTTTATATATCCTTGGAAACCTGTGAGCAAAGCGAAAATGACGGCCGGAGAGAGAAGCAAAGAAAAGAAGAGGAAGAGGAGGAGGAAGAAGAAGAAGAACAAGAAGAAGAAGTTATAAGTCATTAAAATGTTGTTAGAGAATAAAAACATATATGAAAAGAGAAGAAAGAAAGAGAGAATCTTTGCAGAAGAGATCGGGCTAAAAAAAATTTAAAAAGAAAAAAGAAAAGTGAAGAGATGCTTAGCTTCTGAAAGGAAAGGAACAGAGAGAAAGAGATGTTTTTTCTAAGAGAATATCTTTTTTTTGTTGTTGTTTTTAACATGTCTTTTTGGGTTTTGCTGAGGCGGAGAATCCCTCAAACAACGGTGTTGCGAGGAGGAGGATAGTTGAAAACTTGTAACCTTTTCTTTTGTATCATTTAAATTATCAAAATACCAAAAAAGTGAGTTTTGTGTTTACGAAAAGTAAAAAAATTCTTCTTTTTGGGTTTTGATGGAGACCGCTTGTCCCGTTTGGTTCTAACTTTGGTTTAGTTTGATTTGTTTTTTTTTTCTTCATTGTTCTGAAAAAGAGTCAATTGGCACAATAGACCTAAAATGATAGAAAGATTTAGACATCATACATGTTAAATAAACTGTTCTTTTGACTTTATATACGAACTAATTATAAGTTTATAACACAATGTTTACGCTATATACCGGCTTATATATTACAAAAGTCCTAGTGTAATCTAATACACGATAAAGATGCGCTTTTGCAACGTTAGCACACAGACAACTTTAATATGGCCAGTGGCGGAGCTAGGAATTCAGTTTACCAGGGTCAAATTTTTTTTTAAAAGGTCAATTGTGTTATTAAAAATTTTTATGGGGGTCATTTGTGCTATTTTATCAAGGTCAATTTGATTTTTTTCCTAATATTTCACCTAATTTTATAAATTCACCAGGGTCAATTGACCCTTATGACTCTGAGCTGCCTCCGCTACTGAATATGGCAATTAAACTTTTATGACATACAAACGACGGACCAACCCTTTTATCTATATTATTATAATCTGAGGCATCAATCTAATAGGAAGGTCGTGACCGGCGATGACGCAGCAAAGGTGAAAGAGGCTTCAAAGTGGAATCAGACACCCAATTTTTACAGAACAAAAGCCTAACCCTATTGCCATTGTTTAAAGTTATTTTTTCTTGAGATTACATTTTTTTATGAATCAAATAAATATTGTGGGTTAAAGACAGCATCAGAGATCAAATCTAGCTTTTTATTTTTTCAGGGACACAGTTTCCACCTTGAGATCTGACCATTTCTTTATCAACTTGCTAAAGTCGATCTCTGTATGGACGATCCATAACTTATTTTTATTAAGGCTGCTTATTTTTGGGAATCCTCACTTAAAGAATACTGATCTTTTCTTTCTTTTCTTATCAAGTTATATAGTTTATCTTAAGTATATATACCCCATAATATATTTAAATTAATTTTCACCAAAAGAAGAAAATGTTAAATATATCTTGAACGAATGAACGAATGTGTTTATAGTTTATACCGTATCTCCTATATGCATCACTATATTCGTCAGTTAATCTTACAATTGAAATTGGTTGAACAATTTTGTTTATTCTAGTTCAACACGAATTTATTGAAACTTTTCTATCCAAGAATTAGCAAGTTGTTTAAATATGATTAAATTACTGTAACAATATATACGTCGAAGAAAAATGTAAGGATATTGGCTGAGATTGAGTAGCCGATGCAAAAAAAAATTCCAAGATCCGATGCATTTGTCTTTAATCATGCACCTAAAAAATCCAAGAATTTACTTTTCTTTTTATCTCATGCATGCATGAGACATATATCTTATCCAAGATATTACAAATCGTTAACTTGTTGTACCTGTAAAGATTTTTGTTAGGTGAAAAAAAAAGCCTCGAGAGAAGAAGAAACGTGGAGTTGAGTTGGAAAGAAAAAATCAAAAACCTTTTCAGTTTTTCACGATATATATTCACCATCCAAAAAAAAAAAAAAAAGAACTTTACGATCGAAAAGACAAATTAACCTTCTGGTTAGACTAATATACGGCCCATTAAAAATTGAGATATAGCCCATTTTGTGGACTTTTAGAAGCGGCGTCGTCACTTGTCATTCATCATCCCCATCCCTCTCGGTTTTTCTTATTTCAAAGGTTTTTGTTTATTTTAGTTAATTTTCGTCTCCATCTCCATCACTTTTTTTTTTTGTTTTCTTTGACAAAAAATGTAAAAATTATCATAAAATCAATTCGAACTTATTAAAAAATGTAAAGCGAGAAAGCACATGGTCACCGATAATATGATCATGTGCTTTCTCGCTTTACATACTGACAATATAACAATTAGCTAAGTATGAGAGGACAACTAACCACGTCCACCGTTCCACGTCTCTGGTTACTTCAAACATTAAAAGATTTTTGTATCTTCTTAGTTTTGATAGACAGTTGAACATAACTATACTGTGGTGAACGCGGAGGAGGATTAGTTCCATGATTATGTATAGGATCAGGACCTCCTGAAACCTTTCTCTCAACTCCAATCGAAGATGGTTCTTCATGATTATGTATAGGATCAGGACCTCCTGGAACCTTTCTCTCTACTCCAATCGAAGATGGTTCTTCATGATTATGTATAGGATCAGGACCTCCTGGAACCTTTCTCTCGACTCCAATCGAAGATGGTTCTTCATAATTATGTATAGGATCAGGACCTCCTGGAACCTTTCTCTCGACTCCAATCGAAGATGGTTCTTCATGATTATGTATAGGATCAGAACTTCCTGGAACCTTTCTCTCGACTCCAATCGAAGATGGTTCTTCACGAATAGCAGCCACTGACGATGCCATTAGAAACAAGATTAGCGTTATGGTTAATACCACACCCCTATTGGACACTTGCATCTTTTTTTCTCTTATTTTATTTTATTTGTTATGTTTAGTTGGTTACTTTTAATTCCTCCTTTTTCCTTTTTATAATGGATTTTTTTTTTTTTTTGCTAATTAAGGGAGCTTTCATAATAAGATATCATATAACTGTAATTAAGGGGAATCAAATCGAGTAATTATCGTTGCTAATGAATAGGCTATTGATTGATATATAACTTGATTTGCGTCCCTTAACTTATGGGATATAATTATACTAGTATATTCATAATTGCACCACCCAAAGAAAAAGAACTTTACGATCGAAAAGAAAAAGAAAAGAGAGGCTGTTCGTCATTGTTCGTCATTGCATTGATGGGCTCTTATAAGCTTCAATACAAAGTAACCTTGTAGTTGGACTAATAATATACGGCCCATTAACAATTAAGATATAGCCCATTTTGTGGAATTTTAGAAACGACGTCGTCACTCTCATTCATCATTCCCATCCTTCTGGGTTTTTCTTATTGCAAAGGTTTTTGTTTATTTTTAGTTAAATTCTCGTCTCCGTCTCCATCACTTTTTTGTTTTGTTTTCTTTAACAAAAAATGTAAAACTTATCATAAAATCAATTCGAACTTATCAAAAAGTGTTTGCGCGTAATTTCTTCTTTATATTTTTTTCCTTTTCTCACTGATTGTTTTACATTTGCATTTTTTTCCTGAGGTCGAAAAAATTAGGGTTTTTTTTTTTGTTGGGTTCTGTTAATGGCGACGACGACGACGACGCAGGGGCAACAAACGGCGATTGACACGGCGGTTCTTGATGATATAATCAAACGACTCACGGAGGTTCGGTTAGCTAGACCGGGAAAACAAGTCCAGCTCTCTGAAGCTGAAATCAAACAGCTCTGTACTACAGCTCGTGATATTTGTCTTCAGCAACCCAATTTGCTTGAACTTGAAGCACCCATCAAAATTTGTGGTATTGTTTCCATCTTTCCTAATTCGATTTTAAATGTCCAACCGAATTGAATTTTTAGGGTTCCTAATTTCGAATTTGTGTGTGAACTTAAATGGGTTTTGGGATAATGTTGTTTGATTGGTGTTCTGAAGAATCTGAAATTGAGAAATGTTTTGGCTTTTTGTGGATTGTGATTGAGTGGTTAGGCCTAGTTTAGCTTGTTGCTGGTATTGGAACTGTTGAAAACAACATTTTGATTATGAGATTGTTTCAGTATAGTGATTTGTGGTGTGAATGAACTTTTAATCAGGTGACATACATGGGCAGTATAGTGATTTGCTGAGGCTATTCGAGTACGGTGGTTTCCCTCCTAGTGCTAATTATCTGTTTCTGGGGGACTATGTGGACAGAGGCAAACAGAGTCTTGAAACAATATGTCTTTTACTTGCTTACAAGATCAAGTACCCTGGGAACTTTTTTCTACTAAGGGGCAACCACGAGTGTGCTTCTATCAATCGGATTTATGGGTTTTATGATGAATGTAAAAGGAGGTTTAATGTGAGGGTATGGAAGGTTTTCTCAGATTGCTTTAATTGTCTTCCTGTTGCGGCGCTTATAGATGACAAAATACTGTGTATGCACGGTGGACTTTCCCCTGAGCTTAATCATTTGGATGAGATTAGGAACTTGCCTCGTCCAACTATGATTCCGGACAATGGGTTGCTCTGTGATTTGCTTTGGTCTGATCCTGGTAAAGATGTTAAAGGATGGGGAGCGAATGATAGAGGGGTTTCGTACACTTTTGGTCCTGATAAAGTCTCTGAGTTTCTTACGAAACATGATCTTGACCTTGTGTGCCGTGCCCATCAGGTATATATATTTCGATTATGTCACTCTTTGATATTCTACTTCTGCTTTTGTGATGTTAAACAAGGGAGTTGAAATTTTTTGATGATGGCAGGTCGTGGAGGATGGCTATGAGTTCTTTGCTGATAGGCAACTCGTGACGGTGTTTTCAGCTCCTAACTACTGTGGCGAATTTGATAATGCTGGTGCGATGATGAGCGTCGACGAGAACCTTATGTGCTCATTTCAGATTTTGAAGCCTGCTGAAAAGAAGACCAAATTCATGATGTCCACAAAGATTTGATCCTTCCATTGAGGTTAGTCAATAGACTGTCTTTGGCAAAAACCAAAATGTAACAAGTGAATGAAAGGATTCTCTGTCAAAACTTTAATTTCCATGGGTCATTTCAGTTTTCCTTCTTTTCACAGATGGATTTGGCTATGCTTGAGGAATCGATATTGAAGATTTTGGCGTTAAAGTGTGTACTGATGATGGTAGTGAGAGCTCTTAGAAAGGAGCAAGACCTTAGTCTTCTAATCTTTCTTCCCCAAATTCACTCTGCATATTTTTACTTTTCTTCTTTTATGGGCTTTTTTTAGATGATTTTCTATCTGCCTGTTGAAAAGCACATAGTTGGTGTGTACATGCATATGATCGTTTCTTGGCACTAGGACACCAAATGAAATGATTGATTATTGAAAAATCAAATGTTAAGTAAGATGAGTTTTGTCTCTTAAGCAGGATATGAAAGTGAATGGACATAAGTACCGCATGTGGACATCTTCAATTAATCATCAGAAATAGAATGAGCATCTAAAATTAGACAAGAACAAGTTTCACACATGTTCATGTGAAGTAGAAGAAGAATGTGGGCTATTGAAATAAACCAAGAAATGGCCACTCGTTTTGGTATAATCGTATGTGAAGTGATATTGATATATGATCCGTTAGGTGGCCTCTGAAAATAGAATAGAATATAATAATTAGAGGGCATGAAATTGTATGATGTTCTTTGTTGTGGATGAGAAGTAAACACCGAAGCGATAAGCTCGTAAAAGTAACTTTTTTTTCCTGTTGCAAACGGGAACCAAAACCACATGTATCCAATTCCTTAGACATTTATTATGTCATTATCATATCTTGGAATATGTTCATATTCTTAGTCCATTTCCTCACTAGAAGTTGGACAACGTATCCTTTGATCATAGTATCCTCAAACATTTCCTACATAGTATTGTGACCATGTCATATTAGCCTCAACTTCCCATTGTACAATTATTATTTAGGCCTTCGTCTGTTTTAATTTCTACGTTTACATTTACATGTAGATTCCAAACAAAAACTTCTTTAAAATATAATATTATTTACTTTTTATAAACGTTTTCGTAAAATAAGAGTTAGACGTAAAGGACAGTTTTCAACCATTGCCTTTGGCATGCAAGTTTACAATAGACTGACGTAAACACAAACAAACACTTGAAAGATGATTGTATAAGTGTTATTGTCTAACCAAATTGTGCTTGAGCTGGACCTTACAAGTTTCATTGAACCAAGCATTTATTATACACATGTGTCTCACGTTTTCTTGACTTGTCACTTGAATCAAAACCGTATATGTAAAAACGAAGATGCAGCCAATATAGAAAAGAACTTCTTTTCTTATTAAGAATCACTTAAACAATCTTACAAGATATGTTTAATCAGATTTACACACAGTCAATACGATTTGCCACTGACCAATTCTTAATCTAACCAAAATCCCTAAGAACCCTAAAAGCTTTCACGCTTAGTTCTCTAAAATTCTTCTTGAACGGCCAAACAACATGTTTGTCCAATAATACAATATATAGGAACTCTCCTATGACCTACTTTCCTAAACAAGGATAAGTCCAAATCTATTAGCCAATATGATAATATCTTGTCCTCTAATTACCAAGCCTTCAAAAGTATTGCCACGTCATCCAATATCCGTGACTCCTCCAAGACGCGTAAACATATTCCAGAGTCCTACAACACAGCCTTGTAGCACCAGAACGTCTTCATGCTTTCATTCTCCCCCTTTTTATCTGAATGTGACAACTCAAGCTCCAGATGTGAATAGTACTATAATCTTTCAAAACCATAAGTCTCAGCTACATTCAGCTATGACATCACCATCATCACCAATATCACCATCTCATCAGTATACTCATGATCTATCGTAAAAATACATGATTCCATCATCAACTTTCTCAAGAATCACCAGAAAATGTATGCAACTTCATAATAGGGGAATAAGATTCTTATAAATTGATTGATAAGCATTTGCACTATGAAATGTTTGGATTTCAATCTTCTCTTCCAATTTTCCTCTTCTTCAGTCCTTTCCGGTCCCAACCTCCTTCATGAAATTTCTCTATAAATAGAGGCATCAAGCATTAACATGCACCGCAACATAACTTAAGAAACATAGAGTGATATAACCTTAAAGAAAAAAGAATTAAAAAGATTGTTCTATTGAGTGAGTGGGGGATGGCAATAGCTTTTCGTACCTTCCTTCTTCAGCTGCTACTCTTCTTCTTTGCTTCTTCTACGAAAGCAAACGACCCGCGAGAGGTGAGAAAAAGATTTGGACCTTTTTCTTTACACATTCCTCACACTAAATCCGAACCCGTTCTCGTGAATATATTTGTTAATTAAACAATTAATAATAGTAAGTCTCGTTTAATTGACATGCACTAATCAGAATCACTATATATTCCGTTTTGCTTTTATTTTCTTTTGTGCATCTTGCTTGACATACATACACATAGTCCTAGTAGTTTCCCATATCCAATGTTTCTACTTCTATTTTAGGACAATAATAGCATAAAGAATAATGTTTGGATTTTGACATATTAAAACTTCTTGCTTTGTATGGCACAGACATACCTTGTGCAGATGAAAGTTGGAGGGCATCGATATGGGTCAAGTTCCGGTCACCAGGAACTACTCGGCGAAGTTCTTGACGACGATAGGTTTTAATTTTGCCTTATATATTCGTTATAAGTCATATCGGTTTTGATGACATGTATAGGTCAAAATTCCCGGGAAAACTAATTAATTGTTTTGTATTTCAACACATGCAGCACCATAGAGGATGCATTTATCTACAGCTATAGTAAGAGTTTCACCGGTTTGGCAGCAAGACTCACACAAAGTGAATGTCAAAAGCTGAGGAGTAAGACCACGATTGCTTTATCACGTTTGCGTTTCGATTTATTTTATACATATGATCATTACAATATTATAACATGTAGAAAGAAAAAAAATATAGCCTACTAGCTAGCCTAGTGGTATATAGAGCTTAATTGATGTGTTGTAATAACGGAGGGATGATGTTAATGTTCGATGCAGGGAGGAGAGAAGTATTGGAAGTGTCACGTAGCAGAGACCTAAAGCTTCAAACGACAAGATCATGGGACTTCATGAATCTAACATTACAAGCTGAGCGAAACCCCGAGAATGAGAGTGATTTGGTGGTGGCTGTCATCGACACGGGCATCTGGCCTTACTCTGAGGTCTTCAGTAGCGACAGCCCTCCTCCTCCGGGTTGGGAAAACAAATGCGAGGATATCATTTGCAACAAGTACTATATACATTTATTAACCGTTCTCCTTTTCATTATATTATCTTTTAGTATCGATCTTGGTTTAGTACTACGTACTCATTATATAAACATTTAGTTATGATGAAAATAAAAATATTTTGTTTTTCTCAAGCTGACATGGTTATTAGGAATCTTGGAAGTGTGAGAATTAATCTTGTTACTGAAAACTACAATTGCAGCAAGATCGTTGGGGCTAGATCATACTACCCGAGCAAAGAAAAGTACAAGTGGATTGAAGAGAAATCGGTGATTGACGTGACGGGACACGGCACACACGTAGCCTCCATTGTTGCCGGTAGGAAAGTAGAGAAGGCGAGCTACTTTGGGCTAGCGGAAGGCACGATGAGAGGTGGTGTTCCCAACGCAAAGATCGCTGTTTACAAAACATGTTGGAATGTAATAAGATTAGATGATACAAAGGGTTCAGTTTGTCGAGAACATGATGTCGTGAAGGCAATAGATCAAGCGATCTTGGACAAGGTCGACATCATCTCGTTTTCTCAGGGGTTAAAATATACTCTGCTGCAAGAAGATAAAATCTCGTGGGCGTTCCTGAGAGCACTTAATAATGGAATTTTGACTTCAGCCGCCGCCGGGAACACTGGGAACTATTATAAGGTCGCCAATGGCGCACCTTGGGTCATGACGGTTGCAGCGAGCTTGAAAGATAGATTTTTCGAGACTAAGTTGGAGCTGGAAGGAGAAGATAAGCCAATTGTAGTAAGTAAAAAACAGATATGTTTCTTGACTCGCAAGTATCTCCCATTAGGCTTATTGATCACTTTCAAAATAGTCTCCCAATGAATTTATTTTGTTATGCAACCAGGTGTACGACACGATCAACACCTTTGAGACACAAGATTCTTTCTACCCACTTTTGAGAGAAAAAGCGCCCGCTGAATTAATAAGAAAACGTGAACTCATCGCTGAGTAAGTCCTCCTCATACGGGTTTGTTATGCAAATTGGTGCATATGCACATGATCTAATGGATATGTTTTTAAAAAAATAGAACATCAGTTTATATATGCTTTGAGTAAAATGGTATTTGCAAATGACTTCTCAATTGTAGGAGCAAAAGTCACCCAATCTCGTCTAACGATGAGAACGACGAAGGAAAAGATGTTATCTTCCCATTCTCAAAAATCAAACTCTTGGACAAAGTGATTAAAGAGAGAGCGAAAGGCGCAATCGTATTGGGAAAAAAACGTTATGACTTCAATGAGACGAAAAAGTTACAGTTTCCTATCGCTTCTATATTTTTGGACAAAGACAAGAAAGCTGAACTAGAGAAGTACTATAGAAAATATCCAAGGTAACGATTGTTTTTTTTTTCATGGTAACGATATTCATTACTAATCGTGATATAACTATCGCTTCTATATTAGTCATGACTAATCGTTTACTCCATAAAAAAAAATATGAATTTTGGTTTGTATTGATTCCTATATATATTACAGCAAACGTTCAGTCAAAATCCACAAGACGGAAGAAATTCCACGAGAAGAGGGATGGGTTCCAACTGTTGCTAAATTGTCATCAAAGGGTCCTAATTGTGACAAGTTCCTAGCAAACATTCTAAAGGTAAATTTTATTTTTCGTGTATCACAACCTCAACTTGATGATTGACCACTATAAAATAAAATGAGTATGGTTGGAATCTCATATGGAGTTTTGTTTTCAGCCCGATATAGCTGCTCCAGGGTTAGACATCATAGCAGGATGGCCTGAGAATGTGAATCTTACGTCAGACGTCCCCTCCAACGACTACCGCCATCTAAGATTCAACATAATGTCAGGAACTTCCATGGCTTGCCCTCACGCCACTGGACTTGCCTTGTACCTCAAGTCATTCACCAATTCTTGGTCTCCATCCGCTGTTAAATCAGCCCTCATGACCACTTGTATGTTCGAACACCAATCATATCTATCTATCTACTCATTCATCAGTCCATGGTGACTTAGTGTATCTATGTATGAGTGATATAAATAATTTGTATTCTTGTAGTATACTTTATTAGTATTGTTTTATTTTCTCTTTGCAGCCACGGAGATGATGGATGAGGGGAATGAGTTTGCATACGGGTCAGGTCACTTAAACGCTACAAAAGTCCTAGACCCGGGTTTGGTATACGAAACACATTACCAAGACTACATAGATTACATGTGCAAACAAGGTTACAACACAGAGAAGCTAAGATCAGACGCTGGAAGCGAGAAGATAGATTGCTCCAAGACAGAAATAGACCCCAAAGCCGACCTCAACTATCCAACCATGACGGCTCGAGTCCCCCTTGATGCCCCGTTCGAAGAAATCTTCCGTAGAACGGTCACCAACGTTTACGACGGAGAGTCCACTTACCGCGGAGAAATCAACTACCGAGGTGATAAGGACTTTGACAATATCATTGTGGATCCTCCACAGTTACAATTTAGTGAGTTGGGACAGACCAAGACTTTCACGGTGACTGTCACCGGAACATCGAAGCCGAATTGGGAGGCGGGGAAGGCGTTTATGACAAGGAACACGTGGCTCACGTGGACGGAGATCGATGGTTCTCGCAAAGTCAGGAGTCCCATTGTCATATACTCTGTTAAGGAACCCGAAGCTTGCAGTTTAATTCCCAAGACCTAAACATGCCACTCTGCACTATTTATTGAAGCCATACACAGTATAAGTTTATATATCTAGTTAACAAAAGACTATTCGAGTCTTAACTAATGATACCCGTTGATAACAAGTGTCGTGTACAATAAGTCATGATCCCTCCGTTGGTAAAAACCTAATAAATATACTACGAAATTATTATCTCTCACAAGACAAATTTGATTTCTGATATTACGTTTCAATATATTTTATATATTTAATTATTTTTATTTGAGGTGAAATTCTGTTTTTTATGCCATTAATTCACATAAAAAAAAACAATGGAACACTAATTTCAATATAGGGAAAAAACCTTAAAACGAAAGTTAATTCAAATAGAGTATAACTAAAACACAGTTTCAAAATATAAATGTTAATTATCATTTTTCATGCGAGTTAAGAAAAAAAAACTAAATATACTTTAATGTTCATATATAAACAAGTGACTTTGTATTTGTTTCTAATCTATATATACATTTTCAGAAACATTTATAGAATAAATCCTGGATTTCCAACTTATTTACAACTCTGCCACTGTCTTTAATATCTTCTATTACAATTATTCTTCTTGGGTCACACGATTTATTGATTACAAAAAACAATTGGGCCAAGCCCAGCCTCTATCGAAAGTTGTAACACTATACAGAACACGATTACACCTTCTCCTCTCACTCGTTTATTCTTAACAATTAAATGAGAAAGATTTTCTTGCCTTACAATCTTCTCCAAGAATTCTGTTTAAACTGCTTGATTTCCAAAAATCTGCTCCAACAATTACGCTACTCATATATCAATCAACCTAAACAAAATTAAATTTTAAAATATAACATATCCCCTAAAGATTCCATAAAAAACCAGAAAACAAGATTTTCTCTCTAATTATCGTCTCATCATATCTTCTTGATATCTTCACAAAAATTATTCTATGACCTAATCGGTTCTTTATAAATAATACCCACCTAAACGAAAATTAAACATAAGAAAACACATCAAAACATCACTCACATTATGGCTGCTACCTTTGCTTTCTTGAAAGACGTTCGCCCCTACAAAACCTCATGGAGGGCTCAAGTCAAGGTCATCCATTCATGGCGTCTAAATGGTGGTGAAACACTTGAGTTGGTGTTGTCAGACTCGATGGTAAGGTCTACTGTTTACGTTTTCGAAACATACAATTATTTTTTATTACTAATGCATCTTATGTCTTTCATTGATGCAGAGTAAAAAGATTCATGCATCTGTGAAGAAGGAATTGCTAAACAAATATGTCAATAGACTTCCTATTGGTAACTGGGTTTTTATTGAGACATTTGCACTCAGCTATGCAACTGGTCAATTCAGACCAACCACGCATCTGTACAAGATGTCATTTACCAATGGAACTATGGTCATGGACAGTGACCCTGTTTCTGATGCTAGCTTCCTTACCTTAACTAAGATCAAATAAATGATGAATATAAATAAGGTGGGTCAAACCGGAGCAAAAGAAACAGTTATATAAGATCAGATAAAGAAGCACAGTTTTTGTTTTAACTTGATTTTTGCTCTAACCTTATTCCAACTACCAACTTGAAATCGTCCTCGAGAGATCGTTAGATATAACTCTGGAAGTTGAACTTTAACAGTAGGGCCAAATGAGCCTGAATCAGAACAGTATTAGTAGTATCACATATCAAGATTGTGAGAGAAGAAAATGGAAAGATACAAAACTATCAAACTCACAGAGATGAATCCATGACGCAGAGTGAAGTACTCGGTTCTTCTCACATATACAAATAACTGCCTTAGTAAGCATCCCTGTAACCAAAAGAGCAAAAATCAATCAAATGAGGAAAGTTTTGATGCATTTTTATAAGAGATGAAGATTGAGAGAAATGGTATCTTTACGACGTAAAAGAAGAAAGTAATGGTTGTCCAGAAACTTATATGTTCTCTCACAAAAGAAGTCTCATGAGTGAGTCTAAGTCTTGAATGATCTACACCACACAAAACAAATGTCAGTCTGTAAAATTAGAACAAAACATTCAAAAGAGAATCTTTTTTTTTTTTTTTTTTTTGAGCAAATCATTCAAAAGAGAATCTTATGAAACAAAGTACCAATAGAAAACTCATAGTCAATAATGCGTGACATAATATTTCTTTCTCCCACTGTCAGAACATCCACGAATCTGCCACAACAGCCAATCCAAAATATTGTTTAATTCACTCAATCAAACACATTTGCATATCAGAAATAGATTTTATCGCATACCTTGAGTCTGCTAAGCATCATGGTGATTAAACTATAGAAGATATGAGAGATGGCGAAGAAGAACACCAAGATGTAAATTTGGTGCAAGCCTTTGAATGTTATGAGTGGGTCGTCATTCGAGTTCCTCATATTCACCAAAAAAAATCACAAAATTAGGACAAACATAAATTTCAATATAAACCTCAATATTTGACTATGTAAACATGAATTGAAAAAAAAAATCAAAAACGATTTAGATTCAGATTCAGATTCTAACCTACATATAGAAGACCCATATTCGTTTGTAGATTTTCAAGCTCTACTAAAACGCTGGAATCAGACATAAAAGAAGAAGATTAGCAGGAATCGTAACAATTTTTGAGCTATTATCAGAAATAGAAATAATTGATCAGAATCTAAACATTGTTTACGAGATTACCTCACTTATCAATTGAAGAAGACATCGGTAAGTCGATTAATCTCGATAAATGATGGATCTTACTCTGGGTTTTCATAATTGGAAAATATATGTTGTCTGATCCATCATCTTCTGAATCTGATCTATGTTGTCAAATCGACTTTTCTCTCGAGACAACCATTTTTTTTTTGTTTTACGTTTTTCTTTTGTTGTTGTCTTTTTTTTTTTCTGGCCATAATAAATTGTTGTCGGTAAATGTTTACAATCTCTGAATGGGCCTGGACATTAATAAAACCCATCAAGTTTAATTGTTTGGATTAAAGTATTCTGGTCCATTATTATTTTCTTTAATGATTGACAAAAAACAATTCAACAAATATTGCAAAATATAACAGATATTTATATGAACAAAAAAAAATAATTCCCACAAATAAAAATTGGATGTCAAATTAAGGTCAACTCATCTATTTATTTTAAACAACAGTATCAAAATTATATTTAATATACATTATAAATACAAATACAAAATACAAAGAATCAAAATTAAACTAATAGTTAATCCAATGGAATCATATGACCAACAATATTATATTCACCCATTAACCTGCGGTCGCAAAATCGATACAGACAATCAAAATTACACAATATATTAGATTTTATAAATTTTAAAACTTAAAAATATAAAACAAATTATTTACATATATAGACAAATAAATTATTCATTTATTTTATATGTTTTTAAACAGAAAAAATTGATCCGCGGTGTACCGCAGGTATAAATATAGTTCATAATTGAAAATGGGAAGTTAAAAAGTGAAAAACAACGCTCAGAAGGGAGTCTAATTAATAACAAATGCCGTTATAAACGCTAGCTCACAATATGTTATAGAACTTATATAGCTAACGCAATTTTGGCCTAACGTTTTCATTGCTCAACTCTATTTAGAATTATAGTTACAGTATATTTTATTCCATCCAAATTTCAAGTCTGCTTTATTATATCTCTCAATATATTTCTTAGCTATTTTATTGAAATGGTTTCCCAAATGTTCTTGATTTTCTTAGCAATTTCAGTTTCCGTCGTATGTGCGGGTAGAACATTGGGGCCATCTCCCCACAATACGCTAATGAAGGTACTTCTTTTAGTTTTAATTATTCATATGATTTTTCTCTAAATCTAATGTTCCTCAAAGGCAAAGCATAAATATTTTATCGAATGTAATACACAGATTTATGTTGTCCATGTTGATTTTGGATCGTATCATGGTGACTGTAAGCAATACCAACAACTTCTCAAGAAGGTGGTTCACGGAAGGTAATTAGAAATTTCTAATGAGTAGATTAATAGAAAACGAAAAAAAAAAGAAATGATTTGAAGATGTATTAGCAAAAACATAATCCAAAACAAATAATAAAATGTGATAGGGGGAAATAAGGCTGCATCCAAGATGATATAATAATGAAGATAGAGTTTGCATAAAAAAAAAAAAAAAAAAAGTTAGTCAAACAACATTCAAAATGTTTGGTTTTGACAATTTTTTTTTTTTTTTTTCATCAGGTCACCAGAAGATGCTTTTGTATATTGCTACAAGGAAGTCATGAGTGGGTTTGCAGCAGAACTCACCCATGAAGAGGCTGAGAAATTAAAAGGTACGTTTGTTCAACAAAGAAACGAAAAATATACATTTTACTTAATGCAAAAAAACACACACACACATTAAAACCGAGTTTTGATTGTTCTGCTAGTACTGCTGGTTGTGACCAATCTCTGATTACAGATCCAACCAAAATTATGTCGTACTAACAAATTGTAAAAGTGAACAACCAAAATTATAATTGTAAGTTCTAAATGTTTTCTATTTATCCTATATAATTGTGTGCAGGTGAGCAAGGGATTAATGGTATAGATGAAGAAATTATATACTCCATAGACGTCGAACCCTCTAGCCGTCATAGGTTGTTGCCGAATCATATATATAAAAGTAGAGTTTCAGTCTCTTCTTATTGGTCCACTTGGCAATGCAAGTTTTAACAAAAAAAAATTATATTAAAACACAAATTTAAAACAATTAATTTTCACATTTTACTCACATAATATAAAACTGAAATCTTTATAGCTTCTCCCTATAAATTATGCATTAACTTTATTTCTCCACTAAGTTGTATTAATCAATTGTATTAAAACAAAACAATAAATTAGAATTGTAACTTTCATTTTTCTAAATGTAATTTTTCATCATTTCTCTTCCTATAAATACTCATTATCTTATTCTCTTAGTCTATCACTCTTTCATTCTCTCATCTTCTTCCACTACTCTCAAATCTCTTTTTTGTTTTGTTTTGTTTTGTTTTGTATTTTTTTTTGTTATTGTTGTTGTATGGGTTATAAAAAATCAAATCAAATATCATTGTAAAAGCTTAGTTTTAGAGTTTGTATGATATATATATCTTATATATTTATTTTAATCTTTTAAAATGTTTATCTCCATTTTCTATTTTATATTAACATCTTATCAGTCATTATTTTCATACATCAATATTCACCACACAATAAAATCATAAAGTTGAAATGATCCATATGTAATTATCTATTATGTCTCTGGTTATCTCACACATTCATGTATCATTTTAAATAATTTATAAAGATCAATATAATATTTAAAGATCAATATAATTATCCATTTATCCATTTATAAAGACTATTTTGTTTTGTGATCCAATTGTTAAATCTGCAGAGATCAATATAATATATATTTTTTTTTATGATTTGAGGTTTTTGAAAACAAAAAGAACATAATTAAACAATTGTTTTTTTTGTGTCTTTAATCAAAATAAAAAATGATCCAAAAAACAAAACATATTCAACTGGAACTTAAATATAAAAATAAAATATAATTTTAAAAATATAATTTCACTAAATTCTCTAAAGATGAAACCATTAGTATGAAATCTAGCACTATAAAATTAAATTGATGAATAAAAACCAAAAAAAATATAAGTTATCCTTGGGATTTTAAAAATTATTGAGATTGAAGAATTCATATAACTTTATAAGAAAACTAATTTAGTTTGTCACTTAAAAAGTAATATTTTTATTTTGAATTATTATGTGTAAGTGTTGAGTTTATATCAACAAACAACCAAATCATGTGAATTTTGATTCAGCCACTTGGTATTACTTTTATTTTATGTTATAAAAAAATTAAAATATTTATTTATAATTAAAGACATGTAACTCCATTTAACTCAAATGTAACTCCTATCCAATAATTGTACATTAATTCATTCCTCCTACTAACTTATTATCTTTCAAGAGAAATTATTTTTGGTTAAATTTTAATATTTTTTAATTATTTTGGTTGGCTAAACTTATATTCATATTTTGGTTGGCTAAATTAATATATTTCTCACGTAAAATTATTGTTTATAATATATTTCTCATTTCAAAGTTTAAAGCAATATATCATATATATATAAAAGTAAGGTTTTGGTCTCTCCTTATTGGTTGATTTTTATTTAATGTTTTCTATTTTTTTTTTTTTGCTTTCTAATTTCTTTAAACAATATTTAAGACCCAATAAACCCAAAACATTTAACTCACACATTAAAATAAAATTATAACTGAAAATAAAATAAATTATGCATTAATCACTTTAAAGGCATAAGAGGTCAAAAATAACTTCTATCCAATAATTCCACACATTCCTCCCACAAATAATATATATATATATATATATATATGTTCAATATTATATTTAAATATCAAAGAATTTTTTAGTTAGCTAAATTTATAGTCACATATATACAATATATATACATAAGAATCTATATTACTTATTAACACCATAATTCGACCCATTATTTGCTTAACTCAAAATTGGTTTCAAAGCCAACTAAAGAAAAACATAAACGATCTTATTGATATTAGACCAAAACATGGACATACAAACATAATCACTTACACGGAAAATAATTACTTTTAAAAAATAACTTATTATTGCAACATCAACGTATGAAGGGTTTACATAAGCAGTTAATCAGAAATCTAAAATACAATAAATGTATTGGGAACAATATCAGTCAATGATAAGATTAGATCTTCCAAAGCAAGAAACAACATCCTCATAATTCATAAAAAATAAACGCAACAATTGTACACATCTAAACGAAATGATATAAACATATAGTGTATTAATACAAGTGACTGCGAAGCCTATATATGCCTAATTAAAACGAAATAATACAAAAGAGAAAAAGAAATAGACCAAAAAAACAAGAAAGTGCCAACTACACCACAACCCACGCGTTGCGTGGGGAAGCACCTAATGATATTAAAAACTAGTTAGTTAAATTTGTAAGGGTTCTTCTTTTGGTTCGGTTAATTACACTTGTAAGGTTAACTTGAAATCTTGGAAAGAACTATATAAACAGAATATGATTTGATATGAATGCATTACAAAGAACTAAAATTCAGTCGGTCCAGATCTGTTGGATACTAAAGCCTAACTCTAAACAGATCTGAAGCTTATTTCATTTAAAACGTTTGCCATAATTAATAGCCCAGTCGGTCAAGATGATTTCGTTAAAAATGTAAAATAAATAAAAAATTGGTCAATGAACACATAAACATAGATGTTCTTCAATTTCATTCCCTTTTACCCATGAAAATGAAGAAAGAAAACAATTACAGATATATTTACAAAATTTACTTAACTAGAGCTGTGAATTATTTAGGCTAAAAAATTTACCCATAATTTACTTAATTAGAGCTGTCCCAAGTCCAAAGTCCCAAGTACCAACCCTATTATTCTATCCATATAATCAACTAGAAAATGAACTCCATTTTACAAATGCAATCTTGTCAAATGTTTGAATTTGAATACACGTATAGGATTCCTTTTCTGGATAAGAAAAAAGGAGCAAGTGCTTCTTGTTGAGCTTTAGGGAAACACAAAGAACACTAAAGTTTTGTCATCTCTTTTTTGTTTTATACTGTTTAGGTCTTGTTATCTGGTAATTTTGTGTTTTCTTAAATTTCTGTATATTTCGATATACACATTTATTCTGTATATTATATTTCTTCTTTATTACATCAATTCGACTCTAAGATAATTTAACGGATAAAATAGATGAGAAAGCTGTGATTGTAATTTGTTTACACATTATGCCATTATGGCATCATCCTTTGAAAGCAAGTAGGCTTGTTAATTATTAACACTTAAAGATCAAGATATACATGATATATCATATATATATATATATATATATATATATGTGTGTGTGTTTTGAATGTGTTCTTTATTCATGGAGAAATCGGGATCATCTAGGTCAAATGTTCAGTTTCAATATGTTCTTTATTTATGAGTTAGCTCGTTCACAAGTTTGTATACCCTTTTTATCAAAAAAAAAAAAAAAAAAGGTTGTGTACCAACAAAATATGAAAATGCAGATAAACTAGGCAAGACAAATAATTCATGCAACCTAAAAAAAAAACGTCTAACATAGATATCAAAATTAAAAACATTTTGAAACAAAAGACAGGTTTCTAACTTGTAAATTGAGAATATCAACTTACTATTCATTCTCTATCAACCAGCCAAAATAATATATGCGCAAAAGATACCCACGTCCGAATCCTACTTATTACGGCAATAACTGTGTGCAATGTATCTAAACATCCTAACCCATGTGAGAAAATATGCAATGTCAACTAAGCACACAAAGCATAATAAAAGATCCAAACGGTATATATGATCCAAGGTTGGGGAGCAGAGAGCATTTGTAGCTAAGAGCTTCTTTAACCCTCAAGCTATGGCTCTCATTGACTGATAATGGATCTAATCCCTCTTTTCAAAAGGCTGCCGCTCTCTCATCTTTAATCCCTATCTCTATCTCTATGTCTTTTTGACATTCTTGATGTCAATGGTGTCCATTAGTTGAAAAAGTTACAAATGGATGATATGTGATGATGATGGTGAACATGTCATAAGCTCCTCAAGCCCCATGAAGGACACGTCTCATCCCATTCAATCTTTCTTTTTTACATTTTTCCTTCTTTTTTTTTTGCAGTCGAATTATTCCTTGCGTAAGAGTAGCGTATACCAATTAATGGTTTATACTTCGATTTAATTTACATTGTACTGAAAATTCTAAGTGTTTGTTAGATACTGATACAACGGATCATGCATGCGCTGTATATATGCAGATATTGTTTTAAAAGGCATAGAGTCAAACAAACAATTATAATAAAAACGAATATTAGGACAAATACCCATCACACGTATTGACATTATGTTCGATCGGTTAAGTTCCGTTCAATAGATTCACAAAACGTTTCTTCTTCGTATGGCCTAATTATTGGGTTTTTTCTCGTAGCGTTAAATGCTATGACTTAGGCTTTATGACGAGTATATGTAGAAGAACTCACTTTTCGTTCGCCTTAGGCTTCCTCAACCTTAATTAAGCACAGCTCATATTTTGTATTCCTTTTTCAGTTAAACATCATCTTCTGAGAACAATAAACCGGTAGTGCGAAATGTATTTCTAATTTTATATCTTTTTAGATTTAAAGATTTAGTTTCATAATCTCTTCAATATAAAAAAAAATTCAATGTACGTTTGTAAATTCCAAAAGATCTGATACAAACACTAAAAATTGTGTTTTCATAAGTGCAAATGCAAATGTAAGTACTACAGGAAAACCATATATAGGAAGTTTCCTAGTCAACCCAAAGCCTCAATTTGATTATCACACCCATGAAATTTGTTATTGTATATATTGCATTTGAGAGTTCAGACTGATTTTGATTTAAGACAAGATAGAATTACTTTGTCTTATATTGTCATGCGGAAGATTCAGACTGGAAAGTTTTGTAAAATTTGGGATTTTCTAGTTTTAATTAAAGGACACGATAATTGTGTTTAAGATTACAAAATGAATAAATTAGCCTTACTAATATTCAAATTGGCGATTAAAAACCATCAATATTGGTGTCTACCCCTTAACATAATTAGCAAAGTTTTCTGTACGAATTTTTATTTTATGTATACAGCCACTCAGCAAGTGTCTTGATTGGCGATTAATTGGTTGATTAGTCCGATCGATAATCAAAAAAATTTTAATGTCAATCATAAAATGCTTCCAGAAATGGAAACTCTTTTATAGCACGGGATTACCAAAACGAAATTAGAATAATTCAAAGCTGTACAAGTGGTTAACAATGTCTATAAATAAGCTCATAGGAGAGTGAGTAAGTTCCATACCTTCCCAACACAAATAACTTCTCAAGGTAATTTCTCGCTTCTTGCCTTTATCTACTTTATCATTTGAACATATATCAGTTAGCTACAAAGAACTAATCCTTTAACATATAAACACATTAGTACGCACACACACAAACAAAAAAGTTAAAAAAGAGCTTGCGGTGATGGACAAGAAAAAGTCAGTTTCTGGTTCCTCTTCATCTTCTTCATCTTTGGATCATCTTTTCGGTCCAAGAGTCTCCCCTTCGTCTTCTTCATCATCAACAACAGGATTGTTCAATTCTATTTTCCCACCAACCTCAACGGTATGAATCAGTATCATCATCATCATCGTCTTCATCATTCTAAAAGATACACATCGTGAAAGTTTTACTTTGTTCTCAACTCAAGGAGACGCAAGCAAACTTGGCAAGTCGAAATGGAGCTGCCAAATATCAACCTACAAATTTGGGGATTCCAAGTGAGTTTACTCTAGTTAAGAGTTTTGGACGTGTTAGTCCTTTTAAATAAAATTACTCTTTTATAACAAAAAAAATAAAATTAATCTACTTCACACAACGCTTAGCTATTAAAAGTGAGAAATGTGGATAATGGGTACAGATGAGAGAGGAGAAAGGAGCAAAAATAAGGAGAGAAAGAGTTACCAAAATGAAGAAACACAACCACCATGCAACTTGAGCTCGTCCATATACTATGGAGGCCAAGATAACTATTCCTCTTCAACTACCAACCCTGATGCTGTAAGTCCCCCACTTTCATTACCACAATATTTTTGTTGCATATCGACAAAAACACTAGAACTCGGATTAGGTTTCCAAGCAGAGAATTCACATAATAGAAGAAAAAATGCGTTTTCAAAACGGAAGTGGCCTATATGAGCTATATACGTTTTGTCATATAGTATATATTCATTTGGATATAATATATCTAACTCTACATCTACTTTTGCAAATGCCCCATAGTATTAATTAACTCTAATAAACTAGCTAATTCTGAATTATACAGTATAAGAAAGATGGAGAGGAAGGCGATTCTGAAAGTGCTCCAAGAGGAAACTGGTGGGATGGTAAAACAACAAACATTTTTTCTATTATATAAATGCAGTCTCTCATTCTTTCTTTTTTTATATATACTAATATTACATGATTGATCGTTTCTATATACATATCTTTTAAATCAAAATATGCAGGATCGCTTTATTACTAATTAGCAAACCCTAGCTGATGAAGCACGATCGATAACGGCTTAAGTGGTAAGGTACATATAAGCATATATAAACATCATAGATACATGCGCATGCCTCACCGGTTTTCCAATTAGTAATATCTCTTTGATACCGTTCACTCGCAGGGACCTTAATTAAGTGAATATGGAAGTTGACGTCTCCAAATATATTATATCTACAAATGTAAACAAAAAAATTGTAAAAGTATATATACATGTCTTAAAAAAAAAAAACATAAGAAAGAGAAAGTAACAAAAAAGAAAAAAAAAAAAAAAAAAAAAAAAAAAAAAAGAGAGAGTGTATATCTAAATGTATAAGACTAAGATGAAATCAATGTCTATATAAAAGGGGCTTTGAGATGTTGGTTCTTTATGTTTCGACAAAGGCAACAAGTTTAGGCAAGTCTCATTGTAATGAAGTCGACGTCTGTCCAAAAGTCTTTGTATTAAAAAGTTGAAATGTATATCCAATATCATGCTGTTTCGTATGTAACTATTTTATATCATATAAATATAAAAGTATTAAAATATGGCAAAGAACAAGAAGAAAACCAAAGGAATGCAAAGTCCAATAGTACGAAATCAAACATTGCTAAGCAAAGCGAAGGACAATGACGTCAAAACGTTTATAAGGACAGCCTCAGCGACGGCCCAATAGTCTATGTTGGGCCTCAGGTTAAAAAAGGAAGAAGGAGAAAAAATTTCAAAAACGCCGTTGCCGGAGATCGAACCCGGGTCACCCGCGTGACAGGCGGGAATACTTACCACTATACTACAACGACTTCGTTAACTGGACTCAATAAAATACTTTATGTCTTAAAAGATAATGTAACTAAGAGAAGAAAAGGACATATTGTATTGGAAAATGTTAAGAGTGAAAATTTAGAAATTCATCAAAATCAAAATTTTTGAATCGTTAGCGAAATATTTATTTTGTAAATAAAATAGAACTTTTAAACAATAATATTACAAATAACTCACTTCATAAGTTTTTGTTTGTATACTTTTTTAAAAACCGTTCACAAGATAAAATACAGACTCTCACTTAAGAAGATGTATGTATCTATAAAGAAGCTTATACAGTTTGATAGGGCCTAAGACAAACTGTTATGCTACATCTGACGTTATCAACATGTGGAAACAAGGGTGAAGAAGAGAGGGCAAGGGAAACGATGAAGAAGAATACGATGCTCTGATTTTAGTTCAACTTATTGATTTTGGAAAGTTTTTTTAGGCCACATAACTGGACAAGGTACGTTTATCTCATATGTTCAGTACAAATAATCTTATGCTATTTCAATCGCAATCTCAATGTGACTAATTGTATATTTGGACGACTGTTATGATGTTATACAAACCTTGTTTCAAAATCGTTGTATATGTACATGTCATCTTTACTATGTGACTGTCACATCATTGTCATTTAACTACTTAACTTTATTTTATTTTATTACCTTCCTAATTAACTAATGAAAAGTTAGTTTTATTTGATAAAAACATTTTACACGTAGTTGTTAATTATGTGGGATCCTGTTCTATCAAGCTGTGCATATGAAAACTAGAATGTGTCGAAAATACATGGATTTTGCTCCTATTGGATCCCACCATACTAAGTTGCGTAGGTAAAAAAGTATGTTTCTGGAGATTCAAGTGTAGAGAAAAAATTTTAATCGTTACGAACCATAATGCCAAACATGCAAACACAAGAAACTAAAATGAAAACAAAGAGACTCTTCCGAACAAGATTCATGTTTCCGAGGCTTTGACCATTGACGGTTCAATTATAGTGCTATTGCTATGCTAAGCAGAAAAAAAATGTCTATGTCTCACGTGCCGCACTCGTGTGTAACGGTGTACAGCCCACACATGCTTTGCGATAAACAGTTGGCGTCGCACGTGCTATAGCATTAGCAAAACCGAGTGAACGAGAAAGAATCATTCCTTTTGCATGTGGCGGGAGATATTTTTTTGGGCCATCGTCTTTGCTTTGAGAGTTTCTAAACTCAAAAGAATCCATGCCATGTTTTATCCTTTTGTTATTTTATTACTTCATTGATTGTTTTAAACGACTACATAGATTATAGTGTTTTATATAGTTGTATTCAGTTGTTTTGTAAAATCAAAATGAGGATTGATTGGACATGTTGTTGGAAATAAATCTATACCTATAGTTTTGTGATGATATCTCAACTCTATAATATGGTGATCATTTAGATTTTTTTTTGTAGTTTGTTTTATTATTGGAAAAGATTAAAGTTGCTTTTAGTTCGTCGGTCGTCATTAGATCTAGTGGAAACTGGATCGTAGATTCATTTAATTCTTTTGAGAATTTTAAGATCATGCCAAAGCCGACTGCTGATATCATATTTCATTTAGCTTTTCATACTTTTTAATAGAAAGCAAGTAGACTGTAGACACAAGTGTGTATATTGATATTATTCATTAGTGATTAATCTTTTCATCTAAGTAAACAAAAATCTATTGATATCATATTTGCATATATATTAGACGAATGTCTCATATCGTAGAAAGAAAGAAAAAATAATTAAAAACATATTTTTTTTTTAAAAGCAGTGTGGAAAGAAGTTGATAACTTGAGGTTCACGAGATCGATAAGTAGATGAACGTTGGAACAGCTAAATCCACGTAAAAGAAGACGAAGCATATGATTAAAATTTGGTCAGTTAAGATTCTCCATCCTATGCAACTATCCTAATACAATATAATTGATCTGTCTCCCTCCCAAACTCGTTCAAAATATTTCTGCTGACTTGTAATCTAACCATTTATTTTGAATCTGAGTTGGATTGTCTCTAAAGCTCTAGATTTTGAACCGGGCAAATTTTAAAGGTTAGCAAATCAACTAACTTTTAAAAGAAAATGGTAGATTTAAAATGGAATACTAAAATAAATAAATAAAAACAAATTAATTCACATTCTACTATCATCATGAGAATTTTGTTTGGTTACAAATAAAATCACTTCATACGAATTACTAATCTTATACTACAATTTCTGTAAATACAGTTCACTTTGATCATGTGTAATCCTTTATAGAAATACAAATAAAAATCACTTCATAGTATCAGACTATCAGTAGGCTTATTAGTTATTATAAATACTTACATAGGGTTCCCCCTTATAATAATATGAGGGAGACTTCACATTTTGAAATTGAAATAGACGGTTGATATCTTCCTGTCACTATTTATCCATCCCAAAGACAGAGAGCTTTCGGCGGGAAATTCGAAATGACATTTGCAGATTTTGTTGTTTTTTTCTTCTCTTGTTAGTCCACACCACTTATATCTCTCTTTTCTTTTTTCTTTTTGGGTTTATTATCTCATCCTACTACATATCACTCAGTTTAAAAATATTCGAGGATACGCTAAAATTTACCCCCAAGGCCCCAACCATTCATTAATTTTACAAGAGGAAAATAAAATAAAAAAAGATGTTTTGGTTTGTAAAATGTTTTTGTTGGATGGGAATGAAGGCAGAGACAGAGAGAAAGACAGGCTTCTTCTGTAAAGCATTTGCTGGCAGACACACAAACCCCACCCCTTCTCTTTGCTCTTCCTCTCTCTCACTCTCTCTTCCTAAGCGCGTGCGTACATATATTTTTATCAATCACTTCCATAATAAACTCTCTTAACTTTGCCCATCACTTATTATTTTCGATCCATCTTCTATAGTACTATTAAAACTCTCTCATTTAGTCATTAACCCATAATTGGTTGTTTATATAGTATATACCAAGTCTGATAATTCCCGTCGTAAATTACGGGATTAAAACTGGATTCCACCTCACAATCAACTTTTTTGTTGTTGTTGTTGTCGTTGTTATCAGAAAGACCAGCTTATAAAAGCATTAACGAAGTTAATAATGTTGGGGGGATGCTCTTAATATCTGGATAATATATATAGTAAAGTTTTGTCGACAATATGAGAGTAGACTCCGGAGACAAGAGAAGCCAACTAGGAGGGTTGGGGCACAATATTTGGAGTAACTAGAGACATTATACATTAGTATTAAAACATAGTAATAGAGTTGATTCGCTTTAAAGTATACTATAAACAAAATAGAATAGTGTATTGGTTATGTTTTATTCTTGGTTTTGATATTCTAAAGAGGAAGAGAAGAAGATCTGTTCCCGCTACTTCTCACTTTTGACTTAACGGTGCTGTCCTTTTCAGCAGGTAAGCACATCTACCCCCACCCACCATCTCTTTTTTTCTCACTTCCTTTTTTTTTTTTTTTGTAGCCCTAAAAATTATTCCAAGGCGGGAAAATTGTAGTGTATAAACCGGTTTAGAATCCGTCAGTTAACGTCTGTTATCACGGCTCGTTTGTTATGAAGGAATGAACTCTGACGGAAGAGAGACGGACTGTTAAAAATCCGTTACGTCAGAGACGGAGAGAGGGACGGATGATGATGACTACTGAATCGTTCTGAATTGCCCACCTCAGTCTTTTTATTCAAATTTTTCCCTGAGTAGTCACGAGATCTCTATGAGACATCCTCCTCTTTTTTTTTTTTCTTTTTTGTAAATAATAAAAGAGTTAAAAACCCTACTAGTAAGTAAACTAACAAAATAGGGGTCTTTCAATGGTTACCAGAAAAAACAGAACAGTCTTTTGGTTTTTAAACCTTTGAAACCTAGTTTGTGACCCTTCTTCATCTTTTTTAGTTGGTTATATAATTAGCTCTGTAATTGTACTTCTTACTATAATTAATTCCCGTCTCATAAATAGTACTAGTTCTAAAAAGGAGCCTGATTATAATTAGCAGTATTAATGTGGGAAAGGAGATGATTAGAAATTTAGAATGATGAGAGAAGGATTTGCATGAGAGAGGCAAAAGATGTGGAAGGGAAGGCGTGATTATCAAGTGTTCTTTAGTTGCTTTTTCATTTGCCCACACTAATATTTTTAGTCTAGGACTAGTAGTCCTAATTCCTAAAAGACTGAGATTTTGTTTTATTGTTTTTATTAACTACTACTACTACTAATAAACATTAATAGAATAGAAGACATTGGAGCTGTAAAAATGACAACTTGTTGATTTTTGGGATTAAGTGGGTTCCACCCTGTATTTTCTCATGCCCTTTCACATTTCCTCATTACTATCTATAAAAATATTATTAGAACCAAAGACAACACGACGAGATATTTGCAACAGTCTCAATTTTTTTTTCTTTTGCAAATTTAAACTATTTATTAATAACCTCAATTTTTTTGAATCCAAATGATAGTACATACATCAAGTATATTGGTTTTTTTTTTTTTATAACAAATGTACTACTAATACAGAGTAGTATCTTTTTTATAAAATACAAAAGTACACAATATTGTTTCTTTTGGTTTCCAAGGCAAATTAGTTAAAAAAAAGACCAAAAGGAAATAGATTTTGATTTTCGTCCATCACGCATTAATTACGGATAATAATTATATTTAGAAAAAAAAAAAAAAGCAGAAGTGAGAAAAATTAAAGTGCTTTTGAGCTGTCTCATAGAAACCCTGAAGAAACCTTAATAAAAGCAACCATGTCTTCAACATTCTCCATCTTCCTCCTCACTTAACTCCCATATACACTAGTTCACACCTCAACCTACTCTCTCTCTCCTCTGCCTCTTCTTCTTCTTCTTCTTCTTCTGCTTCTATGTCTCGTCCTCTCCCACCTCCTTATCTCTCCGTCAACCTTCCTATCATGGAGAAAGCTCCTACTCCCGAGTTAACCCCTACTCGACTCGGTTTCCCTAACGAGTTCCCTTACGAGTTCGACTCTCCTTCCTTCTCCCCTGGTTTCACTTCTCCCGGTGACTCCACTGAGACTGAAGACGAGAGCAGTGACGACGAGGAAGACTTCCTCGCTGGTTTAACTCGCCGACTCGCTCCTTCTACTCACCGTCTTACGCCTCCTCCTCTCTTCAAGACTCAGGTAAGAAACACAACACAAAGATCTCTCTTCTTTCTCATCTACACACTCGAAGCTTACTGACTTTGCTCTACTCTGTAGGAGAAACGTCAAGCCGCAGCTACTTCCCCTCAGTCAACACTGAGTGGACTCGGAAGCTTTTCAAACTCTGGAAGCAGAAGTCCTATCCTTCCTTCCCCACCGGCTCCTACGTCATCATCATCACGTAGAGACAATGCCTGGGATGTGATCTCTGCAGCTGCTGGAGAAGTTGCTAGACTCAAACTCGGAAGCTATAATAATGAGCCTCATCATCTTCCTCTTCAAACCCCTGAGTCACTACTCCGCCGTCAAAACGCTGCGATTCTTGCTGAACTCCAGCACCAGCGTCTCGTTGACCATTTGTGGCTCTGTTCTCAGTCAAGAATCTCGAAGAGAGTAGTTCAAGAGGATGTCCTGTTCGAGAACCCGAGATACGCAAGACAGAACATCAATGCTTTGTCTAACCCTACTTGGCTGCCACCGCAACACGCCGTAGCTCCCCTGAAGCGTCCTTCTGCCGGTACCGGAGTTTTCCTTCCCCGGCAATACCCAATAACAACCACTCCTCCTTCCAATTCTCAGAAGAAACCAGGTATGATGTTCTAAAGATTCTCTTTTGTAATAAGTCTTGATGTGTCAGAAAGTGTCTAATTTTTGTTTTTTTCAAATCTGTACTAGTGACCTCTCCAGCTGTGTTGCAATCAAAAGTCAATCACCACAATCTCAACTTTGATGAGTTCAACAATGTTGTTGGGTCTAGGCGTAGCCAGTTCGATTATGGTAATTACCCTTAATTACTACTACACTAACCTTTTGGATGAAGCAAAGTAAACAGAGCTTTTAAACTAACTATGACTGTATTTATGATTTGAAACAGAGTGCATGTTGGCGAGAAGTGCACTACTTGCTCGTCAGGGAAGTTTCAGAGGAGTTAGCGGGGGTTGTCTGAATCAAGAAAGACGTCTTCCACAGGATTGGATGTATTGAACTACTGATGATTGGGTTTAAACTGGGATTGTTTTGGTCTGAAAGGAGTACTTAGTGTAGAAGTGGTTTGGGTGTAGGTTATAATGTTATGATTAGTAGTAATAAGGGATATGATAATGATGAAGAATAAAATTAGGGGATATTATTACAAGTGTGTTACATTAATGTATTTTTAGTTACGAAGACAAAGCTCTCTGTAATTTTTTTGTTAACCTTGGGAGGGTTTTAAGGGAGTGGAGTGGAGTGGGGTAATTTTTTTTTCTTTTCACTTTTAGTCGATAGTGAAATTTGGAAAACGTTGTTGGGTGGGGATTTGTTATTTGTGTTACTTAATAGTCTTTTCTGCTATTTGTGGAAAAATCTAATGGTTTTGTAATAAAAACTCGGAATTATTTTGTTTGTTGATTAATTATTTGATTTCTCATTCTTAGTAGTAGTAGTAGTAGTAGTAGTACTGTGTACTAAAGTACTTCGATTTACTTACGTATTGAGTTGTGATTGAGCAAAGTTACGGCTTCTAACGTGAACCCGTTGAAAATTTGAAAAAACAGAACAGTGGTTACAATTTCAATGAACTAACCAGTTTATTGTACTTCGAACTCTGGGAAAAAATCAAATCAAATGGGTAGATACGTAGATTTTTTGAAAAATGAAAAAAAGAAAAGAGGCATGATGACATGGAAACATGGAAAAAGCAAAAAAGAAAAAAGAAAAGAAGATCTGAAAAAAAAAGAGAAGCCAAAGAAGTTGCGTAGGCGTGAAGCAGTGGGCAATGCACAGACTTTGAAATACGGAACACCTTTATTTTTCTTTTGGTTTTTTTTTTTTTTTTCATCTCTTCTGTAATTCTTCTGATCTATTATTGTCTACTGTACATATCGGTGGGGTGTAGGATTTACCACAAAATTTCTACTTTTTTTTATACTCTTTGATATTATTAGTTTGAACTTTATATACTGTCGGTCCTAGCTACAACTATTATAGTACAAAGTTTCATTCTTTTCTTAATAGTAAAAATGTTATTGTTACATACTTTCTTCCAAGAGTTAATATGTGCTGTGTTATAAAGTTGCTTCCTATTACTTTAAATCAGAACTTGAATCAAAAAATCGTTGCAGTAGTTGTGTGTGTCAACAAAAACAAAGCTTGGACTAGAGACGTATCCGTAATATATTTGATTTTCAAATTTCGAATTTTTTTCAGTGTTTGGTGGTTGAGCAGTGTGAGGGTTGTGTAGGTCCTATATAGTTTTTATTTTGCCTTTGACATTTCAAGATATTATGGTTTACATTTCAGGATATAAATAGTAGGGTTAGTGATGTTACAAAAATAAAAAGAATAGTAGGGTTCGTATTGAGTTTCTGACCCCCCCAGAAAAGGAAAGTAGGGTTATAAGATTTACGATTTTAGTAGTATGTTGAAACTTGAAAGTAATCTAAGGGTTAGTTTTTCTAATAGTACTTTGCAAAAGTTTATGTTTGTGTGCTATTATTAGCTTGGAGAATTACAATTGCATGAGTTTTGAAAGCAATCAGTAATGCTATTTTTAACGTATTCGTATGCATATTTGCTGTGTTTAAATAACTTAGTGCTAAATTTTTAAGACAGTTTAATTAGAGCATTCAAGAATGACACCGGGCAAACGTTAAAAAAAAATGATATAATGATAGCGTTGATTGTTGCACACAATCCGGATAGAGCCAAACAGGAATCACACTTTTTATTCAACATTAAACCATAATGAGTTGTTATTTGCTAGCTACATCCCATATTTAGGACTTTAAATTTCAAACCTCTTAAAGATGGATTCGAGAAAGAAACAAAACAACTGAAGCCACGAAAATCTAAAGACAAAAGAGTGAGTATAAAACATGTGTTTTGGTTTGGGATATGTGAATCCATGCAGCTTTGTCATTTGACTCGGTCAAATTTCGTATTTAATGTAATCCATACTTATGTTAGATTTTTATATTGTTAAATACATGAATACACGATATTGTTACTTTCCAAAAAACGGATGTTACATACTTTGCATCAAAACCGTAATGTAAAATTTGACGGATACAATTTTTTTTTTTCCGACAATTCAAAGTATATCATATTTAACTTTTCAAGCAAAATCATTCTCAAACCAGTCGTAAGCACGCATGTAATGTATTAGATTATTCACCGAAATCGGAGGTGCATAATTAGGAGTGCATATTTGACACTAATCAAATTATGTAAATCAAAATCAATGAAAACTACTGTAGAAACTGATGATAGTATGGTGCACTAAAAAGTAAAAAAACTGAACTAAATGAAATAATTAAAATAGATATAATACTGTTGTGTTAGTTTAATTACTCTTACTTTGGAGTTGGACGCATATTTGTATATTGAGTTTTCACAAGTTGAAAAATTAAATCGAAGCACATGTGGAAACTAAACAAAGCGAACCAATTTAAAGGTATCGATTCGGATTAGTTTCGTCTCTAATTGGGTTAACATTTTTCTGAAACCAAACAACCTAAAATAAACAGAACCATAGTATAGTAGTGAAAATAGCCACTCCTATGAGTCTAGTGACGGTGGAAGCTTATTATTATGTTTTGGTAGGTCATCATTGTTGTCTTGTTGATAAGTTTCGAAAAAAATATAATTATTATCTCAAACATTATGTAATATTGTAATGTCTGTCTATCAGAGGACGACAAAGGCGTCCATAAATATGGTAGCAGTGTGAGTAAAGCAAAAGCCATATAATCAAATCTTTGTTATTTGTTTCATCGGGGAATTTGGATTCCTTTCTAAGCATTTGGATAATGTTTCCTTTTCTTTTTCATGGCTAATTTCAACAATCCAACTATGATTACAAACGGAGAAATATTCTAAAAGAATCCAGGGGTGGTATTGGTTTGAGATCTATGAAGATTTTCGAAAAATTCAACAAAATCATTAAAAATGAATAAGTAAAAAATTGTTAAAGATTGCTAGAGAGTTTTGTTGATTAGTTTTCTAAAATCTTATAAAATACTCCAAACAATCCTTGTATTTTTATGATACTTTCCATGATTTTATTTTGTAAAGAAAGTGTCTAAAATCATGAACCAATAACATAATAATTGAACTCATTAACAATCCTAGATTCTTTTGTTTTAATTGAATAACACTAAAGTTTTAATGCCTTTATAAAAGTCTGAATCCAATAATCCATATTTGTTAAGATTTTAAATGAATTTTTATAAATCACAAACTAATAATACTAAACTTTAACAGAATTTTACAAAATTTTGATCTAATAACAACAGATTCTACGTAACATTTAAAATCTTTAAAATTCTATTCAAATCTTAAACCAATAACCCCACTTATAGGAACATATATTTATATACTTTTTTAAGGATGCAAACTAAGGTAGACCTCTACTTAGACCTTTTCTTAATCAGAACCGGTAGTTTAGAAGTTTTTTATGTCGGAAATAACTTCGTACCTAGAACCGATAGCTCCATTATAAAAATACATAAGCTTTTTTAGTTTAGGCATGACTTGAGTTTCAGATTTGACCATTGGCATTGTTATATGGAGAGCTACGCTTAGAAAATATATTATTTATATACTGGTTTAGACGAAGGACAGTATGGATTAGAGATCTTAAACGTTTTTGGTTTTCAATACTTTATAAGTTAATTAAAATTAAACAAACTTGAACTTAGATGGACTCTAACCAATCATGGGAAGCTTTATGAATGTAGATGCTCCTAATCAACTTGATTAACTCTCATCTAAATGATGTTCGTTTTGTCAAAACGCATAGCCAAAGTCCAGATTTATGAGTTCATACTCTAACAAAAACACAAACTTTTTTGTTATACATGCTCAAGACACATAAGTACATATATTGAATGAAAAATTTGTCTCTAAAATTAGCTCAAAGCCTTACATCTGGTCTCAGCATCTGACTTGATAACAGTGTTCATAATCACAAAATTCACAACAACACAAACACCTCTTCAATAATATAAAATTATAACATTTAAACCTTTGGTCAGACCTTCATTTAAAAAAAAAACCTTTGATCCGACTTGGTGGTTGAGCCAAGCACAATAGAGACGTTATTATTGTCGTGGGAAAGCATTGGAACCATCTCAAGCAACTCTTCAAATCTTCTTTCTTCAAGAAAACTTCCAAATCTTACGACCATATTCTCTAAAGTCTTTGTGCTTTTAAGCACAAGTTTTATGAACAATATTATCGACTCAACAATAACATTATCGCGGATAATGTTCTTAAAGAGCAACGCTTCCGAGCACCAGGTTTTATTAGTTTCCAAGCAATGCCAGTTCACGTATAAGTCAAAACTCTCGTCCTGTAAAGCATAAAAGAGATTTTCATTTATGCGAACAAAGTGTCAATATCTTGGATTACTGAAAACTCAGGCAATAATAGTTAGGAATATAATAGAGGATTATGCATGGTAAATATACCGGTTTGGCGCGTCCATCCTTTGTGTGTACGGTTAGCTTCTTTAACTCACGTGAGCTTTGTAGCAACTTTACTACACCATGAATTGCACATTGAGAAATCATTATCTCAATCGTCAAAGCTTTGAAATTGAACAACGGAAGAGGAACACGTAGAAGCTCGGCAAAAGAGAAAATCTAACACAAAAAAAAAAAAAAAAGACAACACAAACTTATGTAAAGAAACACCAAAACACAGACCTAACTAGCACGTAAGCAAGACAATAATCATTGATATCATTGGCATATACGATAAAAAAACCTCTAACAAAGTTATAATGTCCGGAGTCTACATGAGTAGAGAGTTATGGCCATATCACACCAAATAAAATACCTTGATAAAGTTCTCCCCAAAAGTAAGCTTCTCTACATTGTGCAGCTTCTCCATCATGTTTTGAACAAATTGTTGAAGAAAATCAGCAACAAGTGCTTCGCGTGAGATAGAGAGAATGTCTAGTCTAGCTTCCGATAGAGATGAGACATCAACTAAATCACATGGCGAGTAGGGAGTTAATGTCAAACCGAGGTTACGGATATGTGGTGCTACAATTTGTAACCCCGAATCCCAACCACTGCTATCGATTTCTAATGTTGTCAAACGCAGCGATTTGCTGAGATCAAGAACCTTGAGCTTATAGCAACAGCACATATCCAAGGTTAAGCTTTGGAGAACCGGACAACCAGATAGAATCTTAGGCATAGTAGTTCCGCCAGCGAGGCTGCAATCACGCAAGGAGAGCTCCTTGAGTGATGTCCAAGATACGGATAAACTGGGAACTTTGTAATCATGAAACGCAAAACTACGCAGGGTGAGTTTCTTGACATAGGAATTGATGTACAAGGAATCACGCATAGCATAACAATCAAAAGCATGTGAACCTAAATCCAGCGTCATATTCTCCACCTTCCGGGACTTGGCGAATTCGATCCAACTTTCTATGTAAGGAGAATTTTTACACTCGAAACAGAGGTGGAAACTCACCATCTTGCGAGCCTTGTAGCGTGCTAAGGTTTCGTTTATCGAATCAGCCGACAGGTACTTATCCCCACAACGTTCGAAGTTGAGACATGGTGTATCGCACCATACATGCCTCCATCGTTTTGACAAGATGGAAGTACGTATGGCGAATCTTGTCGGAAGAGAGGTAAGTATATTTTGGAGGATCCCATCAGGCAGAGCGCTTATTGAATCTACACCGTCGCTTCTATCTCGGTGGCTAGGGCTTCTTACAGCGGCCGTTGCGCCGTCTCCGTCTCGGTCCATTCAGCAGCTACGAAACAGTTTCCTTCTCATCTTCGCAACCGATATATGTATATATTTCAATTTCCGGCCCAATATTTTTTATTGGTTTTAAGAAAAGCCTTCACAACACAGCTTAGCAATTTTTAAAGGTTTCAATCTTACCAGGTAAAAAAATAGAACTAACAAAAGAGATAATATTGAATGAATGTTTTGTTTCTAAAATTAGCTCAAAGCCCTTACATCTGGTCTTAGCATCTGACTTGATACTGATACACCATTGTTTACCATTCCAGTAAATTTCACGCGATGAAACTGATCATCAGCCTTCAAACTCTGTTCAGCTTCCTTAGAATAGTGATTGTTGTTAAGCCCACTTTGAATCCAAGCAATATTGTTCAGGTCCGTTGATATAGAGATCAATTCTTGATCTAACTCTGCAGACGAATGTTCCTCATAATCCACAAACTCTGGTCCCAACACCGATTTAGACGATGATGACAGCGTTTTGTTGTCAGGATGGTCGCAGCAACCGCGTCCACATCTTGAAGGGACGATAGGTTCATAACAAAGAGACTGGAGAAATTTAGCAGCCAATGAGCCAGGTCTTGATGCTTGAACCAAAGGTCCCTCACATGGAGCCATATGGTGATGATTCATGTATCCTTGTTTACAGATACTAAAAGCACCCATTCGAGCCACAGGACGATACACATCAGGTTTTTTACTCTTCTCCTTTTCACGAGGAGGAGGCTCGTTTGCTACATCATCCATTTTAGCGTCATTTAACAATACAGGAGGAGGCGTAATCGATTTAGTTTCTTCTCGAGGTAAATGCTCTCTAGGGGATGATGCATTTGAAATCTTTCTGACCTTTGATGGTTGCTGCATTTGATAAATTTCTGTATTAGACATCCCTTGATGATGATGATGATCCATCCAGAGACCTGCTGGTTTACGTCTAAGAGCTGAGTTCCAATGATTCTTAATAGCATTATCTGTTCTCCCAGGTAAGAGTTTAGCTATCACAGCCCATTTGTTCCCATGAACTGCGTGTGCAGAGATTATCATACGATCCTCCTCATCTGCATCATTTCCATAACACAATCATTAGCCAAAAATGCTAAAAGCACATCATCAACAAAAGCACCTCTCTAGAGTATTGCTAAAGCCTATATAAACCATCTCCATCTACAAAAGACCAATCTAATTCTGATAAAACCAGAGCATCATTACTAATCCCAAGTCCACAACAAAGATCTTGAATCAGCAAATTGTGAAATCTCAAAATCTACTCAGTTACATAAATCACAAAAAAAAAATCAGATAAATCAGAAAAAGACCAAATCCGGAATCTGGAATCAACGAGAATCATCAACATCATCATCAAAAAAGAAGATCGTGGAGAGGAGTGGTGGTGTTACCAGAGAAAGGTTTTTTTTTGAGGCAAGGATCGAGCTGATTACACCAACGAAGCCGGCACGATTTCCCAGAACGACCAGGGATCCCACGGGAGATGAGAGTCCAGTTTCTCGGCCCACACTTGGTAACAAGCCTCGTGAGAGCCTCATCTTGCTCCGGTGACCAAGGTCCTTTCACTTTACTCCTTCCGCCGCCGTTCGAGTCACTTTTCGCTAACACGGCGAGCTCTTCCGCAACTGCAGCGTAAATCGCATCTTCCGTGCCGTCACATCCTATAGAAAGGTTCACCGACGACATTAGCTCCGGTGGCTGATAAGTTGCAGCGTTCATCGGAAGCTAAACTATTTCTTTTTTTTTTTTTTTTTAAAGTTTGAAATTCAAAAAAAAATGTAACCAACCGGCGGTGGTCCTGTGTCTGGTACCTGCGGAGAGCCTAACTGCAAAGTTGAGTGGGAGCTGTTTCGCAATTTTTGAAATTACTAAATTACCCTTTTTGGTGACGCACCTTCTCCTTTTTTTTTCCACAACCGTTTCGGTATGACTCAGAGTTGACCTTTTTCCAAGACAATTTGACACAGGATAATAGTAGTAATATGGCAGACCATAATCTCAATCCTTAAATATACCATGCTCTAAAATTATAATCATAGTTTCAATTCTTAATCATGATGTTAGTAAGTGTGTGTAGTGTATATATATTACTATGGGTAGTCAAAATCTAGTCATCATACATAATAACATTTATACGTTGTAACATAAAGTAGTCAAAATGGGTCAACAAACTCATTAGGATAATTAAGATTACTTATTAGTAGACTCCATACAATGCGTGGACGGTAACGTAAAACATAGTATATATTTGTTAAGCATATTTTTACTTGAAATCTTCCTATATGAGAGAAGAAAATATACGATATTAAGAAAATCTCTGTACACCAAAAAAGGTTTCTAGCCAACTAAACTTATTTGGGAAGAAAAAGGGGTTGCATCAAATGATATGGCCAAAGGTGCTCTTGGAGACTTCTTGCTCATTATTCGCAAGGAGGAAAGAAGAGTTGCAGTAGCTAGGTGAGATTGAGAGAGAGTCTACGTTTTGAACACAACTGGTTATCCAGATCCAAGTTCAAGGTAACTCTCATCTTTTGTTTCTTCCTTAGAAATCGCATGCATGTATAATAATATGAGTTCATTTTTAATTTCCCTTGTTTCTTTGTACTCAAGTTCACTTTCATTTACTTTTCTATGTAACATTTACTATATTAGTAGTGTTTGTTTTTCTTTCTTCCATAGCGTTATCAAAACACAATCTTTAGTTCCCTTTATTGATAATCAAGAGAATTGTCTTTACCCGTTTCTGATAATCCTTGTTGATATTGTGATTATCTCTAGAGTCATAGTTTCAACATAGCCACAAAATTCAAATACTCCCTCTCTTTTTTTACTTGTCGTTTAGGAAGTTAATTATTATTTTAAATTAGTAGTAGTTTTACGTTTTCAATATATAGTTTTTTTTTTTACCGTTTTTCCAGTTTTGTCTCTATCTAATAAATTGATTTCAAATACAATAAAATAATAAATTAATTAAAGGTAAAACAGAATAATTAAATATTTTCTTAATATATGTGATACAAGACTAATTTGAAATGGATGGAGTAGAAGCCAATACATGCATATCAAAGACATGCTAAATAAACATTTAAATTTTTTAATTATTTTCTAATAAATAAAAACAGAGTATTATTTTTGCCTGATAAATGAGTAGTCAAAATCTAGTCATCATACATAACATATCTACCTTAAATTTTACTATATGAGAGAAGAAAATTTACTATATAAAACTCGTGGTAATCTATCTACATGCATGTTCAGTTGACAGCTTTTTCAAACATTATTTTAGAAGAGGAAACTGATCATATGAAGAGAGTGGGCCAAATATTTTTGGAAGCATAGTTAATACTTAATGGCAGGTCCTTGAATATCAAGATTCAAATGCAGTCATGTGGTTGGGAAAACAAACGATATATATAATCTCCACAATAATCTCGTGGATATGTATTATATATCAAGTCAAAGTTTAAGAACTTCGTAATCTCTTTGGACCAAGGACCCCTTCACTGTTGTCAATAAAGGACTACGTCATGCGCATGCAGCATTCTCCATCCCCAAGAGATCTCCATGAATCGACTAGCACAGTACTTACTACCGACATCGGGTTAAATGACCATCTTCACTAACCAGCATAACATATATGCTAAAGTGTATATGTATGTAGATATGATGTCGCATATATAATGATGTTACCCTTCTAGAGCAGGAAAGAGAGGTAGTGAGCGACAAGAACACTACTGTGAAACTGGAGTTGTTGTCCTACGAAGAGCCGACAATTTCATATATGTTCTCTACACTCACTTATTTCCAAATGACTCACTTCTGTTCAAGATTCTAATCAATGTCTATCTAAGTTTCATATATATATATATGTATCGACAGACCACGCATGCCCATCTTACCCTACCATCTGCATGTAATATGCATGTCTACGTCTACAAGCACCTATTCATCTTCTCAACAGATATACATATACAAATGTGTGAACTGTGAAGATTTGAGTAAGTGAGAACGGCCACATTATTCATGAACGAGCACTTCTGTTTTGATCGTGGAGCTGTAAACATAATCTTCCATAGTCCTATTATTTCATTATGACTAAGTGATTGTAGTCCTCCACTTTATTTCTCGCACTCACATACATAAACGCAAAAAACGAAGGGCACAAATATTAATTGGCATATCACCTTATCCAACTATTTTCTTGACTGAACATCCTTAATTTTGTATATAATATTTATAAATATTTCTTTCTTACATATTCCTTATTTGGTGTATTAGAGATGATGCATATATATCATCACTTTTATGTTACTGATCTTCAAAGTAGTTTAAGAAAGCGACGATTATATTGGTTTGCATGTGAAAAAATTGAAGGGAGAAAATGACAATCATGTGATGCCTATATAAGCCAGTTCATTATTGACATATATATACAATGCAAATTTGATCGTATTAGAACAACTCCCTATATGTGTGTATATTATATATATGTGTATAGATGTAAATGATGTATATATCATACTGATATCATGTATATATAGACGAAAGAGATGCATTGGATCCACGAAAATTGGGGGGTCAATCATATGACCATATATATCTTTCCAGTTTCCCCTGATCTGGTCATACGGTTGCAAGTATTATAACGCAATATATATAGTTTAGGTTACAAAGTATCATAAAACATCTATATAGAAAACAAGTTTATCATCTGACGCTCTTTGTGAATCAATGTGGTTTTCACCACTAGGCACTATACGTACGAAGGGTTTAATGCCAAAAGAGAAGGGGAACATTGATGGACCGCACTTCTTTTGTATTATTAAAATCAGCCAACAAAATTTAATAGAGCCAAAAATAATTAATAGTGTCACCCAACTTGTGGGGGAATATCTAATTTTAGCTATGGAATATATAGTATTAGATTTGGGTAGTTAATTTCTCAAGTTAATCTCTTGCTTTATAACAACAAAAGAGAGAAAACATTAAGTCGTTTTGACCCACCCATCATGAACATCGAGTTGCAATTTAAGAGCATAAAGTTCAAGAGCCCATAAAAATTTGTGCTCCATGTATATGTGTCAACCGAAAATCACCATATAATTTGACAGCATGCATATGCTACGTACCCATTCCTTGTAACAAAACAAAGTAAATTATAACAACTAACTCAACGAAACCAACTAAACCATCTACTTATTTAGAACCATATGTTTTTGTATAGAACGTAGATGTCTGCTTTATTCGTTAGATCATCTCCAATGTATATCTCTATTTTTTTCTCTAAAATAGAGAAACTCTATAATAGAGCAAGAGTTAGTGTAAAAAATAGAAATGATAATAGAGTTGCTCTATATATAAAGCAATCTGGAGCAAATATTGCTCTATAATAAAGTTTTGACTTTAAAATAGAGTAGGGTTGGAGATATCCTTAGGTCAATATAAAAATAGAAACCCAAAAGAAGGAGAATAATATAAATAAATAAAGTTGAAGGATCAGAAGGTGGAATTAACTAAAGGATAAATGATTAATTATTATATAAAATCAAGAGGAACATGGTCCATTGACATAAAACCACATATTGCTCTCAACTTTTTGAGAGAGGGAGAGATAGAGAAGAGAGAGAACAAATCCTCCATAGCAACTAGAGGAAGGATCCAAAGGGATCGCATTGATCCTAATTTAGGTGAATTCTCTTCATTGTTTTCTTTATAATTAGCAAATAAATCACAAAAAAATTTGCTTGGTTTTGGATCATGCCATCTCTTTGGATTCCTCCTTCGGTAGCTTCCTCCTCGGTCAGATTGTTTTAAATCAACCATCCTGAATTTCTGATGTTTCACCGGAAACCTTTCTGGCTTAAAGATTCCCCAAGCTTCGAATCTCAAGCCAACAACAACTCTCTTCTTACGGTTAGGTTTTAGAAGGTAAGTTTCAAATAGTTTTGACCTAAGCATGCAAAACCCCAAAAGAAAAAAAGAACTCGCCTACATGTCATTTTTCCTTCTTCATTGCAATTTGAGATCGAATTTTCAATTAAAATTAGCGTAAATATGGCCATTTCTAATAACTTTCGTTTCCTGCAATAATAGATTGTTGCATATTGGTGTGTAATATATACAGTATGTCATATCAATTATTTCCCCAAATCTATTGTATAACTTTACATTCAATCGAGACTAGTTACTTTGTGACTCATGCTTACTTAGTGGTTTAAAATCCCTAAGTCGTTGGATCTCGTAAAATGACTCACCAGAAGGAACTTTGAGTAAACAAGGAAATACTGTGTTGGTTAATATTGTACTAGTATTATTGTGTCATTAGTTAGATTCACAACTGATGAAATGAATGTTTTGGACTTTCAACAATTATATTTGACTACTTACCCTAGTCAAGGTATTCAGTTTGTTATATATATATATATATATATATATATGTATTCAAATTAATAAAAATCAATGTTTGGTAAAAATATATCTAAACTTCGAAGTAAAAGTGCGAAGAACTATTTGAAAATAGCAGCTCACGAATTAATTTGAGGACAATATCATTAGTTACATGGTTGACTAAATCTATTTGCAACCATGGATGGATACGCATATCGTATTATTCGTTCGTACAATCATTTTTCTCCCCATAACGAAGTAAACGTAATTAAAAAGCTAATCAGTTTTTTTTTTTTTTTTTTTATTGTTTTAGAACTACATATAAACTAGAATTGTAGAAAAGGAACATAATTATGGCATTGAATTTGATGTTGTTAAGGTGCAAAAGATTTTGGTGGACCGACAGATATGGAAGAAGGACGATATATCTATTTGTTCATTTGCGACATTTGATATTCTATTGTCTCCTTCTACCCCTACATTTTCCTATTTACGTATACTCTTGCTCATTTTTACGAGACTAATATTCTGCTAGTTTTTGTTTTCAAATAGGTAATTTTTCCAAGATACATATACTACCAAAATTCCTATGGGTGATTTGTGAGCCAAACAGCATTATAACTTCTTCTCAAATTCAAATTTTTGTGTAAAACCAAAGTTTTATCATGGCGATTTCTCTTGCGGTTCATGCAATTTCATGGACTCAAAAAACTCACTAAGTTATCAGAGAGACTATGATTTTGCGCCAGTCCAAAGTCCAAACTGTTATGATGATGTTGGCTGGATTTAAAAGTCTCCTATCTTAATTATGTCTGCAATTATATAATTAGATCTATTATGAATTGAAAATTTCAGTATTCATGGGCTTAGCTTAAAAAGCCCACTAGTCATTAGGTCTTACAAACGGTTCCACACGTGCCACGTTTATGTTCATAGCTCCGGGTTAACTGGTTTTTGTAAACTAACCAGCTTGGACCAATCGATGATTCCTCTGCTCTGCTGAACATGGGTTGGTGTCTGACAACCAGATGGAACCGTTATAGAGTAGTGGGGCATTATGTCAAACCTATCTCCTTATTAATTTTTCTCGAATGAAAACGATACTATGGTATAACTGAGCACACATACATAGTCATGGTCATGGACTCATGGTACATACAATTACGACTAGCATTCCCAATTCTCTTCTTGATTCAAAACCTTAATTCACTTTATGCAATTTTTAATTACAGTAGTAGTGTTTGGGATGATAAAGATTGGCATCTTCGTATCTTATACATCAATTATTGTACTCATGAACAGTCCCTCGCATGAGACATTTTGTTAGTCAATTTTCTTACCAAATTTATATTCCTACCAAAAATAAAGATGGTCTAAAAGATGTTTATCCTCTCTTTTCTCTTTCTTTTCAGTGTTAAATCTTCAAAAGTAATTCAAAGTTTTGCTAATAGGAATCAAAAATAATTTAGACTTTGTGATGAAGTGACCTTGAATTCAATTGCGTCCACAACGCTAAGACTCCTTTTTGGTCCATTATTAAGCATCTAGCATAGAAAACGAGATATACTTATTCCTAATTTTTCAACTATCATATAACATTCATACATACTAAGGGCATGTTTATAGGGAGATCAGTTTAGGGTGTTCCTAGAGTATAAATATTGTGAAAATAATGTAAGATCAGTAGTTAAAAACTTTTGTTAAAAAGTTAGTTATTAGGAAAACATATTTAAGATCTTAATATTTAATAATATAATATTTTTATAGAAATTTAAGAATAACATAGATTAATGTTTAATAAAAATTTTAAGAATGTTTAATACTATTTAATAATATAATGTTTATTAATATTCTTAAACATATTACAATTATAAAAATTTATAAAATAACATTTTAATTGCAAACTTATAAAATTTTTACTAAAATTCAAAATACAATGCCATATTTTTATGAAAAAAAAATAAATTGTAAATAATTTTTTTAAAAAAAAAAACAAACATATTACTTAATTAATTAAACAAGACAAACATTTTATTTAATTAATACATAGATTAATGTCCAAATTTATTCCATATATTCTCAACCAATCCGAGAGAGACACGTCACACAAGATCATGCCCAAGAACAGTTCTAGAATAAGATCAATGAGCCTGATCTTAAATTCACTATTCAATTATTTTCATTTTTAAAGGGCCTAAGAACACTCTATCTGATATACCTATAAACATGGCGTAAGTAGACGAACGTTTGTTTTATGCATGTTTACTTTAAAATTAACTAAGATCTAAAACGTGTAACTCAACTTCACGAGTGTTTACAGAAGATCATACCATGTCAACTACAGGGTTTCATTTCATAACATTTGAATTTTCTTTTTTTGCTTATGTACAATAATTTACTATAAATTGTCATGAATATACATGTGTTTTCTCCAAAAAAACATTATTCATCCAAAACCCCACAAGGAACAAAAACTCCTGTTAGAGATAGGAAACTTCACTAAGAAAAAGTTTTTGATATCCACCATCCAAATAATTCTCTCTTATTGGTAATCAAAATGTTTTATTCTCAGCGAAAAAAAAAAACATTTTTGTGTTGTATGGTCATTGAGTGGCATAAGATTTCAGTAGACTAAATCGCTAGGATTTAATTGATTACTAGATTGATCTCACGTCAGCGGTCAGCCATTCTCCAACAATAGTTATGGAGTCGGTTAATTAATTTTGTATAGTTGGAGAATGCAGAAAATCTGAGTTGGCAAAGTCGTTGGTACTTTACTTCCAAATGGTTTAAGATTCGTAGGAAGTTGTGCCCTCTGCCATTAACCTCAGCCAATAGAATGAAACTTGCATGGCCCCGAATCAACTTGCTCTCGATAATATTAGAGAATTTGTTAAAAATGTCTTTTGATATACCTTTTTTCAAAAATACTCTCTTTTCTGGCCATTTTTATTTATGTCCTCTTTTAATTTTTAATGACCATTTTATCCTTAGATGAAAGTTATTTTATTCAATAAAAAGAAAAACAAAATTTTTCCGTCAAAAAATTTCCGACATATTTTCCCGCCAAAAAAATTTTTTGTCAAAAAAAATTTGATACAAAATTTCGAAAAAAAAAAATTTTCCGCCAAAATTTTTCCCGCCAAAAAAAATTTACAAGATTTTTAAAAGATTTTATAAGGTTTCTACCTTATAAAAGCCTTATAAACACCTTGTAAAGGCTTTTACAAGATTTTTTAAAGAGTTTTAAAAGGTTTTTTAAACAACTTGTAAACGCTTTTACAAGATTTTTAAAAGGTTTTTAAAAGGTTTTTAAAAGGTTTACAAATGGTTTTTAAAAAGATTTTGAAAAGGTTTTTAAACACCTTCTAAATGCTTTTACAATGTTTTTAAAAACTTTGTAAAAGTTTTTATAAGATTTTTAAAAGAGTTTTAAAAGGTTTTTAAACACCTTGTAAATGCTTTTAAAAAGTTTTGAAAAGCGTTTACAAGGTGTTTAAAAACCTTTTAAAGCATTTACAAGGTTTTTAAAAGCGTTTACAATATGTTTAAAAACTTTTTAAAAACCTTGTAAACGCTTTTAAAAGTTTTTTAAAAGCATTTACAAGGTTTTTAAAAGGTATAAATTTCAATATTTTTGGTGGGAAAATTTTTCGATTTTGGTGGGAAAATTTTTTTTTTGGCGGGAAAAAATAATTTTTTCGGGAAAAATTTTCGATTTTGGCGGGAAAAAAATTTTGGCGGGAAATTTTTTTGGCGGGAAAATATTTTCGATTTTGATGACTGTACATTATTGCTGTCACTCATAAAAGGGTAATTTGATCATTTTGTATATAAAGAGGGGTAGTTTTAAAAATGGTCACATGAAGAGGTATTTTTAAAAAATGATATGGAAAAAGGGGTATTTTTGAGAATTCATATATCTATGAATTCCGTGAAAACCCAATTGCATATTTTCTTATACTGTAAAGTGTAAACAAACCAAAGGTTTAAAGTACAGTAGGACTTTATGAATATTTATTTATTGATACAAATATGTATTACTATTGTGAAAAAGGAAATTATTGAAGTTCTGAATATAAATGACCGAGAGTCAAAGAAGAGAGACTATCATTTGACTAGAGAGTATAAAACAGGCATATCGCCATATCGGTAAGATGTTAATTTAAATATACTGTAGAATCTTTTTATATTATTTTCTTTTATATATATAGTTGATATGAGAAATTTTCCACGCATATCATTATCAACCTAACTTATTATATTTAAACTATATAAAACCATGAAAATCACTATCAACATTTAACATTTTGATAGTATACTTAACGTGTTTCTTTCCCCATAATCAAACTAATACAAATAATTTAAGAAAACCCATAAAAAAGCCAAGTACAAATGTATATAAATGGGGTATTTGACCTAAAGAAACCAAAACTCTATCTAAAATCAATGGCGTGAAAACTAAATCTAACTACAAAAATAGTAGACATACCGTCGTAGGATCATCGAGAAATCACTTATTAAAAACTTATATTCCTCAGCAGAAAAGTATTTTCTTGATAGGATCTTTTATAAAATAAAATAAGTAAAAATTGTCAATAAATACAAATAAAATAAGAAAAATATTAGCTGACAGAAGATAAATAGTACTAAAACAACCTCAAATAAAATATATATATATAATTTATCGCCATTCTTATAGGATCTCTCTCTCATGCAAAAAGCAAAACAACAAAAATAAATTCAGACAAGAAACCTCAACGGCTCAGACCCACCAATATCTTTGCTTCTGTCTCAAAGAATCAGCACTAACTATACATATATGAAAAAAAGGATCCATCTTTTTTATTTCTTCCGATTCGATTTCTAAATCTCTTCTCCCTTTCTTTCTTTTTTGACTGATTAGGATTTTTCATTTTGATCAGTTGCGAATCGAGCTGGATTCTCTTGCCTCCTTCTTTTTGTTTCTCTTTCTAAATCAAAAATCAAAATCAAAATAAGGTCTCTTTTATTATTTTAGTGAAGGAGATAAATTCGCTAAAAAAAGGCGAATCTTTTTTTTTTTTTTTGTGAAAATTATAAAAGCTGGCTTTCTCGAAATTTCTTCATGTCGTCGACCAAGGAGAAGAAGCAGAAGAAGAAAGAGAACGTCTTCTCTTAGCAGCCATGACCGCCACCGAAGCTAAGAATCGCAAAACCAATGTCGGAGGATACGATGATGATCTTGTTGATATCGAAATCCCTGACACTGCTCATCAAATCAGCAGCGGTTTGTTTCCCTTAATTCCTAATTTTTTAACTTCAGAATCCAATCATTGTTGTTCTTGTGTGGGGAGAAAGTTTTAATCTTTTTTTAATACCCAAATTTTCAATTTGTTTAATACTACTTTTTGGGTTGACGAGGGTCGAGGAAGAAGAAATAAACAAGACTCCTCCCATGTAGCTTTTCTTTTGTGGTTTTGAGATAACTTTGCCAATGATGATGATGACTCTGACTAGTTAAATGTGTTAACTTTGATGATTTTGACGATGACCCTTTCTTTAAAAATGTTGTTTATAATGGTCCTGGGATGGGTTTATTTGATATGGAGTACACATTTCTTTATTGGGTTCTCTCTTTATCTCTTTGTAAAAATGTTGTCTTTAATGCTCATATAATGTGATAATTGGATAAGGAGTTCATGTTTCTTGATGGGGTTATCCTCCCTCTAACCATAAGACTGGGAAATTTTGTTGTTTTGCAGAACCCTTTTTTTCTGTAATCTGAGGTCTCACATTTTTGGGAAGCTTATATAGTATGTTTTTGTGGGATGTACAGATTCATGGTTTCAGGTGGCGTTCGTTTTGACTACTGGTATAAACAGTGCGTATGTGTTGGGATATTCAGGAACAATCATGGTTCCTTTAGGTTGGATTGGTGGTGTAGTTGGTCTTCTTATTGCTACTGCTATCTCTCTCTATGCAAATACTCTCATTGCCAAGCTTCATGAGTTTGGTGGCAAGAGACACATTCGCTATAGAGACCTTGCTGGTTTCATTTACGGTAATAAAAATAGACCAAACCACCTCTCTTAGTTTGCTTTCTGTTTTCTCTTATCTTCTCTTTACTTGAATATAATCTCTCTTTTTATCAGGTAGAAAGGCTTATCATCTTACATGGGGATTGCAATATGTCAATCTTTTCATGATCAGTTGTGGATTCATCATACTTGCTGGTTCTGCCTTGAAGGTAGTAAACACTTTGCTCTCTTGATTCTTGAAATTTGTGAGCCGAGTCAGTAATATTTGGGATGTGTTATGTGTTTTTTTTGCAGGCTGCTTATGTGCTTTTCAGGGATGATCATACCATGAAACTACCTCATTTTATAGCCATTGCTGGTTTGATTTGTGCTATTTTCGCAATTGGGATTCCTCATCTATCAGCTCTTGGAGTCTGGCTTGCAGTTTCAACCATCCTCAGTCTCATCTACATCGTTGTGGCTATCGTGCTATCGGTTAGAGATGGTATAACATTCAACATTACTCATGAGTTTAACTACTGAACAAACTCTGAAGTTTTCGTTCTGTTTTGTGTGTGTTGTAGGAGTCAAAACACCATCAAGAGACTACGAGATACAAGGATCATCATTCAGCAAAATATTCACCATCACAGGAGCAGCAGCAAATCTTGTTTTCGCATTCAACACCGGGATGCTTCCAGAGATTCAGGTGATTGTTTTCAAGATTTCAGCTTCATGTTACTTTGCATCTTAAACAAAAACTTGTTTGTTAGTTATATTGACATTATAAAGTTCCAAAATGATATAGGCAACAGTGAGGCAACCGGTTGTAAAGAACATGATGAAAGCTCTATACTTTCAATTCACAGCAGGTGTTTTACCTATGTACGCAGTTACATTCATCGGATATTGGGCTTACGGATCCTCAACCTCGACCTATCTGTTAAACAGCGTCAATGGTCCACTTTGGGTCAAAGCCCTTGCTAACGTATCAGCTATCCTTCAATCCGTTATCTCTTTGCATGTAAGTGTTCCTCTTTTAATAAACTAGAAACGTCTAAGCCAGTCCCGTTCTTAACTCAATTCTTGTTGTAGATATTTGCGAGTCCAACATATGAGTACATGGACACAAAGTTTGGGATCAAAGGAAACCCATTGGCGATTAAGAACTTGATGTTTAGGGTCATGGCGAGAGGCGGGTACATAGCGGTTAGCACGCTTCTCTCAGCGCTGTTGCCTTTCTTGGGTGACTTCATGAGCCTTACAGGTGCAGTGAGCACATTCCCACTCACATTCATTCTAGCCAACCATATGTACTATAAGGCTAAGAACAATAAACTCAATTCAATGCAAAAGCTATGGCATTGGCTGAACGTTGTCTTCTTCAGTTTGATGTCTGTTGCTGCAGCCATTGCAGCTGTCAGGCTCATCGCTGTTGATTCCAAAAATTTCCACGTTTTTGCAGATTTGTAATTCATTAATATATTAATTATAGTCAACCAACTTGTATGTTGTTTATTTAGGCGTCGTTTAATTTCTCCTACCATATATAAGCTTGTTGTATTCTCTCTTTTTCTTAACCATTAGAGCCTTAAAAATTATAAATAAATAAGATTTCTCAAATTTATTAAAAAGCATACAAATGACCAATTTAGTATCATCAAAGCATTATTAGTCAATTGTACCAATTTTCATTTTCAGTATACAATTGGAAAATATATGATTATAAAGTCGTTTGAAAATAAAAATAGCTTGATGGTATTTTCTAAAAAAGATGGTGTCCCAAAAATTAAATTTTACTTTATTCCATCTCAAGTGAAATGGTGGTTGTGGTGCTGATGTTTTCTATGAGCCCACATATTTCAGAGATTTGTTTAGTGACACTTTTTTGAAAATCAGTTGTTATAGTGTCCCCCAAGAAAAGAAAAAAACCTTATTTTCTTTGTACCTATTAATATAAGAAATGCGACATTTTTTGGATTCTTGAAAATTAGTTGTAAAAGTCCATAAAAAATTATTATCCATCTTATTCCGTCGGTTATATAATCATTCAACTTTAGATTATTCAATAGGTTAATCAAACAAATGGATTAAACCCCTATTTAATTAGTCAATAAATATTAATTCTACTCAATCATCTCTTTTTTAGAAATGGAATCATAGTAGAGAAGAACATAAAACAGGTAACTAAAAAAAAACCCTTAAATTAGTAAAATAGAGAAGATAAGAAAAAAAACAGAGTTTTGTTGGGTTTTAGTTAATGGATATTAGTGATTAGAACCTAATCTTTTTCAATGATTTGCTGTTTTTATTTCAAAATTAAAATAATTTAGACAGGCCAAAGTGGAACCCCACTGTCTCCACCAAAGCTCTTAACATAATAAAAAGAAGAAGAAGAAAAAAAAAAACACGAAAGCGTTTTATTATTTTTTGGTTCATCGTCGTCGTGCTACATAATCATTTACCTTTCATCTTCTTCTTCTTCGCCTTCACGCAGCTCCAATCTCACACCACCTGCATTTCTCTCTTTCACGATTCTTTTGATTTCGTCTTTTGCGTTGGGTCAGATCGACAAAGAGGTAACCATTGTGAGGTTTGTTAGTTGTTTACGATTCTATTCTGTTAAAAATCAGATTTTTATTTTGTAATTTTTTGTAGATTTTATAAAAAGATGCGATTTTTGTGTTCTGTTTTTTTTTTTAATGTAAACTATTATGTATGAATCCAAGGATCGATTTGTTTGAAAGTCTTGAATTGATGCAAATAGCTAATGTGAAAAAGTCAAGAAGGTGATATTCTCTTAAACCTCATTGTGTTGTGGTTATAGAGGTAGGTAGACGAAGAGAGGTTTGAGGAGGATCGTGAAGTAGTCAAAGAGAAACGATGTCGTTTACAGGAACTCAGCAGAAATGCAGAGCGTGCGAGAAGACAGTTTACCCTGTGGAGCTTCTCTCAGCTGATGGAGTCTCTTATCACAAGTCTTGCTTCAAATGCTCTCACTGCAAAAGCAGACTTCAAGTGAGTTTATTTAAGATTTTGCTCTTTTGCTTTTCACTTCATCAATCCATGAACCGAGTGTTTGATCAAGATTCAAGTGCTTGTCTATATGGATGTTCTCATTTCACTGAAATTCAAGGTTCAATCTTTACCAGTAGAGCTTGAAAATGGCCTAGTTTCACATTAGCAGATCCTCGATTAGGTTACTATCTGTGTGAAAGTTTAAGCTTTAATGACCAATACTCTCTATGAGCAATTCTTAAATGTAGTTATTAGCATTGTGAACGTTTTGAGGGTTTCATGAAAGAGTTTTATCTACAGAGATACTTTATCTGATCTGGTCTTCTTTTCAAGTGATCAAGTTTAAACGTGTTGATGGTTTTGGAACAGCTGAGCAACTATTCATCAATGGAAGGAGTTGTGTACTGTAGGCCACATTTTGAGCAGCTCTTCAAGGAGTCTGGTAGTTTCAGCAAGAACTTTCAGTCACGTATGTCACTCTTTTTCTAACTTCACCTTTTGATCCAACTTTTCACTTGTGGTGTCTCTCTTTAACTTTATCTTCAAACTTCTCTTTCCTTTCACAGCTGCAAAGCCATTGTCTGATAAGCCAACCCCTGAGCTGGTAACCACATCTTAACAACGCGTCCATGTTCTTATTTAGTTATATGGCTAGAGATACTTGACTCTATTCTCTTCTTGGTTGTTCTCAGACAAGGACACCTAGTAGAGTTGCTGGTTTGTTCTCTGGAACGCAAGACAAATGCGCTACTTGCAGTAAAACCGTGTATCCTATCGAAAAGGTTAATATACATTTTCAGTCTTTCTTTCACATTGCTTTCCGCTTCACCTGCCGTTGGATCATTTTCTTATATTCATCTTGTTATGTTTTCTGTAGGTAACTGTGGAGAGTCAGTGTTACCATAAATCTTGCTTCAAGTGTTCTCATGGAGGCTGTCCGATTTCTCCATCAAACTACGCAGCACTCGAAGGAATTTTGTACTGCAAGCACCATTTCGCTCAGCTTTTCAAGGAGAAAGGAAGTTACAATCACCTCATCAAATCTGCTTCCATCAAACGTGCTTCTGCTGCTGCTGCTGCTACTGCAGCTGTAGCAGCCGTTCCCGAATCTTGAATTCCCAACATTTTAAGTTAAACAAATTCAGTTTATTTGTCTTTTGTATCTGTAATGTGTTTTGTGTTACCTGTATTCACTTCTTCATGAACCAGGCATAACATTCTCTGAGGTCTCTCTTGAGTTTTTTCCTTGTTGTGTGATATAGAGGCTGTTCTTTTGGTAAACGCTGCGGCTGCGGCAGCGGTAGATTGAAACGGCGTGTCAAGCGGAGTAGTAGTAATGTTAAACGATACCGAGGACTTGAAAATTATAGATCTAAATGAGTCGCAGATGGCATCCGTTGAGTCGCGACGGTATCGGATTGATCGCTGAAAAATATTAGCGACATATCAATCTCCATCACCGTTCATCATCTGCGACACTTCTCTCTCATCTCTGTATATTTTGCTCTCCGGCAACACTGTTTTTCTTCTTTACCTGTCGCTGCCGCAACGTTTAGCAAAAGAACAGCCTTATATTATTATTCTTATATATCTATTTTTTTAATAACCGGTGGAACGAACCGGCATATTAGACCGGACAAATCGTTATCTTTAGTCATGTTCGGTTCGGTTCGGTTCTTCATTAAACTTTTAAAAATTCTAGTAAAACAGAGTAATCTGAGATAGAAACTGAAACCTAAAAAAGCTAAAGAGACGAACTTTGCAATTGTGAACTTTCGAAAAAATGAACACAACCTCTGATCTCCTCCATGGCCGTCTTCTCCGGTGAGTGACTTAGTTAGTTATCTCTCTATCCACCTCTTTACAGCTTTCTTAAAAGAACCCTAATTTTGATTTTGTTTTGAGGATTCAGATTATCTAAACAAATAACAGAGATTCTCAGACGCACACAGTACACACCGCAAGAGAGCAGCAAAGTATCAACCAAAGATATACTTTTTTCCTTGTTACCAAACACTTCGTCTCTTCACCAAGTCAATGAAGAAGAATCGATCAAGAATCTCGCGCTTGCTTGTGCACTTCTCTCTTCTTCACGTTCCTCCACTCACGAACTACTCTCATGGATTCCAGATAACCTCTCTGCCATTGGGGAGTCTACATTTCGAGAGATTGTTTCAGTGATTGAATTGTTACCGATTGTTTTGCCGGAGCTGAAAGATGGAATCGAAAAGAGTTCACTTGGTAAGAGCAGTGATGCAGAGGATGTTGTAGCTGCAATGGCGAGAACACCTGTTGGTTATGCGATCATTGCGGCTCACCAGCTCAGGTGGTTTGTGACTCAGGTCTGAATTTTATTAAAAATTGAGAATTGTTTTGTTCTGTTTTGTTGTGAACAAATCCAACTTTATAATTTTGGAGGTGTTTTGTTAGGTTGAGAAACCAAATCTGGTGAAATTTTGCAACTTGGTGGTTCCTTGTGCTTTGACAGCACTTGATCATTGGTCTCCTGAAGTCAAAGTAAGTATTTTTGAGATGTTGAGATCAATGAGTTTGGCTGGTTAAGCCTCCTACATTTTGGAATATCTTAAGGCATAGTGAGATTGATGATATCTCTCATTGTTTGATGACAGGGGCAAGGTATGATAAACTTGGTTCATCTTGCTAAAAATGTGACTTCAGGTGACCTCGGTTTGTATGGAGATGTGGTTCTTGATGCCTGTTGCCAGAATATAGCTTCTGATGATGAGATTTGGATACATGTGGTGGAGTTATCAGTGCTTCTTGTGACTAAAATCCACCCAAATAATCCCCGTAGCCCGTGGTAAAATAAATTGTTCTCTATCTTGTCAATTACATTTGTTCAGAAGATGAAGACGTAATCAGAAAAAAAAAAGAAGTTGCCTTAAAGATCATTCATCTGATCCTGACTATACCCTCACGTGTCTCCATAGATTGGTTCTACTGTTCCATCTTTCTCCTTTTGCTAATTTTGAAAGTTTTCTTTCTTAGGTACGAGAAGCTTATGAATGAGATGCTTGGCCATTTGGAACGCCAACCAAGAAATAAGGAGCGACGTATAGCTTGGCTAAGATTCATTGAGCCACTCTTGAACGCTCTAGGGCTTTTCTTACTTGCTCATTTTCGACGTATCTTCCCTCTTTTCTTTCAGTGGATGCATTCAGACGATGCTGAAACTGTTTTGTTGGTATGGACTTGTTCATCTTGTAAATATGTTAGATTACCCTGCTCGTTCTGACATTCTTTAAGATAAACATGAAAGTTTCATTACCTGGAAAATACTGTATAGGTTCTTGAGAGACTGGAGACGGTTGTGAGGTTGACGTGGATTAGAAACTCACCTTTCATCCCAAGGTTTAAGCCTCTAGATTACTAAAGAGCAATAAATTATGAGTGCTTTTAGAAAAAAATATTTATCTCTTATCCACGGTTTAACATCAATCATCTAATGATTTTGGATCTTCAGATTGGTGGAGGAGCTAGTTGCCTTGTACAAAGAGTCATCAACGCGTAAAGATCGCGATGATATTAGACCTCTTATACTCCGTTTCTTGCTGCTACTCCGCCAGTATGTTTCTATGGCTTATCAAATGCACTACCAAAGATTGTTCACATATATGTTTTCTGTTTTATAGCTCCCTCTCTCTTCCTCTCTCACAGGTGCAAAAGCTTACAATTTGAGTCAGCTTGGAGTCAGTACCAGGAGGATCCAAATCTGAGCACTGTTAGTGGATATATATGGGCTAGCTCAAGTTGATATTACGAGCCTCTGTTTGACTTATAGGCCTACGGTTCATGACAAAAGCAGTCATTCTTTTCTCTTCTAGTTCTCTGATAATTAGTTTTGTCAAGGCCGAGTTATGCTCTGTAATTAATGGCTAATTTATGTGTTTTTGTATGAATTTGGTTCTTTGAAGCTATTCCCATTTGCTGCATATATTCTTGGATACAAGACCACTCACTTTGTGCTGTTTATATTGACCAAAGACAGGACCAAATTCAAGAGATTGTAGAAGAAAATACCAAGTATTACAATACGTCTCTACATTATCTTTGAAACCGTATAACAAAAAAATTACATAACACTCTTGAAAATCTATACACATCAAACTCCATGGTCTCATGTTTCACTGTAAGCCAGAACATCATCATAGGTAAGGCTTGGAAGTTTGAACAGACGCTTGCTTTGCCAATTCCATTGGCCTCTTAGCACATCCATATGATTACCAATTACTCCAATTACACGCTGACCTCTTTCCAACTCTTCCTTTTGTCTTGTATCTTCCCTGCAATACGAGAATATAACTAACTTATTTAACAATCTCTGTTTTTATTTTGCTAGTTTGATATGAGTGAAATTAGTAGTTCAAGTTTATTGCAAACCTCATGATCAAACGTGACCAATCACTGTATCCTCTAGATTTTAACTGTTCGATTGTGATGTTCCGCTCTCTTTCGGGTCTTCTTGATAATAGAACCATTGTATAGCCTTGTGATATTAGCTTAGAATATAGTTCCAGTATTAGTTTGCTTCTTTGATGCTTTGCTTCTTCGATATACTTCATATAATAACCATCTTGTTCTAATCTACATAGAGAGAACAAAAACAAAAAGTTAACAATCTGAAAAAACTTGCAGAATGCAAATGAAAAAAACCAAAACACTTACAGATTGGTATCATCGATATCGAAGACAACAACATCACGGCTATCGTTCATAGGTTTGATGGTTTGGAAAGAAGTGAGAGCCATATGGATAGTGAAGTTCAACTCTCTCAAGTAGATTCCTTGTTTGATTCTGCGTAAAGCAACATCTTTGCATAACAATGGTAATTCGATATTGTCTTCTTGTTGCAAGCTATTGAGGTGAGAGTGTAAAGACAAGATTTTGCAGTAACTGAAACTCTCTTCAAGTCTTTGAGCCTCGACCACCGTTCTAATATCTCGGTTACCACAGCTCTGTAACATTGTTGCTAAAGCTATAACAAGTGTTATCATCAAAACTCCAAATGTTACAAGAGAAGCTATGAAGATTGAAGCTGCTAAAGATGTCATGTAACATCCTGATTCTATCGTGTATCGACTCCCCAATTCTGTAGAAACAAAAAAGAATCATTGCAATAAGTCAAGAATCAGACCAAACTCAGATGTTCGAACTTAAAAGATTATAAATATGTATATATTACCGGAACCACCTCGGCTGGATAGACCTGAGAATTCCCTCTCCATCTGATGACCATAAGCCGACATTTTTCAACACTATGATGATGATGATGAACTTAGAAAGTTTAGTTTGTACCTTGTGTAGTCGTAGAAGCTTCAAAAGCCAAAGCGAATCTTTAATGGATCAAGATCTGGAAGAGAAGAAGAAAATAAAATCTGCGGCATGGTGACAAGAAAACAGAAAACATACACGTGACTTTATTATGGTTGTCATCAGATCCCAACTTGATGATAATGCTCTGATCAGTTCAGCTTATCTTCTTTTACTCGATCAAATAAACAAAACATTCTTCTCTTCTTGTATTCTTTTTCCAAATTTGGTGGAGACACCCAAAAAAAAAAGGAATCAGACCAAAACTTATCTTCAGATATTGGAAAATGTACCCATCGCGGCTACAAAAATACTCTCTCCGTTTCAAAATATAGGATGTTTTAAGCAAAGCACGCAGATTAAGAAGTCTTTACTTTTAACAAGTTCAACCAATCAGAAACAATACTGCATAATATAAAATACTAAATTAATCTAAAAGTTGCATTGAAATTTGAAAGCATCCTATATTATGAAACAACAAACTTCTCCAAAACATCTTATATTTTGAAACGGAGGGAGTATTAAATACTATTAGGCTTAATTAGAAATTAAATAACTGAATTAACTGATGACAGATCATTCCTTTACTCGATTATACCAAATATTAAATATTTCATATGCTTTTAGGTGTATCCAATAATAAGTGAACAACATATATACGAACCTTTTGATTTAATAATAGAAACTGGTCCAATGATTCCGGATCTACTTCAACTTTTTACGATATATATTGTGAGGAATGCTATATATCATTTTTTACGTTTTCAAAACATGATCCACTCTTTTTTTAGATTTTACTATTCAGAATATTCATCATAATGAGAAACGGTTCGTTTTTGAAATCAGGAAAAAAGGATAAATGAGATGACCCCAGTGTCAAACATTATTGATGCGAATTGTTAGATTTTCAGTAACTAGTACGAATATACTCCCTCCGTTTCAAAATATAGGATGTTTTAGTGAAAACACGCATATTAAGGAATAGTTACTTTTAAAAAGTTTAACCAATCACAAGCAAGTCTGCATAATATAAAATATAAATTTAATCTAAAAGTTGCATAAAAAGTTGAAAACATCCTATATTATGAAACAAAAATATTTCTCTAAACATCCTATATTATTGAAACGGAGGGAGTATTTAGGAATCTTTTATGAAAATTATTAGTATACAGCTTCAACCAATAATTTGATGCGAAAGAGTAACATGATTTGCTAATACTCGATCATATATATGTCTTCATCAATCATTTATAACCCATGCGAACTGATAATCGAAAAATTAAAACCCTAAGGATAATTATATGCTAACATAGGGTTGGAAATTGTTGGCGTACGTATACTCTAGCTAATATATTGAACCATATGTACGTTTTTGACTCTTATGCATATACGACAACAATTTTCAACCGCATGTGTTAACAAATAAATAATTATCTTTAGTTAAAAAAAAAAATGTTTTGAACATGAAGAAACCAAATTGCGTGAAGTTACTTTAGTGCAGTGGCCAAAGGTAAGTTCTTAATGCACAAGGCAACATCACACCCGGGATCAAGTCCCGCTCTCTACGAATGTAGGGATTAGGTTAATGGACATGTCTGTTGTGGCCTAATAGTTGACAAAAAAAAAAAAAAAACCAAATTGCAAACGGGTCCTCGCGTCGTCGGATGTAATATGGCCACTCCTTAAACCGAAAAGCTCGTCGTCTCTTTTCCTTTGTACAGTTTAGTTTGACTTCTTTTATATTTTGCCAAAAAATCTCGACGAGACATGGAAAAGAAAATGTAATAAATGTTTTATTTCTATGCTTTAGGGTCCAATCCATATTCCAATTTTCAAAAACCATAAATATATAGTTATATAATACAGCAACATATAGTTTTCATATACATTCGTCATGTCACGTTGTTGATGCTAGCTTATCGTAACAATAACTTAGCAAACAACTTGAAGAGAATTTTCCTATAGCCTATAAAGATTTCCAAACGGTAACACAAAACTTTTGTTATAGACTTATATAGGTGTGTTGTGTCCTCCGTACGAACCACAAACCAATGTTTTTGGAGTTTTTGGTTAATCTTGTAAGTACAAGCAATATTCGAAGAGCAATTTTGGTCATTTTATTTAGTTCTGTCTTTTGTAATGATTTGAAGATATGTATCTCAAGTATCAATTTGTATATATACGTGACGTATACGACAACAGTTTCAAAATATTACGTTACCAATTTTAATTATTATTCACTTTGATTTTTGTTTGTAAGTATAGAAGAATCTAAGAAAGGGTCCCGGCATGTATGGGTCACTATTCAAGATTCTTAAAAAGATTTATATTTGTAATTAATTTTATATATTTCCCCCAAGTATACTAAATATTATCGTAGATATATAATGGTCCCAATTTTTGGATACATCGTAGCTTCAAAAATATCTTACCATTAGGAAACGTGTGACCATAAAATTTGTTTTGTTAGATAATATTGCAAACTAAAATGGGATATGCTTAGTACTGTACAAACAATAATATAAGCCCATTTACATGTTATTATGTATATGCATGGAGGCCCAGCTCTAAGCCCACTTCTTAGCCCATTTGTAACAAGTTAGCTTCCTCTTTCTTTTTAAAAATAAATAAAATAATCATCAGTCTATGAGTGTCAGACACTTCGTCGTCTCTTTTTCATCACTCTCCTTTGAGAGCTCTAAAGAAGAGCTTCCATGGATGCGATCAAATGCAGCTCCAGTTTCCTCCACCGCACAAAGCTCAACACTCTCTTCTCCAACCACACTTTTCCTAAAATCTCCACTCCCAATTTCAAACGCATCTTCCAGCCAATTTCGATTTCCGCAAAGGACAGAAGAAGCAGCGAAGCTGAAAACGTTGCCGTAGTGGAGAAGCCTCTTAAATCAGAGAGATTCTTCGTTTCCGATGGACTTCCTTCACCATTCGGCGCCACCGTCAGAGATAACGGCGTCAATTTCTCTGTTTACTCTGCAAACTCTGTTTCCGCCACCATCTGTTTGATTTCTCTCTCCGATCTCCGTCAGGTTTATTATACAAAGCTAGTGTCTTTTGGGTTTAACTGACATTTTTGTGAAAACCCTTTTTTTGAATTTGGGTTTTTTGATCTCACGTTGCAGAACAAAGTGACGGAGGAGATACAGCTGGATCCATCAAGGAATAGAACTGGGCATGTATGGCATGTGTTCTTGAAAGGGAATTTCAAAGATATGTTGTATGGTTACAGATTTGATGGCAAGTTCTCTCCTGAAGATGGTCACTATTATGACTCTTCCAACATTTTATTGGATCCTTACGCAAAGGTAATTTGAAAAATTGTAGTTTTCTGATTTAAGGCTGACCAGTAGATAGTCTCCTTGGCAGTGGCTATAAGATTTTCCCTTTGGTTTGGTAGGCAATTATAAGCAGAGATGAGTTTGGAGTTTTGGGACCTGATGAAAATTGTTGGCCTCAAATGGCGTGTATGGTGCCAACTCTTGATGAAGAGGTACCATGATATATGTTATGCTGTTCTAATATCTATTTTTTTATTATGGATGATACTCTTTGAAAAATGTTGACTTTGCTGTCTGCAGTTTGATTGGGAAGGGGATATGCATCTGAAGCTACCACAGAAGGATCTTGTTATATATGAAATGCATGTGCGAGGTTTCACAAGGCATGAATCTAGCAAAATTGAATTTCCTGGCACATACCAGGGTGTTGCAGAGAAGCTTGACCATTTGAAGGTACTGGCTCTCAAACACATTCTGTTGAGAAAACTGTGAACTGTTATTTTAGAACAAGCTTACTATAAATAGTCTCTAGGTGAAATTTTGAGAAGTTGCTGACTATACCAGTAGATATGTTTAACATGTTCATTTGTTCAATACTGAATTCGACCTTTACTCATCATTGTGGGACAATGATATCACAGTTTATCAACTTTCATTGTGGTGCGGCGTAGTAATGACTATCTTTGTTTGCCGTGGCTATAAGCTGTCCTCAGTTTTGCAAAGAGCTTTCTTGTTTAATTCAGACGAGTTTTGGTGATTTTGACTAGGGACCATGCAAATATTCCTATTTTTTGGGTTAAAAATGAGCACACAGTTCTATTAGTAATTTTTTTTCTGTTTTAGAGCCCTTATCTAACTGAAAATATCATCAAGTAGAGATCACGGCTGTCAACTTTTAACTGTTTACATCTTGACAGGAGCTTGGGATAAATTGCATAGAATTAATGCCATGTCACGAGTTTAATGAGCTGGAGTATTACAGCTACAATACGATATTGGGAGACCATAGGTATGCCATTTGACCATGCCTGTTTAATGACACTATCTCCGCCTGGATTTTGCTCTGTCTAAGATGAGCAAACTACATAGTAAAAACACTCAAAGTTAACATATGTGGGTGATAGCATGTATTAAGTAATCTCAAGAATTCATCAACTAGGATTGTTTTTGTCTCAGGAAACTTCCAATTAATAAGGGGTGAAATAACTTAACGATAATATCACATATCTGGAATAGATAGATTGAGCAAGCTCTCAACCATACCATCTTTAACTCTCAGTCTCTCACACAGTAATTCAGTGAAATGATACATATAGCATGTCTAATCAGGTTGTCTTGCATGTTCAGGGTAAATTTTTGGGGTTACTCTACTATTGGATTCTTTTCGCCCATGATTAGATATTCATCGGCAAGCTCGCGCAACTTTGCTGGAAGAGCTATCAATGAGTTCAAAATTCTTGTTAAAGAGGCACATAAACGAGGAATTGAGGTGACAACTAGTTTCCAAGTAGCTAAATATTTGTTGCTAGGTTTATGGGTGCAGTTCTTAATAGATTTTAAGCAGGTAATTATGGATGTCGTTTTGAACCACACAGCTGAAGGCAATGAGAAAGGACCCATTTTCTCATTTAGAGGAGTTGATAACAGCGTTTATTATATGCTTGCTCCAAAGGTAATGGTCATCAAGCAGTCATGTGTTCCTTTAGTTTCACTGCTTAGAGAATAAGAGACGATCAAGAGATCTGTGGGGTAGGAAGCTAAAATGTAGGATTATTTTTCTTCTGACAGTTAAAACATAAACTAAGTCACTTTGCTGATTGGAAGTTCTGTTAATTGGTCGGTCCAGTAACTTATTATGCATCAGAAACCTGTAGGAACTGCCTGTTAAGTTTTCTCCATGACCTTTACATAACTCCGCTAAGACTAGAAAAGTAGTATATATTCCACCCCGTGATGATATCTAAGTCAACACTCATAATGATTTTGGTTTCCTAGTCTGTAGTCTCATACTGATGATTCTGATATGATTGCTTATAAATGAATCTAAAGTTTATGCATGTTTTGTGATTTAACAGGGCGAGTTCTATAATTATTCAGGCTGTGGCAATACATTCAACTGCAATCATCCTGTGGTGCGTCAATTCATAGTAGATTGCCTGAGGTAGTTCCCAAAAATATAGAGTAGACGTACTGCTTGGATTTTTGTCAAACTAAGTCTTTTTATATTCATTATCGTACTTGCGAACTCTCATTGTCTCGTGGTACACATTCTAACATTCCTCAGGTTTTATGTCTAGTGTCTAGGCTGTCTCTGTGACAAATAACTTTAGGCGTTTTGTTTATGATTACATCTAGGATGTAATGTAATCCTCATATTACACCCTGGTTACTTTGAATTAACTATTTTGAGTTTACCTGCTTTCTGGTGACTAAAGAAATCTTACACTAGGTTTATTTCCGAAAATTTATTGATTTCAGTTAACTCCTCCTAAGCCTGTGAATATCTCTCCCTTCAAACAGATATTGGGTAACAGAAATGCATGTCGACGGCTTCCGATTTGATCTTGGTTCAATCATGTCAAGGAGCAGCAGGTGCAAATGTTCTAGAGTACGTGAAATAAGTGCTGGTTTGGTCCATGTTTCTGGAATATTTACTGTTCTATTCTTGTTAGTCTTTGGGATGCAGCCAATGTTTATGGGGCTGATGTAGAAGGTGACTTGCTGACAACTGGTACCCCTATTAGCTGCCCTCCAGTAATTGACATGATAAGTAATGATCCAATACTCCGTGGTGTTAAGGTGATCAAACTAGCTCCCTTGATATTTCCCTTATAGATAATATTAGTTTACATTGTCTTCTAGAGTGGAGAGATGTGGAATTCATCACTACTATATATTCTCAATCCATTACCAAACATTAAAAATTCCCAATGTAATTAGTGATCTTCTTGTTGTAGTTCAGTATCATCGACTATTGAGCTTCCTGTGTGAATTTTCCATGTGATTTTCCAATTTATGTCATAATCTCCAGTTATGTAGATGATTGTTATAAAGTAATCATTTTCTTGATGTAAATACATTTACCGATGTAGGATCGTTGACGACGGGATATTTATTTATTATGTTGCTTCTTTGCAAACAGCTAATAGCTGAAGCATGGGATGCGGGTGGGCTATACCAAGTTGGCATGTTTCCACACTGGGGTATTTGGTCTGAGTGGAATGGAAAGGTCAGTAAATGAAAATTCAGTTCTCGTGACAGTTTCCATTTAATATGGGACAGTGACATTCTTGTCCGTTTCAGTTCCGGGATGTTGTGAGACAGTTCATAAAAGGCACCGATGGCTTTTCCGGTGCTTTTGCTGAATGTCTCTGTGGAAGCCCAAATTTGTACCAGGTAAAGTTAACTTCTATTATACGTATCTGATCTTTATGGTGTTCTTCTTGGTTGTTTTGTCTGTGAAGCTTCATATTTTTGTTTGATATCTTATTAATATTTGATTGTGTATGTGCACCAGGGAGGTAGGAAACCTTGGAACAGCATCAATTTTGTATGCGCGCATGATGGTTTTACGTTGGGAGATTTAGTAACTTACAACAATAAGGATAACTTGGCAAATGGCGAAGAGAATAATGACGGAGAAAATCACAATTACAGCTGGAACTGTGGAGAGGTAAAGATATTAGCTTTATGCTATTGTGTGGAATTTGTTTTTTGCTCTTTTCACAAAAGTATTTTAATATGATGGCTAAAATAATCATTAAAATTATAAGTCCTAGCTAAATAGCCTCAGCTGCATAAAACACGAGTTTTTAGTAGATATAAAGAATTTCTCATTGTTCATAAGATTGACCGCTTAGTATCAAATTGGAAGTTCAAAAATCAAACATCAAAACTTCAGAACTTTTGATTGGATTACCGTTGTTTTTTCTTTCATCAGCTATGCAAATTCAGTCTCTCTTATATACTTATATCATATTTTTGTAGAATGTTTAAAAGCTGAAATGAATGGCGTAACATTTTTACTTTCAAATGTCAATTAATTGGTATTGTGCTGCAGGAAGGAGACTTTGCGAGTATCTCGGTGAAGAGATTAAGGAAACGACAGATGCGAAATTTCTTTGTTTCCCTCATGGTTTCCCAAGTAAAGCTAGCAATTTCTCTATTCTTTTATTCTAATTCTTGCTTAAAGCTCTTTTTACTAATGTTATGCACATTGTTGAACTATAGTACTGGAGTAGGTCATGAGTTCAAAATAATTAACCACAAGAGAATCTAACTCCACTAGCAATTACGTACTATGCACTGATTGTATGCATTTGCAACATGTTAAGTGGTGATTGGTATGGTGTCATGCAAAGAATATGAACTAAGGATTATGAACGTTGAGCATGATCCAATTTCTTTGTCATGCTGAACTATTTATCATCAGGGTGTCCCAATGATCAACATGGGAGATGAATATGGCCATACAAAAGGGGGAAACAACAACACCTATTGCCATGACAACTATGTAAGCCCTTAATGCTTTGTTTTTAGGTTAAAATAAGTTTCTTTTTTTTTTTCTCAGTATCAACTTTCCAATAATGTTAATACAATTCTGATGCAGATGAACTATTTTCGATGGGATAAAAAGGAAGAAGCAGACTCTGACTTCTTCAGATTCTGCCGTCTTCTTATCGAGTTTCGTGAGTACGTAATCTTCTTTTATGAGTATGTTATTATTTAGATGATCGCTTTCATGTAATTTCAAATCCATTAATTGACATGTTTCTTTCTTTTCACCCTTGTAGTGAATGTGAATCACTTGGCCTGAACGATTTTCCAACAGCAAAGCGTCTGCAGTGGCATGGTGTTGCTCCAGAGGTGCCAGACTGGTCTGAAATAAGTCGATTTGTTGCATTTTCACTGGTACGATTTTCTCATGCTCTATCTCGCTTTGTCACTTAGGTAGTGGTATAAAGCAAGAGCTCCCATTTGATTGCTCTAGGAACTGAAACCTCTAACAGGGACAGCTCCCATTTGATTCTTTGTGTGCAGGTCGATTCTGTGAAGAGAGAAATCTATGTGGCCTTCAACACGAGTCATTTAGCCACACTTGTTTCTCTGCCTAACAGGCCTGGATACCGATGGGAGCCATTTGTAGACACGAGCAAACCGAGCCCTTACGACTGCATAACACCGGATCTCCCAGAGAGAGAAACGGCCATGAAGCAGTATAGGCACTTCTTGGATGCAAATATGTATCCAATGCTCAGTTACTCATCCATCATTCTCCTTCTTTCACCAGTTGACGACAGTCGACAGTAGAAACTGACTTTGCGTGATTTCTCCAAAAGTTCATTAAAAGAAAGAAACCACCAAAATATTGTGGAATCTTCTCAAATGTGAATGAGATGCATATACGACAATTATTTCATTACCTATAAAATGTATTATTGTAAAGGCTCTTTTGTGGTTAAGAAGAATCTGAATGGGGTACCTTTGGTCGGCTTGAGATATGCCCACTCACTGTCTATACAAAGATTCCTTTATAGTATGTTGCATCCGTCGCTCTTTGAATTCGTGTAAGAACAATAAATCAAAGCTTTCATCTATAAAGTTATAAAAATGGTATATTTTTTTTTTCGCTTTTTGACTTATGTTTTTTAAAACAATTGTTTGTCACAAGACTCACAACAACAAATAGAGTTGTTACAAATGGCAACCAAATCAAATATGTAAACGAAGATAGAACAGAAACTCTCAAAATCTTTGGGGTTTTTTTTTATTGAAAAAGGAAAAGAGTACACAGACCCCTGTGGAAAAAATAAAATTGTGATGGCCATACAAACAAGACTATGTGATCTCCCAAAACCATTGACGACGATACAACAAGAAAAAATCAAGAACCAGAAGTAGACAGTTCGTGGAAAACCAAAAACGCGAGACTAAAAGAGATAACCAAATCTTTATATACAAACCTGTTTTGTTTTTGGTCATATCATACTTGGCGCTCTCAGAACTCTAACAGTTGTTGGACAATCTGTTCTCTGACCAGCTAGAGAGTAGTAAGCCAATATATGAGCCGGATGCTCCATCTCTCTTATCTCTCCCAGCTGATTCACTTCTGGGACTCTTCTCGATGGAATCAGCTCGATGTTCCAGTACGGTCTAGCCATCTGCATTAGATCTTGTCCCGTCATCGATGCTCTGTAACCTTGTACCCAAAGGTATCTCAATGATGGTAATTTCTTAACCGCTGCAGCAATTGCTCGCTCGCTGAAACAACAACCTCTCATCTCTAGCTTCTGTAGATTTGGACAACCTCTTGAGAATTCCATTAGACCCTCATCTGATTCACCTACGTAACCCAGCAGCATCCATCTCACATTTGGACTGTACTGTCCGATATAACTCAAGCCCACGTCGGTTAAACCACCTTGTCTCAGATAGAATGCAAACCGTCTGAGCTTCTTGCAACCAATCAAGAGGGATCGGACTCCGTTGTCCAGTGGTAAATCTGTAATCCTTTCTTCCCGGTCGAGTAAGACAAGGCGGAAGTCACAGAGGTTTTTCAGATATGTGCCTATGCTTTCAAGAGATTCATTAGTTATATCTGAGACATACACCGCCATGTACTCTAGCTCCTGGCAGCCCTGAGCCAATGCAATAAGTCCTCTTTGTGAGACTAAGCCTTCTTCATCCTCCATTCCTTGTTCATCTGCCCCCCGTTCAATCCTCAGCCGCTTCAAGTGCTTACAGTGCTGTGCAAGAACCTCTAGACCCCTATCTCCGATTACATTCCTTGTCTGAAATACAACAAGAACTTCAGTTGAATATTTTTATGTAAAAAGAACGGACCTTGCATTCATATCCCCTATCTACCACATTTTTATACTCTTAATGCTAGATTCATTGACAGTTGAATAGTGTGGAGTTGATAAGAAAATAGGTGAATTACTAGCTTAGAAATCTATCGGTAACAAATAGGATAATAAGTAAACAATAGGAGAAGCATCATTTACCACTAAAGACCCTGCCCCAAATATAAAGTTAACAAGAAAAGACGGAATGTTAAATATTTACCTCGAGAACTTCCAAATTTGGACACTTTTGGATCAGCGTACAATGATCCTCAGTTTCTAGCAATGCATAAAGCAAATCTAATTTCCGGATTTGGGCTGCGAATGGAAATAGTATTGGCATTTCATTAGGTCCCATGTAAGAGAGGCCCAGACGACATAGTTTTCGAGGGAAAGTCAGATTCATGTACTTCTCAGGCATTCCAATATCCTCATTCAAAGAGCCACCACAAAATTCTTCAAGATTAGCTGCAGCCTTAAAGAACCCAACTAGCTCCAAAATCTCAAAGTCACCGACCTTCACAGAAACCAGAGAGCGGCAATTTCTAGCTATGGTTTCCAAGTCTTTAGGGCTGATTTTGGCAAACTCCGTCATGTAGAAGTTTAAAACCTCCAGAGAAGTGTTGTTCTGAGCAAGCTCATGAAGCCACTTACCATCCTTTTCAATAAAAGAACTCTCTTCCATTAACAACGTTTTTATTTTCCTGGAAAAAAAACAACAGACATAAACATGAGTACATAAAAAACCAACTCAAGATATTTGAATTTTCAGCTAAAACTGAATACACATAACTTGCAGATAAGAAACAGCACAAATGTTTATACTTCCCCAATTGAGAAATAACTGAAGATCACTGCAATTTTTGCTTTAATAACAGTGGCAGAGAAATTAAGGATAAAAGAACAACATGACAAACAACAACTCCTAGAAACTGCAAATGTCTGCTTATATAAATCTTTAAGTGTAAAGTGTGGTAAAGTAACGTTCAACAATATCATTAAGGAGAAAAAGTGCACACCAAAGTTTCTACTTGCCCAATTAAGGTAATCAAGATCAGATCATCACAAACACAAACTTCAAGATATGGTTCTTTGTACAACTGACTTATAAAGTTACAAATAAAAAAGAGCCAATTGCAACCTTTTGTTCTACAGTTCTAGTCAAAGTAGGAAATAACAAGTGTCATCAACAAGATAAGGCTAAACCTCAAAGAGCATCGATTCAAACTCAAATCTTGATACTAAGAAGAAGTGTAGTATTACCTGCAGTGAGTAACGATGCTCAAAAGACCATCAGTAGTGAAACCAGAGCACTTATCAAGCTTCAAAGCCTCAAGATCATCTGATCTAGCTCTAGCTAAACGATCCAGATCTAAGTCACTAACAATCATCCGACGGAAGTGCACTGACTTAAGCTGCCTAAGCGAGTTAGATATCTCAGTAACCCAAGGAGTAACGTAACCTCCCCAGTTCTCCGGGATCAGATTAAACATAGCAGCTCTCGGCTTGCCTTTAAGCTTGAGAGACCTCAAGTTCGGGAACCTACGGCTGAGACGATCAGGAGTCGCTGTGTAGCATAGCGCCATGGTCACATGCTCCCTCGTCTCGGAATCAATCTTAAACCACCTCCGACACACCAGAGACGCCGCATCTCGATCCTTGGGATCGGTTATGTACGTCATCACTTGCTCGATGACGTCATCAACCGTAGAAACCGTAGCTACGCAGTTCAATTTACACTTCTTGATATCAGGATCCTCCATTCTTCGGATCGGGAAACAAAAACGAATCCTCGAAAAGATTCGATTTATTATTCGAGAAGAAGAAAGAGATGGTTTCGAATTGAAACCTCAGTGGTAGATCCACGGAGACACATAAGCGCACACACACACAAGCTAAGAGAGAGATCCGAAAAGAGAGGACGGTGAATCGGAAGAGATAGAGAGTGAGAAGGGAGACACGCGTAGGAAGAAGAGGCGGATTAGGAGGAGAGGGAAGGAAGGAAGAAGATGAAAGAAGTGGAAGCGAATCCAAAAAAAAAGGAAAAAAGAAAAAATCGATCGGTTAATAATACTATAAAAATTGAAGTTGGGGGAATCAATACAATCAAGTGGGACGATGATGATCTGAGAGAGATGAGAGACACAGTTGAAGTTGACGGTGGAGATGCGATCTTCTTCTTCTTTACTCTAATGTTTTTTTAATTTTTTGTGCAGGTGGTCAGATCTTTTAGCTAGACGACAATATTAACCAATCAGGTTTTTGTTTTTATTTATTTAATGGATAAATCATTTGTTTAACTCTATAATAACAACCTCGATTCTAAGCCAAATTTATTAAATTATCAAAAAATTAAATAAAATTCTCTTTTCTTTTGTTGGATAATTTTTTTTTCTTCCGCTTTTTATGAGAGGAAAAAAGTAGTTGACTACATGAATTAATTCACATGGACCATATGAATTAATTATAACGAAACTCTTAATAAACAAAATTAAGCGTTGATTATACTATGATTTTTATATGTTTTATTTTGGTAGGAGTTCAACATCAAATGTGGAATGAAAGCGTTCAACAATGGGACTTTCGAAACTAATAAGACTTTTTACATGACTTTTTTTCACTTCGTTGGAATAAATCATCCCCGCAACAAAGACCAGATTGTGAACACTTTTATGGTTATCGCAGTTGTTATAAAAAATATATATATTTAAACTTCAATAATGTAAACAGAAACAACAATAATTTCATTTTTATCAAGCTATGATCTCGATTAACATTTTTTTAATAATTATAGTCTACACCTCTCTCCATCAAGCATTTCTTCCAGAATGTATTATAAAATAAGATATAAAATTTGCCAAATAACTTTTATTATTATCGTATTTCTTAGCTTCCTTTGAAACTCGGAAATAACAAAGGTAACAATAAGCAAGCTACAAAAAAAAAACCAACTAATTACATCTTGTGAGACAAAAGACTTGAGCTGAACAAAAAAAAACCAAGAAGGAAGCGAATGATGAGTTTTCACGACCGCCCCACTTTTCTATACACTGAACTGAACTGAACCACACTTACAAAAGAACCAAAATAAACTAACCAGAAGTCTCTCTGGGAGGCGCAGGCACTCCTTCGCCTGAGCTCACATTCTCACCACCACCACCATCTCCTCCGTCACCTGAACTCGGTTGCTGCAGTCCAATAGGTGCAAATAAGCTCACACCACTCACGTCCCTGTTCCCACTGTACAGACCTCTGGTTCCATGGTGATTCAAAGGAGCTGAGGTTGTTGCATTGGCTCCGTTTATGAGCAATCTTAGTGTTTCTCTTGCGCCTTTCTCTACCAGAGAATCATTCTCAACTGGGAGCGGTGAGATGCCCGTTGGTATCATCCCGGTGGGTCCAGCACTTACCAGATAGCCTTGACCAGAAGAGCAGATATCGATAACCGGAATATGAACAATAGGGTCACACATCATAGGAATCATTATCTGCTGGGATGATGATGATGAGCCCGGAATGGGTATGTGGTGGACTAAAGGTAATGGAGGGATGTCCGAGAGATCAAGCGGTGATGATGGGATCAAAAACCCATCTGATCCTGATGCTGGTAATAAAGATGATGGTAATAACGAGGAAAGGGGCGGAAGTGAAGGTAGCTCGATGGATAGTGATGGGAACTGATAGGAGGCAAATGGTGCGTGAAGCGATGAGGTGGTTGGAGGGCACCAGCAGTAATAAGGTGAAAAGACTGGTGGACCCATCTTCAAAGGAAATTGTGGTGGTCCGGTCATTGTACTTGGTGTTAACTCTGCTGCTTCGAAAGCAATAAACTGACTGCTTCCATTACTATCCTCCGCGGCTTCTTCACCTTCTCCTTCTGACTGTATGAAACCCTCTACATTGGTGGGGATGGAAGTAATGGGTAAATTATCGAAGATTGAAAAATGCCCTTCACTGCGTCGTTTTGATTTATCTCTAGAGGAGATTCGTAGAGAAGAATTTCTCTGTGTGTTTTCTTTGAAGGAGCTTGATCTAGGGCTGAGACTTCCTTGGGCCTTTGTCAGTTGAGTCCCACTGTGGCGTGCTCTAAGAGATTTCGATGATGCACTCGAGGAGGAAGAATCAGCTGTTTCAGAAGAGCCAGAAGACAATGATGAATCAGGAGTTGGGACCGGACAACCTTTGATGTTGGGCACTACTGAACCCATAAGATACAAACGGAGATGAGAAGCAACAGATCCAAGACGTGATTCTTCAATTCCAGTTAGTTCCGAGATCGATGGCTTCTTTTTGATCAAGTCTTTCATCTACACAGGTAAAAAAACAAATAAGTAATGAGAAAATCTAGATGCAAAGACAAAGGACTCAAAAAACAAAAATCATCTTTATCTCACCAACCTTCCTACGCAATTCAGTTCCCAGAAGTTTTGACTTCTCTGAGCACCAATAGTAGAAAGCGTTGCCATCTGCAATCCTTATAACAAAAGATCTACCAGAGCTGTCCGCATTTATCTCCTCAATTGATACAGCAGGGCACTGAGATTTACTGGTATATGTAAATATTTGTTCTGAATGACCATTGTCTCCGATAAATGAAAGTCGCAAGTCGGACGTTGGCAAGACCATGAGGCTCAAGTTACCCCTGACGAATGAGAGATACAATGTCAGCAAATTAAACAGAAAGACTCTAATATCAAAATAAAACGCACTAACAAATAAAAACTGGAAGCTAAAAACCAGACAATGAAGTTGGATCAAGTCCAGGAGCTTTTTAATTGCTCTCGCAACATTTGCAAGTTGTCCCTAATTCAAACTACAAGAAAATAATATATCCAATTGCTCACACAACAGCTGAGCTATTATTAGTTATTCACAAAAGTACAGCCCGAATAAAATTTATTTCCACCACAAGCTTCTCTCGTGAGCAGATATATACAATCAACTGACACTTTTAAGACTGTACCTTAGCCTAACTGAAAATACATCATTCATAAGTCAGCATAGGGACCTTAATCACGAAATAAATTGTCTAATAGCTTCCCGAAAGATCTTTACATTGACCCATTGTTATATTTTTGAACAGAATAGTACCACTAGAACACACAAAAGACCTTTTAAACCAGATAAGTAGTAACAATAAGAAGAAGCAAATAACAGAGAATCAAAACAAAACAAAAGAAAAGCTTACACTAAAAAAATAGCAATACAATAAAAGGCACAGCAAGATAATATGAAGTCGTTAGTCAGGATGTTATGAAAAACACATGGAATATTAAAACCCTAGGTGACTAACAATATCAAGAACATACTATGCAGCATCGGAGATGAAACTACCTTTACTTCATCATCTACCAGAGATCATAACAGATTACGCCCCACATTACCTACAATAAAAGATACATTTTATTTGGAAACATGAACAGTATCACATCACCCATACAACTAACTGAGTTTCCTATGATTTCTAAAGGCCTTAAATCAAAACCAAAGCAAGTAATGAATAGATCTAATTACCGAAAGTCAGGTATACATTGATACAAACAATAACTAACAAAATGAACAAAGACTTATGTATTTACACTAACCTCCCAAGTGTTAGCACATATAACAACTGCAAAAATGTCAGTAAAACAGAGATGCAACATTTAATATGGAAACAGGTATACTATTTGATAAACGTACTTGAACGAAGAGAGCATACATGGATAAACTCTGCGAGAGAGTATCAATAACACTAAAGCATTAATTGTGTGTGCACACAAAAACCAGCATGTTCAACTTACTTCAGATGATTTCAAAATCACGATTGACTTAGCTAATCAGCCTAAACCAATGGCAGATAGCACACAAAACCAAATAATCAACCGTCTCTTATATGCTATGCAACATCTTTAACATAAGACCCATCTTCAAAGCCAACAAAACCTAAATTAGGAAACTCTAGAGTCTAGAGAGACGAAATAAACAGACCATCATATTCACATATCTCTAACAAAACAACGAAACTAGCAATTAACAGGGGACTCATGAAAAATCGGTTCTAAGGTTGATTATTACCTTATGGTAGTGGGGCGCATTAGAGTCCCTTCCTTCTTAATCTTCCCAACGCGAACAGAAACCAGAGGAATGCAAAAACATCTAGCCAACATACCAATTTCAGCTGGCTCGAAGTGCTATTCAAATAAAACAAGAAAAAAAAAAAATCAGATCAATCTCATCCACAAATCATCATATTCAGAAACTGAAGATGATCAATTAAGAACAGATACAAACCTGGCTAAGATGAGCAAGCAAACGATCTTCAGCCATCCCATTAGAAACGTTAAGCTTCAACAACGGCTTCAACCTCTCGTCACCTCGACAAGCTCCCATAACTTGCATATCCAAAGCTTGTAGCCACCGTAAAACCCTATCTTCCCCAACCAAAAAGTCTCCTCCTCCTCCTCCTCCGGTTTCTTCAGTCGACGGATCTGAAACACTGCTGCTCTCGATCCTCGTCGATTCATCCTCTCCTTCAAATCCATTAGATCGAGAACCGTACGAAAAATCATCATCGCCGTCATTTGGCTGATCATCACGATGACGATGATCGTCTCCGGAATCTCGTTTCCTAGAATCGGCCATATCAAATTATCGGATCGGTAAAAAAAACAACCACAACAAAAAAAAAAAAGTCTGATCCAGAAATTGCAAAACAAAAATGAAAAATTCGTTCAAGAGAACCCCTACGGAACCGATGAATGCTTTCAGAGAATCAAAAATCCGAATGCAATTGAGAGAGATAGAGAGAGAGATAGGGTTTGTTTTTTGTTTTTTTGGGGGAGAAACAGAGAGAAAGAGAGAGAGAAATATCTCTAATTGTTTTAAGGGAGGAAAGAATTGATGAAACAAGTGCCTTTTTATTTTGATTCCCTTTCGCGTCGTAGCGGAAAGATGGTTAAAGAAAGATAAGAAATACCCCAAAAACAAAAAAACATCACAGCGTCTGTGTAATAATATAGTGGCGGATTCGAACCATTTAGTTAAATGTAGTTTATTATTCTAAGTTTGAGATCCGAGGCTTATTTGATTGAAGCACGCACAAAAAAAACCGACTTCGAGCTGGAGCCACGTCAGCTTTAAATGGGCCTAGTGAATGATGGGCCAATGTTTTTTTTTTTTTTTTAATTACAAACCTATTCTTCTTACAAAATTTTGTTGAAATTGATTCTCGACGATAATAGACATGTTTGTATTTGTGGGTAGTGGCCAATGGAAACGAAAAAGCTGCCTAGACTCATCCGAGCCACTCATCTGTTGGTGTTTTTTTATCATCAATCATACGAATTTACATATCAAATCAAATCTATCCACAATTCGTGTAGCATTTGACTTGTATTCATGTATGGACAAAGGTACAAAATAACTAGATGACAAAAGCATATACACTTGCTGTGAGCCATTTTTGCTTTTTACTAACTGAGATAAGCTTTTTATTAATTGTCCAATGATTGTGATCAATTCGAAAATTTGGTTATAAGCAAATCCTGAATACTCTTCTTATGAGGGGAATATTAGTTTCACCTCTAAACAAAAGTCACCATCGATTTAGTTTTCTAAAACGCAACACTGGGAGTTTTTTTAACAACATATATTTTCAATAATAAATACAATTTTTATTGAAATAAAATAATATTTAATAACCATCAATAATTGTGTAATATATATCCAAAAACAATCATCAGTTGTAAATCCAATACAAAACGTACTACAGATATTGCATAGATGCGAATCCGAATAATAAAATCCTCTTAATTAAGATGAAGTGGGTTTATCAATTTCATACGTATTGGTTCCGGTTCGTATATTAATTCAAGGAACAAAGTATTATCACAAGCTAGAGGGTTTAAGTGTCTATTTATCTAGTTTCATGTTAACTGTGTATTTGTAAACGAAGCATTGATTAATGCATATTAGTGATAGTTTAGAATCATAAGTTGTAATACGTACTTTAAAGATTCCTTCTTAGAAAAGAAGATTACAAGAAGGTTAAAAGATCCCTGCTTTAGTTTCCAACAACTCATATTATATTATATGTACGTCTTTAGTACGTTCTTAATGTTGTAAAAAACAATTCTTCAAACGAAAACAAAAGGAATAGCCTCAGCCTGGAGAATCCTTTAGTAGCTTATAAATGTTACTATTTGTAATACTTGTACATGCAGAGAAGAGAGTCAATGTCGTTTTCTTAACCAAAAATAAAAAGAAAACAAAGAGATTTATGAAAAATCAGATAATTTATACTAACCTGCCCGCATAAAAACCTGCAATTAGCCACTGAAAACATAGTGTTGAGTACTCTTCGTTAGTCATGTCCAATGGAAGGTTATGGGCCAAGTATATCGTTACAAAATAGACGGAGGGGGACAACAACAAAAAAAAAATGTTGGGGGTTGGGGGCAAATGAAATGTTTACATATTGGGGTATTTATTTCGTTGGATCATTAAGGCTACTGTTTCTAACATTTATTGAAGTATATATTATTACGGACAAAGCCATGCCTAGAGATGTGGAAGCCGGAGACAGTGTTGAAATTTTTTCAATACCAGGTTTTTTCAATATAAAAGTGAGATTCTAGCTAATTAATTACAATAGATTAGAAGATATACTAGCATCTATAATTTTTTTAAAAATTTTGGCCGTAGGCGAGAGTTTCTTTTTGCCTCACGTAGGTACGGCTCTGATTACGGAGTATATTTATTTTTTCCACCATTTATTGGTCTCCTACCAACAAAAAAGTAGTCGTACTGCAGACATCAAAAATAGTTTTTTTTTTTTCACAAAATATGCAGTATGGAAAACAAGTTAAGAAAAATACAGACACTATAATTGGTCATTGGCCATCCAGTTAGTATAATCAACAATCAATTTTGATTAAAGCACAATAATTAAAGTTCAAGTAGGTTATTTTAAAATTTTTGATTGCTCATTTTGAAATACACACACACACAGTTGATTTGTTTTGTAATATATGAAAACGTACTGTTGGGATTGTTGAGGGTGAAAGAAATAATAGACCCTTTTCCCATAATTTAAGAAGATCCGGTAGTGTGCACTAATAATTAAAACAAAAATTGACCGGTGGTTACAGGTAATGGGCCAAGTATATCGACAAGGCCCATAAACATGCCAATCGTGTCTGTCTGTCTGTCGAGGCGTATTAATCTGTGTGGATTATTAATCTTTGTTAATAGATTATTATTATTTTCTGTGTGGACAAAGGGAACAAATTATGCATTATGTGCTTTTCGATATTTATGTAAAATAAAAAAAATATGTATGGCGGTAATTTGGGTTGACTGGAAGTAACACTCTACGTCTAGTTTGTTTATAGGGTCGAATATTTTCCAATGTTCATGCTAAAAAATCAGTAAAATCTATTAAGCATTTGTATCGGAATTCTGAGTTGTTTATGTTATAGCATTTGACTTGTATTCATGTATGGACAAATGTACAAATAACTAAATGACAAAAGCATATACACTTGCTGTGTTTGCTTTTACTAACTGAGATAAGCTTTTTATTATTGTCCAAATGATTGTAATAAAATTCGAAAATTTGGTTATAAGCAAATCCTGAATACGCCTCTTATGAGGGTAATATTAGTTTCATCTCTAAACAAAAGTCACCATCGATTTAGTATTCTAAAACGCAACACTGGGAGTTTTTTTAACAACATATATATATATATATATATATTTCTCCAAGAGATTATCATTTCTTCTTCTGCATAGTTCTTGATTAGTGCTTCCACGTCTTGTGGTTACAAGTTATGGGCCAAGTATATCCACAAGGCCCATAAACTTGACTTGTATTGGAAGCAAAAAAAAAAAAAAAAAAACTAAACCCCTAAACCTGTGTGATAATAATCGCTCGCGACCGAGAATCCCTAAATTTTTTTTGAGTCGATGGCGTTGGCGGAAGTGAGAGGTAGGCTAGGCCGGTCATTTGAAGAGATGATGGGTGAAACAAGAAAGATGGCAATGAGAAGTCGGCTAGGCCGGTCATCTGAAGAGATGATGGGTGAAACAAGCAAGATGGATTATTTGATGATGCTTAATAGATGCTTGAAGGAGATCACATGCGCTCTGCTTGACGCAAATTTTCCTAGTTCGGCCGTGACTGTGATGGAGAGAAAATGCCAGGACATTATCAATCTCCCTGCCGCGTCGTCCAACAAAGCCAAACAAATCCACGAGGTGATCAAAAAGATTGATTCTTTTTTCTTTCATCCGTAAGGGTTTGATTTCTTGATTTCTTGATTTCTTGATTTCAGATTATCTTAACTGAGCTCGTTAGTAAGCTTGATCCGGGAAAGCCTGCACTCTTTCGGGAAAAGCGTGAATCTATCATAGTCATGTTCATCGGATTACGAGGTTCTCTGTTTTTTTTTTTTGAGTCTTTTGAGTATTATATAATAATATGGTGTGATTGATTTGGGGGGGCTGTAGGTGTTGGAAAGACCAAAACGTGTGCCAAGTATGCTCGTTACCACCGGAAGAAGGGATTCAGGCCAGCTTTAGTCTGTGCTAATACTTTCAGCACCAATGCTTTTCTCCGGCTCAACAAGGCTGCCAAAGATGAGGTTCCGGTTTACGGAAGGTACCACCACAAATATCAAATTCTCTCTTTTTATCTATCTTTTTATCCGATTTAGTTTGGTTGGTTGGTTTATTTTTGTAGTTACACGGCAGATCCTGCAGAACTTGCCGCTGAAGGAATTGCAAAGTTCAAGAACGACAAGCGTGACCTTGTAATTGTAGACACCAGTGACCGCCATCGACAATATTCTACATTGTTTGAAGAAATGCGCCTATTATCCCAATCAATGGTCTGTCTTTTTTTTCTTCTTCTAATTTTCCTTGTTGTACTCGATGATGGTAGCTAATAAATAAGCTCACATAAGGCTTTAATTTTGGTCTATTATTACAGAATCCAGATCTTGTTATATATGTCATGGATAGCAGTATTGGTCAAGCTGCATTTGACCAAGCTCAAGCATTCAAACAAAGTTTCACTCTTGGAGTTATCATTGTTACTAATATACACGGCAACTCTCAAGCATGTGGTGCTATCAGCGCGTACGTAAATTAATCAGAGCATTTTTACAAGATTTTTCTTCTTTTTCATTTTCCTCAAGTGCTCTTCATCTGATATATTTCTCTCTTTATTTTCATGTTTTCAAGTGTTGCAGCAGCAAAGTGTCCCATGATATTAACTGAAACGGGAGACAAGTGTGAGGAGTTTGAAGCATTTGAAGCTGAACCTTTTGTCAGGCGTCTCTTGGGTTAAGCAAATTCTTTCCTCTCCTCCTTGGTTTTATCATTTGATGAGAGTATGCATGTACACTCATGATTGGTCCACTTTTTTTTGGCAGACAGCCCTTGGGATAAACCCCTGGAGTATACTTTGAGATTAATGTATAACCATTATAGGCGAGAATCAGGATTGGATAGACAGGTACTTTCATCTCTCTCAGCCCCAACTCTTGTTTTTTTCCCAAATACAAGACACTTGTAACTTGTAAGCTTCTTCCATATTCTCTGTAGTTGTTTTTCCATACAAGACACTATTCGAAGCTAGACATCGAGAAGTTTAGGCGGTACACGATAATAATGGATTCCATGACAGATGAAGGTATTATAAGTTATTGTCGATCAACGCTTTGTTTCTTTTTCTTTTTGTTTTTTTTCTTTTCTTGCTGTTGTAGTAATATTCCTTGTGTTTGGCAGAGCTTGATAAACCAAACAAGTTAAAGCAAATGAGCTTGGAACGGTTGAAGGAGATAGCTAAAGCATCAAAAGTAGATGCGAGACACGTTCTGCAAATGTTAAAAACGTATGACATGAAGGCCAAGAGCTTTATGGACCTTGAGATGAAGATTCGCAATGAATCTGCTAGACCACGGTACGCGGTCCTGACGTCTTAGGTGGTCTTGTCGACGACAAAAGTGAACAACTTATGCATTATGTGCTTTTCGATATTTATTTAATATAAACAAGTATGTATGGCGGTAATTTGGGTTGTATCGGATATGATCGGAAGACCGGAAAAGACACTCTACGTCTAGTTTGTTTATGTGCTTTTCGATACTTATGTAAAAGTAAAACAAACAAATATGTATGGTGGTAATTTGGGTTGACTGGAGGTGACATTCTACGTCTAGTTCGTTTATAGGGTCGAATATTTTCCAATGTCCATGCTAAAAAATCAGTAAATCTATTAAGCATTTGTATCGGAATTCTGAGTTGTTTATGTTATAGCATTTGACTTGTATTTATGTATGGACAAAGGTACAAGCATATACACTTGCTGTGAGCCATTTGCTTTTACTAACTGAAATAAGCTTTTTATTATTGTCCAATGATGGTGATCATAAAATCTCAGATCAATTCGAAAATTTGGTTATTAAAAAATCCTGAATACTCTTCTTAGTTTCACCTCTAAACAAAAGTCACCATCGATTTAGTACTCTTAGAGCAAGTCCATTGGAAGACTTTAGCAAGTATTTAGCCAAGACTCTTATTCTTTTGGGACAAAAAATAAATCAAAATTGATAAAAACATAAGAGTTGCCTCTTAATTAGTAAGTTTTGAGATCAACTCTTATTACTACGTGTGCACTGATGATTGGTTTTTTTTTTTATAGAAAAAAAACAATTTTTTTTTATTTTTTTCCCTTCTTTCTCTTTCTTCTTCCCATCTCTTTCACGACACCTTCTTTCACAAAGACAAAATATCGTTGAGATTTTTTTTCCACCAAATCAAAGCCTTTCCTTCACTGGTAATCGAGAATTTGATGAACCAATCTCCATCTGATGGTAATTTCATGTTTCTATTTGTTTGAATTCTTGTTTTATAACGATTTTGATATTAGGTTTTTGGAATTTCGAAAATTAGGGTTCTTCAATATCTCTTTTGTTTTGTGTTCGAAGACATGATTTTTATTAGGATTAACGAAATTAGCCATGAATGAAGATGAATTGAGGTTAGTGAATTGATCGATTGTGATTTATTTTTGAGAAAATATTGAGAGGATAGTAAACTTTTCTGGTTTTTTTGTGTGCAGAGTTGAGGATTATGCTCAGGACAGCAACGAGGGGAACTACGCTGATTTGGACAATTTGTGAGTGATTTGCAGAGTGGAATTGTTGATAAGGTTGATGCAAAACCCAAACCTGTTTCTTCGAGAACCCAGTCCAGGTGATTTCTTTGTCAAGCACTTAGAATTTTTGATTGCTCATAAGCTGTTCGTAGCTTGCAGTGTCACTTAACTCTATTGGCGTAGTAAACATAGATTTGCTCATTCGTATAGTTTATTTTGTATATGCTTTAAAACACACTGAAGTAATGTGTCACAGAGTCTACTGATTTTGTTAGTCTATTTAAGTGAACAAGGTTTTGACTTGTGGTACATGTAGTTCTCTTTGAGAAACGAGATGTTTTAACCGCTTACTTGATTATAATTTGTTAAACTGATTGTGTTTGGTCGCAGGGCCTGGTGATCCTCGCTCTTTCCCATTTGGTGATGGTTCTGATCGACCTGGCTTCATGGGACCGTCACAACCGTAAAGTCTCTCTTTCTTTCACATAAATGCACATACATATATACACAGCCATATATTTGAACGCATGTTTTTGGTTTGTGCGTATGACCAACAAGGCCTGCATTAATGTGATCTTTGTCAACGGTCGGGAGTATAATTTGGCTTACTATCTCACCGATGGTATTTATCCGAAATGGGCCACTTTTATCCAATCTATTCAGATTCCAGCAGATCCAAAGGCATCCTTGTTTGCTACATGGCAAGAAGCTGTCCGTAAAGATGTCGAGCGTACTTTTGGAGTCTTGCAAGCTCGCTTCGCCATAGTCAAAAACCCGGCTCTTATCCATGATAAGGGAACAATTGGAAAGATAATGAGAGCGTGTATCATACTTCACAATATGATAGTAGAAGACGAACGAGATCATTACACACAGTTTGATTCAGCAGAATTCGCACGAGTGGAAGCAAACAGAACATCACAAGTGGACTCCACAACTTCAACTGATATATCTTCAAATGTCAATAATTTGATGACCATGCTGAGCAAGCGGAAGGAAATTCGTAATAACAAAATACATCAACAATTGAAAGATGATTTGGTTGAGAATATTTGGCAAAAGTTCGGCACAAATTAAGATTACAACTAATCTTTTTCCCCATTTGTGATTTCTACTTCTATTTTAATATGCTTTTCTGTTTTGTATGTTATGCAATAATTTTCCACTTTATTAAAATCTTAATAGTTTAAATATTTAAACTAATTACTCTACTTAAATTAATTATATTTAAAAAATATATATATTTTTTAAATAAGAACCCCAATAAGAGTCTACCAATGGAGGAATATAATTTTATTCAACAACAAAAACTTCTTATTTTGTAAAGGTATACTTTTTAATTATAAAAAAATATAAGAGTCTCAAAATTAAAGTCTCCCAATGGAGATGCCCTAAAACGCAACACTGGGGAATTTTTAACAACATATATAAATATATTTCGCCAAGAGATTATCATTTCTTCTTCTTTGGTTCTTCTTCTGCATAGTTCTTGATTAGTGCTTCCACGTCTTTCCAGAATAAACCTTCAACCAGAACTCCCTCTTTCGTGAACCTGAAAACACCACCCAAAAAACATGTAATGAGGCTCGAGTTTATGGCATGAGCAACTGAAAGAAAATTCCGAGAGAGAAAGGGAGAGAGAGAGAGAGATGGAGACCATTGGGTGACACTCTTGGTGAGCTGAACTGACTTCCCAGCTGAGATTGATTTTGGATCAGCACTGTCGATGGTGAGAGTGTACTGATCAGAGAATCTGGGCAACTTTGAAGATACAACCAAGCCAGTGCTGGTGAATGATCCCTGCATATAAACCACCAGAACTTAATGACTTCTAATAAGAGTAGCAGCAGATGATTGAGCTAAACAAATCGTGTTTGAACCGTATCAATACAAATGGAAATGTGCATATATATAATTCGGATCCTGATCAGTTTAGTACATAACAAGATGATGAATCAACCCTACTAACCAAGATACCGTATCAATTCAGTAAGATTAAATGTCGGAGCTCTGATTGTTGCATGTTCTAGACCTAACCAGATGAGTATAAAATGAAAAGTTTGGATATATGTCAGCCTCTCGGATACTAACTAAATCAGAGGAGTACTTTCTTCAAGCTGGTGAGAATGGGAAAGAAAACCAACTAATTTACAATCCAGTAGTTGAGCAATTAAGTATCAAGAAACACGACAGCACCAATTGCAAACACCAACGATACCAAGAAATACTTTTGTTTAACTGTTTTTTTCAATAGCAAAAGACTTAAGCTAATTGAACATTATATTGAAAGGAAAATGTAGATCTTCCTAGAGCTTAAATGCAACAACAAAAGAAATATGAAAATAATAACTAAAAAAAGGTGTCTCACGATATGCAAACTTTGCATAGCATGTCAGACTAGCAGAAGCACAATTCTAAGTTGTCACAAAACAGAAGGAATGTAAAAGTTTGACACCAGAATTCAAAACATGGTTCCACCGTTCCAGTGAAAAAATAAGAGAACAGGGGAAATATGTATATTATGCACCTATCTATATCACAGAACTACAATTGTTGCATCACAGACAAAACATGAATGTAGCCTAAAACCACGAAACTTGTAAATGAAATATCAATTCACAACAGTCAGAGGAACAAACCTCAGGAGGATATGTGAACAAAATGGCATTCTTCTCCTTAGTGTACAGAATCAGCTGCAACACCGCATTCAACACCACATACGTGCCAAAATAGTCAAGGACCAAACATCTTATCCAAATACAAGACATGTATCGAGCCTATGGGCATAATTTAGATATTCACAGTCTAAAGCTAAGCACAGAGAGATGTCAAAACACACATTACAGTTATCTAGAAGCCATAAAAATTCTTAACTTCCATCTTAACCACTAGAAACCGTAAGGAGAAACCAAATCAGAATCAAGCAGAAAGCATCAAATAGAATTCGAGAAAAAAAAGGATATAATGCGATGCATCCAATCAAAAAGTCCCTGTTCTCAGGGAACTTCTTGTTGTAGAACTGAGCAAAAAGAGCAACAACGATGATAACCGTTCCCAAAATCAGTTTGAGGTTGCTCAACCTCACATCCTCCTTGTAACCACGGCTCGTAACGATCTACGCAATCAAAGGAAGACCATCAAATTCACAGATCATATACACAGAGAAACAAAAAAAGGAAAACCTAAGACAATTCTTACATCGGATACGGATTCGTCGAGGATGTGCTTGATTGAGTGGTGGTCCAATAGATTGGCCTTCTTAACGTTCTTGTTCGTCGTTTCTGCCTTCTTCTCTTCCATGGTGGATAGATCCGATCGAAATAATATCAGATCTCTAGTCTTCTGCGAAAATTCGAACGCAGAGTGTGAGATTTTTTCACGAGCGCAGGAGACTAGAAGAGACTGTTGTTTTTGGGTTCGACGAGGAAGATGACGATATAATGGATGAAGCTCGAAGACGTTTTCAGTCAAAACTAGCTTATTACGACATCGTTTCGTGTTGGGCCTTCTTTTGGGCTTCACAAGTGTCACATTCTAATTTCGTATTTATATAGTCAAGTCAACTATAACAATATTCAAAAAACAATTTGTCAACAAACTAAACCTTTGATTCATATATTTGACTATTTTAAGTTTTAAATCCACCCATATGGATATGACTTTGTTGAAAAATCACCAAACAATAAAATACAACATTTATTGAGATTTCATTACTAAGAAACTTAAAATGTATAAAACCGTCAAATCCAGTAATCTTGCAGAAAATACAATACTCAATTGCAATCATTATGGAAATGCACGACAATCCCAATAGTGTTATAATTTAATCAAGAAACTACTGGAGATTTGATCTATTTTTATTTATTTCAATCTTATATATCTAAAAATGCTAGTTGGAAAGCGTTTTTTTAATTCAAGAAGGCTTGGACTTGATTTTGCTAGTAGTCGCGTTTGAGAGCAACAACTTAGCTCCTTTCACAAGCTCTTCCTTGATCATGAATAGAACCGCAGCAGCTAATACGCTTTGCACAATCTTTGTGCTCATCCCTTTGTAAAACCCGTAAAGCCCTTCGTATCGAATCATTTTCAGGATTGCGTCCAACGTTCCTGCGATTCAAAACCAACACAACAACTCCTTAGCTTTGATTGAGAAATGAGTTTTTATGATCTTGTATAATTTAGAAGAGAGATATAACCTTTGTATTGGTGTCTTTTGTCCCCTGTTGTGACCTGTTTGGCTTGAAGTCGCGACTTTACAACTAAGAGAGGATAAGTTGTGACTGTAGCTCCGAGTTTAGCCACAGCTCCAAGAAGAAATGTCTATGAAAGACAGAAAGAACCGTCATAGTTAGTTAGAGATCAAGTAACAATTAATTCAAAAGAAACAAATGCAAAATGGTAGAGTCTGAACCTCCAAAGCGGTAACGTTGTTGCTACCCTTCAATGCACGCTTTTTCTTCAGCTTGGTTAACATTGTCTCGTACAACATAAATTGCATTGACGGATTACTTACCTGTGGGTTAAAAACACACACACACATCTAACTATTAATAAAATGGACCTAGACAAACAATATAAGAGAAGCTTTAAAATCATAAGCTCACGTACCATGATCAGTGTTGGAATTACACCTTTCCAGAAGCCAGTCACTCCAGCTTCATCGTAAACCTCTCGAATCTGAGACATTGTTCAACATATATCACAGAAACTATCTTAATTGAGAGGTTTACACAGTTTCAATCTTATACTGCAATCAGCTGAAGCCTGATTTGAGTCATAATAACAGATATGACTCTAGCCAGCTTCTTCTGGTTTTTAAGTACGGGAAGTTGCCTCATACCGTATTAAAGGTTCCATATGGACGCGGCTCAACTGCAACCAGAGCTTCTGCATCAGAAGAAGGTGACTCGGAGGCAGCTGTTTGATCTTTTGTCATTTTCCTGTGGGTCTGCATTGCATACAAGTATTCAAGAAGAATCAGGATTGTAACTACCACGGACGAAAGAAAAATGTAGTTGAAATACAGAGATATTGACTGGGCAGCCTAAAGCAGCACTTCATGGTGGTGTATATATGAAGCCAATCTATACCTGCATGCGTGTAACAATCACCCAAATTGGATTCGTCATAAGAACATTAACAGATCTGCACAGAGAAAGTGTTATCATAAATCACATGAGCCATCCGAAGTAATAGGATAAAAAATTACATTAATGAACTATACATGCCACGAAAGTTCACAATCAAAATACAAAACAGCAATGGCTGTAAAACCTGACAGTAAAAAGTTAGACCATCCACCTAGAAGCTCCATTAAACAAGACGACACTATAATATCATGAATGCATTAGCAATGTGACCATGGCGAGCATTCACTCACAGCCTACACTCCAGACAGCCAATGTGAAGAGTATGAGAAAGAACTGAAGCACCTAAGAACTATTCTGAATCTAAACTAATAAAATCAATTACATTGCTAACTAATGAAAATCCGCATTGTAACAGACTAGTTTATAGAAAAATTCACATAAAAGGATAGTAGCAGTTTTACCCAGCGAAGGCAGCCACTAAAAGTGAAGAAAACATCCCAACTGATCCGTCACCCAACCCTTTCTTACTTCTAGCAAGAGCTGCAGCTTCAGCTTGATTCCGAAACACTTGATAGAAGTAGTAGTACACACCCTGTCTCATTCAAAAGGAGTGAGTAAAGAACTCAAAAGGCTTACAGAAGGATTAATAAACATTCCTACATTCTAAACTTCAAACCACAAAGTGGTTTGAGAGATCATTATACCTGTGATGCAGCCGTTCCAGCGAGAGACGGCGCCAAACCACCGTATAATCGCTCCCATCCCTCTTGTTTGACAACCTTCAATACAAATCAAAGCAATCCAAAAACATGCCATACAAAAAGTAAGACTCATAATTCCACTTTTTACTACGTTTTACTCTAAAGACTCAGAACTCAATCTCTGATCCTGAGATTGAGATTAAGAAGTGATAGATTAAAATAAAAACCTGACACATGTGTTCGATAGTTCCAAGTTTCTTCTTCTCCCTTTTCAGATCCCGCTCCGTTTGTTGGCGCGTATTTACCTAAACAGATACAATCGTTTCAAACAAATACGAAATGAAGAATTAGAAGAAGAAAACAAAATCGGTAAGCGAAAAGAATCGTACAGTTTGAAGAGGATAAGTGAGAAGCTGAGCAATGATCCCACCACCAGCTCCAGCCAATCCATTGATCAAAGCATCCGACATGTTGATTCCTCTATTCCACACAACAAATTATAAGCCAACCAAATAAAAATAAATCGAAATCGCTAAATCTAGAATTACCTTCCTGGTTTCAATTATAGAGGATAAGGATTGAAATCGTCGCTAGTATTATTAAGCGACGAAACGGAGAAGAGTCACAGAAGCTTTAAGTTGCTATTGTTGTTAATGCTTTAATGTTGTATGTAGGTGAAGCTTCTTCTCCATATCCTCCCAGATGAGTAATTTTTTTTGTTTTTCTCTTTTCGGAGATGTTCAATTCGAAGAAAAAAAAAAGAAGAAGACACGCAAGTTGACGTTGAGGAGTGGTCTGAGGATTGTATTTGACTGATATACCCCTGTTACTTGAGTGTTATTACGTTGCCGTACCCTCTCAACGTCGTTTAGCTTGGGATAAGCTCTTTAATATGTTTCTTTTCTTGAATTGCGTGTTCGGTGTTTGGTCGATTATTATGATGTAGGAGAGAAACGCTTCGCATATCTTCCGACTAATGTATTTGGTTCCGTGGTCGGTTTAAACTTTCACAAGTGATGGTATGATTCGGTTTTGCGTAGTATGCTTTTCTATACCAGAATACTGTGTGTGTAGTTTGACCAAGCTCCATTCACAGACTCAAAGCCCATCTAAGTGTTGGGCCATGATCCAAAAGAGAGAATCATCATCTCTTGACAGTTTGAGATATTGTTAAGTTTGATGTAATCACATTTTTTAAATGAGTTTTAAAATTAATTAGATTGCCATAAAGTCTCACAATTAAGATGTGTATATTTTATCTTTAGTTTTCAAGAGAGATGTTGAGATTTACTAGCATTCTATTGGTTTATTATTTATTAATTCATTTTTAAAAATAAAATCAAGTTTAAGTGCATAGTATACTTTTACATCATTTATTTTGTAACAGATACGAAAATCAAAAAAATAATAAATATAATCATTATTTCCAAGATAGTATCATTTTTAAACTTAATATAAATAGATGTTATAATAAGTTTTGGTTAAGTAATTCTCTAAATAACAAACTAATCACATCATCAATATTTCTTCTGTGCAGATAAAAAAACCATGAAACCAAAGAAAATAATGGATTTATTTGTAACGGTAGTAGGAGCACCAGCAATTGGCGATGGTGGTGAGAAGAGAATTACAACTACATGGTGAGAGCTTGGACAAACGAAGATGATCCACGTCAAACAAAAATTGTGACAACCAACGGAGATCCTGAGTTTCGTGAAGTTATGCATCTTCCTCAACCCAAGGCTGCATCGTTTCTTAATCTGGAGTTGTTCAGTTTAAATGCAACTGCCATAGACCAATTTTTCATTGGGAGAGCAAACACAGCATTGCCCATGAAAACAAATGCTACTGTCTACCGTAAGGTCGGATTTGAGAATTTAGACACTAGTGGGAATATCGTTATTGTTTGTTATCTCGAAGTATATCTTGGCCTCGAGACTGGTTAAGGTGGGTCTTCAGACAATTTGAAGACCAATCTAATGTTGCTTTTGGATTCAAAATCTCAAATAACAATTTATGTCATAAATTTATAAAGCATTTTGTTTGATCAAAAAAAAATTTAATAAACCATACATCTATATGCATTACATTTGTATTTGCTTTTATAATTTAATAAATCATATCGTTTGATAAAAAAAAAAGTGGTAGTCGAAAAAAAAAAAAAAATTATAAAGCATATATCTATATGCATTACATTTGTATTTGCTTTTGTAATTATTTTGGTGTTTATGTAACACATTTGTAACTGGTGAATACAGCAGTTTGTTATTTTTTACAGATCAAATTGGAAACTTTGTAACGCCACTCAAAGTGTAATGTAGCAAACGTAAAAAAAATTTAGGGGTCAACTTACAAAGTTACAATAATATTACATCATTAAGTTTTTAAAGAAAAAAAAAAAAAAGACAAACCATTAACGTTATTATTTGATAAACTCCGTTAATAATTTTAGTCATGTATCGCATAAACTCGCCGTCATATTCAATCCCAGCCATATTCTTCGGCGATAGAACCACCTCCTTCCCTCCTGAGAAAAGCGGAAATCTTCCTGTCAAACTTATTCGACCGTCCGCTTCTAACCGCCACGGGTCTTCCCCACCCGAAATCGTTATCGTACATCGGAAACTTCGGCGAGCTCCCCATCGTAACTGAAGCTCCGTCAGCAATCCCAAGAGAAAAACACATAGTTAGGATTCGCTTATAATTGTTATTATCATTTATTACAACATTAATAACATTATGGAAGTTACAAAAGTGTCAACATATAACAGAAATAAATAATTTCAAAAAAATGAAATTTAGTATCTTAAAGATGAATATGATTATTAATATGAGAGTTACGAAAGACAGAATATGAAATTTACTAAATATGTGAGAAGGTTCACCAAAAGAACATTTTTACTTTTTTTGGGTATTAATTTTTTTAGTTAATATAACTATAAATATATGATAGGAATTTCAATCTAATCAAATTAATATAAGAAGTACAAAATATGTGATACAATATGACATTTAATAAAATATGTGAGTTGGTTCATAAATAAATACATTTATTATTTTTCAAAGATAAATAGTTATTATGACTAATAAATATATGATAGGAATTTCAAGCAAAACAAATTATAATTTTATATATATATCTATATATATTCATATCTTATAATGTATAATATCAAATTATAATTTGTCTTAAATATATATATATATATATATATAAATAATATAATGTGTGTCATATAAAGTCAGTTGAAAAATACACTAAAATATTAAAAAGAAAATGACACATCACAAGAAGAGAATGCCAAATGACAACTTTTTAGAGCTTGTCAAAAGATAACGTTATTTCGTTATATAAGATCTAATCGCATGTTTACACATCAATTCATTTAAAAAATAAATTTAAGTTTAAATGCATACTTCCACATTATTTATTTTGTAAAAGATATGAAAATCAAAAATAATAAATTTAATCATTATTTCCAAGATATAATTCTCTAATTCTTTAATATTTTTAATCTTATTATAAATATGTTATGATAACTTTTAGTTAAGTAATTCTCTAAATAGCAAACTAATCACATCATCAATAATAAGAGGATTTATCTAAGTACAGCTTATACTTTAAAGATTATTGTGAAAGTAGATCTTCTTTCTTTCCTTTTTTTTTTGCTCTAACATTGTATATATATTCAAACACATTGTATATATTTCTTGTGTGTAGAGAAAAATCAAGAAACAAACCAAAAAAATGGACTTATTTGTAATGGTAGTAGGAGCATCAGGGATTGGCGACGGTGGTGAGAATAAATACAACTACAAGGTGATAGCTTGGACAAACGAAGATGATCCACGCCAAACAAAGATTGTGACAACTAACGGGGATCCTGATTTTCGTGAGGTTTTGCATCTTCCTCAACGCAGGGCTGCATCATTTCGTGAGGTTTTGCATCTTCCTCAACGCAGGGCTGCATCCTGATTTTCGTGAGGTTTTGCATCTTCCTCAACGCAGAGTTGTTCAGTGTAAATGCAACTGACACAGACCGATTTTTCATTGGGAGAGCAAACACAGCATTGCCAATGAAAACAAATGCTACTGTCAACCGTAAGGTCAAACTTGAGAATTTGGACACCAGTGGAAATATCGTTACTGTTGGTTATCTCGAAATATATATGGGCCTCGAGACTGGTGGAGCACCTAAGACCATCTGCATGGCCACCAACGCTCATCGCTCAAAATAATATATTTAAATTATTTTCGTTTAATATTGTATATTTAAATAATAAATTTGAACAAAGAAAATTAACTTATTATAAATTACCATCAATCCAAAAAATCGATTCTTACGGTTCTATAAGAAAAGACGTTTCTCACTTTTTATTTTCCTTTATTATTACTTTTCAATTTTAATATAACTTTTAAGAGAAACTACTTTTGAACATGCCCTAAATCACTTTGATGACCAATCAAATAATAATGTTTCTAGTTTTATGTCTGTATAAATCTATAATAATAAAAGTAGAAGCTATAAGTTCCTAAAGCTATCCACTTAAGCTTTAAAACATCTAATAGGGATTCGACATATCACTTATTAACATTTTATACAATTTCCAGAATTTTCTATATTAAGAATTATTTTAAACAACCTATCATGATTTGACATGTCATTCATTAACATTTTTTAAATTTCCAGAATTTTTTAGAAAAAGGAAAATTTTAAATTTATGGAAATAAAAGAACTATGCACAATATTTCTCATCGGCTAGAAAAGTTTTAGACAATGGATCAGAACCAATATAAATAAGATTAATATGCTTCCAACAACGAATGAGCACGAAAGGCGTCCAAGTTTAAAAGTTTTATTCGGCTTGATCAAGTTTTTTATTTGATCAAATTAAAACTTTAAAAAGTTTCAAAAAAAAATTATAATATTTCAATTTTTAAAAAGTTTAAATATTATAAATATTGAAACTTTTAAAAGTTCTTAGCTTTTTAAAAGTTTTTAAATATTATAATTTTAAAATTTTAATAGGTTAAAATATTATAAATATTGAAACTTTTTAAATATTATAATTTTAAAATTTTAATAGTTTAAAATATTATAAATATTGAAACTTTTTAAAAGGTTCAAATTTTATTTTTCGAAACCTTTTAAAAGTTTAAAATATTATAAATATTGATGTAAAACATAAATTATCTTATTTATCTACGTTTGTGCTTTTTATTTCTTATGAGCTGTAAAACATATTTTTGTATATGATTTTATAGATGAGTTGATATTCTTTCATTAATTTTTTATTTTTAGGTCTAAGGAAGAAGGATTGACATCGCAAGACCTTGATTTAATGTTTGAGTCAAGTTTTGGGATTTAAAGAAGAAAGATGGACGACAAACACATATATTTTATTAGCTATACATAGGCATGACCAGAGTTACGGTTGTCACGGTTACGGTTTATTAACCATTGGTTATGATTAGAAATTTTGTTTAACCTTAACCATAACCGTTTAATAAACGGTTACATTTAAAAAAGACAGTTCTGGTTCAAGCGGTTACGGTTATATACGGTTACAGTTATTTCATAATATGATATGGCTGATATTATTTGATGATATAATATAACTGATATTATTTATTTATGATTAATATGTTCTTATAGTGTACTTATATTTCTATATATCATATGAATTATATTAAATAAATAATTATTAGAATATTTTATTATATTTTTAAAATATTATAAACCAAGTAAGGATTTTTGGTTTGAGAAGTTTCTAAACGTGTGGATCTAAAATCAAATAAGTATATGGATGAAATTATCAATAATTGGGTGCATGTGTTGACTATGCTGGTCTTCTTAAATTTCAGAAATTTTATGAGAAATAAATGATTTTGTTCTTGGAGTTTGATGGTTTAACAATTTGTGTGGTAGTCTAAAAAAAAAGTTTTTCAGTGGAAGAATGTAAAGAAGTTGACGAGGAAGAAAAAGAAAAAGAGTATAACGAACCAGAAGGTAAAAGTAGCGATGACAATTACCACAAAATTTGACAATGAAAATGACAAGAAAGAATATGAAAAATAAGAAAACTTGAATAAAAACACGAAAACATAGGTGGTATCGATCAATTAAATACAAAAACGAGTTAAATTCATGATTATAAAATTGTTTCATTTTTTGGTGGTCAAAGAAATGGTTTAAGATATGTGAGGTCATCAGTTTGATTTAGCTCGCCTGGATGTCGAGTTAAATTTATGATTTTTTTTTATCAGATATTATTTTATAACACAACTGATTTTTATATTTTTAAAAATTATGTATCTGAAATTTAATTTTTTTCCTTAATACTAATTTAAATTTTTTTATAAGATAGTATTTTATTACCATCATTAATCATATATAATTTTCATCAAAATATATCAAATAAACCCTATACAAATATAAGATATGTGAGTTCAAAACCTAGTATATTAAAAAAAATATATACAAATATATTAAACCTCTAACATAAGGATTGATCATTAACAAATTTTGCTTATTTTCATTGATATAATTTATTTTAAAATTTAAACAACTCTTTTGAAACTCCTAAGACCAAGTTTGTCGGTAGTCTTTAAGTAGGGGAGTTCTTAAATTTTTTATGAATTAATTGTATACTATTTGGAAAATAAGAACCCATGATTTCTTAGATAAAATTTTCTCTTTTATTGGTAGATTCTTATTTTGGGTCTCTTATTTTTGAAAAAAAAACTGTTTTTTAAAATTTAAAAATTTTAAATAGAATAGAAGTGGTATAAATGTGTAAACATTTAAGATTTTATAAAATTAGAAAATATTGCATTTTAATTAATTTTCAAACATACAAAACATAATAAAAACATTAATACATATTACAATAGAAGTGCAATTTATAAATAGAGAGAATGATTAATTTTAATACTGATTTGAAAATATTGCATTTAATTAATTTTTAAACCTACAAAACATAAAAGCATATAAAAATAGAAATACAAATCATAAATGGAAAAAAGATTAATTGTAATATTCTGTTTGACCAATAGAAATCTGACACGTATGGTTTCTTAGATTAGATTTGGGTATACTATATAAGAGACTCCTTTAGATTTTTTATTTTCTTCTGAATTATTTTTTCTTTCAAAATACTAACGACCCCTCTATAAACCCCTCTATGAACCCCCGATAAACATGCTCTAAGAGCTCGTTCAACGGTGGCTTATCAAGTACGCACTTATACTAATTCCTGATGTGGCTTATATTGAGTCTTGCATTAATTCTTATTCAAGTATTTACGTAACTTTGTTTGTTGATTGCAGGGAGTTGCTGGTAGATTTCTACACCAGCTCGAATAAGAGAAAGCGAGAGCATATCATACCAAATTCTTTATGTCTTTGAATCCTGATAATGTTTTTTCAGGTGATTGATAATTCTTTTATTATAACCTTTTTTGACTCATGAATGATCTCAATCTCATGGTGGTTTTGGTTATTCCGCAGGAACAATCATTGACAACAAAATATGCCACCCAAAGAACAATGATTTCTACCTCTATGCGGACGCTGGAATGATTGTAAGTATCATATATATCAACTCTCAAAACTTCATTTGTTGATTGCTACTAGTGTTAATCGATTTAACACTCTTTATGTTTTGAATTAGGGAACTACTAGTGTTAATCGATTCCTGGTGGATGATGTCATTATAATCGATTCTCTTTGTTTTTATAAACTTGATTATGAAGTTTGGCTTCCTAAGTCTGGTACATAAAGAAGATTAATTACTTTGGTGTGGAGACGAAGGATGAACAAGAAGATACAGTAAAACGTTGTTAGTGTATGTTGTAATATTCAGTTTATGTTCTTGGAGAAGATCGGTTATATGTTAAGCTAATGCTTTAATTTGAATTTTATTGAGTTGTGTTATAGTATACCATTTTACAGTTTTTAAAAATTTTAAGAACCCAAAATTATGATCTACCATTGTAGCATACTATTTTACAGTTTTAAAAAAAGTTTTTAACTTTATTATTTCTAAATATTTTTAATTAAAAACATACTTGAGTATCTTTTTTTTTAGTATCTACCATTGAACATGCTCTGATAATCTTCGATGGAGACAGTCTTAGTAACTGCTTTTGTGATTCTTTTGGTGTTCATGGTTTATAACTTAGTGTAGCTTATATTCCACTAGTATTATGACCCGTCCTATGGACGGGGATATGTATCACTGGTTTATAAAATCAAAATGTTAAGACTTAAGACTTAACCAAAAATGTAACCTGTAAGAATGATAAGAAAATATTAATTTATTAGTACATTGTTTGAGACAATAATAAATCAGTCTCTTTAATTTAATTAGTACCATAGTAAAGGATAACATGGTTTGCTAAAAAAAAAAAAAAAAAAAACTAATATGGAAATGAGTTTTATAATGAAAAACATAAAAAAAAAACTTACAGCTGCTCTTCTTATACAGTAAACAAATATTAGAGACACCAAAAGAATATTATTGTAGATGTGTAGATGAAAACTGATAGGGGTGTACTTGAATCATATATATGTAGAGTAATAATCTTCAACCATGAATCTGAAATAAAGAGAAGTAATGAAACTCACATATATGAGTTTCAAAGTAAAAAGAAAGAACAATAAATATTACTCGTTTGTAATAGAGACTAATAAGCTTGGATCAATTACAATTGTTTTTCTCATACAATTTATAATCGATGAATATGATACAAAAAATTTTAGTGGAAAGCTAGAGAAAGTAAAGGACAGAAAAAAATTGAGAATTTGAGTCACAACGTGAAATTGATTTTTCATTTTGTAGAAGAAGATAAAACAGTTTAAAAGATCGCGGTACAGTATATGAGAAAGTTTAGGGATTTTAAGATTTTATTTTTTCTAATATGTAGACAAAATAAAAAAAATCTGAGGAAGTAACGTTTTTTGTTTTTTTTTTAACAGAGAATATTTATTTTTCCTAGTTTTATTTAACTCTAAAAATTATGAACAAATCCTATGTGGCACATTTTTACTGGTCATGTAACTTGTGCTTTATAGTATAAAAGATGTTTTATGAATGCAGCAGTTCGTGTGTTTTATGTAATCGTAAGAGTGTAATGTAGCAAACATAAACATTTTAGGGGTCAACTTACAAAGTTACAATAATATTACAATCACCTGACGGGATGACAAGCCTCTTTTATCAGCACTTCTGGAAATCTATTGGGCCGGATATCATCAAGTTGGTCAAGGAGTTTTTCGAGACAGGAGCTTTTGATCCAAGACTGAATGAGACAAACATTTGTTTGATTCCCAAGAATGAGAGGCCTAGAGCCATGGGAGAATTTAGACCTATCAGTCTTTGCAACGTGAGTTACAAGATAATCTCCAAAGTCTTATGCAATAGACTGCGGAAGGCACTCCCGAAGCTGATTTCGGAGACACAATCAGCCTTTGTGGCTAGACGGCTGATCACAGACAACATCTTGCTTGCTCAAGAGAACTTCCACGCTCTAAGGACGAATTCAACTTGCCGGTCGAAGTTCGTAGCTATAAAGATAGATATGGGCAAGGCTTACGACCGCGTTGAATGGCTTTTTTTGGAGCAACTGTTGAGAAAATTAGGCTTTGATGAGAAATGGATTTCACTGCTTATGTGTTGTGTGTCTTCTGTGTCGTATAGGGTACTCATCAATGGAGAGGCAAAAGAAAATATAATTCCCTCAAGGGGATTACGCCAAGGCGATCCGCTCTCTCCATTTCTGTTTATTCTATGCACTGAAGCACTTATAGCACAATTGCATGGAGCAGAGAATGAAGGACGCATAACAGGGTTGAAAATAGCTCAAGGAAGCCCACCTGTATCTCACTTGCTATTCGCAGACGATAGTCTCTTTTTTTGCAAAGCTGATATCCAGCAATGTGCTGAGATTCTTAAGATTATCAATTGTTATGGTGCAGCCTCGGGCCAACAGCTAAATAAAGAAAAATCCGCAATTCTGTTTGGAAACAGAGTAGACCAAAATTTAAAGGCAGAGCTGAAACAAGCCATTGGAATTACAAAGGAGGGAGGAATGGGATCGTATCTTGGTCTCCCAGAGACCATTTGTGGGTCGAAGCAACAGGTATTCGCCTTTGTTCAAGATAGGTTAAATGCTCGGATCAACACATGGTCTGCCAAGTTTCTCTCTAAGGGCGGTAGAGAAGTGTTGATTAAGTCAGTAGCACAGGCACTCCCGACTTATGTCATGTCCTGCTTTCTGCTACCTCAACATATTACTAATAAGCTTAGAGGTGCTATCGCTCGTTTTTGGTGGAGTACAAAAAATAACAATAAAGGTCTTCACTGGATAGCCTGGGAGAAAATCTGCGTACCGCTGGACCAGGGAGGACTGGGTTTTCGAGATCTCAGGAAATTTAACTTAGCTCTGTTAGCCAAGCAGCTTTGGAGATTGTTACGGTACCCGGATTCTCTTCTAAGCAGGGTTTTAAAGGGGCGTTACTTCCGCTACTCAAACCCCATGGAAGTAAAAAAGGCGAGTTCTCCATCGTTTGGATGGCGTAGTATGTTTGCAGCAAAGGATTTACTGCTACAAGGTCTTAGGAAAAATGTCCGTTCAGGTTTTCATATCAAGGTTTGGTCAGACAATTGGATCCCAACTGTACCAGCGCGACCGGCAAAAGACCGAGGTGTTCCCCGGGATCCAAATTTTTATGTAAACCATCTCATAGACTTTGACACGAAGACTTGGAAATTGGAAGCTCTTAATGAATTGGTGGACCCTTCGGACATCCCTCTTATAACTAGTATCCAGCTGAGTAAAAGCTTTAAAGTCGATGACTATGTCTGGAGCTATACGAAGTCAGGCCAATACTCGGTCAGATCGGGTTATGCTCTCGCTACACAAGGGATTCAGGAAGTCCTCGAACCAAGCATTACACCACTGAAGAAGCAGGTTTGGAAGGCTAAAATATCAAGAAAGATTAAACATTTCCTCTGGCAGGTACTATCGGGAGCACTGGCAGCGAATGGCAGGCTAGCGGAGAGACATAGCGGGACTGACAAGTCGTGTCCCAGATGTGGAGAAGAGGAGTCGATTAACCACCTTCTTTTTGAGTGCCCTCCGGCGTTACAGGTATGGGCTCTTTGTTCCATCCCTTCCCCTCCGGGCTTGTTCCCGTGTTCCTCTCTATTTACAAATATAGACCATCTACTATGGCGAGCAAAAGAACAAGGAGTGTCAGATGAACAGCTAGCGATTTTTCCCTGGGTCTTGTGGTATCTATGGAAGGCGAAAAATGAGAAGATGTTTAATGGTAAAGATATTACCCCTTTGGATACCCTCGAACTCGCCTCTTCGGAGGCTATGGCTTGGAAGATGGCGCAGATAGTGGAAGCTTATGAAGATTCGGAGGTCAGTTATGAGGATGTGGCAGATGTAGAAGATGTGTGCTTGGGCGAAACCAAGTGCCAAATAGATGCGTCCTGGGATGAAAGTGATCGTTTCTCGGGTGTGGGTTTTGTTTTACTTAGTGCAGGCCCTCATTTCGGGTTAAAATGCACAAGGAAGTTTCTTTCGGTGCTTCATGCGGAGCTAGCAGCTCTAATATGGGCGATGGAATCTGTTCTTCAGCTGGGATTAGTGTCAGTTCATTTTGAGACAGATTGTGCGAGTATCCCAAAAGTAATTGAGGAGTTTGAGGAATGGCCTAATTTTTCCACGGAGTTAGATACTTTCTTTAGTTTAAGAGATAAATTTTCAGTGTTTACAATTTCACATATTCCTAGAACTGTAAACATCCGTGCAGACCGCCTTACAAAGGGCGCTCGGGCACGAGGTGAACTCTTTTCCCATGTAGACTATCAGGTTCCAGAGTTGTTGGCTGTTGAAACCAACCTATTCGAACATGAGTAATAAAATATGGTGTTTTTTGAGGTAAAAAAAAAAAAATATATATTACAATCGTTATGTTTTCAAAGAAGAAGAAAAAAAAAAACAGAGACAAACCGTTAACGTTATTATTTGATAAACTCCGTTAATAATTTTTAGTCACGAATCGCATAAACTCGCCGTCAGATTCAATCCCAGCCATAGTCTCCGGCGACAAAACAACCTCTAAATCAACAGTCCCGTTTCCTTCCCTCCCCGGAAAAGCCGAAATCTTCCCGTCAAACTTATTAGACCGTCCGCTTCTAACCGCCACGGGTCTTCCCCACCCGAAATCGTTATCGTACATCGGAAACCTCGGCGAGCTCCCCATCGTAACCGAAGCTCCGTCGGCATTCCCAAGAGGAAAACACCTAGGATTCGCTTCCCAATCCGCCACAACGCTTCGTATCCTCCCGTCTTGATGAGCCGCGACGCTCTGGTTAAGCTGATCTGCGCACCATCTAAGATCGCGAGACAAAACCTCTCCCGCCGTCGCGAACGTCGGAACGCTCTGAATCGCGTTTCCGAAATACTCAGGATTCAGTTTAGGACTCAAACGGTGGCGACAGTTCACAGCCATACGAAACGTTGTCGTTTTAGAACTCGGATGCTTCCTCGCGCGGGTGATCGCACGCCACAGCAACGCACACAGAGACTGAAACGACGAGATCTCAACCTCGACGGTTTTAGAAACGGCGTCGTTTCTACCGAACAAACTCTCCAACATTTCCGTTAATTTACCGTTTTCTTTTCCGTTAAGTTTATCGTTGCTTTGCTTCCCTAACAACTCGACGCCGTCAATTTCGCCGTTATCAACCGTCAACCACTTCTTGTTCACCACAGCTTTAAGCTCCTGAATCGATTCTTTACTGAAACTAAAAATCCGTTCACGCAACGGTGCGTTCTCGTCGAACGTCACCTTAGGACCACCGTGAGGGACTTTGAGCACAGCCGGTGAGATTAGCACAGACTCCCGCGTAAAATCAGGCTGACGTGTCACATTCTCGACTCCTCTGGAAACCTCCGCGAAGGTGTTTATGAAATTCCAGAGCGAGGTTCCGTCGGTGACGGCGTGGTTAACGGAGCATCCGATGAAAACGCCGTCGATGAGTTCCGTCACTTGAACGGCGAGGATAGGTCTGTTATGTCCCTCGTAGCTGACGGCTCTGTCGTAGGTGAAAAACTCTTTGACCACGTCGGGAACGTCGATTCCGGCGAGAACGTCGCTGACTTTGACTGATTTAGCTTCGGCGGAGACGAAATCGGCGCCGGCGTCATTGCAGATGAGGAAAACGTGGCCGGAGGAGGAGGTTGAGAGACGTCCGGCGAGAGGAGGGAAGTGGGAGAGAGTGAGGGAGAGGGAGTGTTTGAGGTGAGCGAGAAGCGCGTGCGGTGGAAGGTGGGGGCGCGTGAAGAGACAGCCTTTTTGGATGTAGTGGCAAGAGAGCATAGGGAGATCGGAGACGGAGAGCTTGAGGTCAACGAGCGTTGACTTTTGATCAGGGAAGACTCTGCTTCTTGAGATTATCGTTACAGAGTTCTCTAAGCAAGGCATTTTTTTTTTTTTTTTGGATATGATTTGGTTGCTTCTCTGTTTTTGGTAAAGCTTTAGCTTAGCTCTCTCTCACAGTTTTGTGTGTGTGTGTGTGTGATGGATGAGAGTGTGAGGTTGAGAGATGAGGTATTTATAGTGTGAGGATGAGAGAAGAGAAGAGGTTCATGAATCAGATGATGATTATATGGCATTTATTTTATCTTTTTTTTTTAAAGCCTAATTAAAATAGAGAGACTTTGCTCAACTTGTACTTTGGAAAAGTGTTCCCTTATTTGTGAAATTTTATGTCTAGGATTAGAGTACACACACTCTGTAAACATTTTCAGAGTAAAAAGGAAAATTTTGAATGGTAAAGAGATAAAGATGATGGACCATCATTCAGTTTTGGTTATAGGTACTCTGTATTCTTTAATTTTTAATGATTAATACTAGATTTTAATCTATACTTTTCAAACAAATTTAATGATAATTAATTCAGTTCATTAAATCATATTTATTTATGTTATTTCATTCAATAAGAAAATATTGTTTGGATATTTTTCAAGTTCATTAATACTGTAATTAATAATTTCTAAAGATTATGTATATATATATTTAATAAGATATATCATTATTTCATAAAATTCACTAAATTTTAATGATATGATCAATATGAATTAATTCTCTATTTGTTATGAATACAAATATTTATACTAGATCTGAAATTTCTTAATATTACTGTTACAAATAAATAAATAAAAATCTAAAAGTTTTTTTTTTTTTTTGTCAACCATTAGACCACAACAAGCCAACCCATTAGTCTAATCTCTACATTCGTAGAGAGCGGGACTCAGTCCCTAGTATGATGGTGTCGAAGGACTTACTTTTAGTCACTGCACTAAATCACTTCACACTAAAAGTATTTTTATGAAACAGAAAGGATAATATCTCTATAAACAATATTGAGAGTTTCAAATGTTTCTGACGTGCGTTTCTCTTTTTAAGACTCTGATGTAAGTTGAATGTCTCTGCAACGCGAATATTTTTATAGATCATCTGCAAATAGTTACAAACCAGAAAAAAGGTTACGTTTTTTTTTTTTGAAGTGAGAAAGAACAAACAAACAACAACGAAAACTCTGAACTCGTAACATATAATATTGAAAACATAATCAAACAATCAAAATCATAATATTGTTGGAAAATAGGGAAAAACATAAAATATTAAGCTAATCTCTGCATTATATTGTCTGCAGAAAGTATATTACATTATTACTCCATTTATACATTGTCTTATTCTCTGGCTTCGTTGCCAACATTTTACAACTATATTGTTTTTGTTTCATGAACATGCTTTAAAAAGGTTAAAACAATAGTTTCAAGAGAGATATCCATAAATCTCAATAATCCAATGGACAAAAGGATTTGTATAAGTGACGAGAGACGTATTTTGGAAATTTAATCTATAGACTATATATAGTCATAGCGAGTTGTTATTATTGTTAGGTTAATGGATTGCTTCATATCAAAGAGAATATCTGGAGAAAGAAGTTTTCGTTGAAGTTCACAAATTATTCATGTGAAATCCCCAAGTTTATTTCAGACCCTCGAGACTAGTGAATCCACGTGGCGTGCACACACTGTTTCGGTTCTTACATGGCATACATGCACTGATGAAAAGTCAGTATGCATGGTCGGATCAACATGTAGCGGACGAGTCATCTATTTGGACATAACTGCGTCCCTGATGATTGTAAAAGACAATGCGATATAACGTGTTCTACATTTATAAAAACGTTACGTTCGTGGCCGGTTTACTAAAAATCGGCATGTGGTGAGAATTAAAACCCTTGTACGAAAGGAAAAAAAAAAACAATAAAGCAGCAATTTAATGTATGTTTTGTTTCGATTAATTGTACGTACGCCGTTGCCCTTCAAAGGAAGTTGCGTTTTTAAAAGCTTGAATTCGAATTTTGAAAATATATGGGTTTGATCTATATATGATTCTTATTTCTTCGGTTAAGCAAAAAGAAATTTTATTGATAATTAAACAATTATGATAAGATATATATGATATATGTAGCGACAATTGATATTCATATCACTATCTAACAAAATCTGGTTTGGTGTATTTGAGGTAAGAGTAAGATAGAAATTGCATGAATCTTTGACCGTATGAGAACTAAGATTCTCAAATCCAAAAGATTTTATCTGTATAAGATTAAACAGACTTCTAAAAACTATATACGTCCTTCGGATTCCGAGAGATTTGCATGGGGTATGTGAACAAAAAGAAGACAAGACTTGTAATGCACTTCTTGTAGCGTTTGTCTTATATGATGATTTGATACAAATTAAATAAATAAATAAAGATTAAACATCATTCAAGTCATTAAACTACATAAAATTTGAGATAATTAGCAAGTGTGTTTAAATTAAAACACTTTAAATCACTCTCTGTTAATGGGTTGTCATTCCTAAAATCCCGATAAAAGTCGGCGTGAAGAATCTCATATTCAACTGATACAGTCTAGTACCAACTGCTCTGGCCACTGTCACAACACTTCAAATGTCTTTATTTTATTAACTAAACTAATGTGAAAATTACAAAATCCTAATCATAGCTTATGTTTGAGCTAACTTTGACATAAAGTGTCGGTTTCGGCAATTATTACACGAAGATTCTCGTTAACCGTCATTTTCGGTTTTGTCGGCGTCCTCAGGTTTAAATATTATTAACATAAACTGCTACTTGAAGTGAGATCTGGTACGATGCAGAAAAAAAAGAAGCTGAAGCATTACGCTTCTCTGTAACCGTTGGATTGGAACTAGGCCGTTTACTCATTTCCATCGGACGGATACTTACGCTACTTGAGTTTAGTTGAGTTTGGGATTGTCACATGATAAAACATTACTAGTAAGTACATAACTGTTTTGACTCGGAACGTTCTTGACGATTATTTGACGCCCCATTTTATTTCTTTATTTATGATATTTATTGACACCCCATAATAGATTAATAGATATATATATCTTTCTTGATATCATTTTGAGATATATATACCTCAAATACTTTTTCCTCTATCCTGATAAATATCTTTACTTGGATCTTTCGTTATAGTGACAATTTTGGCTAAGACTGTAATAATATACGAATTCAAAAAGTGACATAAGCTACATTTACAAAAATTATTAGGTATTCTGTTTTTATGTTAGTATATATGTGCGTGGACTTTACAATATGTTTTTGTAACACTTAAAATAACTTTCGGAATTATGAATCTATACATCATTTAGTTGGTTATCAAAAGTATGATTATAATTAAATACTATACATTTTAGTGTGTTAGATCAATTCTTTTATCGCTAGATTATTTCGAAAGCTTTGAGATCAACCACGTGTATGACAGGTTGACAACTGAAGTTTGTACGAATGTATTTTGTATTAAAAATCAATAATATATCAAAGTAAGATATGCTCTACGAAAACGTGTGGCATCAAGTAAAATAAAATTGTAAATAGATGATATAAACGGATTGATTAATTATAAATAACAAGTGGATTCACGCGACCCATTTTGACAGTTTAGAACCAGCCAGCATGAGAACCTTCGATCCATAATACTCTGACGGTTTAAACTATTATACAAATGTTTATATGTTTATTATTTGTAGTGAACAAAATAATATTGAGCAATTGTCATAAATACCACTAAAATAGGTTTTTATTCCAAAAATACCATAATTTAGTTTTTTTTCTAAAACTACCACTAAAATATATTTTTTCCAAAAATACCACATAATTGAACTAAAGTTTTAATACTAAAAACTAATTCCTAAATTATAAATACTAAACCCTACCCCTAAAAACAACCCTAAAACTAAATTTGTCAACCCAAACATAAAAAAAAAAATTCTACATTCTTAAAATTCAATTTTTGTGTTAGTGGTAATTTTAGAAAAAAAAAACTTTTGTGGTATTTTTGGAAAAAAACTAACATGTGGTATTTTTGGAAAAAAAAACTTATTTAATGGTATTTAAAGGAATTTCTCAATAATATTCCGGATCAAAAGTCCAGTTTTTGTATTCCATAATTGTTTCTTGTATGGGATAACATATTATCAATCCGTGTATGAAATTACAAATCAGCAGTTGCGGCCAGTTTATTTTAGATATTTTATGTCACTTTATACGCTGGTCTATATCAATATTTTAAATATAGGTCTCAAAGTCAAGATAGTAAGCTTGAGGCCTGGTATGATGAATACTCAGTGGATATTTTGGGATATTTGGATGAGTCGAAAACAATGGCCGAAACAAAAGATAAGGTTGCGTTAGATACTTAGATCGAGCTTTAAGGATTTGAAATTCATATTGTTGATCATAATCTAGGAATTTATATAATTAGTGAATCGCTAACTATTAACCTATGTTTTGGTACTTTATTAAAAAAGAAAGATAATATGGTTGTGGTGCGTGAGAGTATGAATAATATGGAATCAAAAAAATAAATAATAATTTAAAACGAAACGTAGGAGGATTTTGTTTTGTTTTACTCAACAATTAGTAGTTACGCAACTACAAAATTTGAAGATAGTTTTGGAAATGATCGAAAGGGATGAAAAAGCTCATCCCAAAACTCTGGCTATTGTGTGGTTTGTCCAGTCCATTTTGACAATTTTTGTTTGGTACATAATAATAAAACAGAAAAGGCATACTTGGCTATCTACCTATTTCGAAGGACGCCGCTTTCTAACTACAATTTTTATTTTATTAAGCTATTTCATTTTTATATACTTTTCTTTTGAAAAATACTTTTGTAAAATTCCTTTCTAATTGTTGGCAAAAAATATGTTGCCCTTTCCAATCAGAGAAGTTATTCTTCTTCATCATCTTATTTTTTCTGATCACATCAAAATCCATTGAATGATTCTAGTTTTCATATTTTGTTCACGTCAGTGTTTTAAAAAGTTGTGAACAAATATATTTATGAACAAATTGTATTCAGTTTTCATTTCTAAAAAGTATCACATTTAAACACGTACGAAACCAAGAAATGATGTTTTGTTCTAATGCTTTGAAAAAAGAAGAAAAGGGAAGATAATAAAAGAGACTTTCTCGATATGTCTCGTCGTCCACTACTGTCCGGTGTTGTACTCTTGTAATGGACCAGATCGTGTTTTACTTCAGACAGGATGCCATACTCTTTTCTTTTTTTAAGTTCTAAATTTTTCTTAATATAATAATTTCAGATTCTTATACAAAACAAACACTGTTAGTGCATAATGAATGAAACAAAAGAATCAATGCTTTAATAATAAAATATTTTTTGTCAACAATTGGGAAAAAAACAAATTAATTTAATTATACAATAAAATTTGCATTATATTATTTTGATAGCACATGTAATAATTTTTTTTTTTGCGTAATAATTTCTAAGAGTCAGAAACGATGCAGCATTGTATACATAATTTGTTTTTTATGATTGAAATAAATAAATAATAATCGATACATTTTGATGGATTTGTGCTACAAACACTAACGTAAAAACACGCATATAAGTATATACCTCAACATTGTTAATTGTAGTTTTTTAAAGAAGTCTTCAGTGGATAAGATAAGTTTCAGTCCACCAAATCAACTGTGGCTTATATATTGACATCTAGCTGTATATTTCGAATTTAACATCAGTAATCAAGGAAATTAGAAAGTCATGATGCTTTATTTGCATATAGAGATCATATACAAGTTGTAGACAAATTTTAACATGACAGTATTGGCCTATATTTAATTTTAAAACTCGCATTCTATGCGTGCACCCACCCACGCACAATCGGATGTGGGGATGACCCTTTCGAATGGCACAATTTTGTGCGGCCTTGATTTGTCTCACGCATGACTAACATCATATAATTCCCATATTAAAAACAGGAATTTCGTATTCTCGTATAAATTATACATTATCATAAACATAAGTCAAACCTTTGACAAGACGCTCGTTGGTGCATATACTATTTGGTATAATTATTATAAGTAGCATATAAGGTTGGTTCATGTACCGTAAACTAAATGCATGTAACATACTTTGAACCAAGGCAGTGTTCGTCATATTCATTTTATTCTTCCTTGTCCATCAAATTATATCAGCTTAAATAAAACTTATCCCATTCTTTGGATTTCTTTTCCAAATTCCGTTTTTCGAGCTATGTTCATTCATCAGCGTAATTTAAAAGAAAAATCATTAACTCTCTAGCTACAAATCATTTGATATGGGACAACTGATCATTGATATACTCATTCCTCCATGCCATAATGAAGTAAATATTGAAAATCACATTTCGTTTCGATTTGATTATGCGTAATAATTTTTTTTAACATATTTTTTTTGTACTTTATATTTTCATATATAATTCCAAATTATGCATTAATGAAGTTTTTTTTCTTCTTCTTTTGTCAGTTAAATGATCAATTGAAGTTATTCTTTTCCGGAATGGATAGTCACATTAAGTGAATCATAATTTTCAGCAGGAGTTGCAAAAGCTTTGATTTTTTTTTTTTTTTTTAAGAAGTAAGGAACAAAACCCAAAAGAAAATTACAACAAATTTATGTGGTTCATCAACGGTGTTAATTACGTCCACATGCAAAAAGACAATGGTTTACTAATAATAGGTACCAATAGATAATTTCAACTGAAAACAACGGTCCATAAATACTGAATGATCTCAGCGATATTTCAGTTTTGTCGCGAGCAACGAGTGATCATATTAAAGGTATATTAACATGATTGTTTCACTATAAAACTATGTAATATAGTGTAGCTAGGTGTTTACCTGCCATGCACTCTGCATCTTTTAGGTTCACGGATGATCAAAATCAGTATTTGTCATTGTTGGATAATTAAGCCACAAGAATTTTCTATAGTGAAAACCATTATGTCATCTAAATGCATCGAACCCAAAACTAACTTGGTGGCAAAAGAAAGAATCCAACTCTCTCTAGTTACTAGCTTGTATAATTTTCAAATACGTTCAGGACAGCTGACATTATTATTACATACTGTATAAAATATCATATTAATTAATGCCCATGATTAAATAAGCATAACTACCACTACTGCTATACGAGGGAGTAGGGACTTTAAAAAATCAGCTGAGTCATATATAAATAACTAATCATTAAATAAATTAAAAGCTATACCTATGATAAAAATAATGTTATGTTTTGAATAACTTAATTTAATAATTCTATTTCTTTTCAACTGTTTCAGTTTTTGTATTATATATTTATAGAGACACTATGTATATACTATATACATACAAAGTCCCGATTAGACTTTTACGTATGTACGTCTCTCCGCATACTTGTCGTTTGTTTTGTCTTCTGTACCTGCACGAAACAATATGGAGACATCTGATCATTTAGCTTGTATTTAACTACTTGTAAATCATAACTAATCTGTGTATGTAGCTTGAAAATAACTTGTCTTAATCGTTAGGTTTAATATAAAACGGGACCATGTCATTATATAAATAGAGAACATGTGATAATATATCACGGGACCATCCATGAATGGGTGGTTCTTTTGGTTACACATGTTATCAAAGAGCATTTTTAGAATTATTTTGGTCAATAAAAATGATGTCGATCGTATTGAAAAGTCGAACCGATCCCTGAGTCATAAATAAATATATAGTTGCAAATTGATAATATCATGAGATCATTGCACTTTATCGTAAATCAGGTTCTAATCTATTCCCATCGGGGCACCGGTGTGGCGATGTGACCTACTACATTAGCAGCTTAGCAGGAAGCCACTACTAGTGTAAGAAAGATTCGACTATAATATAATGGTAAAATACCTATGATGCTACGTCAGTACTTAATAAAGAAAAAGAAAAGATAAAAGCCAAGGCTACATATATAGAATTAGAAACCAATAACCATATAGAGTGAAGGTGGGTGAAGAGCCAGTGGAATGATAAGTTAGATTACTGTGAACAATGTAGGCAAGTTGCTCACTTATATTACAAGTGCATGCACGTCTTTAATGTTGACCCATCTACACACCGGCCTACACACGTATATTCTTCTAAAAATTGATATGTACGGCTGTATGTATGTATATACATTACGCATGTTGAGACTTGAGAGAGAGAGAGACATGCGTATACTGCACTAACATTTGCTATCAAACTCATTCCAAACAAAGTCTCCTCTTATTTTTAACCATACAAACTAATGTAATCAATTTTTATACCACAAAGAAAAACCTTCAAATACTCATTCGATTTCATTGAATCCATTAAATCTTGGCATGTCCCGTTTAAATATACATAAACCGTAATTCTAAATTTAGCTTACCAGAAAGGCACCTAAACCGGCATTAGAATTGATTGCTCTAGCAGCTTCTGTAGTACAACAGAGCAAGTTGTTTGTTTTGTAAAATCCAACACTATCGAATGGCGACTAAACTTATATACTGTCTTTATCAATGTAACGTACTAAAGGAAACCAAACAATAACGACGCACACATATGATCCAAATTCTCAGCATAAACAAATTTCCTGATTGATTAAAGTATTAACGTACCAAATGGAAAAGAACAGGAGGAAGAAAGATAATTTTTATGTATCTTGTTTAGATTAGTCACCAACTAAAACTGATTTCAAAGTTCTTAACTCATAAAACTGAGCATTTTGTCTCTCTTTTAAATTGCAATGTAGGAAAGCTACAACAAGAGGCTGATTCTGATTCTTACACAAACTCGTCAAAAGAAACATTGAAACCAAAAAAGCAGCAGTCCACATTTTTTAGCAAAACCTTGTGTTTCAAAGCTTATTACAGCATCTGAGCAGCAGTGTTTAGCTTCTCCGCTAGACTCAACTGTGTCCTTGTTATGCTTGATAGGTACAACAGAAGCAATTGGTCCTGCAACAACAGAATAAACAACCATTAGTTTTTTTTTTACAAAGTGTAATGCTTCAGCTTGGCTTTTACGATCTTTTACCTGGAGACTATCATTCACGAGGTTATCGAAGACTTGTGGAGGTAACTTGGGGAGGGAGGCTACTGCATCTGCAACGAATCGTCCTATGTTGTTGTCTGGAGCTGTTTGACCTTCCTGTGGAGTTTCATTAAAACTAAAGATCATGCATCTGCAGCGGATAATAGACTGTTTATTTTACCTTAAAGATATCTCAAGCTTACCACAACACCGTCGACATATTTGTGTACATCGTTGATTAAAGTCAGCAGCCTCTCCATTGTAAGCTCCATTCCTTCCAAGTCATTTGGGAGTTTGTCCACAGCTGTTGCCTTGAGGACATCAACTGCAGATCAAGATGATATTTTCTTAATCAGACACAATCAATACCCAATAGAGCCATAAAATGGTTAATACTACTGTACAAATACAAGCTAAGAACATCTAATTCAGTTTCGTTCATTCACAATCATAAGAGGAAAACAATCTCTAGACACTGAATTAAGTATGCAAAAACTGAGATACTTAGACAATGAGGCCGTATGTAATATGTATATGGAATTGGGTTGCTAATAACTTCTGATATGGAAGATATTAATAGTTAGAATGCTCACATCCGACTCTCTCAGCGTCAACCATACGGAGATCAACAGGAATCTCTTGAAATTGTGCAGCGAGCTGTCGATCACCAAGCGAAAGGTTTGAAGAGACAAAAGCTTTTATGGTACCCTCACCATTTGTAAACCCAGTGTCCACAGTTAGATGAATTGGGTTGGTAACTTCTCTAGCATAGAAGTCATGAATCAGTGCACTACCACCATTAACCCCAGCACCAGTTGAATACCTGCAAAATCAACAGAGTAGTTCCTATCAGCTACTTCAAAATAGAACAAACTAACCACCAATGCAGAAACCTAACACATCAATGAATCAATCAACAAGAATCGTATGACAAAGATAAAACAGTAATCAATATCTGAGAATGGGAATGAGAATGGAAAAAGAGAAGTACCAGCCGACAATAATTTCTTTTGGATTGACCTTAAGGTGTGAAGCTAACATATTGTGGTGGTAATCAATATCCACAGCAACCTGCATCCATATGAAAACAATCACTTATCAAAACGTATCACAAGTCACAGCCTTTAGGTGTGAAGCTAACATTTGAAGTAAGGTGCCAATATGTTCACTAGCCAAAAGCAATAAACCTCACATTCTCAGAAGATGTAAGAAGAACAGTACTCGAAGCTAAATTCGTCTACACTTCTTTATAAACCTCACATTCTCAGAAGCAAGAATCACATCTACTCTACAGCTACGAAACGAGCACAGATCTAGAATCCCTAGGCTAAATCCTAAAAAAATCAACGTTTATAATCGAAACAACGATAGAGAATACGATAAGGAGAAGCAGAGATGAAAAATCGAACCTGATCAGAAGATTCATTGTGAGGGACGGCGTAAGAATTGCGGATATCGACGGTTCCATCAGGTAAGATAGATCCAAGGAGAGTGCCGATGACTCGTTCAGCTGAGTCAGGACGTCTCACGAAGCAATCACAGACGTTAAAGATAACGAGTGGATGGATCCTCGCCGTGAGAACAGAGGTAGTCGCGGACGCCGTCGATGATGGAGAGACGAATTGCAAGACGGTGTGATCGCTCGCTGCCGCCATGGTTAAGATTTTCTGAGAACGACAAAAGGCGCGAGAGAGAGAGACTGGAGATTTTTAGGGTTTCCGATGTGAGCGTAAGAGGAAGGAGAGAGAGAAAGAAAAGGCCGCTTGTGTGTGATAGAGAAAAGATAGGTTTAGGTGCTAATGGGCCAACAAATAGGCCCATTATATGTTTCACCAAGTTTCAGAGAATTATCGTACCAAAATGTAGATGAAGTAACAAAATGTTAACATAACTATTAAAGAGATATGATATAACATTTTCCAAAAGTCTATTCTATTTGTTATACAAACACATATAAAAAATATTTTTACTTATGTTTTGCATTACAAATGCTAACGTTTTGCTTTTTGTTTGTACAAATGCTAATGTTTCTTAAGGGCAACCTCATGGATGAGCCTCTCTTCATGTTAAAGGTATTTAGTATCTCCATTCTTATATTAGTCAACCTCATGGATACATGATACTACTTTTTCTTCTTCTTCTTCTTCTTCTTCAACTTCTCAGGGTTTGGAGTGTTCCTTGAGCTCCGACAACTTTCCGATCACCGGCGAGATACACCTCGTCAAGCTCCTAGCTCGGTAGACGAGCCTCGTGACACGGAGAACATACCCTCCTCCAGTAGCGGCTGAGCGCCTTCTCTTGCAGAAAACTCCTCGGCAACCGCAAGGGTTGACGACAGCTTCAGTGGACGCGAATGAAGACTGATGATGAAAAGAAAGAACGACGAGGACTAGAGGCCGGAGAAAGAGTTCGGGGTTTCCAGCCGTTGTCATAAACGAATACCTGGACCACTAGCCGTTGTCATACAAATGCAATTAAATGTTTCATGGTGATAACCATTTCTCTACTCTCTTAGCTCTTTTTTTTTTCTTTCTTTGTTGAGACTGATTATATATATATGACATAACTATTGGAGTATACATCAAGAAAGATCGATGAAGTATCTATTTGATTAATTGGTCCATGTGTATCATATATATTAAGAACTTATTATAGGATCATATATTAGGTTTGGCAAGTATATATGGTCTTGTAATTTATAAAGGGGTAAGTTCTTTCTCGTAAGAGGAATTTTCTTGGTCAAAGTTTGAAAGAGAACATAATCTTTCTATTTAAACACACAGGATCTACCAACTCTGGCCGGGTAACAATGTAAGCCTTTCTTAATTCTTTCTCACGATATATCTATTTGACAAACAAACAAAAGGGTTTTTGTGTCCTGACACAACATATATCATGTTCGGAAAGAGATTTGATATTAAACGCATGATGTGTTAATGTCAGAACCAGCTTGATGTTTCTTGCTTTTATGTTTTAGAAATTTTTGTTGCGGAGGGAGACTAGTCTTTGGTCCAGATGCATCGTCGCTCCTTCTGACCATGCACAGTTATGATTGGAGGTCCTGCTCTCACTTTCTGCATCCGAATGGCTTTTATGATCGGGAAACGCTATCCGTTGTTCCACTCTCTTGTATTGTTGGGTGCACTGTTGCTCACAGTCTTGGTACAATTAACCATATAGAATGTTTAATTCTTTCTTAGTGCTATATAAGCTGCACTTTTCTTCATATTCATGCATCTTCTTTCCAGGATTTCGCATTTCTCTTCTTAACATCCTCGAGAGACCCCGGGATTATCCCTAGAAACAAAGAAGCACCTGAAGCAGAAGGGTTTGATATGATCACTCAATCCTCAGAATGGGTAAACAACAAACTAATTGTAGTTAATCAATTATACATTTAATACTATAGTACCATCATAGTGAAATTGTGGTTTTCTCATACATTATTACTAATAGCTAGTATTTTAAAAGGATAGGTGCTGATTTGTTGACCATTCAGAGCATAGATTAGTCGTTCGTTACTCGTTAGTAGACCACCCATATTTGAATTACGACTTGGAGACAACTCAAAAGTATATAGATTACGATATTCGTAAATGCTATCGCTTGTAAAAAAAAATACATGGATCATATAAAATGAATTTGTATTCAAATACGTATCGTCAAATGTTCCAAAAATTTTCAGTATCTTACAAACCAAATTAACCAAACCAAACCACCAATTTAATTTTTGAGTATATTAAATAAAAAAAGACCAGAGAAAAATTTAAAATCAACCCAAATGACTCCAGAACTCTCCGAGAAACGTCTTTGCCGCGTCAAGACTCGGATAATACGTCGGCTCCATAAATATCTGACTCAACGAGTCACACGACTCTTGACTCGCCGTCGCGTTAGTCTCCGCGCTTCCCATCATCGCCGCCACTAACTGTCTATACGAAAAGAAAAAACTCTTCGCCGCAGCTTCCACCGCCTGCATCCCCTGAAGCAGATGAATCTTATCGCACTCATCACTCTTCCTCGAGTAAAGCTTCATCGCCGCCTCTTGCAATCTCGGTCCTCCGGTAGGATCTACCTCAACCGCCAACACCGTCGGAACCTTCTGTCTCAAATCCTTAGACATCTTCATCAACTCCACTAATCCTCTAGATCTGAAACAAAACGCATCGTTTTTGCCCGTGGATTTGATCTGTAACTGTTTCTTCAATTTCAAAAAATCCTCCGGATCCATCAGCATATGAAGATCTTCAATCTCAGCTAAAAGCTTCCAGATCTTTTCCAGTAAGTACACGTCATCGGAAGCTTTATCGAATCTCTCGTCTTCGATGCTTGAGACGATCCGATTCAGGAGGTTACGAGATGCGTAGATCCACGATTCGAGGATCTGGTGAATGATGTAGAGAGTTTGATTCTCTTGGTTATCGATGTGATCTGCGTATGGATTGTCTTTGAGGCTATAAAGCTCGTTAGGTCGGCAAATCGAATCGTACCGGAGATTAGGTTTTCCGGCGATGTTCTGTTCGCCGAGTCCGAGCGTGTATTTACACCGACGCATCTCGTTATCGATCGTGGATAATATCTTTTTACCTAAAGCTTCTGATCTCCTCCACGTAGCTATCTGCGGTAACAAACTCGACGAGCTTCGTACATCGCTGACCGGAGCGTCTTCTTCATCCTCTTCGGAGATGGCTGCTAGAATCTGGATCTGATTCGTGACGAGAGAATCTAGTCTCCGGTTCCATTCGCGGTGGTTGATGTAAGGTCTGGTATCGGAAGAAACGGCGAAAATTAATCTGAAACTGATCTCTAAAGCTTGAAGAGCTGGTTTGAGGATCGGTTCGGAAGTCCATTGAGGGAAATCACGAGAGGACCAGAGGTTACGTAGCTCGGGGAGACGAAGGTAAAGCTCGTAAGCAGAGCAAAGAGATGGAGCGGAGCAAGAGATGGGAGAGGAGGTAACAGCTGGGAGGAGTTTGGAGAAAGGTGAAGGGATAGTGACGTGGAGCTTTGATGAAAGCTTAGGTGAGTTTGGTATGTCAGATGATACCATCTTCCTCTTCCAATCCATATCTACCATTTTTGAATCTCTTTCGTGTGTTTTTGTTTTTGTGTGTTAAAATTTTGAATTTTGGTATTTTGTTTTGGAATTTGGATGAAGGAGTTAATTAAGGAGACGAGGTGAGTGTATATATAGAGAGAGGAAAGTGGATAGAGAGAGAGGAAAGGCGTGTACCGACGCGACTAAATTTGAAAGTCAACGTTGAAGACGCGGTCTCATAAAATTGGAGAAACCAAAGGCAGTCGTGGGACTGTGGATTAAGTTGAGGATAATCTTTTTCTTTTTTTGGCTTTATATGCATTATTAAGGATAAAGTTTTTAATCTCTAGTATAATTATTTTTGGGGTACTGTTTTCCATTAAAGGTAAAATGCCTAATTAGTCGAATGTTTTTGTTTGTTCATCTGATCATTACAGAACTAGGGAATATTATCTCATTTTGGTAAGAGATTATCGGAAAAAAAAAAAAACACAGCTTATGTTCGTAAACATATATTGTCATGTAAATTGAGAATATCAAATTTTTTTTTTTTTTTTGATATTTACGATATTCATTTAGGGATTGATTAATAAGAATATGAAAGTCAATCATGCGTTATGGGTTGTCTTTTCATTTATGAGTGAGTAGATCCCACTATAACTCATAATTCTAGTTTTTTTTTGTTTGTTCATAAATTTCCCTAATTTTCATTCTTTGTAAAATAATACTTTGTTGTTCATTCAAAAACTAATTAAAATAATAATTTTGTAGTTATAGAGATCTACAGCTATAAGTATAACTAATTATGCACATGGTGTTTTTGATATTATATTAACAATCGTAAAAGATAAACAGATGCCATGTACCACATAAAAGAAAGCAATCTGTTTTCTTCATTGGGTAGAAAGCAAATATGAAAAAAAAAACACGTATGTTTGTTTTCTAAGCTAAAACAGTATATATATTTATAAAAACAAACAAAAAAAACTATAGGAAATTCTTCAGTAGCGTAAATGACGGACAAATGAAGAAACTAAAAGAAAGCATAAAGCTGGATGGCACTAGATTCTTCTAATAACATCACGGAAAACCTTGTTTTTTTTTCCATTTTAAAAATTGATTAGCAACTTGAACATCAAAAACGAGTAAAGGAAAACAAATTCTTTTTCCACTTTCTGTAATTGTAAATGAACACATGTTTTCCTACAAAAGTTTTTAAAACTCTTATCTATAAGCTCAAAAGAGTAGGATTATACTTGCAAGTAAGAGAGTTCCACGACTGATACATTACCCAATTGCTCATAACTTAAGTTGGATATATATTTTTTAAAACTATTGTAACCTCTAAATTAGTATTTCAAACGCGGAGAATTATAAAATCATAAGTCTGCAAACCGATTAAAAAAAAAAAATCATATAAAAAGGAGACTATTTTATTTTATTGTGGATAAGCATTTAGACGGTGCCGAGGTATGAATTGAAAAAGGAAAAAAAAAAGGAATGGCACATGGAGAGAAGAAGTAGGAGGAATATAGATATGTCGAAGCTTATCCAAAACTGTGTGAGAGGAAAGGTTGGAGTTTGGTCTCAGTTTCAAATAGTTAAACTACTTGGAAGCTGTCGTTTCCTTTGACTTTGGTTTTTCTTTTCTTCGAGTTCTATATATTATTATCTCACCGATTTATTTGTTATATACATGATATAGATAAATTTTGATTGAATAAGACTGCCAAATGTATGAGAATTCACCGAATCTGTTTTAAGTGCATGCACTATATTTTTGATATGGATGTTTTCTGTTATTTTATCGGTAAACTTAAGGATACAAACGGTTGGAGTGGAGACAGACCATTTCTTCGGTTATAGATTAGACAAGTGGATTATATATAACGATCGAATGAGTATGGTCTCTGATATAACAAATTAGTGGTCCATAACCTTTCCGTTTCTTATTTTTTTTCTATGTTAAAAGTTTTTAATTTATTTAAACAACTACTTATATATTTTAATTGGTATTGTTTTCAATCCATTTTACAACCACTAACCAAAGCCATCGTCCAACCGCTTATAACCAAAAACATTTGTGACAGCTTCCTGAATAATCAATCACCAATATGTTTAAGTTTATAGATTTGGTTGTTTTCTCAGTATAATAGACTCATATAACAGTCATATCGGTGATGAAAATAATATATCTCATCCACGTATAGTATATTTGATTAGTGATAGTCTCACGATTTCTTCCTAGATACCAATGATAACTTCTTTTTATGTACACCACCAATATGATATGATCATATGAAACAAGCAAACCATGGACCGGTCCATATTTTGATTATACAGATGCATTAACATTATTATAAATAATCACAAACAAATTTGTAAATAATGAAATACATATCTAAAAAAGGATAGTTTTACTACTAGTAAATATTACAATTTCAGTCTTTGGGGTAGTTTAGAAAGAATCTTACGACGTGACAAACAATTAACAAAACAACATATGCATAAATGTAAACATTTACGATTTTTTCTAGTTCGTATATATTAATTAATAACAAATTGTTGTTGATGTGTTTCAAAAAATGTAAAATATAATCTCGAATTTCCCTAGTTAATAGTCCTTGGTGAAAAGATGTAAACTTACCAAATGTTGCTGATGTATTTCAAAAATGTAAAATTTCGAATATTCCCTAGTTTATGTTCCTTAGTGAAAAAAAAATATGTAAACTAATCAAATGTTACCGATGTGTTTGCAAAAATGTAAAATTTTGAATATTCACTAGTTTATGCTCTTAGTGACAAAATGTAAACTTACCAAATATTACCGATGTGTTTACAAAAATGTAAAGCTAATGAGTTTGCAAAAATGTAAAACTAATGTCACACATGCATATAAGTACTATATGGGACACAAATTTTGAAAGAAGAAAACAAAGATTGGAGATTGGTGGTGTGGTAAAGAAAGATGAACTGGTTTGTAGCAACAGAATACATCTGCATCGGTACGGGCATTTGCATCGTGCTTATTGCTTCGTACTTGTATGGCGATTGGTTGCAGAAAGTAATATGTCCCTGTTGTCGTCATAATGATGATGAATCTACTGTGTAACTAGTATTATTTTACTATGTTCAGCGGTTTTTTGTTACTTTTCTTTTTATATTATCTATAAAATAGCAGATCGATATGTTTTGCAATATTGTAACGTTGTTCTATTTATATTAATTGCATTGATATTTATTATTCACTTTGATTTTTTGTTTTTTTTCCTTTGAGTTCAGTATTCAAAATTACCGATTTGTTTATTATATTTGATTGATAAATTTTGAACCTGCCCTTATTAATTACTTACTTTGTTTTTCCATGTGCCATCTATGGATAAGAGAAAGAAAAAAGAAGAAGAGTTATGCGAAAAGTATTCATAACTTCTTGAGGAATGGATATAGTATAGTATAGGATGGGTTTTGTATAAATAAGAATCAAAAAGGAGATGGTCTTACTTGTAAGAATTCCTTTCATGTTTACGTTTAAAAAGAGAAGTTTATTTCGCCTTTATAACATAATAGTCTTTCTCCTTCATTCTTTCCCAAACGTTATTTGTATAAAAAGAAAAAACAGTGACATCTTATATTCCGCTAGAAAGAATGAAATTAAAAACTACTAATGGGTTTTTAAAATTAATATCATGTGCCAGAGAAAAAAATAGACCAATTTTTAGTCTCGTGTTTACATTGAACACTGACTGATTGACGCAGTTGGAAAAAATATCAACGTACACTACTGTGCGTGCACTTGGGATCAATATCAAAAACTGTATGTTTCCTTATTTTTTGACGTGGAATAATATGATCATAGTCGACACGAAAAAGATAGTATAAAAACAAAATCTGATACTAAATCTATAAATAAATAAAAGGAATGAGTCCAAATCGGGGCATGGCTTCCATCCATTTGGGCAGCCAATGAGGTTTGGATTCGGCTTAGACATGTGCGAATCACACCAACCAACCAACCCAACTTGGTCCAAAACCAAAAACACTCTTATCTGTTTTTTTTCAACAGCCACGTGGTCGAAGCAAAGCAAGTTAACGGTTCCGAGAACATAAACCCACGGTAGCATGACAGCTGGGAACTTTCCACGTTTTATTTATGGGTCCTCTTCTTTTATTTTTTCTTCGAACCAACAACCATTTAAAAAAAAAAAGAATTCTTTAGTTGTTGCTATAATCGGCATCTATCTTGTTACAATTTAGACTATTTAGTTACTTGTCTTCTTCACATGATGATCACATTTTTGTTGTTGTTATTTATTTGTTCTTCTGTTTCTAAGCAATGAAATCATCTAAATCAATTAATGGACAAAACATGCTCAGTAAAATAAATGAAAATAGAGTGTACAAGCTAGAGATTCGCGGAACAAAATACCTAATCAGCATTATCAGACAAAAATATCAGAAAAACAAAGTAAGAGAGACTTACATCATTGTCGACGGAGAACCTCAGGAGAGCCAGGGGAGTCAGGGAGTGGACGGGGAACCTCTTCATTGTCGACCTCTTCATTGTCGGATACTGCACTACAAAAAAACATGTTGCATCAGTTAATTTGTGTCAAATAAAAAATATTTAAAATTGAATTATTTTTTAATATAATTTTACATCATTTAAATAATCGATATAATTTATACTAACATTACTTTAAAAAATTGATACAAATTTACATCAATAAAAAGTGATACTAATTATATGATTTTGAATCGATGGTAAAAACTGATATAGCTATTTACTTGTTTTATATCGATTAAATGAACTAATGTTATTTACTCTTAATTTGTATCAATTAAGAAATTTGACACTAATAAAACCAACATGCATATCGTTAAAAAAAATGAATATAAATATACATATCTATCTATTAATTTATTAATTTTTAATCTTTTTCAGTTTTTTTAACTCTAGTTAAATATCTAGTTACTTCCTAGGTTTTTTTAATTACAATATAATATATCTATATAACTAAGTGATACCCGTGCTACAGCACGGGATTATATATTTTGTTAGTTATTTTTTTTCTGTAATTTGTATTTTTGTAATATAGTTTTTTATTTTGATTTTTTTTTTTGTTTATATAGTGTTTATTTGTATATTTGGGGTTATACAGTAAATTGGAAATCCTAATAAAGTAAGTAGTTTGTAAAATGTAGTTTTCACGGAAACAGACACACCACAATAGTAGATAGTATGTAGTTTTGTAAGAGAATAGACACTCCACAATATTGGATAGTAGTTTTGTAAGAGGATAGACACACCCTGCTTCCATGGTTTAATTTATAGCTTGAAAAAATTACATGTTTTAATGGATTTAACTCAAAAAAAATTTATATTTTAAATTTTTAAGAATTAAAATATTAATATTACTTAAATATTTTATAGACTTTAAATATATTATAATATTTTAAACTTTCGACGGAGTTCAAATATTTATAATAATTTAAACATTCTATAAAAATTTAAATATTTATAATATCTTAAACTTCTTAAAAACGTAAATATATTATAATATGTTTACTTTATAAAAGTTTAAATATTCTCAAATATAGAACCAAATTAAACTGTTAAATTTGGATACCTGATAAATCAAGTTTCCTGCTCATTTGTACTCAAAACATTTTAGTCACATATTTATAGTGATTATGAACCATATTCCAAAATATTTAGTCGATGTGGGATATACAGTACACTTTTATTGTAAATTAGTTTACAACTTTACATATATATAATTTCTACGTTTTTAATTCTTTCTACTCACAATTAATTACTATAATTTCGTTAAGGAAATATTATAATATCGGAAATCAAGCAATTTAGTCAGATTTGGTAACTTGAATATTCGTTTTTAAAGATTTAACTGAATCACTAAATATTCCTTTTAAAAGATTATCTGTTAAGATCAATCTCGGTAATTAAGGAAATATCCGAATTTTTGGTAATTAAAATTTACGGTTTCCATTTAAATACCTTAAAGGAAAATGAAATCAGAGTGTTTGCCTATAACGAATAACTCTGTTTGGGATCTTAAATAACTAATCTTAAATGAAATAATATACTGGATCCGAAATATATTATTCTGGAGTACAAATAGATCCGGGGGTTTTTTTCCTTCTGTAGTCGGATATGTAAGGATCCGCGTCCCGACCCGGCAATTTTTTAAGTGATCGACCGAGGGTATTTTCGTCATTTAAAGAAATTGAAACTATAGGTTAATTAGATTAAATTTTGTGATTCTCTAATCATTTTTAATGAAAAACCTACCAAAACCAAGTCATGGTCCATTTTTACTCTAGAGAGTATTTCTGCTTTAATAGTATAGATACTCTTTCAACCGTATGTTTACTGTTTGATTTGGCAATAAATAAATAAATTAATTACAACCTTAATTCTGTATAATCTTTTATTAAAAATTGTTTAAGGTTTCTAAATAAAATTAAAGCAACCGATTTTTTCTGTTGTAAGGTTACGCCAATTTCGACAAAAATAATAAACTCAATTTCGAATTTTGTTTATATATATCTCATGTATATCCTCAATTTCTATTTTAGGAAAGGTGAAAAATATTCTTTTAAACAAGTAATGTAAGTTTTAAATATTTTCCTTCTATATATAAAAATAATTAATTAACTCATTCCTCTTTTTTAGGGATCCTTAATATTTTCTTCTTCAACCTCACTTTCACATACTTTATACTCTCTCTGTATCATAAAGGATGATGTTTTAGGATTCTCACCAGGATTAAGAAAACAATTAATGGTGTATTGTTGTTAATTCAAAACAATAAATGATGTACTACAAAGTCTTTAGTCGTGTGTTTTCTTTTCTTTTCTACCATTTGACCTGGTCATTTAATTGTATTGCATGTATACATTTAATAGTTAAGTATTGTAAAAGCAAAATTATTAAATAGTTATTTGATTTTGAAAATAAAAATGCATTAACTACACTAAGAAAATCATCCTTTTTGATACAAAATAAAATTCTAAAACATTATGTATTCTGATACAGAGGGAGTAACTGTTTAGTTCTTCTTCATCTCATGTTCTTTTTAATTTTGGGAAGTTTTTACTTTCTCAATTTCTTCAATAAATTTACATATGTTGAGGCTTTGGTTCTATTTATCTCAAAGGTTGTGATTACACTCATTCTCATATTTTGATTTGTTATGAGTTTTTTATTTTTGACAATCTTTGTTATGAGTGTTTGTTTATGTCCTAATCATGATTTTATGAACAGTGAGGAGATTGATATGTATGTACTTCTACATGGTTTGGGAAAAGATAATATGTAAAGGTATTCTTATACTTTCAAATAATTTTTCTATATCAAACAATATTCAAGAGATATAATCCTTTAATTTTTTTTGTAAAATGAAAATATTTCCAAGCACCATGATAATTCAAATAATCTTTTGCCAGAGCCAACTTATAATTAGTCTACATGTAAAAGTAGCAAAGTACAGAAGAAACCCCCTTTCAAGATGAAGGGGATGTAAATGAAGTAAAATGAAGCAAGATGTGTTTTATAGTAGCGGAAGGAATCATTCCTAGATTATAATCTTAGATCACAACAGTATTTTCTTTTTTTCTGTAAAGGGTGATGATGATGTATATTACTAGGTTTGAATAAAGATTTGATTTACTAATGGTGATGTATTAGTAAAGGTTTTAATATATTTTTATTGAGATTTTTATATATATTTTAAACGATTTTTGCTATACAAAATATAATAATTACTAAAACATATTTTTTAATTAATTAAATAAATTAGTAATACGAAAATTATATTTAAAAAATTTTAAATATAATAATTTTTGGAAATCAATTATAAAAATTGGCATTAATTTTAACATCATTACTTACAATTGATACAAAAATTTAACATCAATTATAATAATTGCTACCAATACTAATATCAGTTATATTATTTGATACAAATTTAACAACATTTATAATAAATGATACAAAACTTAACATCATTTTTTACAAGTGATACATATTAACATCGATAAAAATAACTGATGCAAATATTTTTTAAACTGATGCAAAATATTTGCATCACCAAATAATAAATCACTTTTATAAATAATTTAAAACTTATTTGCATCAATTATACATGATGCAAATATATAAAATAAGTGATGTAATACTAACTTGGTAAGCTTGGCTCCAGTTGGGTCCTTCTTGTCGACACTCTTGTGGGGAACTACGTAACCATACAACTACAGGATCATAATAACCACAGATCACTTAACCAAAATTCAAGTTAGTATGGGGCATGTACCCCACCCAATGATACTGTAGATCCGCCCCTGATAAAAACAAAATCTGATACTAAATCTATAAATAAGTTTATAAAAGGAATTTAGTTATTGCTATAATCGGCATCTTATCTTGCCGATTAGTTGTTGCTATAATCGGCATCTTATCTTGTTACAATTTAGTTACCTCTCTTCTTCACATGATGATCACATTTTTGTTGTTGTTGTTATTTATTTGTTCTTCTGTTTCTAAGCAATGAAATCATCTAAATCAATTAATGGACAAAATCTGTTTAGTAAAAAATGAAAAAGAGTATATTAGCTAGTTATTCGTGCAAAATGGTAGTAAAACTAGAAAGTAAGTAACTATTTTACCTTCAACAATTTTTTCTGAAAAATACTACGAGTGATCAATTTTATTATAAGAAAACATATTGTATGTATGAGTTTTTAAAAATTTGTATAATAAAAGAAAAAAAATGACAACTATCTGCAAATGGAAATTTCCTTGACCAAAATGTTGTTTATCCTCTCTTTTAAAAAGTGGGTTAGTCACACTGTGGTTAGAAGAAATGCGATTGAATTATTGATGATCAAACGTGTTCGTTATTAAAAGACAGAGTGCCTTCGATTTAGAAAACGACACATCTCAATGTTTGTTCATCGGATTCGTTAGTATAAAGTTTTATCATGTGTGTAATTTTCTTCTTTTCTTATTTTATGTTGTATCAATGGGAAAACAAACGGGTTTTAGTTATATGCTTGTATGTGGATAAACTCATAAATTAGTAGTATAAAATAAAAAATAGTAGGAGGAGAGAGTCAACAAAAGTTGAGCTATCAAAAACAAGATTCCTGGTAATGAAGCATGTCTCCGGCCGCACTATCCGACCATTATCCATTCCTTTCTTTCTTTATTTTGATTTTTAATCAAGAAACCAAAATAATAGTATAAATTAAATGATTAGCAGTAATTAATTTGGGTGTTGTTACGGAACAAGGCTTCTACTCCAAGAGGTAAAAAACCTCAGTTTTATTAAATTTATAAGGGGTTTAGACTTTTAGTTGAGCCTCCTCTAAAAAAAGTAGTAGTAGTATTTAATTGTCTATACTTAAATCGAAAATATCAAATACTAGTAAAAGACGACTTCAACAGACAACGATACCTGAACAATCAATTACAGTAGTATATAATTTTCCTTGGTAGTTGTATGAATTTTCAGTACCTTGTGTTTTAACTTAATAGTAGATGGAATGATTCGGATAAAGTTTGGTATGGGAACACATCACATATCACAGTGCCTAAATTCCTCAATAAATGCCGGAATTGAGAAGATATCAAATTATATTTGCATGTGGATGAGATCAAACTCCAATAACACATATAAAATTCTTTTGATGGGACATTCTTTTCCTAGCTATATTTTTATATTCTCTCCTGATTTTCATACAAAATAAAAAACCTCTTAAATAATCTAAATATTTGATTAATCCAATTGTAAGAACACAACTAGTTGCTAATGGTTATATCGTTTCGAAATCACCACCAATTAGCTAAATTTACGGTATTTTGTTTCATTCGTGCTATATATTTTGTGTTGCTTAGGTATTTTTACCAACTTGTTTTCGTCAATCCATGTTGTTCTCTCCATATAAACTTCCTTTTTTTTTGACAATCATTTGACAAAAGCATGCCTTGTGTTTTATTGTTTTAACCGGATGGAAAAGCATGTCTATCCCCTTTAATTATTCTTTGAACTGTTTATAAAGAAAACGTAAGATTTTGATTAAGTTAGTACGAAATTTATCATGAAGATATGCAATTTTTTAAATGTGTTTTTATATGATAAATAGGTAATATCCCGCGCAAATACGCGAGTTATTGTATAATAATATATATTAATTAATTAAATTTTATTTGATAATCATAAAAAGATAATACAAATTAATTTAAATGCCATTAACATTTTTTGATTTTTATTTATTCAAATCATACAATATCAAAATATTTAATTTTTTTTTAAATATAATCATACATACATTATACATATCTGTTAAAGTTATTTGTGTTTTTATTGTTCAATTTTGATAATAATTTTCATAGTATTTTTAAACATTTGAGTAATAAAATATTATTAGTAATAAAAACAAAATTTTACTATATAAATTAAATATATAATTTAAGTTTTTCATACAAACTAACACATAATCTAAAGTATTTAATAATTAAAAACTATACTATTATGAAAAATACATATTTCCTGTAAAATCATATGAAATACAATCAAAATTTTAAAATAAGATTCCCCAAGATTTTTTTTATATATATTCCACTTAGTTTAAGATATATTGATAGGTTTAGTTATAATTTTTAATCCTTGTAATAAAAGCTAGATAGAAAAAAAATCAATTTGTTTTTCTATATAGAAAAATCTTTAAAGTACATATTTGAATTAAATTTAAAAATAGTGATTTTTATATCATTGTATGTTGAATCACAAATTGAATATAAAAATTATTATTCTAAAATAAATGTATTACAATTTTGTTGGATGTACGTGAGAGTTAAGAAAAATTGATTTGATAATTATATTACAATCTTTTATATTCCCCTTAATTTAATTTATATTGCTAGAATTTGTTTTAATTTTTCATCGTTGTAGTAAAGATAGAAAAAAAATAAATATCAAATTACTTTTTTATATAGCAAAATCCTTAAAGTACATATTTGAATTAAATTTTAAAATAATGATTTTTATATGTTGAATCACAAACTAAATATAATGATGAGTATTCTAAAATATATTTATTACAATTTTGTTGGAGGTAAGAAAAATTAATTTGATAATTATATTACAAAAATTTATTTCATGAGAACATTTCAAATTTGAAGAACAAAATAAATATACATGAATTTGTAAGAACTAAACAAACATCTCAAGTAAAGAATTAAGATGTTTTCTTTAGCTTGATTCCCTTGAGATGGTTATAACCAAAATATTATTATGGTCATCAAAATTTTATCATACATATTAGAATACATATGTATTTTAAATCAAAATAATATAAGAAAAAAAGAAGTACATAAAAAAAAAAAGAAAAAAAAAAAGTAAAATATATAGTAAACAAAAATCTAATCAAACCCTTAATTGGGTTTTCAACCTATGCAATAACATTATAAAAAACTAAGAAAATATTTAGGATTTGGGATATGGTGGAGGAGGATGTGAGAATAATTATTTATAGGATAAAAAATGATGGAAGTTACATTTCTAAAATAATTAAATTATAAGAGTTACAATTATAATTAATAGTATGTTTAAATGAAAATGAATGGAGAAGAAAAAGTCAAATCACAATTTATGTAATTTGAGTTACAATTTAGTAATAAACAATGAATTTAAAGTATGCATTAATGTATATGATTAAATGTGTTGTTTAATTAAAAATAAAATTTTAAATTTTTAAAAATGAAATGTCAAATAGACCAATAAGGAGAGCGTGATGTGAATTATAAACCAGAGATTATATTATAAGTGAGGTTTGGTTTTCAAAACAACCATTTGAAAACCCATATGCAACCTTATAGAAGACCCAAAACACCAACCGCGGTTTTACGAGATAAGCTTCAAATTCTAATTTACTCGATTTTGAATTTACTAAGAATCATTATCCCAATTCGTAATTTAGAATCGAGTAATTTAAAATTTGAAGCTTATCTCTGTTCTAAACCCAAAAATGCAAACTTTCACTCTTCAAGTTAATAGTCTCGAGCAATAGGTTACTTTAGATTAAGCAAATAGTCAATATTCATACTTACATTACATTATCATCAAACTTAACAACAATTATAACATCAATGAATAAACTTCGTATCTGGCAACGTCTTCATTGGATTCCTTCAATATATAACAACAATTATAACATCAATGAATAACACTTAATGAAGATCAACCCAACATTCCCCTGTTACATGAAGTCAACAACAAATTAAATCAAATTCTCGACAGAACACAACCAACCTGACTCATAATAATAGTAATACTATATTTTAAAATAAATCAAAATTAAAAGTATAGATAAACATCATTTAAATACGTGTACTAATGAATGAAACTCTAAACCAGAATAGGAATTTTTTATTAAAAAAAACAAAATAATCCACAGTGAAATTATCTCAAAGTCAAATTTAATTTATAAAGGTTCAATCATTAATTTAAATGTCATAAAAAGATGGCAAAAGCAAGGAGCGGCGTGTTATTATTAGCCGAACAGATCGAATCCCATGTCTTCGTCAGACTCTTCTGCAGCTTCTTCCTCCACAGCTATCGCATCAGCATGTCCACTTGAATCTCCTCCTGAAACTGGTGCAGCCGTAGCAACCGCAAACTTGCTTGGATCCTGAAGAACCATGCAAAAATTTTACATTTTCATGACTACTAATCCCAAAAATCTGAAAACGCAAAACGCTAATGGGACAAACCTTTAGGAACTCCTTCACATTCTCTGCCTGAGGGAAAGAATACTCAGTAGCTAAGGCAACAGCAAGAGCATTCTTGTAAGCATTGAGGAACATGTGAGTCGCAGCTGCTAAGGTTGGGTAAGAGATTGCAAGAGAAAGTGCGGTGATCATCGAGACACCAGCTGCAAACTTCTCAACAAGGTCGTCTTCAGTTAGGTTAAGCACTTCAGGGTTAAACACTGAGCCATTATCATAGACTGACTCAACGACGAGGCCATAAGAGAACGGCCTGATTCCAAGCTTGGCTAAAAGCGCAGCCTCGGATGAACCGACTTTGTCACCTTTCTTGATGAGCTCCACAGGGGTTATTATCTCAACCGTACCTTTGTTGATTTTTGTTGGAATGTTAAGCACCTGGAAGAAAGAGGTCTGTGAAGGGTCAAGACCAGTGTTTCCTGGTTGCACAACCACATCAATTGGAGCGACTAAACCTACACGAGCAGGAGCTCCAACCTGTCAAAAACATGACAAGGACTTTCTCATTATAACATAAATCAATCAAACAAAATAAAGGGGAGCTACATAATGTGAGCATAGAGGTTTTGAATGTGTTGCATTTCAAGACAGAACAAAAGGGGTTTTAAATATCAGTTTAAACCAACATACAAACTTTTGTCACATTACTAGTCAATAACCTAAAGCAATAGGTTAGAGGATGATCATATACTAACCAAATCATCAATTAACAGTACAAGCTGTGGAGTAAACCCAATCAATATTCAAACACACAAAAGGGAAACTACAAATTTAGTCTCCTCAAAGCTCAATAAACCAAAATAATATCAATTACCCTATTGAACGTGGCTGCATTTTAAGCAAGAGAATGCATATGATTCCATTTGATCAAACCCCCAAATGCAAAATTTTCACTTTCCAAGCTAATAATATCGAGCAAGATAAATCATCAAACTAACCAAATTTGCACTATACTAAAACTTAACAACAACAATAACATCTAATGAAGTCAATAAACAAACCTTGTACTTGGCAACCTCTTCACTGACTTCCTTCAAGTCACCTTTGGTGAAGATCAACCCAACATTCCCCTGTTTCATACATTTCAACAACAACCCAAATCAAACTCTCCACTTAACAAAACCTTATCTTTCATCAAAGCAAACCAAACACCAATACTTTAATCCAAATGAAAACAACTATCCAAGAGGAGAGAAATTGAAACCTGAAGAAGAGGAAGGAGACTGAGGAAAGCTTGATTGCCAGTTTTGTCAGCATGAATCCTCACAGATCTCTTCATCATAGTGTTCTTCCCCATCAGAACAACCGAGTCACCTCGTAAGCCTTTCCGAATGTTCTGAAGCTGAGTGGATCCAACATTATCAGCCGCAACGACAAGGATCTGAGGGTACTCATTAAGAAGCTGACAAAGCTTCGAGTCGTAAACGATCTTTTTCTCCGCCTTTGTTGCTTTAACCGCCATTGCTACTTAAAATGCTAAACTGAGTTAGAAAACCTAAATTTTTGGGTAGAGAAAAAACGAGGGCCTAGACGAAGCTGGAGCTCGTACAAGGCGGACAGCGAAATGGCGCCGTCTCTTTAACCTCTGTCACTGTTTTTTACGAGTAAAGAGAGAAACAAACAAACAAAAAACTGTGTACGATTGCGACAGGTTGAAGAGAAGTTTTAGGTTTATATAGTTTCCGGTGTACGGAAGGTTTTAACGATTAGGGTTTAGTTTGTGGGATGACCTAGATCTAACGGTTTATATTTGTCGGATTTGTGGTAATACGCGATCTTTATCTAAGTTGGGCTTGAGTTGTGTGTCGAATGAGCTTTTTAGCCCAATATTACCATTGATTAAACGTTGGTGCGCATAGTGCATACTTAAAGATTCATAATCTTTACACATGTTTGTAATTGTGAATTATCCCTTTTGGCGCAAGATCCTTACGCCTTAGAATTCACACATATGGTTAGATAGAGAGCATCATGAAGTTTAAGGACCTTGAGCGTAGAGAGGGTGTGTTGGAATGCAGAACATAACATGGTTCTTTTTAGGATTTGGAAACACACTTGGCATGGCTAAACGAACTTTAATTTGTTTACTTCTTTCTCCTTTTTTTTTAATGCTTATTTCCTATATATATATTAATCTCATGTTTGAGACGCTAACTTATTTAGCTCATTCGCAATATGAGAACCAATTATATGAAAAAGAATTGATCGTGAAGCTGAAGCCTCTACTTTTTTCTTTATGTATTTTCATTTATTTATTATGAGAAAGTTATAAGCCAGCCCAAATATAAACACTACCGAAGAATTTTTAGAGATCAATCGTTAAAGTGTCCAAAACAATGAGAATGCTCGCCTTTTTTAAAAGAAGAGCATGATGATGATGATGTGTATATAGGATACTCTTTGAATTTAAACCATGATTACAATTGTTGTGGATTCTAATGTATTATGCTTTTTCATATATGTTTTGCAGTTAGCTCTTGGGAATGAATTCAAACGAAGAAATATAAACTTAAGTCATATTATAATTGTATCCAAAACTGGCTGATTATAAAATGATGACAATCAATCGCACAGTTTAACCAAAATTTTCAATAAAGATTAAATAACAAATATTTATCCGAACACTTTTTTTAGAAAAAGAGGAAAAGACAAAGAAATATCAAACCATCTTGCGAATTGGTTGTAATAATGACAATACAAAAAGTTGTTGAAAAGAGAAAAAGAAGATAGGGAGTGCTAAATATAAATTCTTTTATACCCTACAAATATTAAAAGATAAAAAGTGAAAAAAAAAAAAAAGATTTATTTTAAACGTTAACAGAAAACAGTAATTAAAACGAAAAAGTTCGGTCAGCATAATGGCACATCCCCAATTTTGAAAATTATAAATATGATTACGCTTAATTTCAGAAAAAGTTAAAAGTTAGAAGTTAAAACCGGAAATTGTTATCACAAAGTTGACCGTAATCTAGCTCTAAATCCTGTGTTTAGGGGAACAAAGTTTGTTTTTCAGGAAAGAAATATAAATTTTAAAATAAAGAATCCAAAAATCTTATGGGAAAATAATTACACTGCAACCTATGAATTAGGATGTGATTGTATTTTACAAGTAAATATCTCGAATTTACAATTGATGTTACTATAGGTAACAAATATAACAAGAACGGTATCTTTTTATTTTTGTATCTCTCTGATTTTGACCAAAAACAATCATAAAAAAGTAGGAAGTATTTTCAAACCGATACGCTGATAAATCTTTCATTTCCTTACTTAATAATTTCAATTAAGCAAACACAGAGGAATCGAGGATTCTCCCTTCTTTCTTTGTCCAAAGGTACCAAAAAAAGTTTTTTCCCCTCAATTTCTCATTGTTTTGCCCATTTGTCTACGTTTTCTTAATGTAACTTTTATACAAAGTCTTGCTTATAAATGTAGTTAACTTCTTTGTTCAGGTATAAGAAGAAGCACCATTGTTAGTAGACAAGAGTAATTAGGTAACTGTTCTTCACTCTCTCTTCTTACCTTACCTTAGTCACTCATCTTCATATCAAACACCATTTGTAATTAGTTGCATAGAAGATGCAAACTCAAAAAAAAAACAGAGTTTTCAAATCTTTTTTGGTTCTTGATTTATGAAGCAGATTTTGAAGATGTCGATTAAGGGAACAGAAGAGGGAATAATGGAGAATGAGACTGAAGAGAGAGGAGATGAGTCAAGCATGAAGAGCTTTCTATGGCATGGTGGTTCTGTTTATGATGCTTGGTTCAGCTGTGCATCGAACCAGGTTTTAATTTAATCGAATTTTTTACACTAATTAAAACCACTATATTATCGGTCATGTTATGTATTAAACATGTACAATTGTAATTTTGTTGGCAGGTTGCTCAAGTTTTATTGACACTACCTTATTCATTTTCACAAATGGGAATGGCATCAGGTGTAGTTCTACAGATCCTCTATGGTTTTATGGGAAGTTGGACAGCTTATCTCATCAGTGTTCTCTACGTTGAGTACAGAAGCCGAAAAGAGAAACAAAATGTTAACTTCAACAACCATGTCATTCAGGTTCACACTCACAAAACTCTTGAATTCAATCTCCACCGTTAGATATATCTTGATACCGCGATTGTTATATATCTCGTTAAATGCATTAATCGCAGTGGTTCGAAGTGTTAGATGGTTTGCTTGGTCCTTATTGGAAAGCAATTGGATTAACATTCAACTGTACATTTCTTCTCTTTGGTTCTGTTATCCAACTCATCGCTTGTGCAAGGTTGGTTTAAGATCTCAAATTTTTTATTCGATATATATTAAATATAACACCATATTTGATTTCTGATTTTAATCGTATGGGTAACAATAATGGACAGTAACATATATTACATAAACGACAAGCTAGACAAGAGGACATGGACTTACATATTCGGAGCATGTTGTGCAACCACAGTGTTCATACCCTCGTTTCACAACTATAGGATATGGTCCTTTCTTGGTCTTGGAATGACCACTTACACCGCTTGGTACCTCACCATCGCGTCTCTTGTACACGGTCAAGTCGAAGGAGTGACTCATTCCGGTCCAACCAAGTTGGTTCTGTATTTCACAGGAGCCACTAATATATTGTACACTTTTGGTGGCCATGCTGTTACGGTGTGAGTATTCCTAGAAACCTTTATTGTGTATGTTCGCATTTGTTTCACGTTTGACATACAAATCATTCGAATTCACAGAGAGATAATGCATGCAATGTGGAGGCCAAGAAAGTTTAAGTACATATATCTATTGGCTACACTTTATGTCTTCACCTTAACCGTTCCATCGGCTATTTCTGTCTACTGGGCCTTTGGAGATCAGCTTCTCACACATGCTAATGCTTTCTCCCTCCTTCCTAACTCACCGTGGCGTGATGCTGCAGTTATCCTCATGCTCATTCACCAGGTTAGTTTCCAACATTTGTATTTTTTTGGGGTTCAATTCAAAATAAGAGGTCTAAACCAGGATCTACCAAACCGGTTTGGTTTGATTTTTTTGGGGTGATAATCTCTCTAATATAATGCATGCAGTTTATAACATTCGGGTTCGCGTGCACGCCGCTATACTTCGTGTGGGAGAAAGTGATCGGAATGCACGAGACAAATAGTATTTTGCTACGAGCGGTCACAAGATTGCCTGTGGTGATACCGATTTGGTTCTTAGCCATAATCTTCCCTTTCTTTGGTCCCATTAACTCAGCCGTTGGTGCACTTCTAGTCACGTTCACCGTCTACATTATCCCATCACTCGCTCACATCCTCACCTACCGCTCTGCTTATTCCCGACAAAACGCAGCGGAGAAGCCACCGGCAGTGATAGGCGGTTGGAGAGGTGCGTATGTGGTGAACGTGGTTGTGGTCGTTTGGGTGTTGGTGGTTGGTTTTGGGTTAGGAGGATGGGCGAGTATGACTAATTTCATTAAACAAGTTGATACTTTTGGCCTCTTTGCTAAATGTTATCAGTGTCCTCCTCCACGGCCGCATCACTGACATTTGTGCTCCGCCCATTGGACAAGGGAGTGTTTCTGAGCCAACAACAAATTGTTGGGAAATCCACATGAACAATGATTTTTTTTTTTGTTTTAATGATCTTGAAAAGAAAAATAAATGTACTCTTTCCTTTTTTTTTAGTGTTTTATGCACAATGAACTTTAAATTTTCAACTTGAGATATATATATATTTAAAAAGTCTCTACACTCCCAAGTCCCAATTGAATATATAGTTGCTATTGCAACGATAGATTTGTTTAATAATGTTTTCTTTTTTTTTTTTTGGTAAAACAAAGGGAGACAAACCCTCCCTTACTTATTAAACAGAAACAAAATTAAACAGCCACCCATCTCGAAGTTGCAGAACCTCTATTATCCTCCATCCAAACAGACCGAAGGCAGTCCGGACAAGAATCAAACAGCTGCAAGCCAGAAGGATGAGTGAAAGCATAGTTTGCTAACCCGTCCGCAAGACGGTTAGCCTCCCTATACACATGTGTAACCCGGACTGACCAGTCCCTAGAAAGAAAGCCATAGCACAAACGTACTAGGAAGGACAAGGGATGAGTATCCTCAATCCCTGTCTTGAAGAACCCCACCACTAACTCAGAATCAACCTCTAACTCCACATGAGTCAGCCTCTTCTCCCATGCGATATGCAGACCATAGTAGATCCCCCAGAGCTCTGCTAGAGAGGCCGTACAATGGCCTATATTCAGTGCAAAACCCTGAACCCACGTCCCCATACGATCTCGAATAACCCCCCGGCCGTGGCACAACCAGGATTCCCATGAGAGGCACCATCAGTGTTAAGCTTAAACCAGTTCTCCCTAGGCGGAGTCCACGCGATCTGCCTTTCCGCTCGAGCCACGGTGGTTAACGTTCCTCGACCAGTCAGGTTGGCATGATGCACTTCCTTTGCTAGGTTCTTAACAAACTTAACCCTGTCCCTACATTTACTGAGGCCCCCAAAAACATTGTCACACCTCCACTTCCATCCCCACCAAACAGTCATAGCAAATAAAATAGCCCAAGGGACACCATGTCTTATTACCGTGTCTCCCAAGTTCCCTGAAACCCACTCCAGTAGGCTCTGTTCAAAAAACTGACGCCTTCTGTTGAGACTAACAATGCGGCTCCATAGTCCTGACATCGCCGGACAATCACGAAGTACATGAATGATGTTTAATAATGTTTTCTAACCTATAGAATCTTGATACTAGTCACAAATTTCAAATTATTTAGTTTCTTTTGATCTATACGGATAACGAGTTATATTTGATCTATTAGAAACTAGAACAAGTAGGAAAAACCATCTATTAAATATAAAATCACACCCATTCATCTAATCTGTTACACACACAAAAAAAACATAAACGTACTTCTATTTAATCTCAAAACTATCTATTTAATCTCAATTTATATGTCAAACCTTATAATACAATCTTAATTTCTTTCACAGTTGCAAGAAACTTTAGGTGAAATAAAAACCATTAACTAATTATAAATAGTAGTGCCATGTTAATTTAAATTCTTCTAACATTATGATTTAGTACACTTCAGTCCTATACCCACAAAATGAGAATTTTGAGAAATATCCTTTTTACAATACATTTTTTTCCCCAAAAATGTTCGTTTATTTTCAATTATTCCCTTTTCAAAAATGTTCATTTTTTACAAAACCTTTTAGAATATAACATTTTTTATAAAACATTTTAGAATATAATATTCTAAGACATTTATAAAACCTTTAAATATCTATATAAAACTTTATAAAAGAGATATAATTGCAAATAGACAACATATGTGGAAATTTTTTAAAAATAGCTATTAAAATTAATATTTTTGAAATTAAAAAAAAAAAATGGAAGCTTGTTAAGTGATTTTAGTGCACTGGTAAATGGTAAGTTCTTAATGCAAAAGACACCATTACATAAGGGATCGAGTCTCGCTCCCTACGACTGTAGGGATTTGGCTAATGGGCCGGTCTGTTGTGGCCCAATAGTTGACAAAAAAAATGGAGGCTTGATGTAGATCTATAAATACAGTCATTGTAAAGCATAAATGGAAAAAATAATGTAAGAGAAAACCCTAGAAACACTCACCCTATTTTAAATGAATCCAGTATTTTTCATTTTCACTCACGCCACTTCGATGTTTCGTGACAACCGACATCTAAATCATTGAAGAATTTTTCATCGGTAACTCTTATACCTATTCAATTCATTGTAATTCAAAGTAGTTTTAAAAAAATTATCGTCACTTTCGCTTAATAAAAGAACTTTCTCTTCGATCCGTAGAACGTTTCTTATCCGAAATGAATTTTTGTCATAACAAAAAATATCTTCACTACATTTATATATATACACTATTAAAAGCTATTCAATTTACAAAATTTATATAATAATTATCTTCGATTAATAATTTTTTTTTCTCTTCTCGATCCATAGAACATTTTCTACCTGAAATGATCTGAAAATTTGCTCAATATTTATATATATATATATGTGTATATATTTATTTGTTTTATCTTATTTTTGCTAATGTATATAGTATTTGATTTGTCTAAAAATGTCTTTTTTTGGGGACAAATATCTAAGTAAGAAGAATTTGTGGCATGTAAGAGGGTTTATTAAATTTATTCGCAAAACCTGACCGGTAGGTTAGTAGTAGTGTAGTAGTAACCAATAAGAAAATGGTTGACTTGAATGAGAAAACAAATACTATATTACATTATTACTACAGTCTACTTGTTTATTTAAATTTTCTCCACTATTTTTAATTATTAATTTTGATTATTTTTTTGCTTTTAATTCTACAAACTCGTCAAAAAAGAGAAGAAGAAGAAGCATCTTGGGACTTGGGAGACGAAGAGGTGATTGGCGGCTTTTTCTTAAGAATCCTTCCTCCGTCGCACGCCGATTGTATCTTCTCCGCCGTAAGCTCTCTCTTTCCTTATCAAAATCTGTAAGAAACAACCCTATCACATTGTCATCTCTGCTGCGTCATGAAGCTGGTGTTTGTGGGTTTTGTTGTATTTCCCTTCTTTAGGTTTGAAATTTTTAGGACACTTATGATTTATATCTAGTGTTACTGCTTTGGAATTTTGGGGAAAAAGCTGAACTTTATGTTTTGTTTCTTCTTTTGTGCTCCAAGTTTGTTCGTCGACAGTTGATTTTGTTGCATAGGGTTGTAAAAAACAGACCACTGTTTGGTTGATTTTAACCCAAAGACTAATACTTTTGTCCTCCAATGTGTCCAGAAGCTACAGAGGGATACAAATGGCTCCCAGAGGAAGAAGAAAGGTATAAGCTTTACTGTTTTTTTTTTTTTAATTTTAAAATGCAGGGTAGCAAGTAAGGTTATGAACTGTTTAGAAAGTATAGTGGGAAAACGAAGAGAAAAACATAGGCATAGACATTAGGGTAAAATAACTATGGAGATAAAGGAGAGAATTAGTGATTTGATATCTTAGTAGACTCTAATGATTCTCAGAACAGTGAGGTGGTGTTTGTTTCTTTTGTTCAAATGATTCTCAGGGAGAAATAGAAATCATGTCTGATGGGTCTTTCTTCTTGTTTGTTTCCTTCTATGAGTGTCTCTCTTTTCTATGGTTTCATATTGCTACTTTTCTTTCCCCTTTCTTGCAGAAGGCTGGATTGATGCGAGAGGATGCAGCACGAGACCGCATGAGAGATCTTGGGTTTGAGGAGCGTGTCATCACTCAGAGTATTAAGGAATTGCTAGAGGTTTGTTCGTTAGTTTCAGGGTCTCCTTTTTTTTTTCCTTCGTTGATAACATTTACCTTGAAACTTTGAAAATAACGCTTATACCCACTTTGGGTTTCAGGTCTATGGTGAAGACCAATGGTTTTTGATTGAAGATGATAGCTATGCTTCCCTCCTTTCTATTTGTCTTGAAAAGCAAGAGAAAGTAAACCAACAACTGGTTGAGGTACAAGCCAACCAATTGCCTGAGAATCAAATTGAAGAGATGGCTGAGGATCAGAACCAAGAAATAGCTGGGAAAGAACAACCTAACCAACTGGTTCAAGAACAAGAAGAAGAAAATGTGATTTGTTGCTTCATTGTTGTGATTCGTGTTGCTTGCATGATGAGTAACTATTACTGGTTTCTTGAACTTGGTATACCCAGATGCTACTTAACTTGGAGCATGATCCATCTTTTCTAATACAGGAGCAGGAGCAGGTGCAGGACATGGATGTTGAGCATGAAAGAGACCAAGCTCATGAGTTATCAATCACTAGCGAAGCAGTCATAGACCCATCATCTGCAACTTTTCATTTGGGAGAAGCATCAGCAGATTTTGCATTATGTCCTGTTGAAGGTAGTAAAAGCTTTTACTCACTGCCATTAACAATCTCAACACATGAAACATTCTTCTACTGAGGTCGAAATAATTTATTAGGTGTCGAGAATCTTCACTGTGGATGGCTAAGTGAGGAGGAGGAAACAGATGCTGAGGAGGAAGAGACGGATCCGAAGGAGAAGGAGAAGGAGACGGAACCAAAGGAGGATAGTGATGGTGATGATGATGAGATCATTCAACTAACTCCAGAACCTCTTTGTGAAGAACTAAAAGAGCTTCTCATGCAAGTACGTGGGCAGAAGAGGAGGAGGAGAGAAACGAGGTGGGACAAGTAAAGGAATCATGAGCTCGTGTAAGTAGAATTGAAATACATATTAGGAAGCTAAGAAGTAGTAACTACTAAACTCTAGCAAGTTAGTATTGGGGGTAAACAGGTGAAATGACCCATCTTGGCATCTTTGGGTGGGTCTTCTTGAGATATTATTGGGTTTTAATATAAGTAATTGATGAACTTGAAATGCAAATTTTCTTTATCACTTACTTGTATCAGTACCAATATTATATCCTGAAACCCACTTATCCAAAGTCGAAACCATTTCATCAACATCTATACTCTATAGTAAAAGTAGTAAACCGAATAGCCTTAAAATTTGGACCAAATCTGAAAGTCGGTTTAATTGCAAAGATCCCTTCTAGGTATATGCAAAAGAACCAAAATCAATAGGAGCTTAAAATTCATAATACTTGATTTTTTATTTTCACAAATAAACGTTAACGCATTTTATTTCGTTAGTGGTCAGCCGTTCAATGTTTTTTTCTTCCTTTTTTTTTTTTTTAAGAACAAATGAAATTTTTGGCTAACACATTAGATGACAATTTTGGGTCGAGTGAATAAAGCATTTTATTTCGTTAGTAAGCACAAGTGGTCAGCCGTTCAATGTTTTTTTCTTCCTTTCTTTTTTCTTTTTAAAGAATTCAATGAAATTTTTGATCACTTCCATTTATTATAAAAGTTGGAAGTAAGTGAACGGCTGACCACTTGTTGTGATTATTAACGAAATAAAATGTATCCTTCACTCAATCCAAACTTGTCATCTAATGTGTTAGTCAAACTACAATATATTGCATTAACGTTTATTTGTGAAAAAAAATTCAGTTTGTCAAACTATATTGCATTAAGAGAATTTTATGAGTTTACCATATTCAAAATTGATTATTTTTAGATGTACCACATTGCAAAACACCTTTTAAAAACTACCATACATTTATTTAAAAATGACCATTATAACTCTCCCACTTGTTTATTTTGCAAAAACATAGAAAAGTGTCTTTAATTATTGTCTATAAAGTTTGTCATTTAGCTATTTGTCTTTTTATATAAGTTCCTCTTTCTAATATAGATTCATTTTACTTATACACATGATATTTACAACCTATTACATGTAGGTCAGTTTGGTCATTTTCTCTTCCTGTTATGGTATATCAGAAAATGTGTTTTCAATTGTGGTAGAACTCAGAAAGTTTGAAAGCAAATGTGGTAGATTTTACAAAATTCCCTTGCATTAACGTTTATTATTCCAAGTTTCAATCTTAACACTAATTTAGAAAAAACATATTTTCAAATAACACTATATTTTCAACCTAAAATAGAGTGATAAATTTGGAATAATATCAGTTTAACATTTTCCTTTTATCTACATAATAAATATTGAAATGTATAATGTATGTTTTGCTTCTACAATAGCAAAGCTTTATGTTTAATTATATACTTAAATATAACTAGTTATCTAGTTAATTTTCTACTTAAAGAATTAGTTTATTTAGTTAATTAAAAAAATCCCTTACATGAGATGAACATATAATGACACAATTATTATTAGCATTTTTGATTTTTTTATCTACAAAATTAATCCACACATTTGTTACCGGTTTTTCAGGTAACCAATTTTTTTTTTTTTTTCTAACACGTTGCTCCCGCCAGATTCTAATCGGATCAAACATAGCGTGTTGTAAACGGAAATGTAATTGTGTTTGTTACCGTTTTTTTAGTATAAAATAATCTTTATCTACTTAAAACATCGTTTCCGCTCATTAAACACACCGTGTTGCAAATGGAAACACTTATTTATGGCGATCGATTTATCTTTTAACACGTCGTTCCCGCCAGATTCTAATCGAATTAAACATAGCATGTTGTAAACAAAAAACGCAATTGTTACAGTTTTTTCAAATATAAAATAATTTTTATCTACTTAAAACATCGTTTCCGCTCATCAAATATACCGTGTTGCAAATTGAAATACTTATTTATGGCGATCGATTAAAATAGATAATAGCGAGACTAAATCCAAAAAAAAAAGAGAGTCAATTGTAGAATTTACACTATATCTTTTATTTGACTACAAAATTTGTGGTTTTGCAATCCTTTATTCTTCTAGATTTTTTTTGTCAAAATATGATCTTGTATTTGGAAAGATATTTGTTTAATCATTTTATCACCATAATTGCATTTTCCCCAAGTGTGACAAAGAAAGAGTAGAGAAAATAAAATTGACATCTTTAGGTAACTGAAAAATTTCCCCCTTTGCATGCAATTTTGGGTTTATAAAGACGGAAGCTTGGAGAGACTGAAGAACAAAAAGATTTTGGGAGAGAGCAGTGTCACTCAAAACCTTCCTTCTCTCGCAATTTCTTCTTTCTGGGTCTCTCTCTCTCAGCTCCGCCATTTTCACTCTCTCTCTCTCACTCAGATTCTCCCCTCTTCTTCGCCTGCGAAAACCCTCGTCTCCCCGACCCGTTGTTTCGTTTGTTCTCCGGGTTCAGGAACCAAACCGGGTCAAATCCTCTGTTGAATCTTCGATTCTTAGGTATTTCTTCTTACCCAACTCGTTTCTTTCGTTGTTTACTGGGAAAACAAAGCTGGATCATGACTCCGTTGAGTGTGTGTTTTTGGGGGTTTTGTGGGTTTGTTGTGGTTTCAAATGTAGGTTTGAAATTTCGGTTTTTTTGGTTTGCTATGTGTTACTACTGCTTCGATTTTGTGTAAGCGAGTGGAAAAATTGTTTCTTTTCCAGATTTGAGAAGTTGTTCTTCGATTTTTGTTTTTTTGTTTTTTTTGTTCAAAGACTCGATTTTTATTTGGAAATTTATGGGTTTTCTCAAGTTAAAGAGCTCAAAATGTCTTTGTTTCTCTGTTTGCTTTACATCTGCCAACTGCTAACTCGGTTTTGTTTGTGTTTGGTTTCAATTTTTAGGGTTTTGTGTCATGGAGGAAGGATCTTCTTCATCAGAAATTCAAGAAGGAGAGATTGTTGGAATCACATTTGCTCTTGCGAGTAACCATGAGATTGTAAGTTATAAGAGTTATACTCTCTGGACTTGATCCATTTTGTTCTGCATCTTTATACCTACCCTCCGTGGATTTGATGAATGTGGTTCCAAGAGTGATAAAAAGTTGCATGTACGGCTTTGTTCATCATGAGTTTTATCAGAACTAAGGATTGCGAATAGCCAAAACCCTCTATGTTTTGGTTATGCTTGCCACTAAATTCATGAATTTTAGTATAATCCTACTCAGCTCTGTGTAATGCTAAGTGCTACACTTTTGCATATATATGTTGTTCTGCGATATATCCTCTGCCACTCTACTATTTCTCACTGGACTTTAATTCTTTGTTGCAGTGTGTAGCATCGATTAGTGAATCTTCAATCAATCATGCCAGTCAACTCTCTAACCCCTTCTTGGGGTTGCCTCTGGAGTTTGGCAGGTGTGAATCGTGCGGTGCGACAGAGCCAGATAAATGTGAAGGTAATCCAGTTCTGTATTTCCTATATTTTTCTTCTGCCATTGTTTGTTGGAATACTTCTTCAGGTATCGATCTTTGTTTCTACATCTTCAGGTCATTTTGGTTATATTCAGCTTCCAGTGCCAATATACCATCCTGCTCATGTTAATGAACTGAAACAAATGCTGAGCCTTCTGTGCTTGAAATGTCTGAAGATAAAGAAGGCAAAGGTATTACCTCGTTGAGTTTTCTTAAAGTCCATGTGATATGATTTTGTAAAATCTTTCATAAACCATATAAAATCTCGACCAATGTTTTTCACCTTTTTGAGTACAGAGCACAAGTGGTGGTCTGGCGGAGCGCTTATTAGGTGTCTGTTGTGAGGTGAGTAATGCCATATACATTCTGATTGTTTCCTTTTACCTGAAAAGGAAGTTGATAAATGTTTCTTATGGGACCATATACATTCTGATTGTTCAGCATTTAGTTAGTTGTCCAAGTTTTCCGTCAAATCTATATAGTAATTGTGCTTCTTTTGATCCATTCAATGAAAGTAACAATAATTAATTATCGCGAAGCAGTAGTTATTGGTATTTTTGTGGCACCATGAAACATTAACTGGTTATATGTATTATTGCTGAACGTCTTGGATTTTTAACTGCTGAGTTATTGTATTAGGAAGCTTCAAACATCTCAATCAGAGATAGATCATCGGATGGGGCCTCATATCTAGAACTGAAGCTCCCATCTAGGTCAAGACTGCAGGCGGGTTGCTGGAATTTCCTGGAAAGATATGGTTACCGCTATGGAAGCAACTATACGCGGCCCCTGCTGGCAAGAGAGGTTTTTACTTTCTTCTTCGTGCTTATGTTTCTGTTTATTTAGGATTTTATGGTTACATTCTTTTTGTTTGTTTAAATTCATTCTCTATTTTAAAGATGTTTTGTCTCTGGAAACTGATGATTATGTTCTTTCCGTGTCCTTTTCCATATGCTGGGAAAACAAATAGGTAAAGGAAATTCTAAAACGGATCCCTGAAGAAACAAAAAAGAAACTCACAGCAAAGGGACATATTCCTCAAGAAGGATACATATTAGAATATCTTCCAGTCCCGCCTAACTGTTTGTCAGTGCCAGATGTTTCTGATGGTTTCAGCTCCATGTCAGTGGTAAGCCAGTTGACACTAAAATCCTGTGTTGAGTTTATTGAATGCTTTGGATTATGTTGTAACTCCTGGATTTGTGTCATTCTTTTTTCCAGGATCCTTCCAGAATTGAGCTAAAAGACGTTCTTAAGAAAGTGATAGCCATAACAAGCTCTAGGTCTGGCGAGACAAACTTTGAGTCGCATCTAGCTGAAGCCAATGGAATGTTTAGAGTGGTGGATACCTATCTGCAGGTTAGGGGTACTGCCAAAGCAACAAGAAACATTGACATGAGATACGGGGTGTCTAAGATCTCGGATAGTTCATCTTCAAAAGCTTGGACAGAAAAAATGAGAACACTTTTCATCCGAAAGGGTTCAGGTTTCTCTTCCCGTAGCGTCATCACTGGAGATGCGTACAGAGATGTGAATGAGGTAGGCATCCCAATTGAAATTGCGCAGAGAATCACTTTTGAGGAAAGGGTTAGTGTCCACAACATAAGTTATCTACAGGAGTTAGTAGACAACAAGTTGTGTTTGAGTTATACTCAAGGTTCTACGACCTATTCTTTAAGGGATGGAGCCAAGGATCACACTGTGCTTAAACCTGGGCAGGTTGTTCATCGCAAGGTCATGGATGGGGATGTTGTGTTTATCAACCGACCCCCGACGACACATAAGCATTCTCTTCAAGCGCTTCGGGTGTATGTTCATGAAGATAACACCGTGAAGATTAACCCTCTGATGTGTAGTCCCCTCAGTGCTGATTTTGATGGTGATTGTGTCCATCTGTTCTACCCACAGTCACTTAGTGCTAAGGCAGAGGTTATGGAGCTCTTCTCTGTGGAGAAGCAACTGCTTAGCTCCCATACTGGACAGCTGATTTTGCAGATGGGTTGTGATTCTTTACTATCTTTGAGGGTTTTGCTGGAGCGGGTGTTTCTGGACAAGGCAACTGCTCAACAGTTAGCTATGTATGGCTCTCTGTCTCTGCCACCACCAGCACTAAGGAAGTCCAGTAAATCTGGCCCAGCTTGGACAGTTTTTCAGATTCTACAGCTTGCCTTTCCAGAGCGTCTGACCTGCAAAGGTGACAGATTCATGGTTGATGGAAGTGATTTGCTGAGGTTTGATTTCGGGGTTGATGCGATGGCATCCATCATCAATGGCATTGTAACTTCAATCTTTCTGGAGAAGGGTCCAAAGGAGGCACTTGGATTCTTCGATTCGCTACAACCTCTTTTGATGGAAAGTCTTTTTGCTGAGGGGTTTAGTGTAAGTTTGGAAGACTTATCCATGTCTAGGGCAGACATGGATGTGATTCACAACCTAATAATCCGGGAGATTTCACCCATGGTGTCTCGGTTGAGATTATCATATGAAGATGAATTGCAACTAGAGAACAGCATCCACAAAGTGAAGGAAGTGGCTGCTAACTTTATGCTGAAGTCATATTCCATGCGGAACTTGATCGACATCAAGAGTAACTCAGCAATCAACAAGCTGGTGCAGCAGACAGGCTTCTTGGGTCTTCAGCTTTCTGACAAGAAGAAATTCTACACGAAGACTCTGGTAGAGGACATGGCTCTCTTTTGTAAGAGAAAGTACGGCAGGATTTCTTCATCTGGCGATTTTGGAATAGTGAAGGGCTGCTTCTTTCATGGGCTGGATCCATATGAAGAGATGGCTCATTCAATTGCAGCAAGGGAGGTTATTGTTCGCTCTTCAAGGGGGTTAGCTGAGCCTGGAACTCTCTTTAAGAATCTGATGGCTGTTCTTCGGGATATCGTGATTACAAACGATGGAACTGTAAGAAACACCTGTAGTAACTCAGTCATCCAGTTCAAATATGGAGTTGATTCTGAACATGGACATCAAGGTCTTTTTGAGGCGGGAGAACCTGTTGGAGTATTGGCAGCTACTGCCATGTCAAATCCTGCGTATAAGGCAGTGCTTGATTCCACTCCAAATAGTAATTCATCATGGGAGCTAATGAAGGTATAGCAATATCAAAGCTGCCTCCTTAATACAGCTTTGATCATCTGTATTGTTGTATAATTGTGTTCTGTATTTGTCTTTTTCCCAGGAAGTTCTGCTCTGCAAAGTCAATTTCCAAAACACTACTAATGATCGGCGCGTAATCCTATATTTAAATGAATGCCATTGTGGAAAAAGGTTTTGCCAGGAAAATGCTGCTTACACAGTCAGGAACAAGCTGAAGAAAGTTAGTCTTAAAGATACTGCAGTGGAATTCCTCGTCGAGTAAGAATTGGGTTTTACTTTCGTATGTTGCTTTGTTAATTTTTGTTTTTTTTCGGTTTTACTAAACCTCTTTGCAATCTGGTTTCTGTTTACTTGCATGCAGATACAGAAAGCAACAAACTATATCAGAAATTTTTGGAATTGATTCATGCCTACATGGCCATATTCATCTTAATAAGGTTTGAATTCTGGTTCTTTTACTGTTGAATATTTATGGAAGCCTTTACCTGTCATAGAAACACTTTACTATTATCCTTTTCTTGCTGTGTAATTGGTGTTTTTGGTTTACTAGACATTGTTGCAAGATTGGAACATCAGTATGCAGGATGTCCTTCAAAAGTGTGAGGATGTAATCAATTCACTTGGACAAAAGAAAAAGAAGAAAGCTACTGACGACTTCAAGAGAACAAGTTTGTCTGTCAGGTTTGTACAATGATTCGCTTTTCCTCTGAATGTCGTCTTTTGTTGAATGTTATGCATAGTTTTTCCAGAAGCAAGTCTGATGTTGATTTCTAGGTTTCCAGTTATTTTCTTCCCATTTTGTTCTTTCATATCATTATGTCTACATGTTTAACTTTATTTTCTGTTACCTGATTGTAATTATCTATTCTCCAATGAACAGTGAGTGCTGCTCTTTCCGAGATCCTTGTGGGAGCAAAGATTCAGATATGCCTTGTTTGATGTTCTCCTACAATGCCACCGATCCTGATCTAGAAAGAATTCTTGATATTCTTTGCAATACAATTTACCCGGTTCTGCTGGATACAGTGATCAAAGGTACTTGAATAACACTTTCATTTTTGTTTATTTCTCTTGTTTCCGTACCAGTCGGTTTCTTCTTTGATGGGGGTGCAGTGTATATGATTGAGTCTTCCTTTCAAAATTTTCTAGTTATATGGCTTGCAAAATTTGTTATTTGCCAGAAGTTTAATGAACCAAAATATTTCTCAACTAGTCTGATTGATTTGTCCTCCAAGTTGTGATCGAAATTCTGTGCTATTAAGAAAGACTATGTTCTAGTAAGATTTCTAGATAAATGTTTTTGATCATACTCCTGTATCTAAACTGAGCAGGTGATCCACGGATTTGCTCAGCAAATATAATCTGGCATAGTTCAGACATGACAACGTGGATCCGGAATCGTCATGCATCCCGCCGGGGGGAATGGGTTTTGGATGTCACTGTTGAAAAATCTGCTGTCAAGCAAAGTGGTGATGCATGGAGGGTTGTGATAGACTCATGTCTTTCAGTGCTTCATCTGATAGACACAAAACGGTCAATCCCTTATTCTATAAAGCAAGTCCAAGAATTGCTTGGGTTATCCTGTGCTTTTGAACAAGCAGTACAGGTACTTAATAACTTACGACGTGATCCGTGCACTGGATGATACTTCTGACATATTATATGTTTGGTATCATGTTTGTTCATTGTTTGTTTAACGAAGTTAAATTTAAGATGTTGATTTGATCTGCAGCGTCTATCAGCTTCAGTGAGAATGGTCTCCAGAGGAGTCTTGAAAGAACACATCATTCTCCTAGCAAACAACATGACTTGTTCAGGGAATATGTTGGGTTTCAATTCTGGAGGTTACAAAGCTTTGACCCGATCCTTAAACATTAAGGCTCCATTCACAGAAGCAACTCTGATTGTTAGTAGTTCGATCCTTAATTGTCTAGTACAAATTATTTTGTAAGGCTTTATACTGGCTCCATGTTAACAGGAATTACTTTTTGTGCTTTTAGACACCAAAAAGATGTTTTGAGAAAGCGGCTGAGAAATGTCATAAAGATTCTCTATCAACAGTCGTTGGGTCTTGTTCTTGGGGAAAACGCGTGGATGTTGGTACAGGTTCACAGTTTGAGCTTCTATGGAACCAAAAAGAGGTATACATTCTCACTGGGAATCATATACCAATTGACTGAGGTTTTCTCATATAAGGTTGTTATGCAATTTGATGTAATTTGTTGTCAACCTATCTCCAGACTGGTCTAGATGATCAAGAAGAAACAGATGTGTACGGCTTCCTCCAAATGGTCAGATCCACGACAAATACAGATGCATATGTGTCTTCCCCTGGTTTTGATGTTACAGAGGAAGAAATGGCTGAATGGGCTGAATCGCCGGAGCGAGACTCTGCCCTTGGAGAGCCTAAATTTGAGGACAGTGCCGAGTTCCAAACTATATATGAAGAAGGCCAGCCATCAGGATCGAACTGGGAGAAAAGTTCTTCGTGGGATAAAGGTTGCAGTGGTGGCTCAGAATGGGGATTCTCAAGAAATACAGGTGGTGAGGCAGACCCGGAGTCTAACTGGGAAAAGACTACAAATGTTGAGAAGGAAGATGCCTTGTCTGGTTGGAACACTAAAAAAGATGCTCAAGAATCTTCCAAGTCAGAATCCAACTGGGAGAAAAGTTCTTCGTGGGATAATGGTTGCAGTGGTGGCCCAGAATGGGGAGTCTCAAAAAACACAGGGGGTGAGGCAGACCCGGAGTCTAATTGGGAAAAGACTACACATGTTGAGAAGGAAGATGCTTGGTCTGGTTGGAACACTAAAAAAGATGCTCAAGAATCTTCCAAGTCAGATTCAGGGGGTGCTTGGGGCTTAAAGACAAACGATGATGATGCAAATACAACACCAAACTGGGGAACAAGACCAGCTCATACAGATTCTATTGTCCCAGAAAATACTGAGCCGTCTTCTGACGATTGGGGACTCAAATCTGTTTCAGAAAAATCTTGGGAGAAAAAGAACTGGGGAACTGAATCAGCTCCTGCTGCATGGGGTTCAACAGATGCTGCTGTTTGGGGTTCTAGTAGCAAAATGAACTCGGAAACTGAATCAGATGCTGCTGCTTGGGGTTCTAAGGACAAAAAGAATTCTTACATTGGGTCAGGTGCTGGTGTTTTGGGTCCCTGGAACAAAAAGAGCTTGGAAACTGAGTCAGATAGTGCTACTTGGGGTTCTAGTGACAAAACTAAATCAGGTGCTGCTGCATGGAGTTCTAGGGACAGAAAAAACATGGAAACTGACTCGGAACCTGATGCTTGGGGTTCCCAGGTCAAAAAGAAATCTGACACTGAGTCAGGTCCTGCTGCTTGGGGTGCTTGGGACACAAAGAAATCGGAAACTGACTTAGGTCTTGCTGGTTGGGGTACCGGGGACAAAAAGAATTCTGAAACTGAATCAGGTCCTGCTGCTTGGGGTGCTTGGGACACAAAGAAATCGGAAACTGAATCAGGTCTTGCTGGTTGGGGTACCGGGGACAAAAAGAATTCTGAAACTGAATCAGGTCCTGCTGCTTGGGGTGCTTGGGGACAGCCAAGTCCCACTGCAGCAGACAATGATACCAATGAAGATGATGGAAATCCGTGGGTTTCCTTGAAGGAGACCAAAAGTAGAGAGAATGATGTTAAGGAGAGAATTCAGTGGGGAAATCCAGCCAAGAAATTTCCATCTAATGGCTCACATGGTAGCTGGTCCAATGGTGGTGGTGCAGACTGGAAAGGAAAAAGGAACCATACTCCTAGGCCACCTAGATCTGAGGATAATTTGGCTCCCATGTTTACAGCAACGAGACAGCGCTTGGACTCATTCACCTCTGAGGAGCAAGAGCTTCTCTCAGATGTTGAGCCAGTCATGAGGACTCTCAGGAAAATAATGCATCTGTCTGGGTATGCCTTTCTAGTTCTTAAGCTCAGTCTATCCAATATCCAGTATTATGTACAATTATTATGCTGTTTCGCATTTCCGTATACTTGTTATGCTTCATCTTTCTAAAACTGTGTTCTTTCAATGAAGGTACCCTGATGGAGACCCAATTTCTGATGATGACAAGACGTTTGTCCTGGAGAAGATTTTGAACTTCCATCCCGAAAAAGAGAAAAAGCTCGGCTCCGGTGTTGATTTCATCACGGTAACCAGGATGCTCGATTACAAATTTAGCTTCTCTTTTGAATCTTACTTCGCCTTATGTCTCTGATGTGAAATTTTTGGTTAAACAACAATGTAGGTTGATAAGCACACCACATTCTCAGATAGCAGGTGCTTCTTTGTTGTTTCAACTGATGGGACCAAACAGGACTTTTCATACAGAAAATCCCTAAACAACTATTTGATGACGACATACCCTGACCGCGCTGAAGAATTCATAGACAAATACTTTCCGAAACCTCGGCAGACTCAAGCTCAGTCTCCATCTCAGACTCAGGCTCATTCTCCATCTCAGACTCAGGCTCAGTCTCAGTCTTCGTCTCAGAATCAGACTCAGACTCCATCTCCGTCTCAGACTCAGGCTCAATCTCCCTCTCAGACTCAGTCCCCGTCCCAGACTCAGACATAAACTCTTTCTGACTTGACAACAAAAGAAGGTATGGTTCATTTTGCTAAACCATTCAGTCTCCACTGTTTTGTTTTGAGATGTACATAAAGAGTGGAGCGAATGGCGGTTTCTATTTATCATAAAAAAGACTCTGATGTGAAGTGCAAAACAATGTATAAATGCAGTTCTCTAGTTTCTCCTAAAATCAGGTCTAGGTTTCGGTGACTGGTTAAGTTTTAAAGTGTAGCGGCATTGTAATGATGTTTGACTTTGACATATTTTATTTATTGAGCAATGCATTTGCAAATCTCATTTGCTTCTTTTAATTTTGAAGTTTAAATCACCAAAGCCATTACCTTATAAATAGTTTAAAGACATCATTCGTTAATACCAAACTTGAAGTAAAAGAGAAATTACACTTTATTCGGAGGATTGATAAGTTGTTTAAATACATTCTTCTTTTCTTTCTTTTTTTGTTCACCAAATACATTCATATGAACATGCTTTACGGTGGCCAAAACCATATATTCTCCCTAGACAACGTTTCTTGCAAGAATCACATAATGGTCGAGAAGTATTACATTTGCGAAGAACTTGAGCTCTCGTTACCCATTTATTAAAATATTCGGAGGTCACATAATGGTCAAAACCATATATTCTCCCTAGACAACGTTTCTTGCAAGAATCACATAATGGTCGAGAAGTATTACATTTGCGAAGAACTTGAGCTCTCGTTACCCATTTATTAAAATATTGACCAGGCAGCATATATGGGTCTCTACCAATTAAGCATTCAATATGACAAGTGGTGTAACATTCGTTGCACCAGTAGAATACTTTTGTGCATGTATCTTTTAAATTACGTTCGCATACTTCACACCATTTTTTCTCACTTACTTCTTCACCACATGAAATTATAAGAAAGTGTGTGTCATGCTTATACCTTGCTTTGTATGGTAAGGTTGCACACATGAAACATAAAATAAAATTGCATTTGATGCAATTTAATGGTTTTAGACATTCTGTTTTGCATACGTGACATATGGGTTTTATTTCTGGGCCTAAAGCTAGGAACACGGGATGTTCATGACCTTCATAATAAAACGGGTCAGAAATTGAAGCACACCTTACATCAAGCTTGAAGTCACATACCCCTATCCTACACCCATAGGCAAAGCCAAGAGAACGACAACCACAAGTGTCGCAATGGAAAATACTGTAAGTATATCTCTCAGCAACCTCCAATATAAGTGGATGAGGATGTAACGCATGTTGGATTCTACGAGGAGCTTTAGCACATGTTTCATGGAGGATGAACTCACACTCCATACAAACATAGAAGTTACCTTCATATATAGGAAGGACACACGCTTGACAAAGCATGTTTTCATCATAAAATTTGCTAACCTCGAGTCGGAGATGATGCTCATGAAGAAAATAAAGTATCACTCCTTCAGATATCACCTCGAACGGCCCATCATCTTGTGTTATATCCAATATTTCTGGTACACCTTCGAGTTCTTTTCCATCCCATACATCCTTCCCAATAGCGCATATTGAATGAACAACATAATCGCTACACGTGTCACAAGTATATGCAGCATAATCAGCGCTAATACTTGAACGACAAACTCCACAAAACCATTCTCTAGATGGAAGGGAAAGAGTGAAGGAGATACGATGGCGATGACGTGATATCTTGATTATGTGTGGAAAATTCATACAATCATTATGAGCAACAAAGTTACATCTGAAACAAATGTAGGTGGGATAAATTTTTCTCAACATACCACAAAGGTTACAAGTTAAGGAAGTTTGTCTAGGGAAGAAAGTGAGAGGGTGGACATGATTTTTAGGTGGGTCTATAGCAAAGGGTATTGGCTTCATCGCACATATTGGATGCATAAAAGCCTGACATATGGTACAATGATATATCAACCAATGTGCTCTTCTTCCGCAACACAAACACTCAATTTTACGAGACAAATCATCATGAAAGAAAAGTTGGAAAGAATGCTCAGGGTGGAAAGGGTGTTTGATTTTAGGTGGAGACTGAACACATTCTTTGTGTAATTTTATGCCACAGTAGTTACAGAAGTAATAGTCTGTGCCGAAATTTGAGCCTTCGCATATGTAACATCCACCATTGGCATCAAATTCTCTATTGTTGCACCAAAACAAAGGCATTACATGATGATCATCAGAGTTTGTTGTTGTAGGAAAGACGTACTCTGGGGAAGAATTAAGCGGAAAAGTGTTTGAACTTCTAGAAGACATGTATTTCCACCGTCGTATTCGAGGGCATAAAAAAAGAGGTTGGAGAGGAAGGTCAGTGGAAGAGGTTGGGGACTGTGTTTGTGGTATAGGACAATACTTGGGGTGATGGTACATCAGTAATAGTTTGCCATCCTTTTCTTCCTCATGAAATGCACCGTTAGAATACATGTCACACTCAGTCTTTCTTTATTGTAATTCTATTAAAAGCTCTTTTAGATTGTTTTTGTTTTATTTTTTGTCATACAGGATATCAAGTTGTTAACAGTTTTCCACTATAAATATATATGAAAATTTGATTCCTAAAGTTTTCTTCTAGTTTTGATTATTTGATCCTTAACGTAAGAACATAAAGGATTGTGAAAAAAAAAAAATGGTGGATAGTGTTCTTTTCTTTGTAGTGGTAATAATGTTTTTCTTTAGATGCAAATAAAGAATCAACTTTTCTTTGCATATCGTTTTCGTCACTTTTGAAAATTTCCGACTCTTGATTAATGCCAAAGAGACTATAATTCGAGATTTAATGAACTCAATCAAGAATGAAGAAACACACAAAAATAAGGTTTGAATTTGAAAGTAAGATAATCGAACCAAAACCAAATTGCAAAACGTTTTAATTTTTAAATAAGAAAAGATTAGAAAGTTGTTGTCAAAAAAAAAAAAAAAAAGATTAGAAAGTGTCTTTCAACGACATAAGAATTGTTGTAATCTCGGGTTGAAAATCGTGGATCGGTTGAAACATAAACCATAACTAAACCGGGATACTCGTGATGAAGTAGGAAATTTTGAGCTCGAAAAAAAATCCCATTAAAAAAACAGTAGAACAAAAAAAACACAAATTTCCGTTATTACTGATTCTGATGTGAACTGCAAAACAATGTGTAAATGCATTTGTGATCTGGTTTAGTTTTAAAGTTTAGCGGCAATGTAGTGATTGAGTAGTTAATGCATTTGCAAATCTCATTTGCTTCTTGTTTGAAGTTTATTTTCAAACTTCAATTTGAATATTTTATCAACTTCACTTCAATGCCCGTCATATATATCTCTCAATCTGTCCCGACCAAAACTAACCGAAATAAAAACCTGAGCATATATAATCCAAACGTAAAAAATGAACGAAACTACAAAACACATAGAAACTATGTAAAGAAGTCTGTTTAGGAAGGGACAGTCACGCCTATTCTTAAACTTTCAACTCAGTATTTGTGTCAAATTTCTGTTTTAGCGTAGACAAAGCTTTTTCTTTTGTTCACAGCAATTTTGATATTTTTGGTTCTTCACTATATATAGTACCTATTTCATCATGTTTTTACCTTGATAATTTCTTGCGTGTATTAGCTTTCTCTTTTTCGAATCATCACAGCCAATGCTTAACAGTTTAAAAAGTCAAACTGATAGTGAACGGAAAAACAACACTTTATTTAACGGGATAGATGCTCGCTCATACATCTTTACAAATTCACCTTCCAAAAAGACAACGTACGTAGAACATGCATGCTATGATGTTGCATTTCTTAAATATTTTCCCTTGACAACGGTTCTTGAAAGAATCCCATAATGGTCGAGAAATATTACGTTTGCGAAGAGTTTAAAATTCTTTCCACCAAGAAAGGCTTCACATATGGCTCACCATCGAAATAAGCATTTAATGTGAAAAATGGTGTAGCACTCGTTGCACCAGTAGAACACTTTGGTGCCAGTATCTTTTAAATTATGTTCGCACACCTCACACCAATCTTTCTCAAGTACTTCTTCACCACATGAAGATGTGAGAAAATGTGTGTCATGCTTATACATTGCTTTGTATGGTAAGGATGCGCACTTGAAACATACAATAAAATTGCATTTGACACAATTTAATTGCTTTTGACATTCTGTTTCACATATGTGACATATAGGTTTTACTTCCGGGTCTAGAGCTAAGAACAAGGGATGTTCATGACCTTTGTAGTCAAACGGCTCAGAAATTGATGAACACCTTACATCTAGATAGAAGTAGCATCCCTTTGTGCGACACTGATATAGAAAACCACAACAACCACGATCACAAGCATCACAGCTGAACCAATCTACTCTGAGATATTCCAGAATAAGTGGATGAGGATGTAACGCATGTTGAATCCTACGGGGAGCCTTCGCACATGTTTCATGAAGAATGAATTCACACTCCATACAAGAATAGAAGTTACCTTCGTAGATAGTGAGGATGCACGCTTGCCAAAGCTTTTTTTCGTCATAACATATGCTGACCTCGAGTCAGAGATGATGGTCATGAAGAAAGTAAAGTATAACTCCTTCTGATATCATCTCGAAAGACCCATCATCTTGTGTTATGTCATCTTCTTCTAAGACACATTCAAGTTCTTTTCCATCCCACACATCCTTCCCAGTAGCACAAATTGAATGAACAATATAATCATTACATTTTTCACAAGTATATGCACCGTAACCACCGTTAACATTTTGACGACAAACTCCGCAAAACCAATCTCTGGATGGAGCAGAAGGAATGTAGGAGATACGATGGTGGTGACGTGACATCTTCATGATTCGTGGGAAATACATACAAATATTATGAGCTACAAAGTTGCATCTAACACAAACGTAGGTGGGGTTAGTTTTTCTCAACAAACCACAAACGTTGCAAGTTAAGCTTGTTTGTCTCGGAAAAAAGGTGAGTGGATGATTATGTTTTTTTGGTGGGTCTACAACAAATAATATTGGCTTCATAGCACATGTTGGATGGATAAAAGCCTGACATGTAGTACAATGATAAAACAACCAACTAGCTCTTCTCCGGCAACAGAAACCCTCGAAATAGCGAGCGTTATTAGGAGGACAAAAAGAAAGTTGGAGAGAATGCTCAGGATGGTAAGGGTGTTTGATTTTAGGTGGAGATTGAACGCATTCTTTGTGGAATCTTACATTACATTTGTTACAGAAGTAATAGTCAGTACCAAAATTTAAATGACGGCATATGTCGCAGCACCCACCATCGTTAGTATCAAATTCTTTATTGTTGCACCAAAATAGAGGGACTACATGATGATCACCAAAAGACATTGTTGCAGAAAAGACGTACTCGGGGGAAGAAGTAAACGGAGAAATGTGTAAATAAGACACGTTATTGACACGCCTGCGTCGTGTAGGGCATAAAAAAAGAGGAAGGTCACCGGAGGAGGTTGGGGTATGTGTTTGGGGTATGGGACAATACTTGGGGGATTTAATTCTCTGGTGCCCCTATACCAGAAATTCTTTTATGCATCACCTCCACTTATTCTCACTACCCCCTTCTTTAATGAAATGACGAAACTACCCTCTAACAATTTTGAAAAGAAAATTGAACGTACAACTACATCCAGTTGTACTGGATATTATCCCTTAGTTTGTACCTCCAGTTGTACCCATCGCATCTTAGTTGTACCCGTCGCACCCTAGTTGTACTAGTCGCACCCTAGTTGTACCAGTTGCATCCTAGTTGTACCTCGCATAGTGGGATTCGAACTCTGGGTGCGCGGGTGCGCATGGAACTCGCAACCACTGAGCTATTGTGTTTTTCGTTGAACATTTACCGATTTAATTATATTTAACCTTTAACAATCTTCATTAAAGGTAATATTGTCTTTTTACCATTGAGGGGTTTTTGAGAAATTGTTTTGATGAATAGGGGTATTAGAGATTACTTCCTACTTGGGGTGATAGTATACCAAAACTAATTTACCATCCTTTTCCACCTCATGAAATCCACCGTCGGAATCCATAAATGTTGTATAACAAAAATTATTTGTTATATATAGTAGCTAGCTGGATCAAGTTGTCAATATATGTCCACTATAAAATATATGAAAATTTGATTCTAAAAGTGTTCTTCTAGTTTCTACTATAATAGATCCTTAACGTGATAACATGGTGCATGCATTTTTTTGGTTATTTTCTTTTGTATATAATGACGTAATAATGTTCAATTATTAACACGCAAATAAAGAATCTCAACCAAACCTTTCTTTGCATGATCTAGTTTTCTTCATTTGTGAAAAATTCCGAATCTTTGAGATTCTCGATCAATTGATTGGTGCCAAATAGATGAGATAATATGAGACTTTATATATGAATTCAATCACGATACACATTTTTTTTTTTTTTGAATAAATGTTAAATTATAATACACATCAAAATAAGGTTTGAACAAAAACATCAAATTCAAATCACTTAACCGGAATACTCGCGATGGGATTGGAAAGTTTTGGGCTCAAAAAATTAAGCTCGTTATTACCGATTTTGCCATTTTAATTTCCAAGCTTGAAAAGACAAACAAGCGAGAGAGAGAGAGAGAGATGTCTGTCTTTGAAGAAGATTCCTTCGTTATATACTCAATGATGTGTAGACCTGAATCTTTGTATTTTCAATTTTGAACCAAAGAAGGTATGGCTCGTTTAGTTAAACCATTCAGTCTCCACTGTTTTGGTTTTGAGATGTACATAAAGTGTGGAGCGAATGGCCGTTTCTATTTATCATAAAAAAGACTCTGATATGAAGTGCAAAACAATGTGTAAATGCAGTTCTCTAGTTGCAGATCGTTTGTCCTAAAATCAGGTCTAGGTTTCGGTGACTGGTTAAGTTTTAAAGTCCAGCGGCATTGTAATGATGTTTGACATTGACATATAACTAGGGGATAATCCCGGGCTACACCCGGGTATATATTTGATATTTTTAAATTGATTATTTTGCTATTAATTCTATTTTTAGTTTCTTAATTATAGATGCAAGAATTTGCGGACTATAAATGGTTAAGATGTTTTGGTAATAGTTAGTAATAATATTTTTTATAAGATGTTTACTTTTCAAAATTTCATGTAGAAGATATTTTCCTTTCCTCATTTTATTATAAAAAAGAAAGGTAACGATAAATGTATATATGATTTTGGGAAGACCTCCAAGCTCCAATGTTGTATTTTTGCTTGAGTCACACTATTTGAATCAAAAAGGGATTTAAAGAACTGAGTCACAAATTTTTCATTGAGATTCGTATTACTGTGCATAGTCTTCAGATGTATCAATGCTTACCTATAGGAAGATATATATAAACAATGTCAATAAAATAATTGTATGGAAAAAGCAAACACTTCAAAATATTCGAAGCAAAAAATGGATCAACATATATGTTTAACAATAATTGCATAAGATGGTAAGAATTACAATACGTTATACCACCAGGTTAAACGAAAACAGAGGAGAGGATACATTAAAACTCCAATGGTCACATGAGACATCTTCTTTGTTCGATATTGGATACTTAATTGCACCACCGTAGCTCACCATCAGTCGTTTATCTCTAGCGAAACATATGTGCCTTGGAGCTTGACCAATCTTCGTCTTCACATATGTTGCGGCTGTAGGATGATCGATAACAACGCCTTGTGCTGTTGCAACTACCGGTACCGGAACAGTGTTCTTCTCTTCTTCCAATTTTGGAGTAAAAGCGACGGTTCCTACAGGTTTGTTTGTTTTCAGTTTCCAACCCGGTAGAAAGAGAATGAGGTATGGTTGGAAAATGTTAGATTGTATTTACCCAATTCAATATCTTTGCAGGTTCGTGGTTCCATCCTTGGTAAGAGGTTTCATACTTGTCTGCTTTCTCCGGTAAGAAATGAATATACTCGATAACATGTACAAAGTTTTAAAAGAATATATTTTAGTGTTAGAAAATGATGAGACTGAATCTTCTGTTAAGAAAGGTCCCGCTTTTGGTCACTGTTAGGTATTAGTTGTCTTAACATTTGAAATCTGCAATAGGAATCCATTAACAATGTTTGATTAGTCTCGTCTCTCTGCTAAACTCTATGACCAACTCCGCTTTTGCTAAATATCATATATCTATGAGTATATATTCAAGACTTACCCTATCTGATCTTGCTCCTTCTTCATTGCTCTGTAGCAGAAAGTTTAGACCTAGGTGTGCTCAGTTTTTGATCGTTACCAGAGCCTCTCACATCTGCTTTTACACTCATCCATTGTAAAGAACGAATCAATCAGATCTTGAGCTGTTACAGTTTAGAAAACATAAAGCTGACATTTAAAAAAATACTAACCTATATGTTTCTCTAAGTCAGTATATCAAAACTTGAGATAGTAATATAATGATATCAAATTTAGTAACATCTTCACAACACGTCTTCCGCTAGCTCTCGCTTGACAACCGTATTGTGCAAAAAAAAAAAACCCACTCGAATGATTCGATCCCTGTATCCTCCTCCTTGAAATTCAAACTCAACCGGATTTTAGAGAGATGCGTGATTGGGTAAGGTTAGTAGATCTTAATCTGGACGGAGACTATAACAGAGAAAAGAAGGTGAGGAGAGAACTTTAAAGAAGAATATTAACAGATGACATGAAGAGGTTAGAGAAGAAGAGATGCGTTACGAAGCAATTATGGGGGAAGACTGATCAAAGATGGCTTTATGGTTAACTTATGCAACGTGGCCGAATTTAATTTCAAATGGGCTTATTTCAATTGGACTAAACAAACATATCGATGAAGCCTTTTTGTTAATTTCTCCAGTCCAACAAATTTGTTAATTTATGCTGCTGATGTGGACACTCTCAAATGAGAGAAGACTGTGCTATTATATATAGGATATTTATTGAGCAATGCATTTGCAAATCTCATTTGCTTCTTTTTTGACGTTTAAATCACCAAAGCCATTATCAGTTAATAAATACCAAACTGAGAGTAAAAGAGAAACTTATATATATATACTTTATTCAGAGGGATGGATAAATATGTTTAAATACATTCATATGAACATACTATACGGTGGCCTAAATCATATATTTCATATATTCTCCCTAGACAGCGGTTCTTGCAAGAACCACATAATGGTCGAGAAGTATTACATTTGCGAAGAACTTGAGCCGTTATTACCCATTTATTAAAATATTGACCGGGCATCATATATGGGTCTCTACCAATTAAGCATTCAATATGACAAGTGGTGTAACACTCGTTGCACCAGTAGAATACTTTTGTGCAAGTATCTTTTAAATTACGTTCGCATACTTCACACCATTCTTTCTCACTTACTTCTTCACCACATGAAATTGTAAGAAAGTGTGTGTCATGCTTATACATTGCTTTGTATGGTAAGGTTGCGCACTTGAAACATAAAATAAAATTGCATTTGATGCAATTTAATGGTTTTAGACATTTTGTTTTGCATACGTGACATATGGGTTTTATGCCTGCGCCTAAAGCTAGGAACATGGGATGTTCATGACCTTCGTAATAAAACGGCTCAGAAATTGAAGCACACCTTACATCTAGCTTGAAGTCACATACCCCTATCCTACACCCATAGGCAAAGCCAAGAGAACGATGACCACAAGTGTCGCAATGGACAACGTCGTAATGGACATTATTGTAAGTTTTTCTTTTGGAGACCTCCAATATAAGTGGATGAGGATGTAACGCATGTTGGATTCTACGAGGAGCTTTAGCACATGTTTCATGGAGGATGAACTCACATTCCATACAAACATAGAAGTTACCTTCATATATAGGAAGGACACACGCTTGACAAAGCATGTTTTCGTCATAAAATTTGCTAACCTCGAGTTGGAGATGATGGTCATGAAGAAAATAAAGTATCACTCCTTCAGATATCACCTTGAACGGCCCATCATCTTGTGTTATATCCAATATTTCTGGTACACCTTCGAGTTCTTTTCCATCCCACACATCCTTCCCAGTAGCGCATATTGAATGAACAACATAATCGCTACACGTGTCACAAGTATATGCAGCATAATCAGCGCTAATACTTGAACGACAAACTCCACAAAACCATTCTCTAGATGGAAGGGAAAGAGTGAAGGAGATACGATGGCGATGACGTGATATCTTGATGATGTGTGGGTAATTCATACAATCATTATGAGCAACAAAGTTACATCTGAAACAAACGTAGGTGGGATAAAAAAATTTCAACATACCACAAAGGTTACAAGTTAAGGAAGTTTGTCTAGGGAAAAAGGTGAGGGAGTGGAGATGATTTTTTGGTGGGTCTATAACAAAGGGGATTGGCTTCATCGCACAGACTGGATGCATAAAAGTCTGACATATGGTACAATGATAAACCAACCAATGTGCTCTTCTTCCGCAACACAAACACTCAATTTTGCGAGACGAATCATCATGAAAGAAAAGTTGGAGGGAATGATCAGGGTGGAAAGGGTGTTTGATTTTAGGTGGAGACTGAACGCATTCTTTGTGTAATTTTACGCCACAATAGTTACAATAATAATAGTCTGTGCCGGAATTTGAGCCTTTGCATATGTGGCATCCACCATCGGCATCAAATTCTCTATTGTTGCACCAAAACAAAGGCATTACATGATGATCAGATCTCCTTGTTGTAGGAGAGACGTACTCTGGGGAAGAACTAAACGGAAAAATGTTTGAACTTCTAGAAGACATATCTTTCAACTGTCGCATTCGAGGGCATAAGAAAAGAGATTGGAGAGGAAGGTCAGTGGAAGAGGTTGGGGACTGTGTTTGTGGTATAGGACAATACTTGGGGTGATGGTACATCAATAATAGTTTGCCATCTTTTTCTTCCTCGTGAAATGCACCGTTAGAATACATGTCACACACTCTTTTAGTCTTTCTTTATTGTATGTCTGCTCAGGACTCTTTTTAAAATTATTTGTATATCAAACAGGATTGATATCAAGTTCTTAACAATTTTTCACTATAAATAATTGAAAATTTGATTCTAAAAGTTTTCTTCTAGTGGTATAATAAATAATGTTCTTCTTTTTCTTTGCATGCAAACAAAGAATAACTTTTTTTTTTTTTTTTGACCTCGAATAACTTTTCTTTGCAGTTAGCTTTCGCTAAGATTTTCCGATTCTTTGAGGTTCTCGATCAATTAATTAGTGCCAAATAGATTAATAAGATTAACCTAAACCATATAACTAAACTGGAAAACTCGTAATGGACTTGAAAGTTTTGGGCTCAACAATTTAAGCCCAATAAGAAAATACAAGAAACAAAAAAAAACACAAATCTCCTTTTATTACCGATTTTGCCATTTTAATTTCCAAAGCTTTGAAAAGACAAACAAGAGAGAGAGAGAGAGATTCGCGAGTTCTTCGTTCGTTCTGCTTTTTTGTGTTGGAGAGAGATGTCTGTCTTTGAAGAAGATTCCTTCGTTATACTCAACGATGATGCGTCTGAGTCCGTTCCAGTCTCAGGCTCTTTTGACGCTGCCACTGACTCTTTCTCAGCCTTCGACGGCTCAGTTCAAGTCGATGACTCCGTCGACGATATCTTTGCAGCTCCGTCTTCTGACTACGGTGCTGCTTACTCGAACGGTGACGATGGCCTCTTCGGATCTAACGGTGAACACGACGGTCCTATCTTGCCACCTCCGTCGGAGATGGAATCAGATGAGGGATTTGCTCTTAGAGAATGGCGAAGGTTAGATTAGATCTCCTGCAAAAAAAATAAGTTTTGATCTTTCTTCTTCCTGAAGAAATTTTGGATTAAAGCAGATAACTTTAGTATATTCTCTCTTTGTTTAATCTGAGGGTTTCATTTTTGAATTCACAATTGAAGTTATCTACTAGTCACAGTTAGTGTCCATTGTTCTCAGAAGTAATCAGTTTCATTAGATCTGATCTGTGGCTTTTGCTTAGAGGTTATTGCTTGATTCGTATGTTCTGCAGTTACCTGTTGATTAGGATGTGTAGATCTGATCTCATTGTATGAAAATCTTATGTGTTCTGTTGTTAGATGCAACGTGATGAATGTGTTCTTGTGAGTGATGTATTTGTGGTGGTGCTATGGTTTATGTTTATGTGTAGACAAAATGCAATTCAACTTGAAGAGAAGGAGAAGAGAGAAAAGGAATTGTTGAATCAGATTATTGAGGAAGCTCATCAATACAAAGAAGAGTTCCATAAGAAGATTGAAGTAACTTGTCAAAACAACAAAACAGCTAACAGGGAGAAGGAAAAGGTATGTTCTTTTTGCTTACAAGATTGTTGTTTTATCATAATCTGTGTTGTTGTTGTCATGTCGTTTTGTGGAGAATTGTCAATGGAAAGTCCAATGGCTTGTTGAATTCAAGATTTTCAAACTTTGACCATCTTTAGTCTTAGTAGACTCTTAGTCAACTGTAATTGATTGTCTTCATGCATTGTCAAGTTGAATGGATTCTAAGTTTTATGTGTTTGTTTGTCTTTGAACACTTGAAGCTGTATCTGGAGAACCAAGAGAAGTTCTACGGGGAATCCAGCAAGAATTACTGGAAGGCAATAGCGGAGCTAGTTCCTAAAGAGGTTCCTACAATAGAGAAAAGAAGAGGAAAGAAAGAGCAAGACCCTAAGAAGCCAACGGTCTCTGTCATTCAAGGTCCAAAGCCTGGTAAGCCAACTGATCTAACAAGAATGAGACAAATATTGGTGAAGCTCAAACACAACCCACCTTCTCACCTGAAGCTCACTTCTCAACCTCCTTCTGATGCGGCTGCTCCTCCAAAGAATGTTCCCGAAACCAAACCTGCCGAGGCGGTTGCTGCTGCTTAAAAAAAACCCTCTTTGGTTTTCTTTTTTTCATTGTTTACATCTGTGTGAATTCGGTCTTTACATTTCATTATGTGTTATAAACAGCTGAGAGATTGTTATGGGTCATGCGTGTTATTATTAACATAACTGTGTCGTATTGAATGATATTTTCATGTTTATTTAAATTCAATCAGAAGCCATTGAAAAGTGGTTAATATCTCAAATGAATCGGTTAAAGGAGGGGTACACGTAAAACGTCAAACCGCTACTTCACATATCAAGATTGGTTTGAAACCCTCTTTGGTTCACCAAGCCAACGGAGGCGGTTGTTGCTGCTTATAAAACCCTCTTTGGTTCTGTTTTTCATTACTGACATATATGTGTGAATTCAGTCTTTGCATTTTATGATGTGTTATAAACAGCTGAGAGATTGGATGGTCCATGTGATATTTACATGTTTATTTATATCCAATCTGAAACCAATGTGGTAAATATCTCAAATCAATAGGTTAAAGGATCCATCCATTTCAGGGTTAAAACGTAGAGACGAGAGTGGAGAGGTTTACATAAAACGTTAAAACGCTACTTCACATATCATCATCATCAAACTCGTGTGATAATAAAAACTCACAAACAATAAAAGAAAAGAGAATCTCAAAGGTGAACGTTTTACAATAGGCTTTTCTTTTCTTTCTTCCTTCATCTCCCTTGTAAGCTTGCAGGGGACCTGCAACCTCTCTCGCTGCCTGCGTCGTCTTCCTTTTCACTTGCATCTAAGCAAATGCCATTGTTGTTGCAGACACTTATCTCCGAGCTAGCGTTGCTGCTTGTTGCTAGTGGAGAAGAATCTGATACATTCATCGGCCTACCACGTGTATGTCCAGACCTCACACTGTACATTGATGATGCTGGAATGTTCGTCATTAGTGGTCTCAGATTCCCTGGAATAGTTCTACGTATGTCCTGTTTTCAAAACGTTTGATCATCAGTTAAAAACACAATTCCCACCACTGAGGAAGAGAGAAGAGAGATAAATGCATACCATATGCCTTATTGCCATATCAAGGGACTTCTTGGAGAGCGTTCTTCCAAATCCTGCACTGTCTGGTGATGAAGACTTTGCAGACAAGTTACCATGAGGAGAACCCTTGTCATCTGATCTGGGAGGAGCAAGTTTCCGCATGTTTATTACTCTCTCTACCATTTTTGTGCCCATCATCACCGGACTGACATTGTCACTGGCTCTGGAATATCCACGATTAACCGCAGGAACAGAGCTACCACTTGAGTACATTGGTGCTCTTCCTCTTGATGGCGAGCATGATTGCCTTCTTGGTCTTCCTCCTGGAGGACCCCCTGGCTCGACAGAACCAGAACGAGGGCTAGGAGCTCCGGGTCTGCCTCTTGTTGCTGAAAGTGGCCTTTCGGGTAATGTTGTCCTTAGATTTGGAGGAGTTTCTAATGAGAAACCAGGCATGTCTGATGGCTTCCATGGTCTTGACCTCACTGTAGGAGATGCTGCACGAGATAAAGCAGGGTTTTTGGATGGTGTTGGCATAGGTTTTGCTGGCGCTGGAGAAGAAGGCTTGATTTGGGATATCGTTGGCTTTGCTGTAGCAGTTGCAGCACTTGTAGAAGCAATTGGACGACGAGTTGGTGTAGATGACCTTGATATGGTTTTAGACGGAGGAAGTGTGGGTCTTGAGGTTGGTGTTGAAGATCTGGCAGTTGATCTTGACAGAGGTGTTGTAGACCTTGAAGGACCTGCAGATTTTGTGGTGGTGCTGGGGGTAGATCTAGTTGCTGAACCAGCAGATCTAGTAGTTGAAGTAGTCGGCTTAGATGCAGTAGGTGTGAGCCTAGATGATAGACTTGTTGACCTACTCATAGGTGTAGGCTTACTCGATGCAGATACTGTGGACCTAGAGCTAGTCAAAGAAGGTCGAGTAGTTGAGGAGACGGTGGCTCGCGACGTGGGTGTTGAAGGCCTTGAGGATTTTGAATTTGTAGTCAGTGTTGATGATCTTCCAGTGGGTGTGGCAGGTCTTGATCCAGGTCCTCCAGATGATGAAGGTCTACGACTTGCTCCACTGGAAGAGCTCAATCCAGGAGAAGAAGTTTGTTGCCTAGATGTTAAATGGTTCCTTGCTGCAGGCTCTGTTGAGGAATTCGCCAGCTACGACAGATAAATCATAGGTTACCATAACGAAGTAATGATTCTATATATAGAAAAACAAAAGGTTCCGAGATCGAACAACTAAAACATTCAATTACTGTGTAACATAAAACAATTGATTAAGGATATTAACTGAAAGTGTGCTACTCTAAACAAAAAAAAAATCTATGAAACTTGAGATGTAAACGTCACAGGCTGATGCGGCAGGTTAAACCAGCAGTGGCGGTTCATAAAAACAATAATAGCAGAGCTTTATTATAACACTGGTTGCACTACTTTAGGTTGTTTATCTAGTATCCAGGAGTTGATAAAAGAGGTCAGAACAATAAGCAATAACATCCTTACCCGAGAAGTCAATGCAGCCGGGCGACTCTTTGAATCACCAGTCTGACTCATTATAGTCCTATGTGATTCCATCTCCAGCGATGGAAACAGAGGAGTACCTGGAGGGGTCAGAAGCCTTCAAAAGACACAAGGAGAAGTTAGAGTCGAAATAATAAACAGATAAATGATATACTGTTTAAGAAAGCATATGAAAGACATAACACAATATGCTGCATCATTCACAAAGATGATGATCACTTTATGCAGCAAAATTCTAAACTTGATAAGCATCCAGTGCAGGACTGACCCCAAATTCGAGTTTACTAGATTCAACAGATGCCTTACATAGACAATATGATAAAATGTGAAGAAACAACACAACTTCAAGGAAACAAAACTACTAGGCAACATACATCAATTATCAACAATACTACCACATATACATTACTTCAGAACCTCATGGTTAAGATACAGCAAATCACTAACTAACACTATCACAAAGAATACTTAAACCGCTTCCACTTAAGGTGGCTAAGAAAATTCAAACCATCACCGGTGAATATGTTCACACACTGAGAAATTATGAACCATAGCATCTCAACATGAAAAATTGCAACTAAAAAAAGTTACCATTCATAGTCATTTTTATCGCCTTCAGAATTAAGAAAATCATCAGGAGCAGCAGTCTTCCGAGGTGGTGGAGCACCACCTGAGATGTTAAAAACCGGTGAAGTTCCAGGCTTTGAACCTAAAACAGATCAAACCACCCATCAATTCCTAATCAACAACCTTCTTCACCAAACTCAGAAACAACATGATGCCACAAATTTAGAAAGAAACAAAACAAAAAACATATCATATCAGACACATACCTAAAGGAGAATCAAACTCATCAGGGTTGTTGTTAAGAAGAAGATTCTCCTGCTCTTTCTCACGACGTCTCATCTCAAGAAACATAGAAAGCTCTTCATCTTTCTCAGCCATCAAAGAAGCTCTAAGCTGTTGCCTTTGCCTCTCTGCTGAATCAAGCAATAGAGACTCTTTTGCCCTAAAACTTCGATTCATTTCTCACCAAACTTACAGATCAAATAGACACAGACTAAGAAAAAAAAAAAAAAAACCTAACTTAGCTTCCAATTTACTCCCAACGGAAAAAAATTATCCTAAAAAAGTTAAAATTATTTTTTTTGTCTCTACAAATTGAAACGAAAAATCGAAACTTTCACAAGTTTAAAAAACTTTAACTTGCAAATACATTTTGCAGCAATTTCTCATTTGAAAGTACTAAGAAGTTGAAAGGGAAGAAGAAAAAGAGTAAAGTTAACTTTTTTAATAAAAGGAAGAAGAAGAAGATGAAGACACGAGGTTTCTCAAAGAAACCGCCATTGTCGAGGAACGGAGCTCAAGACCCTAACTACAGTTTACGGAGATAAAAACCCAGAAGCTGGAGAAAAAAACCTAACAGAGAGAGATTTTGGGAGATCGAGGGAGAGAGAGAGAGAGAGAGATTGAGGAGGAATTGGGAGAGAGAAGAGAGAGAAGAGAGAGAAGCGAGAGAAAGTGTGAAGAGGAGTGGCATTGAGTGTAATTACTAAGCTTTGTGATCGGTTAAATTGGAAACTTTTTCACAACTTTTTTTTTTTGGGGTTTGATGAGAAATTTTTTTTTTTCAATAGTTTTAATTTTCATATAGATGAGTGACGGGACATGACATCTGGACTGTGGTGGTACCTAATGTGCTATCAATTGTTTCTATCGCTTGAAGCCTAAGGGATTCAGTATTCTCTGTTCCCTCTGCTCTTCTGCTATCTTATTTTATTTTTTATGAGTTTGTTTACTCAATGATTATTCCAATGTTTTTTGTTTCCTTTTTTTAAGATTATATTGTCAGATATCTTTGAATGGAGTTAATATTTTATTATTCAACCATATGAACAATGATCTTGAGATTGTTGTATTTATATATATAATCAGGTTTGTTGAACCATATAAAGAAATAGTTTTGGAGTGGTAAGACCTTTGATTGAATCCTGATTATTAATTTTGGAAATATATAGCTAGAGACAAGGCTAACTGATTCAATTGGAAATCAGGTTTTCCACAAATTATTTGGTTTTAGTCTGTCATTAATTACCTACTGATTATGTACATATATAAGTATATACTAAATTTCTAGTTTTAGAAATGATTTTTAAGTTTAAAATATTCTAAATATATTTATTTTATTATTTTAGCTAATCATTGGTAATGGTATTTTGGGAGGGGTTGACATTTTTGAAAAGTTGGTTGGTTGGATTGTTCTTCAATTGGATAGTTCGTCACTCGATGTATTATTGAGTTGTGGTGTCTAAGTCTAATTTATAAGATGTAAGATTCAGTCCAACGTTGATGGATCATGGCTACAAAGAAAGTGTATAGTACATTTTGATAGTTAAAATGTCTTTATTTGACATAGAACTAGGTTTATCAATTATGCACAAACACACGCAAGTCATTCTGATATCAGTTTTGGAAAAGAGAGCGCTCGTGTGGCAGAAGAAGAATGCATAAAAATCAAAACCTCAACATACATGTTAATAAATGGTGTGGCATATGTGTGGTTGTGTGCAACATCATTTGGACTTTTATGAGCAAGTGTCGTATTCGTTTGAATTGTAAAGACCTATTTTATCGGATATTTAGTTCAAAGTTTTTTTGTTAGACCAAAAATATATGGAAAATTTCGACTTTGTTAACGAGAAATTGATTACAATTTGATGACTAAAACAAATGTTCACACAAGTTCGATGACATACACAAACACAACTTGCTTAATTAACCTTAAATTATCCAATAAGATATACTAGTGAAGCCGGAAGCCCATACGAGTTTGATTAAATAGACTAAAAAAAACTCAATACTCCACTAAAATACTATTGGGTTTGGAATTGTAATGGGGTTCGGACACATTGGTGAAAACTGTTATGCCACAATCGACAGTCGATGTTGCTAATTTGGAAAATACGACGAAGTCATTTGTTTTCCCTAGAATTCAAACGATTAGCCTCTATATGAACTTCTTAAAAAAAAAAAAGCTCATATAAGATAGGGAATTCTATGAAGAAAAATGGTTTACATAACTTAGTTTGATGAAAGAAACAAAATCCAATGGTCCAATAAGACAACAAATATAAAGGACAAGATATTGCTCCGACGATTTATATGGTCGAGGGCATGCACTATGTCATAGTCACCACCATCACATAACCGATGAACACCATCATGTTCCAAAAAAAAAACAAAATATCTGGAGAAGGCATAGCCAGTAGATGTCAAGGTGGTACAGAGTCTGTAATAAATGAAGTATTATGTCAACATCGAAAACCCCTAGATTTGATTATCTAGTGTATTTCTGAAACTAAATAAGTTAGCTCAAAATTCGGATAATCACATAATCTTTAATTTGTCAATTACATCTAATGAAAAATGGAATACGAAAACTTATTCATCATCCTCTTCATATTCACCCTAAAATGTATCCTTCAGTAACATAAACAATAATGCAATCAATTGATGTTTATGATCAAACACATTTTGTGTCCACCACGACATAACATGCTTGCTTGTTGTTTTGGTTTTTCTGCCCACTATGGGAAATAAAACTGAACATAAAAACCGACAAGAAACCGCTTGATTTTGGCTAGATCTCCAACCTATCAAACATAAATTATCTATATATATACACTCAGAGAGAAAGAGAGGGAGAACTTGATTACTTTATGATGATCTGAGTATTTATTTAATCTTATGGCAAAAACTGAGATCCCAAGCAGAAAAAGGTGATGGGGGAAGAATACTAGAATAGAGGTTACTTATTTGATGCACTAGCTAGACTTATCATTCTAATAGAAAGGAACTTAGGTTTAGTCTTCTATGTTTGACATGCTTATGCCCCTTTTCCCCTCTATTACATGATTGCACTTATTGATTAACTTCAGTTATATGTTTGTACCGGATTCGAATTCGAATTAAAGTAAAAATGGTCTTTAGTCTTCTTAAGACCATTCCATGTCCACCCCTAATTGTTAGTGAATCTTGAATAGTTTTCCTAAATTTTAAATAATGACCTCTGTTATAATTTATTGCAGTTTCTGCTTGCTCTTTCAGGGGGTATGAGTATTGTCACAGCGTGTAAACACTTTTGACACACGGCCAATAGAAAACAATAGTTCTTAAACCATTATCATCAATATACATGTTATACCAAATTGCATCACTAGGTGACGAAATTACTTACTCCAAGTTGCAACTATCTGAACACAAGCATTCGTTGCTATCGAGGCCACATGAGAAAAGTCTCAAAATGGAATCAAACCAGAAAAAAGATAAGCAATCTAATTCTTATTATTATCATTAGAGAAATTGCAGTAGAGACACATTGAAAAAGACTCGAAACCATAATTAAAATAACCCAATAGATGGGTTTGCTCCCACACGGATTATTCTAACGACAATCATTGCAATAAAAACTAAGATATATAATAACTTTTTTATCATAGCTAGAACCGGACCGATTCAAAATTCTCAAACCGGCCGGTCCAACTAAGAAGAAAACAATAGGATTCCGGGTTTCATCAAGCTCTGGTTCCGGCAGCGCCACCACCGTCGTGGCCGTTCTTTCCAAACCCCGAAGCAAAACTAGTGTTGAGATCAGAGTACATGTTGACAACCTTAGAGATGTTTCCGTTGAGTTCTTGAATCAAAGCAACGTTCTTCGACATGTTATCAGCCATCCTGGATTGGTGATTGTCGTTGACTTGTTGGATGAGTGATCTGTTTCTGTCCAAAACTGATTGCACTTGTCTGAAATTCCGGTCAAGATTCTCCCACATCGCCGGATCTTCTCCTCCATGCTCTGCTTCCTCCGCCACGTTCCTCCGCCGTTTCGTATCGCCGTTCCTCTTCATAATAATTTTGTTTTTTTTTTTGTTTTTATGTTTTGGATTTTCGCAGTGTGAGAGAAATCAGATATTTATAGTAAATATCTTCTGATAAAATTGGGACACCTAGGCTATATAGGGTGAGTAAGGTTCTGTCTCAACACCACACGAGTAACAAGAGCGTGTGTATCACCGTAGACGTATCTATCTGATGTCAATGAACACGCTCGTGAAGGGAAGGTTGGATTATTGTTGAAGTTGTGAAGTGATTGGGTGAGAGAGGCATAAAGTACAGAGCTTTTCATGCACTTTTTTCTTGGATTTTTTTATAGATTAAAAACACAATGGAGAGAGAGAGAGATAAGGATCTTGTGATTCTCTAGTGCAGAAATATCTCGAGATATTTATTAGTAATAACCTTTATGGTTGATTGAATAAAATAGGGAAAAAGGGTATATGGTGTACGACTTGCCACCGTGCAGAACCAAATTCTCCCACACGCATGATCATCTCATGTTTTCATATCTAAATTTGCCTTTTGATTTGGTCAGCGTTATTATAATCACTTTTTAGAGTTTTTATTCGTTATAGATCTTTTGTTATTAGCTGACAAAAATATCTAAAATCCCAAATTTAGCTCTTATAGGACGTTAAACAGAGTTGTATTATTAACTAGAGTGTTCTTTAGAGAACAACAAATCAACAAGCAACAAGAATTTCTAAGAAACTTTTTATTAGTTCATTCGATTATTTTATGGAGATTATAATATAATTCGCAAGATATTTTTATGTACTAAGATAAGAATTTGGTTCCCGGAACCTGGGCACTAACTCAAAATCAAAATTCAAAAGCACCACAGTGAAATCACACGATTCTCCTCCCTACTTTGTTCTTCCATTACGAAGAACACCACTATATTGCACTTTTTGGTCCTACCCTTCTCAGTTCTCATCGCTTCTCTCTAGTAATTTATTCCCTTATAACAAAACGAACAAATTCCGATAGCCAAATCTTGTCAAGAGCCATTCAAGAACACGAATGGCCACATGGTTAGGTTTTAGTTTCAATCCATATCGATAAATATCACAATTTGTTATATGCATCAATCCTGATTTATGTTGTTACATCATCTTGAGAGTTATACGATAACAATCACCCTTTAGTGACACATGATTAAGCTAATGGTTTGCCTAAAATAAATGATTCTTAACATCATGACAATGGCGATGCACAAACAACTCGAATCATCAAAGATGATATGATGCTGAGAAACAAGAACAGTTTAGGGACGTCTATTATTCAATTAGTTTCCTTACTTTTTTTTCACATCAGTTATCTGAACTTTCAAATCCCACAGAGCCAAATAAACACAAAGAAAGAAAAAATCAAATTAACAAAGCTAACTAATCAAAATTTTCACTATGAGTACTTGAATACTTTAATCCAATCCAAACATCACAGTGAGCTTTCTTACTTTTGGTCGAGAAAAGGAGGAAGGCTAATGGATATAGCTTGTCTCAAATGCAACTCATGAGCATGCCAAAAGGGGAATTCCACGTTAGCGCCTCGTTAAGCTGCAGGAAAACATTAACACAAAGGAAAAAAAAAAAAAAAAGAACTCTAAACCACAAGACAAATTTTTATCCATTAGAATTAGCTCCAGCAGTGAGAAAGAACAGTGACACAGTTTTGTCTCAGCACTTGGATCAATAGTAACTCCACTTAATGCTTTATGAAACAAAACCGGAATAAACTGGAAAGTAAAGAAATAAAGCTTTGATGTGATCGGAGAAGAGAAGAGAAGAGGAAGGCTCAAGGAAATTTAGTTGAGAAGATGTTGCTAACCCCTTCTTCAATAAGTATATATCGTCAATGTCAAAGTTACAAACTACTTGGCCATACTGTAACAATGTTCTACTTTCCATATCAAACCTTCTTATTTTCCCTAGTGTTTCTTTAATTGATTGAGTTCATCAAGTCTCAATTTATTTTCTGCTAGTCAATTGGATCAATAATTGATCACGAATATAGAATCTTGAAGTCATAAAAATTAAGAAATGAATGAAATTGTATGCGGAAGTCGAACATTATGACAAACTACAAAGAAAAGAACAAAAATCCACCATGTTTTCACGTTAAGAATCTAATAATCAGAACTAGATGAACACTTTTGGAATCAAAATTTCGTATATTTATAGTGGAAAAATGTTAACAACTTGATATCCTGTATACAATAAAAATAAACTTTTAAAAGAGTCTTTAACAAAATACAATAAAGAAAGACTAAAAGAGTGTGACATGGATTCTATCGGTGCATTTCATGAGGTGGAAAAGGATGGTAAACTAGTTTTGGTATACCATCACCCCAAGTATTCTCCTATACCCCAAACACTTACTGTAACCTCCTCCGCTGACCCTTCTCTTCAACCTCTTTTCTTATGTCCTCACATACGATTGAGGAAACACGCACCGTCTACTATCTATTCAACCTTTCATCTGCCCAATGCGTCCCCCGAGTACACAAGGGATTCTGGTGATCATCATGTAATGCCTTTGTTTTGGTGCAATAATAAAACTTTTGAAAGCAGTGGTGGGTGCTTCGTATGCGATAATTCAAATTTTGGCACAGACTATTACTTTTGTGAACACTGTAATCAAACTTTCCACAAAGAATGTGTTCAGTCTCCACTTCAAATCAAACATCCTTACCATCCTAAGCATCCTCTCCAACTTTCCCATTATAGATCTCAACTTCGTGATAATGAGTGTTCCTATTGTAGAAGAAGTGCATGCTATCTCCTTTATCATTGCACCATATGTCAGGTTTTTATGCATCCAACATGTGCGATGAAACCAATACCCTTTGTTATAGACCCACCTAAAAAACATGCCCACCCTCTCACTTTTTTCCCTAGACAAACTTCCTTAAATTGTAACGTTTGTGGTTTGTTGAGAAAAATTTATCCCACCTACGTTTGTTTCAGATGTAACTTTGTAGCTCATAATGATTGTATGAATTTCCCACACGTCATCAAGATATCTCGTCACCAACATCGTATCTCTTTCACGTTTTCTCTTCCATCCAGAGAAAGGGTTTGTGGCGTTTGTCGTCAAAGTGCTAACGGTGATTATGGTGCATATACTTGTGACAAATGTAGCGATTATGTTGTTCATCCAATATGTGCTATAGAGAAGAATGTGTGGGATGGAAAAGAACTGCAAGGTGTACCAGAAGAAGACGATATAACACAAGATGATGGACCGTTCGAGGTGATATCTGAAGGAAAGATACTTCATTTTCTTCATAAGCGTTATCTCCAACTTGAGGTCAGCAAAGTTTATGACGAAAACATGCTTTGTCAAGCGTGTAGCCTTCCTATCTATGAAGGTAACTTCTATGTTAGTATGGCGCGTGAGTACATCCTCCATGAAACATGTGCTAAGGCTCCCCGTAGAATCCAACATCCGTTACATCCTCATCCACTACATTTGGAGGTTGATGAGAGAAGCTTAAATGAGAGATATACTTACAGTTGCATCGCTTGTGGTTGTCTTTCTCTTGGATTTGCCTATGTGTGTAAATACGAGCTAGGCATGTGGTCGTCGTTCAAGCTAGATGTACGGTGCGCTCTAATTTCTGAGCCTTATAAATACGAAGGTCATGAACATCCCTTGTTCTTAGCTTTAGACCCTGAAATAAAACCCATGTGCCACGTATGCAAAACAGAATGTCTAAAACCATTAAATTGCATCAAATGCAATTTTATTTTATGTTTCAAGTGCGCAACCTTACCATACAAAGCAAGGTATAAACATGACCCACACTTTCTCACAATTTCATGTGGTGAAGAAGTACGTGCGAAAGAATGGTGTGAAATATGCGAACTTAATCTAAAAGATACATATTCAGAAGTATTCTACTGGTGCAACGAGTGTTTCACAACTTGTCATATTGAATGCTTACTCGGTGGAAACCCAAATATGAAGCCTGGTCAATATTTCTATATGAAGGGAGCGTGGATACAAATTCTTCCCAAATGTAATACTTCTCGACCATTATGTCATTCTTGCAAGAACCGTTGTCTAGGGAGAATATATGCTTTAGACAGCCGTCGTATAGCATGTTCATATTACTGTATGGAAAATTTGTTTGAAAATTTGTATAAATTTCGATTTTAGGGGTCTGCCTAATGGGTGGATCTGTTGTGGACCAAATGTTAAAAAAAAAAATTATTGTTTCTCAAAAAGATAAAATAAATAAAACTGTAGTTTCTCTTTGACGATCATGCTTAGTCTATTTGTATTCTATTGTATAATCTTTTTTGACTTATATGCTTTAATTATGTACCAATCAATTTATGAATTATGGACAATATAATATAATTTTAATCAAATAGTTACTATATTTTAGTGGGAGAATGAAGTTTCAAAAAGTATTGGCTAGGAATTACACATGATTTAATGTGGAGTTACATATAATTTTAATTATGACTTAATTAAAAAATAAATTCTATCTATATATACATTTTTGGAGACATTTATAAAATAAATCCTGAAATTGTCACTTATTTACATGTATGCCATTGATATTAAATAGTTAATTTAATAAACAAAATTAACTCTATTTATATTCAATTTTTTTTATAGAAACTAAGTGTTATAAAAGGTAACAAACATAATTGTAAATGTATACATATTTTATTTCCTTATTTTATAAGGAGGTGAGTGAAGAGCTATTGTTCTTTAATAAATATTTGAAAAACTGATTTGATAATAAGTGAATTTTAGCCTCACATATTATATTTTACTTTCACGGGTTTTGTATAATGAGTTTTTGCAGATTAAAATTTTTTGAACATGTTACGTGATCCGCCTAGCATGGCGGGTTTGGACTATAGAACCAACACTAAAACTATTAGTTTATTTCATATACTATAGATTTGTAGTAATAGTTTGGAAACTTAACTTATAAATTATTTAATATATGAACTACAAAATATTACACATACTACAACACATTCTTAATATTCCAAAAAAAAAAAATTGTATACACATAAAAATATACACTAACATACCATATATTCATATGGCAGGAGGTAAGTCCATTTGTAGAAGGCACCATCACACCCGGGATCGAGTCCCAGCTCCTACGAATGTAGGAATTTGGTTAATGGGCCGGCCAGTTGTGGCACAATGGTTGACAAAAAAAAAAATATATACACTAACATATCATATATTCATATACCTCTGTTTAATTATAGAAAACAAAACTAAGTGTTTTAAAATTTTATATTCTATCTAATAACAAATTTAGTGTAATTAGGTTATAAAATGTATAAAACGTAAAAAGAAGAAAAAAAAATTCTAAACAAAATTATAAATTAATTAGATAAAAGTTAATTAATTGAGAATTTGAAAAGTAAATAAATTAAAAATTATGATTTAAAATACAATAATTTATAATTTAGTCTTGCGGTGTACCGCGGGTGAAAATCTAATAATTTTGATTTATAAAGAAATGCTAAGTGTGTCGTGTATTTGGGTAAGAAGAGTGAAACCTTACTTTTATATATATATATATGATTTAGAGTGGAAAGAAATATTTGAAAAATGAGAAACATAACTTTTTAAAAATATTAGCTAGTGTCATATTATATTATACTCTATCTTGGAATCTCTTGACATAATATAATATCTTAACTCTAATTAATATAAATACAAGTATTGGGATTTATAGATATAGGCATTGTTCTTTTGCAGGTCGCTAGCGATCTAATCCAACGACATAAAAAATAACTGTTTTTTTAACTCAGACCTGAAATAAATCTGAAACCAACGACTGTTTTCAGGTAAGAGAGAAGAAGTTTAGAGTCGTCGTGCCACACTTGCGACTGAAAATCAACCACTAGAAAATCCAGCGATGTCAGCGATAGAAAACCTAGAAAATAGGCTATAAAAAAAAAACGACTGGACAAGGGGGAAAAAGAAGAATTTTCAGTTGTTGTTGTGGTTGTCATATTATTTTGTTTATAAATGTTTCAATAATATTTCCACTTTCATCATGCCATGTAATTAGTAATTCACTAAGAGAGAATGCTTACATATTCTAAAACCACGACAAGATACACTTAACTTGATCTTCAAGCACATACTTTCTATAAGATTTGTTAGAGATTTAATGGAACACACAAGCAAACTGATCAAGACAAAGACAAAGATTGACCGGAGCCCATAGAATCTTGAAGTCAAGAAATTTCAGAAATGACAAAAACTATATGCAAAGAAAAGTTGATTCTTTAGTTGCATGTAAAGAAGAACATTATTGCACTACAAAGAATAGAACAACCATCATGTTTTCACGTTAAGGATCTAGTAGTCTAAATAAAGTAGAAGCACACTTTTAACAACTCAGCATCCATGTGTAATATATTTTTTTAACACAATCATGGATTCTAGCGGTGGCTTTCATGAGGTGGAAAAAGATAGTAAACTATTTCTGGTATACCATCACCCAAAATATTGTCCCATACCCCAAACACAGACCCTAACCTCTTCCCATGACCTTCTTCTTCAGCCTCTTTTCTTATGCCCTAAGATACGATGTAGAAAAACCGTGGTCCATTTTTCAGCAACTTTTCCACTCAATTCTTCCCCTGAGTACATCTTTCATACAACAACGGATTCTGATGATCATCATGTAATGCTTTTGTTTTGGTGCAATAATAAAGAATTTGATGTTAGCGGTGGGTGTTACAGATGCCATGGTTCAAATTTCGGCACAGTCACTTAAAATCAAAAATCCTTACCATCTTAAACATTCTCTCCAACTTTCCTTTCATCATCCTCAAGCTCGCAATATTGAGTGTTTATGTTGCGGAAAAAGAGCAAAATATATGGTTTATCATTGTACCATATGTCAGGCTTTTATGCATCCAACATGCGCGATGAATCCAATACCCTTTCTTATAGACCTACCAAAAAAAACATGTCCATCCTCTCACATTTTTCTCCAGACAAACTTCTTTAACTTGTAACGTTTGTGGTTTGTTGAGAAAAATTTATCCCACCTACGTTTGTCTCAGATGCAACTTTGTAGCTCATATTGATTGTATGAGTTTCCCAAACGTCATCAAGATATCACGTCACCAGCATCGTATCTCCTACATTCCTTCTGCTCCATTCAGAGAATGGTTTTGTGGAGTTTGTCGTCTAAGAATTAACGGTGATTATGGTGCATATACTTGTCATGACAAGTGTAGTGATTATGTTGTTCATCCAATATGTGCTACTGGGAAGAATGTGTGGGATGGAAAGGAGCTCGAAGGTGTACCAGAAGAAGGCGATATAACACAAGATGTTGGGTCATTCAATGTGATATCGAAAGGAGTGATACTTTATTTTCTTCATGAGCATCATCTTCGGCTTGAAGTCAGCCTACTTTATGACGAAAATAAGGTTTGTCAAGCATGTGTCCTTCCTATTTATGAAGGTAACTTCTATGTTTGTATGGAGTGTGAGTTCATCCTCCATGAAAAATGTGCTAAGGCTCCTCGTAGAATTCAACATGCATTACATCCTCATCCACTTACATTGAAAGAGTCCAGTGAACATAGTATATGTTATTTCACATGCAATGCTTGTGATTGTAAATGTGGTGGCTTTGTCTATGAGTGTCGGACAGAGGGATGCACCTTCAATCTAGATGTAAGATGTGCTTCAATTGTTGAGCCGTTTGATTACAAAGGTCATGAAGATCCCTTGTTCCTAGCTTTAGACCAAGAAGTAGTAAACCTCATATGTCACGTATGCAAAAGAACATGTGAAAAACAACTAAATTGCATCAAATGCAGTTTTGTTGTTTGTTTCAAGTGTGCTACTTTACCATACAAAGCAAGGTATAAGCACGACAAACACTTTCTCACAGTTTCATGTGATGAAGAAGTAAGTGAGAAAGATTGGTGTGAGGTGTGCGAACGCAATCTAAAAGATACAAGCACAAAGGTGTTCTACTGGTGCAATGAGTGCTTCACCACTTTTCATATTGAATGCTTAATCGGAGAAGACCCATATATGAAGCTCGGTCAATATTATGACTATTGGGGGAAGATTCAAATTCTTGGCAAATGTAAAATCTCTCGACCATTATGCGATTCTTGCAAGAAACGTTGTCAAGGTAAAATATTTAAGAGAGGCAACAGCATAGCATGTTCTCTAGAATGTATGGTTCCTAACCTTTATTAAATCTAGAGTGTAGTTTCTCTTTGTACTTTCAATTTGGTACTTGGTTCATCTGGTACGCTGTTAGCTTTGATGATTTGAAAAGTGACACAAAGCTGATTTTAAATCACACGAGGGCAGAGAAGAGACAGAAACATGATGTAGAATAGATTACTAATGAGAAAGAAACAAAAACAAAGTCTAATTAATACACACAATACTAAGAATCATCAGAGTCTTCTGGATCCTCCACTGATGACTCCGCTTGATCTTCGTCTTCTCCTACTGCATTACCATAAAAAATTCTTGAAATTGAAATAAAACAAAACAAACAGAGAAAAATAAGAAGAAAGACACAAACCTTGGAGTTCTAGTTCCCTAAGAATGGCATTAAACTGATTCCTCAACTCACGCAGTTCAACAAGAGCTCTCTGAATCCTCTGAATGAGATGGTTCTCTTCACCGGCGGCGTTCACCACCAGCCGGCGCTGAGTAGCCGAAGGAGGAGCAGCAGCAGCAGCTTCTTCTTCGTATAATGGAGGGTCAACAACAACTGGTTTTGGAACTGCATCAATCTCTTCCATCTAATAATCAGACCAACAAAAAAAAATCACAGCTTTTTCAATTTTAACCCCCCCCCCCCAATCGATTTACATATCGTAAAAAACCAAGACCCATCAATCGAAAAAGGTACTCAATTTCTCTCCTAAGGTCACAAATCGAACTGATTAGACGAAGAAAGATAGAGACTTTACCGGAGAAAATGTTATTACTGATCGGCGGGGATGTAATAGTGCGGTGGAGACAAGACAAGAGATGAGAGAGAGACAGACTCGAGAGTGTCGAAAAGACAAAGATGGTGGCTGACCACTGCATTTATATAATAATATAATTAAGGTTTTCTCGACTTAACCAAATCCCCAACCGAACCAAACCGCACGTAACCAATTCTCGGTTCAATTTGATTTTAAAAATGTCCCAACAGAAATTTATAATATGAAACACAAATTATACAAATCTCATCATATTATGTATAGAAAAGTTGATTTATTGTTGGTGTACATAACAACAGCCTGTGTAAATGTATACAAAGAATGATAAATGTTATAATCTTGAACCCCACTTACCAAAGAATAGTGAGAGAGATGTGTTACATGTGTAATATGAATTTGGCTGCAGGCAGCGCTTTTAATCAAATTTGTGAGATTATATTATAGGGTTAAGGATTTTCTGACTTGTAAGAGCCAAAGAGCAAATTGCATCACCCAAAGCCTAGCTTCAACTGAGAATCCTTCAAGCCATACCTTAAGCCATTTCATCAACGATTTTTTTTCAGATCTTTTGGCCTCTAAAACCGCTTGGGAAGATACTTTCCCTATGATCAAGAACGACTCCAGAGACGATCCTTGCATTAGTTCATTGTTAACCGACCTGAGACAGTCGTTTGTTTTCAGCATCAGGAGGATCACTCGTGGCAATCTCCTGAGAAGCTCTGAGATTTCGGAGAAGTACTGTGATGCGTACATCTGCAGCTCTGATACATCTTCTTTGCTGCCTTTGATGACTAAATGATCCACTGATGTGTCGATGACTTGTTTCCATGGTCTCATTGTAAGAATCCCAGCGAATAGCACATAGAGATCATCTCCAGCGCCTAACTTTGTGCTGTGTTCTTTGATGGCTTTAGCATCTGAAAAGACCAATGCTTTCCATAGTGAAGCATAGTTGAATCTTGTGTTGAAGTCAAGTTCCTTGTACAAGCCATGGTCAAGAAGCACTAACTGTGGTTTTCTCTTGCCATATAAGTTCCTTTTACCAGAAGGATCTGGACGAACAATCAAATTGGCAGCGTGTGGGTCACAATGCACAAACCCATGTTTAAACATCATTTCTGCAAAAGCTTGACTCACCTGCAACAAAAAAAGATTTTAAAGCAAATCAAAGTTTGAAACTACCAAACTCTTACTTGAACGGCAATTACTATTTTCTTTTCAACTGGGTGTTATTTAACTGAATTCAAGAAATGCATGATATCTTAAAGATCAAAGATGAAACAGCTTACCAGCTTTGATACTTCATATGGCTGCATTCCAAGTTTTCTGATCTTAGCCACATCGTTCACTTGAGCACCATCCATGAACTCCATTGTCAACAACTTAGAGGTACTCAAATTCCAATAGATCGTTGGCGCATAAACATACTCTGCAATATGGGGAGACAGCTTCCTAAAATTATCCAGACATTTCTCACTGTTTTTTGCCTCGACCATAAAATCTAGTTCCTGATGAAATTTACATTAATAAAAAAAAGAGCACATAAATATCAAACGAGTGACAGCAAAAACTCAATAAAGACCATGCAAAAATGCTTCAGAATAGAAACCATTAAAGTCCCTCAGATATTAATCGAAAAAGATGCAAGCCGTTAGCCGACAAATGAATATAATATACAGATAAACATATACAAGACTCTACAAACCTATCAAAGAAAACAACGTATATGCTATGACTTATGAATCAGCTAAAGACACCAACCTTTGGTAAGCTTTCACTCATTTCGTCTAACAACCACCTGCATACATGAGCCAGTATTAGCTAACTGCAAGAGCCTCACACTATATGAATTGTACACAGAAAATGAGAAAGTGGCTGCACCTATAGTCAAATGATGGGAATATCCGGTGCAAGGTATTCACTAAAACTCCCACAGCCGCAGTGTCAGCAGCTGCAGTGTCTGTCATGTGCGCATGTTGAACCTGCCGAAAAAGATTCAAGAGCAACTTTTTTAGTATTTGCTCTTTGATTACGTATTTGCAAAAAAACTTTCCCTTCCGCAATAGTATAAGTAAACAGAAGTACCTTGACAGCAACTTTTTTTCCATCATGGGTCCGAGCAACATGAACTTGAGCAAGAGAAGCACTTGCAATAGGAACAGGGTCAAACTCAGCAAACACCTGCAGATCAAATACGATAGCCAAATTGAAAAGCCAAGAGAGATGCAGTCATAGCTAAACCATTAAAACTCTGGTTCAATACATGAAGAATAGGTATGTAAAAAAAGCACATACTTCGTCCGGCATCTCTCCAACTTCTTTCTTGAAAACCTCACATACTTGCTCATACGATGAAACCGGACATTTGTTCAACATGGACTCCCTCATAGTACGAACATACTCTTCAGGCACAAGATATTCCTTGAAACAAGAAACCGTAAAACCCATTGGTTTTCTTAACATATAACATAATAATTTCTAAACTTCAGACATTTCAATGGCAATAGAGAAAGAAGATTAGCTTAACATACTAGTTGTCCTATATGCTGGCCAAGCTTGATATAGATTCCTCCATTTTTAAAACAAAGCTCTTGAAGCTTTTGAGCTGACCTCAGGTGGACTTCATGTTTGACCTTAGCCCTCTCATTACTTCCCTCAGCCAAACCCAACAATGAGTATTCATAATCTAAACAACACAAACCACAAAACATAACGTTCATACATCGACTAAATCAAATGTAAATATCAGCCAAACGCCATAGACAAAACGTATTTAACGTTTGCTTCTACAAGCCTAAAGCTTTCTAATCTCACCACCAAGCTAATCAAAAAGCACAAATCAAAATCAATTGAAAAAACAAAAAAGGTGATATTTTTTAGGCATTGCAGCAAAACAAATCATGTAAAGTATTATCCTTTAATTGCTTTTTTTGGTTTTTGGCCGTACCAAAAGCTATAGAGGCGGCGGTTACGGTATTGCGGTAGAGACGGACGGGGATGGAGGTGCAAAGCTTGAGCGTGGTTGATGGGTCTTCGGAGGAAGCAACGAAGGCAGCACCGGAACCACCGCATAAGGCGGTACCGACAACGAGAAGCTTCGTACGGGTTCTCCAAAAGGATCGTGCCGCCATTGAGGAAGCCACGTACGCCCCAGCAGATCGGAGGAGGGAGATTTAGAGAAGCGAGCGAACGAAATAACAAACGATTTTTATTCCGACAAGGCTAAATTTTCGTCGAATTGGTTGGGATGTAAGAGCGGGTTCGGATTTTGTTTGCTTTGGGCTTTACTTAGTGGGCTTTTAATGGGTCTGTCCTTTAAATCTAATACAGTTACAGTAATAACCGATAACCGGTTGCCAGTTGGTTTGTTTTTGTAACCGAAATCAAATTGAAAATTTCGGCTGCATAGGTTTGGTTATTTCGGTTTGGTCAATTAGGACGAAATGTTACAAAGAACTTTAGTTAAAAGCCGACGTCCATAAAGAAGAAGCTAAGCATTGTAGCAATGTGCCAATGTACTAAATACAGTATGTTTGTAAATCTATATTACTCCCTCCGTTTCAAAATATATGATGTTTGAGGTAAGACACATATTAAGATAATTTATTTTTCTTTTAAAAAGTATAATATATATTTAAATAAAAAAGATTCAACCAATAATAAAAAAGATTGCATCAATAATGATTACAGATGATTAAATATATAATAAAATTTGCATGGAAAGTTACAAGACATCTTATATTTTGAAACAAAAAATAGGTCAAAACATCTTATATATTGAAACGGAGGGAGTATTATTTTTGCAGTAGTTTTGGCTAAGAAGGCTTGGAGTTGGGATATATTTACATCTCATGCCATTATAATTAAACATTTAAAAAAAAAAAAAAGCAATAATTGAGTATAGAAATAAATATTTTCCTAAAATATCTGAACAAAATTAATTTCTGTTTTTCTTTTTTAATCACAAGTTTTAAATCTATATATTATTGGATATGAAATTTAAAAATAGTAATATAGATTACTAAATTGATAAGCAAATGAAATATCTTGATAATAAAGGTATATAGTTATTTATGGCACTTACACTCATACATGTTAGCGCATATTCCAAAATAATTTTATGCGACTTATATACCAACGAAAAAGTGATTTATGTGCTACTTATTATGTCTTTTTTACTTTTCCTGTTTTCATATTTTGTCTTCTCTAATATCGTTTTTTTTTTCTTTTCTATATTAGGGTGTTAGGACTTAGGATCCATGATTCTGTCAATATGTTTTATGGATTGTCAAATTCATGAGTAAAGTTATTGATTTACATTATACTTTGATATAACATCCTCATTTATTGTATTTTTATGTTTTTCTAATCATTATTCCACATATTTCATAGGTTTTTCTAAAGATTAATAGTTAAAGAACAAAAATTGTCTTATGGTACAAAACGGAGTAAATCCTAGAATGCAAACCTTTGATAATCCTTTGATGATTTACATGTTGACAATTTCAAAAGATACGCAATTCTACATCAATAATAAATTATTATGGACGGGTCAAATGGCGAGCCAATACGGATAACCATCATTTCATTTGTTTGGTTTATTAATATAAGAATATTACATATATAATTAAATTGATTAAATTACGATCATGTAAAAAAATACTATCTCGCGGACGGGTCAAATGGTGAGCCAATACGGGTAATCATCATTTCATTTGTTTGGTTTATTAATATGAGAATATTACATATATAATATTAAATTGATTAAATTACGATTATGTAAAAAAAAAAACTATCTCGTGGTATACTACAGTCAAATGCTAAAATTAACTACTAAAATATAATTACACCAACTTAAACAATAAATATATATATATATATATATATTATTACAATTTTTTAAAAAATTAGTTATACAATTGTCCCACGGTATACCGCAGGTTAAAATCTAGTTATGGTTCAAATTCAATGACGGTTTGTGGAAAAATGAATCAATATGTTTCTTATACTAATTGTGTGCAATGACTTTGTTTGTCGTCATATTTGAAACAAAGAACATATTTTCTCTGCAAATAAAAGTATTAATAAGGAAATGAAAAAAAAAAGTCAAAAAACAAAAGACATCTCCAACTTATACTTTTTAACCAAATAAAATTATAATTATTTTACAGTTTATTATATAATTTGTTGAGACATTACATATTCACAATATAAAAATAGTTTATATAACTTTCATTTCTTTAAAAAATTTGATTCTGTTTTGGTTGGTACGTATATAAAAAATTTCATGAATTATCAAATACATCCACATGGTCCTCCATGAGAAGGCTACTCCTACGAAATTTTGTAAATCAATTTAAAATTGAATAGTTTTTTCATAAACATAACATATTAGAGGAAGTGATGAACAATCATAAAAGAATCATCCAATCTTTTTTTCTATAGCAACTCAAAGAAAGGAAGAATTATCCACTAAACATCATAATGTCCCCAAATTCAGTGAAAGATTTGTATAAAGTTATGGAAAATCAAAAATAATTGCATAAATTATATTAGTAACCAACTATTATAACTTGTCTCATCAATTTACAAATTGGGTATTTCCTACATCATCTTCTTAGACATGGGATGTGTAATGCATGATGTTAAAGGATTCCGCATTACAAATTCTGCATTACGTATTGAATTAGAGTGGAAAGTTCTGGGGTGCAACAGGAAGAAGAACCTGAACTTGGAGGATTTGGTGGGGGGTAATAAATAGAGAAGTTTTTTTATAACAATGTGCACTCAAGCTTGAGTGCATGATTTTTGTGGGCTGATATGTTGACTTGACAAATTTAATTTCTTCAACTTCCGGTCAGTTTCGTAGGCCAAAAATCTATTGACTTCTTTTTGTTTGGTATTCTTTTTTTTTTTTTTTTTGTCAACCATTGGGCCACAACTGGCCGGCCCATTAGCCAAATTCCTACATTCGTAGGAGCCGGGACTCGATCCCGGGTGTGATAGTGCCTTCTACAAATGGACTTACCTCCTGCCACTGCACTAAGGTCACTTCACTGTTTGGTATTCTTTTTACGTGTAAAATCATATTTTTATTTCGATGGTCCTACTCTAATTATTGAGATGCAAATCTGACCGTTGCTACACAAATAACAAAACAAGCAATTTTGTTCGGTAATAAATCTATTACTATATCTTTAAAAATAGTTGTATCAATACAGTAGAACTTCTATAAATTATTATTTGTTAAATTAATAATCTCTATAAATTAATAAATTTATCCAGTTCCAAGTTAAAACTAGTGGAATTTTGGACACTATTCGATAATATAATAAAATAATATTTTTTTTGAAAATCCTTTGTAAATATATGATCTCATCAATAATATAAATTAATAATTATACAAACTTATTTAAATATATGTATATATATATACATTTATCAGAGTTTATTTTTATTATATAAAAATCTTTGAGAGATATTTTCAAAACATGATAATTGTTATTTTTCTGGTAATTGATTTTAGAAATATATTAGTTATAACGATTAAAATTTATTTTAAATATTTTTTACCAAAGTAGGAAAGTCTCTCTATAAATTAATAATTATTAATTTATCGATAAATTAAAACCTCTATGAAATTAATAGATTTTCATGGTCCCAACATTATTAATTTATAGAGGTTTTACTGTATTTTGCATCATTTTTGCTCAAACTTATCTTACCATTTGCTCAAAATTTACTTAATAATTGCATAAATTTTAGTTTTTTCAATAATATTAACTGTAAAAATCTTAGAATATGTCATATATAATTTAATTATTAAATATTGGACGGTTTATGATATCAACGTACGCCCCAGCAAATTGCGTTATAGTTTTTTTTATCAACAATAGATTAGTTCAAAAGAGTCAATTGTGAAAGAATTAGTTTATGTATCACACATGATGCAAAGATATTCGCGCTTTACACTTCAGTGAATCTACACTTACATTTGCATTCCTATAAATTAGAGATAGAGAAAAAAGTGGAGAGTTATGAATCTCTCCGATAATAGTTTTCAAGGAAGTTTGCCATCTTCGCTTGGTAACATGGAAAGAATTGAATTCCATTGGAAACTACCGAGAAGTTTATACAGGAGATGTTATTCATTGTATATTTTGAAGATGTCACAGAACTATTTAAATGGAGAGATTTTCCAAGAATCAACCAGCTTTACTAATTTAAGTATCCTGTATATGAATAACAATCTGTTTACAAGAAAGATTGGAGAAGATTTGTTAAGCTTGATCAAATTATTTGTGCTTGACATTTCGAACAACCGTTTCTTAGGTGTTATTCCGAAGTTGTCAGAGAATGTTGCTACGCTTGATATGAGAAACAATCAGTTCTTTGGGAATATTCCGCTGTAGAAAGACACTACATCGTAGTAGTCATGCTCTATCATATACTGCATAGTCTAAATGAAAGCTTCAATTTCTTACAATGCGTCTATATCTTATCTTCAGATTTGGAAGCATTAGAAAAGAAAACGTTTAAGATCTCAATACGTAAAATACTTCTAAAAATATTGGATTCATCAATAGTTCACTGTTCGTTTTAAAAAAAAAATGTACAATGAAACAAAGTATAAAAATAATCGCTTTAGTACACGTTAGGTTAATAAAATAAACGGGCATATGCATGTGGTCACATGGCTTAAGTCGGTGGGTTCCTTCATTCCCGTATGTGTTTGTGTTTAACGAGTCTCGGTTCATTTTCTTCGGCGGGATAGGGATGGGTCTAAAATACAATAATTTACTAGTAACGATTTATATACATTGTGATGACTTTAACGTTAACCATATGATCTATATACATTGTGATGACTTTCAAAAACTCAACTCTATTTCATTATATGTAAACGAAAATCAAGAAATTAAAAATAGAATGTTCCAATTATTGAGATTTGTATATATATATGCTTCACGCTATTTAGGTTTTACCGTTATTATCATACGGAAGCTGAAAAATCTGAAAACTCCGAACACTATTTTGGTTTTAATTTAATTACAAGTCATAGTCAGCTCTCTCGATGATACGCCAGTCAAAGGACTCCAAGACCAGGAAGTTTCTCTCAACAATATTTTCTAGATTGCTTCACTTTAGAAAGGGGCAAAAAAACAAACTAACGGCTACAACTCTTTTTATTTATTTTTTTATTTTTTTGGCAAACGGCTACAACTCTTATATTCATCAAAACTTTCAAGCTATTCACCAAAAAAAAATAATATATATATATATATATATATATCAAAACTTTCAAGTTTGAGAAATGTAAATTTCGAGTATAATGTATTTATATGTAAATGTAGATTAATTATAATAGATCAACATCGATCGTCCGTCATCATCTTATATTGCCTCGTGGACCTTCTAGTAAATTATGCTTTGTATTAAAAAATTAAGGTTTATCAAACTTAACTAAATATTCAATATTAGTGACATTTAAAAATCAGCATCCTGAATCAATAATCCCATATTCATCCAAACTAAACTGTCGTACTAAATATAATAATTATTATATAAGTTTTTAAAATATGTAAATTAACTATCATGGATCAACATTTTCAATTCATCTCACGATCTTTTAAAAATTAGTAAAATTTCATTTACATATAGTAAAAAGAAATTCAAGGACAAGAACATAATTAAAAAAAAATATATATATATATATATATAATCATTATTGGATTTGTTTGGTAAATTATCTTTCTATATTTTTTTACCACCTGGATTTCTATATATAATCATAATATATTATGTTCAAATACTATAACATAATAATTATGATTATATATAGAAATCCAGGGGGGTAAAAACAAATACAGAAAGATAATTTACCAAACGAATCCAATAATTCTATATTTAATAAAATATTCCAAAAGTCCAACGAGAAAAATCATTATTATTATTTTATTTATAAATTAATCCCCTTGAGTATTTATCTTCGCATCATCGTCCTCGTTCTCGTCGTCCTTCTTAAAAACCCTCTCAAGTCTCAAAGGTCTCCTTCTCTTTTAAAACAAATCATCTCTCTGTAAATTTGATTCAATGGGTTTTAGCAAAGAAGAGATTAGTAAAAGCAGAAAGCTTTGGTCATCTCTATGGAGAGGAATCAAAACTGTATTCGTTTTATTCACAATGTTCCTCTCTTTTCTCCTCGTCTCTGCTCCTATCTTTCTCGCCATCGCCGATGCTCTCCTCCCTTCCGCTCTCCTCCACCGTCTCTCTTCTCCGGCTAACCTCTCTTCTCATCTCACCAACTACGATTTCCGTCACTCTCTCATCGATATTCCCTTAATCTCAATCATTAGATCCGCCGTTATACTCTGTGAGTACCAAAAAAAATTCATACTTTACAAAAAAAACAGAGCAATTACTCTGTTTTTGAAGAAATCGAAAAACTCATTCCTTTAGTTTGATTTTAACGTGTAAACAGGTGTGTATGGACTCTGTGACGGACCAAAACTGTCTAGAGGACCGTATCTGACGATAACAATGATATGCTCAGTCTCATCTCTAATCTACGTTTCGTTAAAAGCGGCGTTTGTGTTCGGCGAGCCACAAATCGGAGACGGCGGAGGAAGTTACTTCAGAGCGGCGGAAGTAGCTTTGTTCCTCTGCTCCTCTGTTTTAGCAATAGGTCACATCGTTGTAGCGTATCGAACTAGCTGTAGAGAAAGAAAAAAGCTTCTCGTCTTCAAAATCGACATTGAAGCTGTAAGTTCACTTCTTCTTCTTCTTCCCTTTGTTAATTCCGCCGTTACATAAAATTTATTATTTACTAATTTTGATTGATTGATTACATTAATAGATAGGGCCAATAATACCAAGTTGCATTATTATTATTATTTTTTTTCAAATCTAGGACGAATATTAGATTTTATATTTTTTCTTTTTACGCTAAGATATCGTAATCAGACTCGGTCAGAGATAGCATGTGAATGTAATTGTCAATGTTGAATATTTTACATATTGTCATATTTGGTCCTTTTGTGATTCTAGAAACTCGATGAGATTTGTCTTTCCTACTTGTTTGGTTAGGGAATACTCTATTTTGGGTAGAAAGCTTTGGGATGAAAGTAAACAAAATTGAAGTTGAGTTAAAGACTTTTCTTATATACTTACTAGTTTATAGGTTTAGAATCTCATGTGGAAACCGTGTGTAACCTAATTTTCTTCGTCTTTATTCATTTATAATATTAACATATTTAATTATAAAAATCCGACAGAACACGTCACGCCTCACGCATGCTTCATGATTTTGTTGTCATCGAGACAAATCTATCATCCTCTTTTTAGTTTATAGTTATTGATAATATAATATTATCCAATGGGAAAACTAATACAGTAGGGTTTATGTGTGTTTTGATTGATCCGTTTTTTCAGGTTTCGGCTTGTAAAAACGTGTACCCGAGATATCAAAAGATCCTACAACAAGAGAGACTCAAATAGAGACGTATTTTTTTTTCAGGAGAATCACTAATACTTGTAAATATGTATACGCACACACATACGTCAACATGTAAATATAGTTATTAAGAATACGACGTATAAAATGTAGCTTCTTCGTTTGCCTTTCGGCGTTGACCCATCAACGATCCTTCGCTTTTAAGTTTCAGGTAACCAAACCTAAATCTTATCCTCTTCTACTTTTCTTGCGTACGTAGTAGTATATGTATTTTCTTTTATTGAATAAAATTTGATTTCTATAAGTGTGTGTTTGTTAGTATTATTTAATTGGGAAGTGATATAATGGACGAACCAAAGTTAGTACCCTTTTTGCTGATAAAGTTTGTTTATTTGGTTAACAGAAGGATCCAAAGCGGAAGGAACAAATCAGGAATGAAGATTATATATAACCTATGCTTTGTTTGTATTTGAGACAACTCATATGAATTGGCAGTTGTTAGCTTTAACTTTTAACATTGGATTAGTTAGGGCGATTTGTAAATAATCCAAGAGTACATCAATGACAAAAGAAGCCTAAGGCATCTTTTTTGTTTTTGTCTCTCCGTTTTATATACATGTTTATGTATGTGCTTTTATTATTGGTTTTGATATATGTGTGTAACTGTAAGCATAAATAAAGCACATAGTATGTGATCTGTCCGCGTGAATTTCTTTATACGTCACCAAAAAAGTTTATATACGAATCGTAAAGCAACCTTTTTACGATCATTATCTTTTAACTTACATTCTAGATATTTGGATTAATCAAAGATATCTCAGTTTTACTTAATAATCAAATTAGAAAGTCTTTGTGGAATTCGTATGAATTTTTCACTGAATTTTTCTAGAATGGCGAAAACTTCTAATTTTTCTCAAGCAAAACTTCAAGTCCTCCTCAAGTTCAGTTTTCTTTATCTTATCGTATGTCTAATTTTTTTATTGCAAACTCTAACGTTCTACGTTATCGTGTTTATAAGTTATAACTTTAGACTGTGGGAATGTCTATAACAAAACCTTACCAAGCATAAGGAGAAATAGACCCTAATTCGGTTTGATTACTATAACCAAACACCGATTTAAAATCTGAGCGGCATTCTAGTTTCAGTTAGCCAGTTCTACCTATATAGTTTGATTATAAAAAACCTTTGGAATTGAAATGTGTGAAAATGGAAGAACTCAAACCGAAACCAATCTGTATTATGAAAATCATTCAAATTAAGACATTCTATTCTATATGATAAAACACACCAAAACCAAAGTATTGGCCTAAATACATTATACCAAAGCTAAAGTTATATTACCAAACTAATTGTCTGACTACTAGACAAAATTTGGAAAAACACGATATAAGAGATATTTTGAAGTTTCGGTGTAATGGGCTACTATAAACGGGCTTTATGGGGACAGAACTTTTAACTGGGACCAAAGTCTTTTCTATATTGTGAAATCGACAAAAGAAATCCTAAAAACCAAAAGAAAACAAAAGAAAGAAAATACCTTAAATACAGACACCAACCATAAGGACGAAAGAGAGAGTGCAACGTCATTAAAAAGTAGCGACACCACAAAAGAAAAAGAGGGTAAAGAGAGAGACCAATCACAGGAGATAACGCTGAGATAAGGCTTCTTACATTTACCATCACATATAAACATAACGTCATTATTATTCCAAAAAAAAAAAAAAAAAAACTATATGTTATTATAACATTGGAATCATCAGTCTCTAGTCTCACACCAAACTCAAATATGGCTACTACCACTGCAGCAGCAGCCTCAGGTATCTTTGGGATCCGGATTCAAGATCCTAGACCTGGAACCGGTAGGGTCCAAGCCCGGTTTGGGGGGTTTAATCCTTTCGGAAAAAAGGAACCAGCTGCTCCACCGCCAAAGAAGTCAAAGCAGGTCAAAGACGGGTTTGGGGGGTTTAGTTTCGGGAAAAAGAAACCTGCTCCACCGCCAAAGAAGTCAAAGCAGGTCCAAGACGACGGAGACAGACTAGTCTGGTTCCCTGGCGCAAACCCGCCTGAATGGTTGGACGGATCGATGATCGGAGACCGTGGTTTCGACCCTTTCGGTTTAGGTAAACCGGCTGAGTATCTTCAGTTCGATTTCGACGAGCTTGACCAAAACCTTGCCAAGAACGTGGCCGGTGACGTCATCGGTGTCATCCGAGAATCGTCGGAGATCAACCCGACGCCGTTTCAACCGTACACTGAAGTCTTTGGGATCCAACGGTTCAGAGAATGTGAGCTGATCCATGGAAGGTGGGCCATGCTTGGTACTCTTGGCGCCCTCGCCGTCGAGGGTCTCACCGGAATCGCATGGCAAGACGCCGGAAAGGTACACTCATAATAGTCGTCACTAATATAGCTTCCACGTGGACAATCGTGCGTCATTAAAATTAAATTTTGTTAGATAAAATAAAAAGTAAAATATGAGGTATAGGTGGAAACATGCATGCAGTGTTATTATTATGAATCTCGGTTCGGTATTGGATTGATGCGTTTCGGTTTGGTTCGTCTTAGGTTGAATTGGTGGAAGGGTCGTCGTATTTAGGACAGCCATTGCCGTTCTCGTTGACGACGTTGATATGGATAGAAGTGTTAGTGGTCGGGTACATCGAGTTCCAACGTAACGCTGAGCTGGAACCGGAGAAACGGATTTACCCGGGTGGGTATTTTGACCCGCTGGGACTCGCGTCTGACCCAGAGAAGGCGGATACATTGAAGCTAGCGGAGATAAAACACTCTCGTCTCGCTATGGTCGCATTTCTCATATTTGCTCTTCAGGCGGCCTTTACAGGCAAAGGTCCCATCAGCTTCCTTGCCACCTTTAGCAGTTAAGTTATGAGCCTTTCTATCTTTATTTTATCTTAAAAAAAACAATCTTTTACTTTTAAAACTGTATTATGTATGTTATATCAGAGGTCGTTTATTTGTTTGGTGTTGTTGGAACTGGTTTATCGTATGTTTAAAGCCGCTATATGTTGATCTTGCGTGTAAAGCAGGCTTCGTTGAGGTTAAACTTCGTTGCAATTACAATCACATATTATTCTCTTTAATACTTGTTTGATGTGATGATACTAATCATTATTTTGCAAAGTGGATAGTAAGTACTTTGTCAAAACCAAACTTATGTAATATATTGGACGATGTTGTTAAAACAAATCAAAATCTAATGAAGTCATCATATATAACATATTGCATATCTTATCCATCATTCATTTTGATTGAACCCACAAAAGACCCAATGGTGTAACTTGTGAGAGCAACCTTGTTGGGCTAGAGGGTAGCTAGTTGGCCTAACACGGAATTAATATCTAGGCATTTTTAAAAGATTATCATACCAAAACTCGATTTACTTGACCATCCAAATAATGGCTTGACTTGATTTTTTTGCCTTTACAATAAACAAACTCCTTGTCGTATTCTTAAAGATAATACGATAGACTGTATAATTTGTGTTGTTGGTAAAGATAAGATATGACATCGGAGCCAAAAAGAAAAGCAAAGATATCATATATATTTTTCTTGATTATTAAATAATAGAAGGGAGAAAACTATTGTTAAGTAAGGAATCATACGCTTATTATATGACATCCCGTTTAAATTTTGCATGATTACTCATAATATACATGTACATTAGTATTTGTTACTTTTATAACACATGAAGAAAATTACAATTTCAAGAAAATCTTGAAATGAATAGACAAAAAAAAGGTATAAAGAAAGTGTAAAGAAAGCAATATAATATACATGAATATAGAAAATGCGATTGGTGAAGAGTACACGTTGTCCAACTTTTCTGGGCTGAGGAAGAAAAAAAAAAAAAGTGAATAATTGAGAAAAGACGTTATACCTTCCCCATCCACATTATTTTTCATTTTCTTAACTGCAGAACAAACACCAAATTCAACCCAATCAAGTTTTGATTCGTGTCTATACAGGAAAGAGTCTAAATTGTTCTGTCCCGGATTCTTTTTTTTGTTTTTCTTGAAAAGATCGAAAACTCTGTTCAGCAGATTTTAAGTTCTTGATTTGATTCAAGATGGGGAGGTTGTTTGTTGTGAATCTTGAAGGGAAGATCTATAGCTGCAAACACTGTAAGACCCATCTTGCTACTTATGAAGACATTATCTCCAAGGTTTTTGTCTCTTTTCTTGTCCCTTCTCTCAGTTCTTTGACTTTTGTTTGTGGAGATGATTTATTATGCTTTTGTGATTAATCTGTTTTCTTTTGTTGTTGTTGTTCTTCTGCATGCTTATCAAATTTGAGTGAATTATATAATGATAGATAGTTCTCTAGAAGAGATGTTGGTGGTGTGTTGATAAGCTTTAGTCATGAGAAATACTCGATTCTTCTTTAATGGGATCATGCTATTTAAGAACATTTGTAATTTTGAAAGCTTAGATAACTTTCAGAATTTTGAACTTTGAGTTACTACATTGTTGAAGTTATGGTTTAATTTTCCTATTAATTAAGCAGAGAATGACTTCATTGGTTGTAAAATTCAAATTATAGTTGTGAACGTTGAGCTCCCCTTGAGCTGATGATCTAATCATCTGAAAAACTGATTTGATCGTTTTTTATTCTCCTTGTGGTCTAAGATGGGGTTATCTTTATGCTTCTTGAGAATAACAGAGATTTGAAGTACTGAGCATTCCCTGATTAGTTGTTTCTATGTTTCTTGTTCAGTCTTTTCACTGCAAGAATGGGAAAGCTTATCTCTTCAATAAGGTGTAAGTGTTTCTTATTTCTAAGGCACCTCATGATGATGATCATCATCCAATACTTCTTGAATTGGGATGTGTTTTCTGATGATGATTTGATCTGGTTTAGTGCCAATGTTTCAATGGGAGAGACTGAAGAAAGACTAATGATCACTGGAAAACATACTGTGGCTGACATTTACTGTGTATCTTGTGGATCAATCGTTGGCTGGAGATATGTAAGCTAGACAGATATCAACTATTCTAATAAGAACCTATCCGTGTTCGAATTCTTCGGGTGGTTTTAACCTTTTTTAACTTTTGTGTTCTGTTTTACCAGGAGACTGCTCATGAGAAGAATCAAAAGTACAAAGAAGGAAAATCTGTTCTTGAAAGGTTATATATCCAACATATCAGGACTTGAGTAACAAAGAACACCGGGTTTTGATTTATGAAATTGTTGTCCTGACAGATTTAAGATATCGGGTCCTGATGGGAGCAACTATTGGGTGAGTAGCCATGGAAGGCATATTGGTGGAAGTGATGCAGATGATGCTTGAAACCATCTCTCTATATTCCCTGATTTGACATTTGGTGTAAATGTAAATTCTTCAACCGCCAACCCAAAAAAATTGTTGTAATAAGACTAACAAAAACCTCCTTCTCTTACATTATTTACTTCTCAGTAAATAAAATTTGACTCTTGTGTAATGAAATGATTTATTCTCATGGTTTCCTGTGAAACCATTTTAAACCTTAATACTTCATATTACAATAAAGCTTATTATATACATCATCTAAATTTTGTATCATGTGTTTTACTAAACAAAAAAATGAGGTATATAGGCTTTGGATGGTAAGATTCACATTTCCTTTGGAAATAATTAGTATAGAGTATTCATTAAGTTAGCACTTGACATTTTTTTTCTTTCACTTTTCTCAGTCAACGCAAAGATTTGAAAGTCAACAGTCTTTCTCCATTTGGACCAAATGATGTTTTGGTTGGAACTGTACGGAATCTGGGTCGAGTTACCGATTTAGTACCATCAAAATGCATCGAATAGTCAGACAGAACTCGGAAAGCTAAACGGGTCGTAAAAAGATGTCAAATGCTAAAATTTTGAAGGCCTATATATATAAAAGGTGAGAAAATGTGGTTTTGGTCAACAAATCCTTTAACCAATGGTGGCTTAGTGCTTACTGACCAAACCCACAAAAGTCAATTTGATCAGTCTTCTTTGTGATGTTAGGCTTGGCTTGTTTCTTCTTTTCCTGCTAACTACTACACTTTTTTTCTTTCTCTAAGTGTAGTTAGCTGAGATAACACATTGAGATTAAAATAAAGAATAGTCGAATGGAGTTGGACCAGTTGACCATTTGCTCTCCTTAAATCCATCATCTTCACACACATCAATTAGTAAAGAAAAGTACCATCATATTGTGATATTTTAAACATGGAAAGCTTCTTCATCCTCCGTTGCTTCTTGCTATTCTTCTTCTTCTTTAACGGAGCACTCGCAGCTGGAGGCAAGTTATGGAGCATAAGGGAGATGTCGGAGATGGCTGGTTATGGGGAACACAAACTCTCCTCAGTAGTTATCACCGGTTCTGTTCTTTGCAACACCCCTGTTTCAGGTATTCTCTGTTAAGATTCCACATCAAAAGTTGGATGTGTTTTGAGTTGGAAGCTCATGAACCTTAACACTCTCTACTCTACGTCCCTACGTCCAAGTCTTATGCTTTTTTGTTTACATGATCTTATAGGTGCAACAGTTGCTATCAAGTGTCATACTGGATTAAAAAAGAGATCAAAATGGGTAAAAGGTGTTACTGATGACTTTGGAGAATTTGTTATCCATCTTCCTTCTCATCTACACGCAATTCCTCAACTCGAAAAGGCATGTTTCGTCAAACCAATACATGTGCCTAAGCACTATCACAGATGCTATCACACTTTCTACAAATCCAATACACACAAAGGCATCAAACTCCTTTCCTCCAAAAATGGCTTCCGTGTCTACACCTCAGGGACGATTAGGCTACATGGACACAGTTCAAAAACATCATCCCAACCTCATAAAACCGACATGTAAACACAAGTTTTAATCAGAACAAACAAAATGAAAAAAACAGATACTCCATCTTGTGTATTTTGTGGTCCTCACTTGTTTAGCTGGCGCTTAAGTCACAGAACCGAGTTGAGTCTCTTTACATTGTTTATCAGTTTCACACAGTGTAATTGCATCTCATACTTATGACCCAAATGAAATGTCAGGAAGCACTGAACAAAACTAAATTTACCATAACCAAACAAAGAGACTAAATTAGGTGAGATAACACCCAAAGAATCGTCCTACATGCATTGCATATTCTGAAAAAATAAAATAATCTAAACAAAATATTACTGCAACGCAACTCGACAAAATTTTATAAGTCAGAGATCCAAGGTCGACGTGATGTAGACGAAGTATGCATGATTTCGTTTCGTTAATTGACGAATTCATAAATAAACATCAAACATAACTACTAAAAAGGCTGATGATCATAATTCATAAAGCATCTATATTATCCATATCAACTAACTGGAAAAAAAAAAAAAAGACAAAGAAAGACTAGAAAATCCAAATGTAATAATACTTTTGGACATATAACAGAATATATAACCTTAGTATTTCTTAGACTAATACAAGTTTAACCTAAAAAGTGTAAAAAAGAAAGGATCTTTACTAAATTAAAGGATAAAGAACCAAGACTAAAAAAGTCTAAAATTAAGAATTACTCTTTTTAGTTATTTAACATATATCTCTTTTTCTTCCCTAAGAAATGAAGAAATGATACGTAATATAAAAAAGAAATTGATTTTTGATTTTAGAAAAAAAAAAAAAAAAAAAAACGAATAGGTAAGAATTAGGAAATTATTCAAAAGAGTCGGAAAAAAAAATCAAAACAGAGGAGACAAACGATCCCGCTTCAAAGCCTCCTCTTTTATAGGAAACTCTCTCTCGTCGTCTTCTTTCTCCTCTCAATCTCTTCTCAATCCCCAAATCTCAGTTCTTCGAATCCCACGAAACAATCAAACAATTCTTGGATTCGAAGACACAGACCCTAATTTTTTTAATAAAAATCGAAACTTTCGATTTTTTTTTTTTCTAACAATGGGGAAGGAGAAGAAAACAGAGTCGTATAACAACGACAGCGGTAGTTACAATTACAAAATGTTCAAATGTTTCAACCGTAAGTTTAAAATCAACGAAGTCACACCCACCGACGACGTCCGCGACGCTTTCTGTCAATTCGCTGTCTCTAATGGCGGAGGAAGCGTCGACGGAGATTCAAGCGACGGAGACGGGTCATCCGGCGTAATGGGCGCAGAGCAACTCTGTTCTTTCCTCGATGATCATCAAGGCGAATCAGGAACAACCGTCGAGGAGGCTCAACGTTTGATCGACGAGGTTATACGACGTAGACACCACGTCACGCGTTTCACCCGTCACGGCCTTGATCTCGACGATTTCTTCAATTTCCTCTTCTACGAGGATCTCAACCCTCCCATTACCCCTCACGTAATGATTTAAAAATCAAATCTTTCTCTATGCCCACCAAATAAAAATCGAAACTTTATGTGAATTTGTGTTTGTTTTGATGATGAAACAGGTGCATCAAGACATGACAGCTCCATTGTCACATTACTTTATATACACAGGACACAATTCGTATCTTACAGGGAATCAACTAAGCAGCGATTGTAGCGAAGTCCCTGTCATTAAAGCCTTGCAAAGAGGTGTTCGAGTCATTGAGCTTGATCTTTGGCCTAACTCTACTGGAACAGATATCAATGTCCTTCACGGAAGGTATATTAAGCCTTGTTCTTCTTTGTTCTTGTTCTGTCTCTTTATTTAAACAAAAAAACATTTTCAGAAACCGCGGTTTTCTTGATTCTTTAGGACGCTTACAACGCCTGTACCGCTGATCATATGCTTGAAATCGATAAGAGATCACGCGTTTTTTAGCTCGCCTTATCCGGTTATTATCACTTTAGAGGATCATCTTACATCTGATCTTCAAGCCAAAGTTGCTGAGGTAAACATACATATATTGATCTATCTTGTGAATCAATCAGATGTTGTATGAATCTTTTTTTTGGATTTTTGTTTTTTAGATGGCTACGCAGGTTTTTGGGCAGATGTTGTATTACCCTGAATCAGATAGCTTATCGGAGTTTCCTGCTCCTGCTTCACTGCTTCATCGGATAATCATCTCAACCAAACCACCTAAAGAGTATCTTGAATCGAGGAACCCGATTGTTAAACAGAAGGATAATGTATCTCCATCTTCCGAGGACGAAACACCTAGAACAGAGGAGGTTCAGACACTAGAGAGTATTTTGTTTGACCAAGATTGTGAAAGCAAGGTAACAAAAAAGGAAGTTAATTCATATATACATTGTTTGTTGTTTTATAATTTACGTTTTGAGTTTTGAATTAGAGTGATAGTGATCAAGAGGATGACGAAGCTAGTGAAGATCAGAAACCTGCATACAAACGGTTGATCACAATTCATGCCGGGAAACCAAAGGGAGCGGTGAAAGAAGAGATGAAAGCTGTGGTTGATAAAGTGAGACGTTTGAGTTTAAGTGAGCAGGAACTTGACAGGACTTGTTCATCCAATAGTCAGGATGTTGTAAGGTGATATTAATTTATATACCATCCTAAAACCCTTTATACTATGCTTAGGTTGCATCTTGATCTCTTTATGTTTTCTAGGTTTACACAGCGGAATTTGCTTCGGATATACCCAAAAGGGACAAGATTTAACTCCTCCAACTACAAACCGCTTATCGGTTGGACTCATGGAGCACAAATGATTGCATTCAACATGCAGGTAACAATTTATGGATACCTTGACTCTTAAGCCACCTTTGGTGATGGATAGAGCCTTTATACACAAAAAGACTAGAAAGATCTATGTATAACAAATGAAACATTTGGTGATTTATAGGGGTATGGGAAATCTCTGTGGTTGATGCACGGCATGTTTAGAGCCAATGGAGGTTGTGGTTATGTCAAGAAACCTAACTTCTTGATGAAGAAAGGGTTTCACGATGAAGTCTTTGACCCTAGGAAGAAACTCCCTGTGAAAGAAACGTTAAAGGCAAGCCAACAACAACCTCTACATAATACTTTATAAGATGATTTAACATTTTAAGTGTCATTAGCCTTATCTTTTTGCTGCGATTTTTACAACAGGTGAAAGTGTATATGGGAGATGGATGGCGTATGGACTTTAGTCACACTCACTTTGACGCATACTCTCCTCCCGATTTCTACACTAAGGTAATATGAATGTCACATATAGGGACTGTTTTTGTAACAATCTTTAAATTCATCAGAAAGCTTATTAGATTGCTGACTTATGAGCTTTGTAGATGTATCTAGTGGGTGTACCAGCGGATAACGCGAAAAGGAAGACAAAAATAATCGAAGACAACTGGTACCCAATTTGGGATGAGGAATTCAGTTTCCCATTGACCGTTCCAGAGCTTGCATTGCTTAGGATCGAAGTAAGAGAGTATGATATGTCGGAGAAGGATGATTTTGGGGGACAAACATGCTTGCCTGTATCAGAATTAAGACCGGGGATTCGATCTGTGCCTTTGTATGATAAGAAGGGTGAGAAAATGAAATCAGTACGGCTTCTTATGCGTTTCATCTTCGAATGATTTGGCTTAATAGAAATGTGTGTCTCTGAGAAAGGATTTGCACCATTTCAAAAAGGATTTGAGATATTGTATAATGTAGCTTGAATGATCGAATTGATCTTCGCTCTGATATCTCCAAAAATGTATTTACCTACCATATTGAAGAAAATATAATTTATATAGAGGCTATATATTTTTTTCAATATGTAAAATCTAATGTAAGATGATTATCCATACTTGCAATTTTTCAATTTTTTCATAATTGAGATATGCATAACTTTTACTACAGGGGTGAGGATATATCTTTGGAAAAATTAAACTCTATATCCAATTTAATTCCATCTACTTTAAGGAAAAAAAAAAAAATTGTTTTTATAATTCCTAGTACTAAACGAAAAAGGAATGGTGCATGTGGTGGATATATATATACTTTGTAGTATATATATATGATAAGGTTTTGTAAGAATAACACCAATTACATCGTCAAAGAGAGCTTGATCAGGAATGATGGCTGAAAGTGTAACGCCAGACGAATATGAGGCTATGGAAGCATTACTATTACTATGTTATCAAGACCCTGTTTTTGTTTTTTCAGAAGACAAAGATGAGGAAGAAGAATTCGTAAGTGAGGATGAATTGGAAGAGAAAATGTGTAGCCAAACAAAGAAAAAAAAGGATCGTAAGAAGAATAAAACCGTGAAGGAAGACGATTCCGAAGAAACCCTACAGCTTATGCTCCAATGGAAAGCCAATACGCCGGAAAAACCTCCGAGATCGATATTTGTCGGTGATCCAGATGTGGTGGGAGATTGCAGCAAACCGTTTCGGAAGCAGTTGATGGAGAGCGACGTGTGGGACCGTCAATGCAGGCTCCTGTTAGGGAAGGAGCCGGGGAAAACCATGATGGCTGATGTTTTGGGAAAAACAAATAAACTTGGGATTGGTGGGCGTAATGTTGAAGTGTATGGACCTGACGTCAAGAAACATGGTACTCATGATATAGAGTTCAAGATGTGGGGTAAGCGTCAGGACACACCTGTTTTGAAGAGTGCGGGATGGAAGAAGTTCGTGGAGGCATATAATCTCAAGATGCATAGCGATTTTCTTACTATTTGGATGTTTAGACACAAAAGACTCGTCGGATTCTGATGGATCTCCGACGATTCTCAACGCTTCTCTCCTCTTCTCCTTCTCCATAGCACCTGTAACGAATTGGGCTTTCTCTCCTCCTTGTACGTCTCGTCTCGGAAGAAGAACGAAACATCTTTCATTGAGTTGCTCCCACTGAAACATCTCATCCTCGTCGCTTGCTTCTTTGAATTCCAGAGGTAAGACTTTTTAAATCCTTCATCCTTTCCACAATCTCTCTTAGTTGTGTTCTTCTCTTTGTTAGCGATGGATTCCAACTTGTATATTTCAAGTTTTAGTTGAGATTTGGGGAAATAAGTGAGCTTTTAGTGAGCTTTTAGTTTTTGATTTGAGTGGATCTCTCTGTCATGTTGTATATTGGTTCTGTGACTTTACGTACGTTTGTGGTTTTGTGACTTTACGTTTTATGTTGGTTTTGTGAATGAATCTGTTCAATATCTTTTGTGGTTTCTCTATGGGTTTTTTTAGTAGAATGATGTTGTATATAAGAGAGCAAGGGTGAGAGAGCAAAGGTTTTGTAGTCTCTTCTATTGAAATGGGTTGTTAAATTTTTATATGAGCAAAGGTTCTGTAGTCTCGCTATTCTAGTTTTATATGAGCAAAGGTTCTGTTCTAAGGTTTACTTTTTTTTAATCGCAGACACAAGGAGAAAATTATGACATCTATACCAGGCACTGATGTAAGTATCATCTTCTACTTCTCTGCTACTTATGTTTGTGATTTGTGATTTGTGATTTGTGATCTGATTTATTTTGTTTCTGCCCTTGCTTTTTATGGTTCTATCTGCATTCTCTCTTACTAGCTTAGCTGTGTTTGCTTCTGTTTAGTTTGATTAGCTGTTTGCTTTGCTTGTTGTTGAAGTGTCGCTTAGTCTAGTTACTGGCCAAGTAATATGGCTTTGCTTATAAGTACTCGTTTGTTTGCCAAATCTTTTTTTGCTTTATAAGCTGTGTTGATGCCATTGAGAGTGCATAAATCTTCGTTTGCTTTATGAGCTGTGTTGTTTGCTTTATGTGTTTCTAGAATCTAATATGGAGTGATGAACAAACCCGGTTGTACCTTGAACTTCGACTTGAAGAGAATCTAAAAGGCAATATAAGAAAACACATAGTGAATGAAGTAGGGAGACAAACGATTATATCCAAGTTCTATGATACATTTGGAGAGAAGCATACTTGGATAAAATTTAGGAACAAGTTTAATACTTGTAAGAAGCAATACGCATGTTTTAAGAAATTAACTCATAGATTTGGAATGAGCTATCATCCCAATGGGTCCATAGACATGAGTGATGATTGGTGGGATGAGCGTTATAAGGTATATAGCTTCATCTTTAGAATTTGTTTTCTTCTTCTGTGGTCTCTAGTTTATTAAGTATCCTTTTTATTTTAGGAGTGGCCTGGAGCTAGAAAGATAAAGGATAAACCAGTGCCAAACTCTGATTTAATGGAACAAATGTTAGGGTCAATTCATATAACTGGAGCCGAGGGTTGGAGTGCTCAACAGGGTGAAAGCCATTTAGACAACAACATGATGTTAGATGAAGATGAGGCTGCATCTGAATCAAGACAAGAACCTGATGCTCCCGCAGCTTCCAATGCTCCTGCAGCTTCCAATGCTCCCGCAGCTTCCAATGTTCCCTCAGCTTCCAATGCTCCCTCAGCTTCCAATGTACCAAAGTTTACTCGGAAAAGACGTGCAGGACAAGCTGTGGAAGGACAAGCAGTGGCAGATGTGATAAGGGATAGTATTCAATCACGTGATGAGATACTTTCCTACAAGAATCAACTCATGGAGAGTCACCCTGACTATAGTTGTAGTCAGCTTAGGGCTATGAAGGTTTTAAATTCGCTGTCTAGTATAAGAATGTGGTCTCCATTGTTTAAAACAGCTATGAAACATCTCAAGGAAGACGCTACCAACCGTCAAACGTTCATAAGCTTTGAAGATGATGAGAACAAAGTTCTTTACTTGGAGTTTGAGACTGGTGAAAGCAGAGACTGGTGAAAGCAGAGACTGGATAAAGCAAAGACCAGTGGAAGTAGAGAATATGAACATTTGGTGTGTTAGAGAATCTGTTTTTTTTTTTAGTTTGGTGTATGTGTAGTTTGGTGTGTGTGTATGACTTTGATAAGAACATAATCTGTATTTTATCGATAATGATGAAATAAGTGTTCTTGTTTGTTTCTCATATTAAGTGTTCTTGTTTGTTTCTCATATTTGGTCACTTCTCTCTATCTCTCTCTCTATTATCTTTTCATTGACTTTGATAAGAACATAGTCTACATCTGTTGATGGAGTTGAAGCCATACTCTTGCAGGTCTATAGTGCTTACTGCTTACTGCTGTTTTCTTTTGTAGCTGCCAACATTCTTGATAGCTCGTTATTGTATTTCCATTATATGTTCGATCTGGTTTCTTTATGAGATTGGATAAAAACAATTGTTTCTTTTGTTTTTATTGCAGGATATATTTAGACCATCATTTGAGGATGATGACATCGACTTAATATTAGAGGAAGAAGAACATATGTATTCTGCAATACAAGAAGTTTATGGAGTTAATACTCATAGAGAGATGCAAAGGACAGATCGAGGTGGAGGTTGGCGTAGGGTGCAACGGTTTATGTTTGAGTCTGAGAAACAGTGTTTTGATATCCTACGTATGAATCAAGGTACGTTTCTGAGTTTATGTCAGGTGCTATCACAGAAATATAAACTTGAAGAATCATGCCATGTCTATCTTGAAGAGAGTGTAGCAATGTTTATCGAAATGGTGGCACAAGATGTAACAGTCCGAGTCTTAGCTGAACGATATCAGCATTCTCTGGATACAGTAAAAAGAAAGCTAGATGATGTTTTAGGGGTCCTGTTGAAGCTTGCAGCAGATATAGTGAAGCCATCCAGAGGTGAGTTTGCAAAACCTAGTCCTAAGCTAGTAAAAGATGGTAGGTATTGGCCTTTTTTTGAAAACTGCATTGGTGCTTTGGATGGAACTCATATATCTGCACGCCCTCCATCTAATAGTGCAGAAGCATATAGAGGTAGAAAATCTGAGCCAACAATAAATGTTCTAGCGATATGTAACTTCAACATGAGATTTATATTTGCTTATGTTGGAGTTCCTGGTAGAGCACATGACACCAAGGTGTTAACACATTGTGCTACTCATGAACCTTCCTTCCCTCATCCACCAAATGGCAAGTACTATCTAGTAGACTCAGGTTACCCAACTAGAACCGGTTATCTAGGGCCTCATCGTAAAGCTAGGTATCATCTTGATCTGTTTGCAAGGGGAAGACCACCTACTAGCACTAGAGAGCTGTTTAACCGTAGACATTCTAGTTTGCGTTATGTGATAGAAAGAACATTTGGTGTTTGGAAAGCAAAGTGGAGGATTTTAGATAGGAAACATCCTAAGTATGAGCTGAAGAAGTGGATAAAGATTGTGACAGCAACTATGGCACTTCACAACTTTATTCGAGATTCACACTATGAAGACCGTGATTTTGCTTATTGGGAGGTGGTAGATGATTATGAGAATCATGGTGACCAAGCTGTAGAAAATGAAGAAGAAGGTAACATTGAACATACTCCTTACATTCCAACTGGTGATAGAGCAATGGAGACTCTACGTGATGTTATAACTGAAAAGATAGGAAGAGGACGTCAACTTCCGTATTAGCATCACAACAGTTTCAAAAAGACTATAGTACTACATTTCAGATGGGAACTTGTTTGGTTTTGGTTCTTGTTTGGTTTTGATAGGAACTTGTTTGGTTTTGATGGGAACTTGGATCTCATGGCTTATGATGAATTCTGATTGTTGCAGGGGAACCATGTCACTCTTGTCTCAAGGAAGAAGAGTAGAGGTGTCCGTGAACCGTGATTGATCGTTGTGTGTTCTTGTGGTATCATATAACTTATGTAATCGTTTCTAGCCAAAAAGTATCCTAGTTAATACTTCAAAATTATGATTGTTTAAAGGATTACTATAAGATTACCAAAATGTTGATTGTAATAAGGTTTTGTTGGATCATAAGTTAAAGAAATTATTTTTGTGTTATTTTTTGTGTAAGGATATTTAAAAATGTTGAGTGATACTAAGTGATATAATTTTAGAAATGTTAGATCAAAATGATTTTAAATTATATAAAAAAAAGAAATAAGAATATATTTTTAAATTATAAAATTTGATTTCATTTTTGAATGTTTAAAGAATTATTTTTACATATATCAATAGCCAAAACCACTAACATCTTCAACACAAAATAAAGGGGTTTTTGGTCATTTTTCATTTTTTGTATCCAGATACATATACAAATTAACAAAACAAACATAGCTGCATCCAGATACAATTTCTGGATGCATCAACCAAAAACACAAACGAACAGTATCTGGATGCTGCGTCCAGATACAAAATCCAGATTTTGCTTCTAGATCACAAAACGAACAGCATCTTGGATGTTTAGACACAAAAAGACTCGTCGGATTTGCTTCGCTATCGATAGGCATACGTATCCTGTAGATGGTAAGCTGAGTAAAAGAATATCCAAAGCTACCTTCTCGAATTCATAGTATGGTTTTGTGTGCATGTAAGTGTTTTTAGGGTTTTTTTTTTTTTTTTTTTTTTCTTTCTTTTTTTTGTTTGGTGTTTTTAAAAACAAAACAAGGTGTTATAAAAAAAAAACAAGGTGTTATCATTAATAAAGAGAGTTTTCAGGTTCTATAAACACGATATTAATCTATCAAGTTTTCTTTTTCCTTAAGGATAGCAAGATGCCAAGGTGGATTTCACTGCTTTATCACTTTGTTTAATTTCTTGTGACTTGTATTATACGCTACGAGTATTGTGTAGTTTATCCCTCCCTAAACTGATTTTCGCCAAGGTTAAGTGGAGCTAAACTTTAAAGAAACGGATTATATAAGTCCAGCAATCAAATTTTAGAATATATCATGATCCATGTTTAACCCACACGATTCATGTTATCCCAAGTAATTAGAGTTACAAAACAACTTGGTTAAGTTTTGTTGTTATCTCTTTCTCTTTAGTAAATATTTGAGATTTGGTAGAAGGAAAAATGTATTTATTCATAACTCATGAAGGAAACAAAGAGATGATATATATCAAAAAGCAACACATTACAGAAGCAAATTAAAAGCAGTAAAACAGAAATTAAACTAGTACACCCTAACGCTTCCCCTTGGGAGTTTTTTTCCAAGCTTCTGCGTTATGCTGAGAGCCGGCCCAAGCCACAAGCTGGTGAAGCATGTGCTTGCGGCCCGGTTTTACTTATCAATTTTTCGGCCCTATTTTTGGTAAAATTCTCTTATAGTTCTACTGGTTAAGTGCTAGGTGGAGGAGTAAGAGGTGGTAGATTCGATTCTCAGAATTGCAAAAAGACGGCTCTGTGCTGAGATTCAATACCAAACAAACATCTTTGGCATTAACACACAATATAAAAATTTGCAGTTTCAAAGGATTTGAAAAAGTATTTTAAACACTTTCATATTCTGTTCAAGGGAATTTCACCCAACCCTTTTCGGCGAATGGTGTCAAGAGACACACGGTCGTCAATAATGGTGAACATGGTCCGCTTATATATAAGTCCATAGCCAAGGTTGAAAAGCTTTGCTGAAAAATAAAATAGAGAGATATTGGAATATTAGATTGTAAAAAGATATTGAGGGTGTAAGAGATCCACCAACTTACTTGTTCCCCAAGACACTCCTTCCATCTGGATGGATCTTAAACGTTCTTCTTCCTTCTTAATTATGTCGGTCTTCTTACCACCACACCGGGCAAGCATTAGCCCTGATTTCCCGGCAGCTTTCATTTCCTCTTCAGTCTCCTCGTCGAGTAGGTCACCATCATCATTAGGACAACACTCGAAGTCGGAAAATTCAACGCTCCTGACACGCCCACAGTTATATATATGCGTCTCGACAAGGGTGTCGAAACAGAAAAGGTCATCATCATATATGATGAATATGATACGCAACAACTTGACTCCATAACCAACAGAGAAAAGTTTCGCTGAGAGATTTCAGAGTTTTACTATTAGTATACTACCTTCCCGAAATTTAAAAACATTTTGAGGGTGCTAGAGATGAAACAAACTTACATGGTCCCCAAATCAATCCTTCCATCTGAATAGATCTTATATCATCCTTTAGCTTCTCCATGTCCATCTCATCATTACGCGGTGTGATAACCATTAGCCCTGACTGCCAAGCTGCCCAAAGGATGAAACAAACCCGTTTGATCTATTGACCATTTAAGACAAATGATGAGAAATTTATACAAAGAGTGTCCCCAAACCATAACATACTTTCCTTCCTTGTGGACGCCTCCAAAGTAGCTTTCTTTTTCTCTTCGGGTTCCTCCTTAATAATGTCAATATCTTGATCATCATCATCAACAACTTCCCAACCATCCTACAATATGATGGAAGAAATGAGCCAATAACGGATAAGATATTGATCTCACTAACTAGAGTATAATCTTACATAAGCGCCAAACATGATTCCATGGAACCATTGGACAAACTAACAAACAATAGAGTACCTTAGAATCAATAGCAGAAGATCCATCAATAGTGACACAACTCTCTTCAGAAGAGATACATCTACAAATAAAGACACACACGAGTTAAAATAAATCCAAACAGCTATACGTAAATTAAAATCTATGCATACAAGGCAAGTGGAGGAAACTTACGTGATACCTCTTCTCAAGAGGATCTCCATGTGGTTGTACCAACGAGATGCATTCACATACTGTGAAGTTGGAGGATTTAGAAGAGCCCCGTAGACAGTAATATCATCTTTTGTAGCCTTGTAACTGTAAGAGTATACATAGTGGGAAACTAAATACCTTAAACGTATTAAATCTTCAACGTACTGGTTGTTCCAAAAGGTAAAGGTTAAGTAGAATCTGATCTATTAGTGTTGTGCTTGTGCACTACTTAATTGAAACATCTTTGGTGCTCAGTGAAAATAAAGGGAAAATTAAGTTTAACCTAGAAATGTAATAACGAGTGAGAAGATACTCGTCGAGCTTCTTCAATCCAGCATCAGAGTTGAGATTGGGGAAGGACACCATTTTTTTAACTCAACAAAAACCCAACGATATGATCTAACAAAAAGTTAACGTTCTTCACAAGAATTTATATGAAAAAAATGAATTGTAAGTTGTAACTAGTATCCAAATATTAAGGAACTATCAGTTAAATGCAAAATCACTAAATTCATGGGATATATATTGCGGTAACTGGTATGTGGATTTTAAATTTGAAAATTCAAACTAAAAATAACTGTGTTATATATTGCATCATTATATTTTTAACTATCTTTACGAAAATTATGTTTCAATTGTTATTCCACATGTCAGGTTGAAAGAATTCCTAGAGAATCATCAGATGAAGTTTAGTCATAGGCTATAGAAATAATTACCGAATGAGATGTATACCTTTATCACTAGACTAGCTACCTTTGTATGTCTCATAGGCACCATCACTTGCAGCAACTCTGAGATGCTTTTGAGTGCATGGTAGTATATAATTATATATGGTTTCAAATACATCCTAATTTAGTTGTTGGCCCTGAGTAACAAAACCAAACTTCTTAAAACAGAGGAAACAGAACTACTTCCTAAGGTTGATCATTACGTAAAGAAGTGTACCTCTGGAGATTCAAATAGACAAATGCATCTGCAAGACTTTTGTACACCAATATCAGTAGGTCTATCAGACTATCACGCATGTTTGAAGTTTTGCGGTTGCATGAATTCTACAGTAGAGTATCAAAAGTAGCAGTAAGAACTAGTGGGTTATATGTTGGCAACATATAACTACAGAGTCATGAATATTTTTTTACCTTGAAAAGCATGTATGGCGTTACTGTTTCAAGCTGGGAAGTAAAGATTTCACAGCGCCTCAAGAACCTTCTTGGCTTTCCCCTAGATAATGAACAAACATAACTTGTATTGAGATGACAAGAACTCAAGTTACATAAGAAACAGAGCATATCAATGGATAAAATAGGGATTCACCTTTCCTTCATATACAATCTCTCAAAATCAATCTTGAGTTCTGGTAAGCTGGGGACTCATTAGGAAAAATACAGTGACCAATGCCCTTGACTCCAGACTCTCTCCATGAAAAGATGTAGAACCTAGAGAGCATAACTGCATAAGACAAGTCTCTAGCCCTAAGTTCCTCCAGCACTGGGACATAGTGTTTGGACGACGTAGCAGGCTCCGTATATTCTATATTTCTATACATACATTTCAATGCCTTAGTGTTCTGCGTTGAAGAAAGTAGGAGATGCATGAGTGATATATATATATATATATATATATATATATATATATATATATATATCATATATGATATAATTATCAAAAAAATATATGATATATGTGATATATCACTCAATTAAATTGATATATGATATATAACACCAAGAAACTTTCGCTTTATATTACCTTCTTAATTAAATTTTACCCAATATCATGAATAAATGTTTTATTTGCTTTTTAATAAAGGAAAATACAATTTAAATGGAAAACCTAAGTATATAAGGAAAATATATTTAGTTAAGCGTTCATACAAGATCAAAGAAAGAAAGAAAATACAACCCTAAATATATTGACTGTTCCGCAAGGTAAGATAGGGAGACCCTGAGAAATCATGGCTTTCACACAAGAAGAAGATGAAGACCTTCACGTGGCTGCCTGGACATTGATTTACATACACCAAGCTCAAGCTCAATATCTAAATCAGTCACCAGAAGAAGACGATATAGATGATGAGGTTGAGTCGACTCCATTATCACAAGTAAGCCAAGCTCATCAAAAGCCGTCTAGGAAGAGGAAATATGCTGACAACAATCAGAATACGATGAAAATAAATAAGGAGGAGCTCTTTTCAGAAGAAACTCTGAGGCTCATTCAGGTATGGTATAGAGATGACCCTGATCCAGTAGAGATATTCAAGGATGCTGAGGTGACGAGGCGATTCAGCAAACCGCTAAAGAAGCAGTTGATATTGAGCGACGTGGATAAATATCAAAGCAGGCTCTTGTTACCGAGGCAGCTAGTGGAGGAGACGATGCTTCCTTTTCTAGAAGAATCAGAGAATCCGAGCTTAGGGCTTGATGTTTCGGTCTACGGACCAGACGGGGAAGTTCAACAGATGAAGTTCAAGATCTGGAATGGGGTTAGAACACCTGTTTTAACTTCGGGATGGAAGGAGTTTGTGGCAAATTATGGTCTTAAGATGACTTCCGATTTTATCACTGTTTGGATGTTTAGGCATATAATGACTCAAAAGATTTGCTTCGCTATTGACTATGTTAGATTTTCTTTGATAGATCAACCAGTGGGATGATCTTGAAGACGGCCTTCTTGAATCCAAATTAGGGTTTTGTGTTTTGGGGTTTTTGTCTCTCTTTATTTTTTTTTGGGGTTATTTTTATTTTTAAAAGGTGTTAATTAGTAAAGGATTTATCAGGGTTATTAACTAGGGTTCTTTAGGGAGTTTGTTTCGCTATTCAATCCACGAGGATCTTATGATAAGTCATATAAGTAAGAGAATACGTTATCAGGTTAGGTGCTAATACTAAATTACCAATAGGAGTCAAGGTGACTGATGGATTCAGATACGTAATACAAATCCTATAATCATACAAAGCCAAATGCTATGGTAATCTATAAATCAAGTAACAAGAATTTTTTTAGTGCATCACAATAACTTTACATGGCTACACATGCCAAAACGTTCAATGTCAAACCATGATACTTTTGAGGTTAGTATTTATAGGTTTTGTATTTTGGTATATGAAAAACATGAGCTGATTTGAAAAAAGATAGATTGTGGATTGTAATTTTTTTTGGATATGGCCATGTTTTCATGTCGACCAACATGAAGTTGCCATAAAATAGGAAGCAAAAACAAACATGTTGGACATGTTTAGTAAATCGTAATGGATTGATCATAAATAGACGAAATCAGACTCTGATCTTTATTTTTATTTTAATCAAAACATGAATACACAGTCACAGTAGTATGTCCAATTTAGTTGGTTGGTCCCAACCAAACTTGTCAAACACTTTCCACTTATATATGTAAGCTATGAGAGAGAGATTCCACCTATCTAGATTCAGGTACCTGTGATGATGATGTCCAGCAAGACTGTGGTATGCCTTGCTTTTCAAACCATTCAGGCATGTGAAATCTATCGTAAAGTGCTAGTCTTACATCTTCTTCTTCTGAAAGTTGCTTAAGAAGTGGGAGAACAACGTCTAGTAGCTTCATATGTGTTTTTTGGTTGCATAAGATCTCATTAGATAGATTCCAACGATTGAACAAACCATGTTTTCAGTATTACATGAACTAAATTGAGTTTGGATTTACATACCTGAGTATCATTTGGCTGTTCTGCGGAAAACGATTCACATGGAATCCCGTTTACAGGTTGTAATAGAAAGCAGTAAGGATTGTTGTCGACAATAACAGTCCTATACATATTCTTTGATACGCATAACAGATCCTTCACATGATCTCGATAGTGCCTGATATTGGGAACACAGAGAATACACTCACTCATTCACAACATATCTTAAAAAAAGAAAGGTAAAATACTAAAATCATATCATTTGTTCAAACCAACAACTTACGTGCTGGTTGTAGAAGGACGATAAAGCCGATGGTTTAATACATGTTTTGTATCTATTCTATCCACAAGAGGTCTAGCATAATCTGCAGATTTTGATAAACATGTTAAAAACGCTTAAACCGAGAACAGAGTGATAAAACAGAGAAGTAGTAAAGTGACTCAAGGAGTGACCTTCGAGAGCAGCAGTAAAAAGAATAAGATGTGCAAATTGGCTGAGATTTTCTAAGAATTCGTGCAATCCTGGACGCTCAAACACTGTTACATGGCTGATTTTAGGCTTCCCATTGCATTCCTTCACGCAAAAAAAAAATGAGATTAATTATTTGCATATCAACCAAATTAATCTTGGTTAAGTAACTTGATAGCTAGTACTTAGTAGTAAAATCACCTTGGTTGATGATACACACTCCAGCTCAAACCATTTCAATCCAGCTTCAATAGCTTGTGTACGTAATGCAGCAGGTAGACTAGATGTCTCATAGGCACTCACTAGTGTCTCATCCAAGTCAAGAACTACCTACATATTTCGGAATAACTCAAAACACTACCAATAACATAATCATCTTTCACCATTTGCTTCCAACATATATAAGTACCATAACATAACATACTAGTGGCAGCAACTACACAAGTTATTGCTTAATCTATGAATGATTCATCAAAATTGAGCAAAGCTAATCCAAACCAAACAAGCTAAAAGATTCTAGAAATGATCGCAGTTTCTTGAAGCACACTAACATTTTGAGAAATCAAAAGACAAGAGCATATGAGCATACCGTTAGTTTCTGGATGGTACTGACTTGGCCTTCAGTGGAGGTTTTCTCGGAGGCGATTTGAATGGAAACAGGTGATTCCGTCGCAATCTCCGGTAAATCGATGACGGACAAAGGTTTGAAACCATCCTTTGTCGAAGGAGAGGTAGAGAGAAGTGAATGATGAGCATCAAAACGAAGGATCTTGAGAAAGAACCGATAGAAAAAATCGAGCCAGTTTACCAAAACGTTCCATAGTTGAACCGAACGAGGAGAGTAAACCAAATCGGCTTGACTCAATTCCGCCATGAATCGAACTAAACTAATCGAGAGCTTTCAAGTTTCAACAAACAGAGCAAAGATTGCTCACGCAAAGCTTTTTGATGAAAGGAGGCAAAACGTCAATTCTTTTTTTTTTTTTTTTTAATTACATACGATTCACGCGCTTCTTTTGGAATCTGAGAAACACGTCGAATGTATAAGTGAGGTGGGAAGACACGCGTGGAGAAATGAAGGTTGGGGAAGTTTTTAAGGAAGAGACAGATTTGTAAGAGAAGAAAGTGCTGCGTTCATTCCTTTTTTAACATTTTTTTTTTATAATGGGAAAACATTATTGGAAAAAGGAAAGTTTGCAAATATTATTTTAAAATTATGAACTAATTATTTAATATGCGTGTTGATTGAATAAATTCATAATTAAAATTAGATTTCGTATTACATAAATATAAAGAAATCAAATTTTCCACCATTTATATGTTTTCTTTTTTGTTATTTAAGATGCACAAAATCTAACATTTTTAATGTAAATTTATGAGTTTTGAATATTATAAATTTATAAACTATCATAATTAAACATGATATCATGTCATATTAATTATTAAATCTGGAATTTTCTTTATATATAACAATATATAGTGGTCAACATTTCGTTTTAAAATTTTAAGAAAAGTTTTTAAATGACATCTTCACTTTTTTTTTTTTTTTTTTTTTTTTTAATTTTGACATTTTCCCTTTGTGTATCTTGATTGGTTATGAGATGTATGGAAGGGTATCAATATGTTGGAACATTGGAATTTTGTTCCAACTACTAAAATCCATAATTGGCATTTGGTAATTGGTATTTGGTACAAGGAGTAGGTAACAAAAATAATGTACCATATTTGGTCATCATAAAATGCACATCATGGTGGTCCAATATTTTAGTTTTAACTTTTAAGTTTTTGATCAATATAGACCCAACAACCGGTAACTGAACTATGCAGCATCAAAATTCTTTTATTGCACAACACAAGCATTTTACTTACAATGTGAAGAAATCAATGTAAAAACAGTTCTATACACATATTCTCATAACCAAAAAAAAAAAAAAAAGAAGCAGGAGAAACAGAGAAACAGACAACACAATAAGAAGCCAAAAAAGAAAATACAAAATCAATCAATCGTAAGAAGAAGACAAAGAGAGCCAAGGGTGGTTAAGTGCCTCAAGAGCTGTTGGACGTCTCAATGGATTGATCTCAAGTAGAGTCCTTACAAAATCTACGAACAATTCATCACTAACTTGTAATTGTTCTTCCAAGCATGATTCTTCTGTGATTATGTATTCAATCTCATTGCTCTCCTGTCACACCAAAACAACAACAACTACGAGTCACACTCAAGCAAATAAGTCTGATCAAGTCTTTTCGGTTTATATCAAATAAAAAATTACCTCGTTTAAGTGGTAGATATCATACTCTTTGGTGAAGTATTTATGTGTCTCTTGACCTTTCTCTAGCATCTCTGTTTCTATAGGACCTAAAACCGCAACAATCCTAGCCAATATCATCGCTACTGCTTCGTTTGGAAACAGAACCTGATGCACACACAGACATACACACATTGTTACATTTTGTGTTACTAGTTTCTTTAGTATGTAGGATAAAACATATAGATGGAAACCAGACAGTACCTCACCAGAGCAAAGCTCTGCTAAAATACACCCAAGTGACCACATATCGATCTTTTCATCATATGGAAGCCCGAGAATCACTTCAGGAGCTCTATAGGAACGTGATTGTACATACAAACACAAGTTGTCAGACCGGAAACAACTGCTTCCAAGATCTATGATTTTCACCGCGCATCTTTTGTAACTCTTTATCAGTATATTCTCAGGTTTGAGATCACAATGTATGATTCCTAATCCGTGGAGGAACACAAGCGCATCCAAACACTGACGAGTTATAACCTGAGGAAACAAAAAAACATCAATAGAGATAAACAAAAACATATTTTTAGGCATTCTTTTGAGTCTAGGAAACAACAAACCTGAAGTCTGCTTAAGTTGAAGTATGGTTCTCCTCCTGATTCTTGGTTAAATTTCTGAAACTCATACAAGTTTGCACGGAGAAGTTCACAAACGATAAACAGATGTTCCTGTTACATATTTTATTTTCAAGAATTAGAAAACTTCTTGGTTGAGTGAAACTGATAATTCAGTCTTTCAAGAACTCTTACCTGGTGGTAGAAGTAATCATAGAGGCGCAAGATGTGATGCTCATCAGCAGGATCATGCTTATTGACATGTTTCAATAGCTTGATCTCATCTAAACTCTGATCGAAGAAATCTTTATCGTTCTTGATAATCTTGAGGCAAACATCGACCCCGTTGTGTAGATCCTGTGCTTGAACCACCTTGCTAAATGCAGCAGAACCAATGTATTCAGTAATGTAGTATCTTCCACCAATCACCGTGTTTATCACAATTGGTAGATCTTTGTTCTCTTCGAATCCAGTCCTGTAAAGAAACGATTACAAATCCATCTTTCTTTCTATTTAAGACTTACCAATGCAAATGATCACATACCTGTTTTTCCAGTGAATGATTCTAAGATCAAAGACTTCATATTCATCTTCAAACTCATGAACAACATCAACCTCTTCTTCATCTGTTACATTCCCCTGATCACCACCATTATCTTTTGTATCCCTTTCTTCACAGCTAAACTCATCAGTTTTATCATCCAGACGAATGAAATCTTTTGAGTCATCATCAACATCCTCCACATTGCTAAGAAGAAAAGACTTATCTAAGTAATCAAGACTAGCTTCAGTTTGAGACCCTTGAGATGATGACTTATCATAAACACCAACCGTGTTCTTGAATTGGTTATCTGTTATGAACTTATCCTCTGCAGTTACAGGACAGATGAAGAAATCAGATTCTCTAAACGCAGGAGACATGAACTCATCTTCATCTTCAGTCTCATTGTTGTTGTGTAAGTAAAACTCGCTCCACTCCGGATATGTTCTAGCCGTCCCAAATTGAGACTGTCCATCAGATGATGAACCATCTCCATACGGATTCACAAACCCTGCATTTATACAGATCAAGATTCAAACTATCACCATCCAGTTCTGTTTCATTAAGATCGGAGAAGTTAGTAAAAGACTCACCGGAAGAAGAACAGAAGCCAGAAGAGGAGGAGTCCAAGCTGACAAACTCGTCGTCGTCGTCAGAAGAAGAAGACTTCAAGGCATCAGCACCACCACCGGAATCTTCGCCGGTGGAATCAGAAGGACGAGAACTCGCCGTGATTTTTATAGGAGGAGGAATAGGAAAAAGAAACTTCTCGAAATCGAAAGAAGCGAGTTGGTTCTTCTCGTTGATATCGTCTCTCAAAGCAGATTCGGCTTCCGTTAAACCATTCCTCCGGAGAAACTCAAGAACAGATTTCACATCAACCGCCATTGACCCAATGACCAAAAACCCAACCACACACTCACGAGAGAGTTTCAGAAGCGAGAGAGACACGGACTGAGAAAGAGAGAGAGGTAAGAGAAGAGAAAGGTTGAAACTTGCAATCACGTGATCGAGAATCGAGTAAAAAAACTAAAACCCATTGGTGATAAGTTTCTTAAAGTCTTCGCATGGTTTCTGATGACTTAATCTAAATCTCTGATCTTTCTATGATTCTATCTTTCTTCTTCTTCATCGTTTTCTGTTCTGTGTTGGCTCTGTAGGACCAAAGTTAACAATAACGGACATGGTGCGATGTCTTGTCTTACCGGTTTCTTCAGGTTACGGGATTGATAGGTTTCAACGTTCGTGGTTTCTTCTTCTTTTTCTTCCTTTTCTTTTTCACCTTATTGACACGTGTACTAATCGTTGTTTGACATGTGTAAATGATATCACTGTTATTTTTTGGCGTATTTTGACTTTATTATTTTTTATAATGTTGAACCGACGGAAGTTTTATAAACATTATATTTTGGTCTTGAATTGGGACAAAATCGAATTCAAAAGTTTAATAAAATATTGTAAAAAAAGGAAGAATCTTTCAGATGATTGTTATTAATTAATTCTACTTAAACAAATCTCTAATTCTTCCACTGTGGTTTTATTTTATTTTAATTTATAAGAAAGCGAATCTATCAATTGTTCAACATCATCATCATCATCATTCATCACTAACCTAATCTAAATAGACTAATTTTTTCTTAAGACTTATCAAATGTTACAAAATTAGATTTTAACTCGCGGTATACCACGTGCATATAATTTTTATTATTGTTTATATTTTATATTGTATTATTTGTTAAATATTGGATATTATGTAAATAGAATAATAACCAAATTTTCTGGCCGTTTATGCGGCTAAATTTTTATATTAATTTTTTAACCTGCAATATACTTAATGACCATTTTTTTGTTATATTTAGTTTGTTTTGTTTAGTGTTTGAAATTCTATTTTTAATTTTTAATTATTATAACAAAAAATAAGGAATCTAAATACATAATAAATCATTTATACGCTATAATTAAGTCAAATTTTTCTTAATGATTAAATTATTTTACACAATCTTAATTAAATCAACTTGATTTTATATGTCAAATATTCTAATATTAATAGTGTTGACAAATAATAAAATAAGGGTTTAACCCGTGTTAGCATAAATTTAATGATATTTTATTAATTCCAACATATCCTCTTTATAACTTCATCTACTACATAACCATATTATATAGTATTTTAAACTTTTTTTAATTTTACATATTCGTAATATTTTTAAATTATAATAAGTTCATATATATATATATATTAATTATAATATTTAAATAAATATGAATCGATGTTCTTCTTACGTTAAGAATCAAAGCTCACATATTTTGAAAAACAAAAAGAGAATCAAATTGTTGCTTTCTTTGCTGCAAAAGATTCAAAGATGGAATATTCTTCAAAACATATAGAAAGTGTGGTTAAATATATCATAGTTTCTGTTTCCATATTGATTGCTGTATTTTTTTTTACATATTCGTAATATTTTAAAATTTTAATAAGTTTATATATATATATATATTAATTATAATATTTAAATAAATATGAATCGATGTTCTCCTTACGTTAAGAATCAAAACTCACAGATTTTGGAAAACAAAAAAAGAATCAAATTGTTGTTTTCTTTGTTGCAAAGGATTCAAAGATGGAATACTCTTCAAAACATATAGAAAATGTGGTTAAATATATCATAGTTTCTGTTTCCATATTGTTTGCTGTAATTTTTTTTAGTTGGAATGAAATGTTTAGGAAACAAAATCTGGAGTAATGCTATTTTTAGAAATTTTTTAGGGATTAACTTTGTAAATAAATATAAATAAAAGGTAGAACCCAAAATGTACTTAAAAAATGTATATATAGATATTGTTGTAGTTGATTTTAGTTTAGAGAAGTGTTGTCTTCTGGTCCATATAATGCTAGATGAGGCAAGGTAGTTAAGACTTTAAGAGTATATCATGAATTTGGGAAAAAAATGATCATATGACTTTATGATAAATCTCTAGCAATTCAATAGGAGATTGTGTCTCTTTTTTTTTCCTTCACTTTTTTGCTTTTACTCTTGCCTTTTTTTTTCTACTCTCTATTAAAGTGCTTCCCACATACATACCTTTTTAAACCTATTACTACAGAAATTGAACGTTGTAGTTGTAGAGGCGAATTCAAGTAAAGCAGGATAAAGACAAAAATCAAAATAAAGTTGACAGCTGAAAGGGCAAACTGAAAATCCGTGGAAACGTTAGAATAATGTTTTATTACGCCTTTATGGACCATTGTGTGTATGTGTGTGTGTGTTTTTTTTTTTGCTTTTTGTGAACATGGAACCGTATAATCGAATTAGGAAGTTGAACAAGTAAGTACTATTTTGATTCGGCCTGAGACTACAATAATATACCGTAAATAGTGATTACCAAATGGTTTGGGATAGGTAGGGTTGGAGTACTAGCAAGTTAACAAAAAGCAATGACCAAACCAAAGGTATTAATGTAGCCTAGAATTAATATGCTTAAAGAGTATTCAGCCCAAACAAAATCGAATTGAACCTTAAATTCAATAATTTATCCAAATTTTGAAGCAAAGTGTAAAGTGTTCAATTTATTGTATTTGTAACGGATCATTCGTTTTTGGACTAATCTAACTCTTAGCTCTTAAGTTTTATGATTATTTTATAAGTAAGTAACACACTGAACCGAGTAGCCACAATCATTTCATAATTGTTTTGCTTTAAGTCCAAGTTAGTTCACAGTTCTCCTGTCCATAACAACATAAACATGAAGATACCAACAATAATTTTGATTTTAATTTTTGTGAGTCCAAGAGTATTAGTTTCTCTATTTATAGATGCTATTTTGTTTCTCTCTTTTTTTTTTGGGGTCAACATTTGTTTCTTATTAGAATTTAATTTGATAACAGCCTAATTAGAGTTACAAATATTTTTTTTTCTTATTTTAAAATCTAGAGCCAACCTCTGAAAAATCAAGATTTTTAGAGAGTGATAATAATATAAAGAAAGCTTTTAGAAACAAAGGATTTGGTACGACGTCCATGTGGTGGGTGACTAATCATGGTTTTACTAGTAGCTCTATAGTAAATAATCATCATTATTATATGTTTTTGCTATAATTGATCTGAACCCCCACCGACTACAATTATATTGTTTTCTCACCAAAGCCATTAGTGTGAGGCTGTGAGCTATATCAGCTTTTCCACGTGACCCCATTTTCAGAACTGTTTTTTTCGCCAAAGAATTTAGGGTTTTGCTAATTGAAAGATTAATTTATTCATCATTACATTCTCTATGTCCGGTGATGAGATTGTTTTTAGTTGGTGGTCTGACGTACACAGCATAAGTTCTAAACTCATTTAGGCTTGGCGAAAAAAAATGAAAAGAATAAATATAAAAAGTATTCAAAATATTGTCAAATGTTACAACATATATGTATACAAAGTAGAAAATCCAAATGTTTACAACGATCGAACTATACTAGGAATTTGACCAGCTTTTCTGCAGTGCAGACACACGTTATTTTATAATCGGCGAACATGAAATTCCAAATCCCAATATTAACTTGTAACGTGTTCAAATTTATTGATTCCAATGCCATATCTCATTCTTGTTTACAATTTTTAATTTTGGTGACTAACATGGAACACTCATGAGACATGTCCATATAACACTAATGGGCTTAATTGTTGATAAAAGGTTTATGGGACAAGCCCATGATATTGCCTTTATCTCTTTTGTAACGTATTCAATTACAAGATTGATAGAATTGAAGGAGAAGTAGTACTGTATATGTAATAAGGTTGGGTAATCATATTCATATACTTTCATGTTTCCACAGTAATCATAAATTTCTACCTCGATTATAACCATAAAACCACTAATCTATTAACTTATAAAACAAAAAATGTATATAGATATATGCAAGTCTATCTGACCAAAATGAACTGTTTCGAGAATGAAAAAACGGAAATAGAACCACTAAATTGTAAATGTTTATTGAATTGATAATTGATATGATGTACAGACAGTAGACTTATATACACGGACAAACCTAGCTAGGTTATTGAGAAGAGAATATCTACATGATCTAGTTTACATAAATAGAAGATATGAACATGTAATCAGGAAGTGATTGATCAAATCAATTGACATGATTTACTCTTAATATGCCCCCGCAAGATGGAGGGGCATGGCGTAACTCCAATCTTGCTAGTCAGATGGAGAAAAGACGTACGAGGAAGTGGCTTAGTTAAGGCATCGGCTAATTGATCTTTGGTATGAACATGAACCACACGTAAGGCACCAGATTGAACTTGATTGCGAATGAAATGATAGTCCAAAGCGATGTGCTTCATTCTTGAGTGGAAGACTGGATTGGCACATAAGTAAGTTGCTCCCATATTGTCACAATACACTATCGGAGCAGAAGGTAGGCGAAGTCCTAGTTCTTGAAGAAGAGAACAAACCCAAATAAGCTCAGAAGTGGTGTTAGCAACAGAACGATACTCAGCTTCTGTGGAGGACCTAGCAACCCCTCTTTGTTTCTTGGACGACCATGATACAGGATTATGACCCAAATAAACAACATATGCATTTGTAGAGACATAGTCATCAGAATCTCCAGCCCAATCTGCATCCGAATAGGCATGAAGAGAAAGAAAGTTGTGGCGTTTAAGAAAAATACCATGAGTAACGGTGCCTCTGAGATATCGCAGTAACCGTTTAACTGCTTGCCAATGATCAGAAGTCGGAGCATGCATATACTGAGACAATCTATTCACTGCATAGGAGATGTCAGGGCGAGTGAATGATAAATACTGCAAACTGCCAACAACACTTCTATATTCTTTCGGATCATGGAGTTTGGACCCTGAGAGAAGTTTCAGTTTCGGAGACGTCGCCATAGGTGTTTTAACCGGCTTGGAGTGAAGCATGTTTGTGCGAGCAAGTAAGTCGAGTGTATACTTCCGTTGATTCAAATGTAGACCTAAGGAAGTTCTGGTAGCCTCAATGCCAAGAAAATAAGACAAGTCTTCATGATCCTTGACAGAGAACCTTTGAGCTAAACCATCAAGCGTATAAGAAAGGAGAGCATTATCATTACTCGTAACGATGATATCATCGACGTATACAAGCATATAGACAATGGAGGTGCCACGACGCAAAATGAACAATGACGTATCCGCCATAGAGTTCACAAAACCCACCGCAAGAAGATAATTTCGAAGTTCAGTATACCAGGCCCTCGGTGCCTGTTTCAGTCCGTAAATCGCCTTGCGGAGCTTGCAAACATAGTGAGGCCTGTCTTGATCAACAAAGCCTGGAGGCTGTGACATGTATACCTCTTCTGTTAGGTGACCTTGAAGGAATGCATTATTGACATCAAGCTGTCGGACTGGCCAGCCGCAATCCACCGCAACACCAAGAACAACTCGTATTGTTGTAGACTTAATAACTGGACTAAAAGTCTCTGCATAATCTAAACCGTGTTGTTGACTGTATCCTTTAGCCACTAACCTGGCTTTATGTCGACTGATCGAGCCATCCGAGTTGTATTTCGTGGTGAAGACCCAACGACAACCAACAATCGTGACACTGGAAGGAGGCGGAGGGACAAGATCCCATGTATGATTACGCAATTGAGCATTCATCTCATCTGTTAATGGACGCCTCCATCGCTCATCTTTCAAGGCTTGAATCGCCGTCTGAGGTTCATAAGCAGCATACGGTAGAGAAGCAGTGAACATATATTTTTTGTTTGGTTTGGAAATCCCCGACTTTGCTCTTGTAGACATTGGGTGATCATTGACAGGCGGTGGCTGAACAATCGGATCGACGGGCTGTAATGGTAACGATGCCGAGGAAGAAGATGAAGACGATGTAGCAGACCGGGTAGGGGATTGTGTTTCTGGTTCAATTTGGTTAGTGACTGAATTTTCAGAGGGAGATCGTGTTTCTGTTTGGGTCATGTCTTGGTTATTTGGATTTGGGGCTAAGTTTGGAGTTGGTTGTTGGGTCTGGGCCGTGGGTCTCGGCCCATTTTCTGTGGGAGCAGTAGGCTCAGAGGAAGTTGGAGAAGTCGACGAAGAGAAAGATAGAGATGAAGAATTTCGTACCTGAGGGGACGGCGACGGAACCGTCGATGCAGCCGGAGAAGGAGGAGCCGGTGTTTGTGTGGATGCCGGTGAATGTGTAGAGTGACCATCGGACGCCATAGCAGTTGCAATCGGAGAATCTGTTGATGAAGAGGGGTGAAGGACTGAGCGATTGGGAGCCAACGAATGTAAGAGTGGAAGAGGAATAGGAGACGGTGAAGAAGGGATCTCAGCAGAAGCAACCGGAGCAGCTAGAGAACGACGGAAAGGAAATTCCGATTCCAAAAACTGAACATGTCTTGACACATATATCCGACCAGTGGGTATATCGAGACAATAATAGGCACTTTGGGTTGATGAATAACCCAGAAAAGCACATCGTTTGGACCTAGCATCAAGTTTGTGGGTTGTATAGGGACGCAACCAAGGAAAGCAAACACAACCAAACACCCTCAACTTGTTGTAGTTTGGCGGATTCTGAAACAACTTATGGTATGGTGATGTGTTGGAGAGAAGAGGAGTTGGTAGTCTATTTATGAGATATACCGCGGTTGAGAAGGCATACGACCAGTAACGTAGAGGCATTGAGGCTTGGGAGAGCAAGGTGAGACCAGTCTCAACTATATGTCGATGTTTTCTTTCAGATATACCGTTATGCTCTGGAGTATGCGGTGGTGTCGTGTAGTGAGAAATGCCGTGAGCAGAGAGATAACGACGAAGAGCAATATACTCTCCACCATTATCCAAATATAAGGTTTGAATTTTTTCCCGGAAATGATTTTCAACAAGCTCTTTGAACGCAATGAACACACTGTGAACATCAGATTTGTTACATAGCGGATAGAACCATGTGTACCGTGAATAATGATCCACAAAAATAAGATAGTACTTATAATTGTCAACGGAGACAACTGGAGATGTCCATACATCAGTGAACAAATATTGAAGCGGTCTGACGGAGGTAATGGTTGATGAAGGAAAAGGTAACTTATGCGTTTTATTAAGCAAACACTCCGAACAGGACAAAGGGACAGGAGCAGAAGAAGACAATGGCAAAGAAAATTGTGACAAAACAGTTTGTAACACCGAGGCAGAGGGATGACCGAGACGAGCATGCCAGGACGAGACTGTCGTTTTAGGACTAGGAGACGCATAGAAGGATGCAACGGATGATGATGGAACCGGCCACTCGTACATTTCGTTTTTAGTTTTGCCCTGGAGCAACTTGGCTCCCGTGCTGAGGTCCTCCACCTGGAAAGAAGCAGGACAAAATTTTACCGAGACTTGGTTAGAATTGCATAGGCGATATACTGAAATTAAATTCTTGTGTATATGAGGAACACATAAAACGTTATCTAATTGAAAATTTCTTGTAGGAGAAGAAAGTGTTGTGGAACCAGTATGAGTGATAGGGAGGCCCGAACCATCACCAATGAAGACATCTTCACCACCAGTATATGGTTGATGTAAGGCCAGATTCTGTAGATCAGATGTAAGATGATGTGTAGCACCACTATCCAGGAGCCATGGGTCAGGACTATAAGGAGAGGCCATTGCGAGATTGGCACGAGGTTGCCAAGGAGTGAAGGGACTGGCTTGGGAAGGACCAGCAGAAGACAAACGTTGTTGAAGCTGAGGACACCTTTTTGCGGAGTGTCCTTGGACATTACAGAACTGACAGCAGCCGAAATACGGACGAGATCCACGATAATTGTTGACAGAAGTGTTATTGTTGTTGTTTTGTTGTGACTGCCAGTTTGAATTGGAGGAGTTAGAGCGTTGCTTGGTGGAATGGTGGGAACCACCGTGACGCGAAGAATTGGTAGTGTGAGTGTTGTTGTTGGTGTGGTGACGATGCGTAGCAATATTGGTTGTGACCGGAAGCAGCGATGGGACAGCAGCAGCGGCAGAGAGAAGCCGAGCTTCTCGATTCAGTAGACGTTCGTGAACGTACGTGACGGTTGGTGGGACATCCCGACTTTCAATTTGATCAATGATAGGTCGATACTCTTCAGGCAGACCATCGAGAAGAAACTCAAGTTGATCTTCGTGTTCCATGGGCTTACCTAGATTGGCAAGAGTATCAAAACGTATGGTGAGGCCTTGAAAATACTCGTCAATGGTACGGTCTCCTTTCTTCCAAACTTTCAGTTGATCCTTCAACTGTTGAACATGTCCTCGGCTGGGGTTTGCATATGTCGCAGCAAGTGTGCTCCAGATCTCCTCTGCGGTGGTAGTTCGAGAGAGTAGCGGCTGGACGGAAAGTGATATGGACCCTAGGAGAGCACTATAGAGGAGATTATCCTGACGTTTCCACAAGTCAAACTCTGGGTTAACAGACAACACACTGTTGTTTGTTACCGTTGGAGCAGGACGAACAGTGGAGCCATCTAGATAACCTACCAAACCATAGCCAGCAACAAGGGCCTGAACTTGTAGTTTCCACATAAGATAGTTTGTGGAACTTAGTTTAGTAACATTTGTCATATTGATCGTGAGAAGAAAAGGAGTATTGGGGTTGAGAGTATCGGTTATGGTGGGAGCAGCCATGACGGCGGAGGAATTTTGGGAGAGGAAGAAGAGAAAGAAAAATTTATATATAGAGATCGTTTGCTCTTGATACCATGTAAATGTTTATTGAATTGATAATTGATATGATGTACAGACAGTAGACTTATATACACGGACAAACCTAGCTAGATTATTGAGAAGAGAATATCTACATGATCTAGTTTACATAAATAGAAGATATGAACATGTAATCAGGAAGTGATTGATCAAATCAATTGACATGATTTACTCTTAATATAAATACAGTCATTTAATTTGTCCCATTTTTTTGTTTAACCTTTTCATTTTGTCATCATCATACAAATATTTAAGCGAAGTTGTCTTTATCAAGTCACAACGGGACTCCCACTCATGGAACAAACTATTTTACGTGTCATGCAGAAAATAAACCCATCCACGATATGATATGTTATTTTGTCAAAGGTTTTGCTTTTCTAAAAGTGATATAAAAATCATGAGATCTCTCCCAGACCTCTCTCGTAACTGCGCTGATCCTAGTTTAGCTCTGACTTTCAAAATCAGCGCTGTGATGTTTTGTTTGTTTTACAGAATGCATATCAGCATAATCAACACAAGCCAAATTGTGGAAAAAGATGAAGAAAAGAGGAGTTCTATAATGATCCCATGTGACAGGATGTATACGTAAGCGTATTAGCGTATATATAAACATCCAATTAATGTACGAAGATATATGAAATTATGTAATGATATTTAGCATTCCAACAAAATAAAAGAATTATGAAATGATATTTTCTAGCTATTCGCTTCATTTCGTAGTATCATGTGCCATAATTTCAATATAAAAGTTAAAAATAGTAATGTACATCTATTACACCTATATTGTACGTTAGTGAAAGTTCATTTCAGTGCACATATATATTTTTTTTTTCATTATCTTTCACTACAAGAAAATAAGTTTATTGAGACGTATTTTTGAGACAAAAAATTTCCGTCACAAATTTGTGACAAATACGATATTATGACTAAGTTTATTTGTAACAAACTCATAGTATTTTCGTCACTATATTATGACGAAAAAACTCAGTAACAAAAGTTTGTCACAATTAGTGACGAATATGCTACGATAATATTAATCGTCACTCTTATAACTACATTGTGACCAATATGTTGTTGCAAATTAGTTATGAACTTATAAAAGATATGCAAGTCACAGTTTGTGACATAAAAATGAGTAAACATTAGTCATAAAATAGTATAAATTGTTATGTCATTTATACAAAGCCCATTAAGCCAAGTCTCTAACCCTAATTTAACAAGACTTATTTAAGAGATGATTAGGGTTTTATTCTTTATAATTTCGTGCCTCCATAACCTAGAGAGAGAGAGAGTGAACCATTTGAGAGAAAGAGAACAAGAAGTCACAATTGAGATTAAGGACAGATCTTACATGCTCTAGGAGATGGTGGAAAATAAGGGGTGAACGGACTCTTTTATGGACGAATTTTGGTGAGCAATTTTCCAACCCATAGATGTAAGTTTTCCCCAAAGGATTTTGTAACCTTTTTTGTAGATTAAAAGTTATACATGTTTTCTCAAACCTATTCTGCGCAGATCCGCGAATTAACATCAATCATCTTGTGAAATCGTTTCCCACTGCTACAAATTGAACCAGAAGCTGATCTACCAACCGTTGGAAAGATCTGAGTCTTACCTTTCCAGAAAGCCTGAAACCGTTTCCATAGGAGTTATAACATGGAAATTATCATCGAATATGTTCATCTGGACGAATTTGTGATTTTTTTTTTTGTAAGAATAAAGATAGCTTATAATGTATATCTAATGTTTATGATTGTAAAAAATTTGTATGATAATAAATTTAAAAAATAATATTGTTTTGAGATTGATTTTTTAGTTATAATTTTTAGCATATGCAATGAATTTTTATTAATAACACCATTTGAAAATAACTTCTAATGATAAAATTGGACATTATGATAGTCACAAAATATCATGATTTTTGAGTATTTATTAAAATTTTGTGACAAATTTCTAATTATCATTTGTGACCATTTGAGACTATAGTTTCGTAACAATAAGATACATAATTAAAACGTTATTTTTTAAACACGAATTGTGACGATTTAAAGACATTTTGTTAGTCTGTAATTAAGACAGTTTTGTTACTTTTTGGTGTCGTAGTTATTGATGACAAAATAGTTACTAATATATTCGTTGCAACTCTTGAGACGTTTTTGTTACAAATAAAAATTTGTGACCATTGTATTGCAACCATTCAAAAATCGTCATAAATTCGTAACAATGTTTATATTGTGACTAAATACTTTGTATTGTGACTAAATATTTCGTCTTAATAAAATTATTTTCTTGTAGTGTTTGTTTGATATTGTGTCATTCCACTAGTACAAAACGTCCTTTCACACAAGAGACACATGGGATTTCATCCGAGTTGTTAAGCCGGAAAAGAGTTGGTCTGCGGGTGTTTGGTTCTCTCATGCCACTCCAAAGTTTTCCTTCACGGTTTGGTTGGCGGTTTTAAACCGACTTACAACAAGTGATCGAATGCAGAAGTGGAACATACAGACTGATGGAACTTGTGTTCTTTGCCGTAACTCGCAGGAAACACGTGACCACCTGTTCTTTGCCTGTTCCTACTCCACGGACGTCTGGACAGCCACACGAAGCAGATGATCACTCTTCTACCATATTTTTGATATTCTCTAAAATATTTCTATGTTAAACGATGCACTTTGATGTAAAAAAATATTTTTTCGAATAAATTTTACATTTTATTCAAAAAAAAAAAAAAAAAAAAATATGATCATGATAGTTTTAAGATAGTATGGGGAAACCGATGTTGTACAGTACAGTTAAAATGCAAATGGCTAAATATATAAACCGACGTTATTTTTTTTGCAATGATCCCATTATGTATAGTGTTACGTACATATCTTAGGGTCACAGTTTACCAGATATGAAAAGGCAAAGAAGAAAAAGGCGAGAGAACGAACATAAGTGTACCATATATGGGAAAAGTAAAGATGCTAAGTGGAGCTCGTGATTTGTTCTTTAGGGCTCGTGATTATAGGGTCCCCGTGATTGTATATTAACAGTCTTGATTCTTCTGCCCGTAGTGGGTTTGGCCTTTATTATTGGTGTCTTGTCTTCTTCTCTCTCTCTTTTCAAACTATAAACCAAATTACTAACAATATGCAATCGAGTAGTATACCTCTATATATAGTCTCTAGTCTCTACTATAGTAGTATAACTAGTTATATATGAATAGTAATTTCTATGATTCTTTCAGTAAAGACATCATCGGAGTTCTTGTACTGCGCTCTCAATTATGTAACATTATTGTGTGGATGTTTTAAATTCTAAGAATAGTTGACTACTCTTTCAAAAATGTTTCAAATATCAGTTGAGGTTTATGGTTGAAGTTCTTCATGTACATATATGCTATATACTGTATGGTATACAGAGATGAAATGTTAATATTTATTGCATTTATGTATTGCTGCCTTTAAAATGTTGTGATGAAAGCTATATTGATGCACTAAAAACAAAATTTTCGTGTGTTATGTGATATCGATCATGCATAAAGTTTAGTTTATTTAACTTCATTAATTTTTATTTTTTCTTCAACTTACGATTCATCGTCTTACCATTCTGAATGGTCCATTCATTTGATATATGAGTAAATAAGCTAGACATATAATTCCATCGATCATGTTTAGAATACTATTACACTTTTTCGACCCCTATGAAATATTGAAATGTAGAGTGACCTTTTATTTGTTGTCTAGCTAGCTTCAACTTTTTATTTTCTTATTATAACAATAACGTCTAGCCGCCAGAAGAAAAAAAGGAGTGTATCTTATACTTATTTACTTATAGAAAACTTTGAATCAAAAATATTGGAAAGCAAAAAAGATGGGTGAAGTCCCGTCGTTATACTTTAGACAAGAGACAAACATATCTTGCCCTTCGAAATTTGATTCATAATGTTCCAAACTTTTTTGAGTGATTAGTATCGTAAATATGACATTAAAGACCCACAAAAATACTAAAAGTTTCTTCAAATTCCATAATTTCATCAAAAATACAACTTACACATATAATGGCAACTTCATCATTTCTATAATCTAATATTATCTCACATTGCTCCCCACCTCCCCTAATGGATTGACCGACCCTTCAAATCCCAACTTTTCAAAATGTCATTCTTTCCCCTCTCTATTTTTTTCGTCATGTTTTTGATATTTTTGTTTTGTCTTTTTATGTGCAATTATTTTGTCTATTGATTGTAATAGTAGTATTCTTGGTTCTCAATTGAGAATTTGATCATTAGCAAACAAATTCTAAAGTGACCGTTCGTATGGGGGCTTTAACTCATCTTGAAGTCCCAAGAAAAGAGAGAGACGACACACCACTAGTTCACTACAGTTTTGACAAGAACTCCATAGCATTGTATATCTAGATACATATCTGACGATATATCCTTATTGATATTTTAACTTTTGATGCTAATTGTGAAGTTATTTTACATAATTTATCATGTGAGTATATTTTTATGTAAGTTTTTGTCAACAACATGCATTATACAACGTTATAGTAATACACAAAACTATCACAAAGTAGGATATCTGTTAATCTGTTATGGTCTATATAATGTTTGACAAGTCTGATATTAATGTTTACAAGAACAAATGTGTCATTAATGTTTGATGTACCAAGAAAAGATAGATAAAACATTAGAAGTCACTTATGTTCATACTTATGTAAACGACATACTTGAAGATGGAATACAATAGGAATTGTTGAATCAAAGTCCATTGGCAAAATGGGTCCACTTACTCTTTAGTTATTTTATTTTTGGATTTCCACTAAACTTTCATATTTTGATCAAATTTTCACCATTAATCTTTCTTTATTCGATTAGCCACGCTTGCCTTCCTTTTGTTGGTTCAACAGGGATCTCAACAAGATACGTTTGGACTTAAACATCTGGACCATTCAGATTCGACAACATAAGTTGACTAATAGTTCTTATTCTGTTACACTTTCAGGATAGTTATGTTTTTCAATTTGGGTCACCGCTCACATGCAACTTATTAGTATTGTTTATGCAAATACATATGTTATCAGTTAACCAATAAGTGCTAATAAAAGAGAAACTTAGGTTCCTTTGTGATAGAATATCTATTTTGTTACTATTATTCTCCTGGTGTTTGGTGGCATTGGTGCATCGAATTGAATTCTTGAAAGAATTCATGGAGGCCCGACAACTTATCCACCCATTCATTCAATTAGTGACCATTTTGGTCAAATCCATCAATTTTTCTTTACTGAGTGTGCGAGACATTCGTGCGATTTTCTATGGTGTAACAACAACTGAAGTTTTTTTTTTTTTTTTGGCCAAATCACACTACAACAAAGTTCAAATTGAGTTTATTTTAGGATTTTTATTATAGGTTCTGAGCAAAGAAAGAAAAAAAAAAAGAGAGTAGAATTTTGAAATTCCTATTTGTACTGTTTTTTTTTACTTTATCTTATTCGATTTGAGAACAACTCAGCTTTATTCTTCACCAATACTATCATTTTTATTTAATTGGTTAAATAAGTTTTTAGTAATCAATGTCATATTCTTCTTGGTCTATGCTCGGAAGACGTCAACGAGGATATTGGTTCCCTAAAGAAGAAACCTCCACTTTTATGAAAAACAATATTTCCCATGTGACACATTCATTGATATGTAAAAAGCTGTTTTATGTGAATTTATATGATTGTGAAAAAAAGAATTATTGTTTTACTTTAGATAACAATGTATACTCTATGGACTATGGTTCATTGCGTCAACTATGAATGGATTGGCCAAGTATCAAACTAATTTATGATTAGATTTTAAATTCACACTACTTAACATTTTTTTCTTTCACTCTTCCATTGTTGAACTTTTTTCTGTCAGTATTTTTTTTTTTACTTTTCTTAACTCAGTAATTTAGTAGAGATTTGAAAATACTTTGCTTAGAAACTATTTAACCTTAGCAAAAAATGGAAAATATATAATATTTAACCAATATATAATATTTAGCCAAGTGTCTAGTGCTAATTAATGAAAAACATAATATAAATAAAGTTTCTAAAGTTCAATGATCATCTTCTGAAATGTTGCTATCTACACAATGAGCGTGAAATAGTATGGTCCACACTAGGACATCTTTACATACCAAAAAAATATAATCGCTGCCCTAATTTATTTTAGCATAGTTTCCACTTACAAATGAGGTTTGTCACCTAAAACAGAAATTGATATGTCAAGAAACCTCATCAATAATTCCGTCTCTCAATTTATCTTGAACATCATCCGCTAAGTTAAAATTTTGTCAATCGAACATAGATATAGACTTAAGTCCTAATTCAAATCGTTCAGCTTCTACATATATGCTATAGCTATATTGATCATATCAAGTGAAAGTGGTGTATCCGAAACAATACCTAGATGAATTAAGTTCTATCCCTTTTAGTAATTAAAAAAATATTGTATTCCGATCCGATCCATATTTTCTCCTGAACTTGAATCATAAGGAATTGATGCTTTTACCGAGTAACTATTTTTCCTTAATACCGTAAGAACTTTTATATGAACTTACACCATAATAAATGTTCATATAAATACAGAAATTCAACGCCAATCAAACTAATGAATGACAAAAGTATACTACCAGAGCGAGAAAATAATGCTATTGTTATAAATGAAGTTACTTTATAAATGTGAATTATTCACAGAAAACAAAAAGGTATCGAAAAAGAAGAAGAAAAAAAAAATTATTCCAATCAGTGAGAGATCTACAAAGGAAAGATTCTCATTCGCACCAATTGCTGGAGAAGAAAAAAGTAAAACTTTTTATAATATTCTATGAATTATTTTGGTTGATGTTCCCTTAAGAAAAAAAACCAGTATTCAGTACTAAAATGTCTGGCATATATAATCGTATAGAAGATAAGTAGTTGTCGAAATTTCATAGGGCAATGGCTTAAACGAGTGAGACATTGACACCTAGCCCATCCACATCTATGTGGGTACGTGGGTTCACAAATGTGACGTTTTTTTTCCTGATGTGAATCATGTAAATGCTATAAAGTTTTGTTATACATCAGCGATTACATGTTATTACCAAAACTCTTGAAAAATATGATATTCGGATGGGTCGTTCGGTCGTGACAATTGTTTCTAAGTCCACAAATACACGTTTTGAGCTATTTAGTCCGAAGCTTAGGTTAACTAATTTACGCGAAGGTGTGGTTCAAAAGTTTTGCAGCATAACTTTTTGTTTTTTTTTGTTTGTTCTGAGAAGCATGCTCACGCAAATATCCAATCCAAGTGATAGCAACAATACAAAATCATGTGGAGAATGATGATGATGCATATGGATTTGCAAATATTAGGTAATCTTCAAAATATTGTGGAGAATGGAGGAGGAGAAACATAATATTTTAGAAATCAATAAAGAAAAAGAAAGGGATATAGAGAAAGTGATGAAAGGTTAAGTATGTGGTGAAAAAATAGGGTTCCTTCTTCTCATTTGTCTCTGTCAAACTTTATGATGCAAAGCGACCTTTCTTTTCTTTTCTTTCTCTTTTCATTTTTCTTTTATTGTCATCGTTTAGTGTCACTTTCTTTTTATTAATTTCATAAAGTCGTATGATCGTATCCATTGTTTTCATTTTGCTCCGACAAGACCGACACTGATCTTTCTACACCTTTCGGTAATAAATGTTATAGGATTCCTTTTTCAGATAACATCATTAGTATTTGTTATTTTATTTTTGTTAACATAATACAACGATCAATTGACTTCCTAAAAGATATGGTCGAGGTTGGGGGAATAAAAGATATGGTCTAGCTACACCCTCCAATCTATACCGTCGCTAACTACGTACTGATGAAGTCAGGTTTAAACTTGACGATGACATATATTAGGTTATATGATTCTGTTACTTATACGGATAGAAATACTTCATTTAATATCTGAAGAAACCAGCTAGTATGAAGTCCATGCACTGCGGTGTGATAGAATGGTGTATTTGATTTCACCATGTTGGTCGTCCAAATATTTGCTTATATATCGAAAACAGATCTAAGTATAGTCAAGACTGAAGACCAAAATCAAACAATTGATGGCTTAAAAGGAGAATCACAAATACCGCATAGATAGCGTGGAGATAAATAACAGCGAGAGGCATTGAGTCCAAAAGAAATTAAAACTGTTGTAACACTAGTGTATAATGGTGGTAACTATATTACAAAACAGCCACATCGTATAGATACGAGTATTTTGCACATCATCAGTATTCGTATCAACGAGAGATATTTTCTTCAGGAGTATTTTAAAGATATGTAACATGTGGTTGTGGTTTGTAATAAAAAAAAAAAAATCGAATACTCGAAAATAATTTGACTTGTACACGGCAGCAAAAAAGAAAGAATGATCTCTAAAGACAAGCAACAAAAGAATCTGAAGTAGAAGTGATCCACCCACCTGTTTCTGTTCCTGTTCTTCTTGTGTTCCTGTTCGATTCCAAACTCTCACTTTCTCTGCCCCCTCGTCTGTGGGTCCCACCATTTTTTTTGTACTTCCTCAATGGGTCCTACATTTGTGTCCACTCAACCAACAACAGTGTGTGTAATCCTCCTTAATAAATTTATATTTTCCCCCCCGTCACACATTTTTCTTGTTACATACAAACAACAACTGAAAATAGTAAAATAATTTAAGATTTTTTTCTCGTTTAATAATTTCCTTTTTGTGAAAAAAAACTTGTGTGAATTTTTTTAATTTATGGTCGCCGGAGATGCCAACGGCCGTGAACGTAGCGAAACAATGCTTAACAGCGGAAGCAGCCTACGCGTTAGAAGAAGCTGTCAACGTCGCACGTCGAAGAGGACACTCGCAAACGACGTCGCTTCACGCTATCTCAGCTTTACTCTCTCTACCAACCTCAGCTTTACGCGACGCATGCGCTCGTGTTCGTAACTCCGCTTACTCACCACGTCTCCAGTTCAAAGCTTTAGATCTTTGCTTAAGCGTTTCTTTAGACCGGATCCAATCCGGTCAACAACTCGGATCCGATGATCCGCCACCTGTTTCTAACTCCCTCATGGCTGCGATCAAACGATCTCAAGCTCACCAGCGTCGTCTTCCTGAGAATTTTAGGATCTATCAAGAAATGTCGCAGAGTGCTCAGAATCCGAACTCTGTTTCTTGTGTTAAAGTGGAGCTTCGTCAGCTGATTCTTTCGATCTTGGATGATCCGGTCGTGAGTCGGGTTTTTGGTGAAGCGGGTTTTAGGAGCTCCGAGTTGAAGCTTTCGATCATTCGACCTGTTCCTCATCTTCTACGCTACTCATCGCAGCAGCCTCTGTTTCTCTGTAACGTAACCGGGAATCCTGAACCGAACCCGGTTCGATGGGGTTTTAACGTACCGAACCGGAATTTTAACGGAGATTCTGATTACCGGAGGATAAGTGCGGTTTTCGTGAGGGAAAAAGGGAGGAACCCTCTGCTTGTTGGTGTATCGGCTTACGCTGTACTAACCGGTTATTTAAATTCGATTGAGAAAAACCGAACCGACGGGATTATTTTACCGACGAAGCTTCACGGTTTAACCGCGGTTAACATCGGTTCAGAAATCTCCGATCAAATCGTTGTTAAATTCGATAAAACCTACGTCGATACGAGATTTCACGATCTTGGGAAGCTTGCGGATCAAGGTTCAGGGCCAGGGTTAGTCTTGAACTACGGAGATCTTAGGATTTTTACCGACGGCGAAGTAAACGTACCGGCGGCGAATTACATCGTGAGTTGCGTTTCGGAGCTCTTACGGAGACATGGAAGAAGAGTTTGGTTGATCGGAGCGACGACGAGCGACGAAGTCTACGAGAAGATGGTGAGGAAGTTTCCGAACGTGGAGAAAGATTGGGATTTGCAGTTACTCACCATCACTTCTCTTAGGTCTTGTTTGCCTCACAACAAGTCCAGGTTCTTATCTCTCTCTCTCTCGCTTCGTTCAGATTCTAAAACGCTTTGATCGCTTTTTTATATGCCATTAAAACAAGTCTTTAGATAAAGTTTTGTATCACAATATTTTAGCCTAAGAGTTTTTACAATTTTATTGTCTTCTACTAAAACAGCATATAGCATTTGAAAACATGTCTGACCTAATAATAGCTTATAGAGAAACGATGGTTGAACAAGTAAGATATAGAGAAACAGAACGCCATAAATTCAAAGCAGTGTCACTTAAATGTAGAAACAGAGAATTGATGTACAATTTGTTACTTTTAGATTCCTGTATGGCACTAACTTTAATGCGTGTTTGTTTGTGTGCGCAGTTTGATGGGATCATTTATTCCATTTGGTGGATTCTTCTCAACTCCTTCTGACATGAAACTGCCCTTCTCCGGTTTCAACAAGGACATAACCGGACCAGTGTCTTCAATATCCGATCAGACTCAATCTACCTTGCCGCCTTGGTTACAGATGACCACAAGAACTGATTTAAACCAAAAATCTGGTGCGAAGGTCGGTTTATTTTGTCTTTTCCTAATTTGTTATTCTCCCATAATCGTTGAAACTGTTTCTTGGACTACAAGTTTGCTCGGCTGAGTGTATAATTCCATTATGTTATGTTAATTGCAATGTGTCTTTACATCTCCTCAGTGCAGACCAAAGAAGGGTTGGAATCAGTTTGTGAAAATAAGTCCACGAGCACTGCTTCTGCATCAAGCGGTTCAGCTAAATCGGTCACTACTGATCTCAATCTGAGGATATGTTCAGTCACTGCAGGATCCAGTCTCAAGCAGCATTTGGAGAGAGATTTTTCTCAGCCACAATCTGTGTCCTCCTCTTGCTTGGACAATCCAAGGGACCTTACCGCAGAGAGCTTCAAGATTATTTACAGAAGATTAACGGATAAGGTTTCAGGACAAGATGAGGCTGCTAGAGTAATCAGCTGTGCATTGTCACAACCGCCTAAGAGTGTAACTCGAAGAGACGTTTGGCTCAATTTGGTTGGGCCTGATACTGTAGCCAAGAGGAGAATGTCACTTGTCCTTGCTGAGATTGTGTATCAAAGCGAACACAGATTTATGGCCGTTGATCTTAGTGCCGCGGAGCATGGTATAAGCGGTTGTGATGATGCGATGCGGTTGAGAGGAAAGACGATGGTGGATCATATCTTTGAAGTGATGTGTAGGAATCCTTTCTGTGTAGTGTTCCTTGAGAACATTGAGAAAGCGGACGAGAAGTTCCAAATAAGCTTGTCAAAGGCAATCAAAACGGGGAAGTTTATGGATTCACACGGGAGAGAAGTTGGTATTGGAAACACCATGTTTGTTATGACGTCAACTTCACAAGGCTCCGGAACAACATCATCTTATTCTGAAGAGAAACTATTGAGAGCCAGAGGAAGGCAAGTGGAGATATGGATTGAAACTGTATCCAGCTTACCAGTTGTGAGATCGGTTTCAGGCTCAACCTCAGCGAACAAGAGGAAGCTGATGGAGAAGAAAAAAACTACGGAGACAGTAAAAAGGTTGAACAGAACATCTAATGGAGTTCTTGATCTGAACCTTCCGGCTCAAGAAACTGAGATCGAGGAAAATTATCATTTTCAAGAGAACTCAAACGTTTGGTTAATGAACTTGAAGAATCATGAACGTCTCATTGAGGTTCCTTTCAAGCCTTTTGATTTTGAAGAACTAGCTGAAAAAATCAAAAAGAGTGTAAAAGAAATTTTCGACAAGTGCATGAGATCGGATTGCTTGCTGGAGGTTGACCCTAAGATCATAGAACGATTGCTAGCGGCTGTTTATTTCTCAGACAATAGAAAAGATATCATCAAAGAGTTGATGGAGACAGTATTGAGTCGAGTGTTCTTGAAACTTAAAGAAAGGTATGAAATCACTACTAGTTGTGTAGTAAAATTAGTTGGTCGAGATCTTGACATTTTTCGTGAGGATCAAATGGACTTGTTCTTTGTAAAATCTCAGTAGGTTAAAGATAGCTTTATATGGAAAGTGTATCATATATAAGGTAGAGTTATAGTAATAGGTGTTATTGTTCTTTTGTGTTTGCTATTATAATGTGTGTTCATGTAGTTGTGAGTGGATCTTTCTCCTTGTTTATATGTATAACCTTATGTAAATGAATTAGTTATTGGGTAACACATTTTATTTTATTTCAATTTTCCCTGTTTTAACCAAATCGACTACGTCTAGTGAATAACGTCATTATTAATAAAATATGTTAACTGTTTTTAATTTCTATGATTTGGGTTGAATAATGATAACTCAAAGTCAGTCTTCCAAGTTCCAATTTTTTTATGTCATCGTAAATGTACGCACTCGATGACTCGGCCCACAATCTGATGCAATTTCTGACGAGTTTTTAGAAATAGTTTGAGAGGCAAACACACAAAATTTATCTCACAATAAAAAAAGTTACTATAATAATAAGTTGACCATATAAGCAAAGAACCAAAATTGACCAGAAGGAGCGTAGTCTTAGTTTTTCAGCATATCTATGACTCAACTTGCTCAAAAACATTATCATAATTCTTCGTGGAAAAAATAACTAAACACATTATTAGTATATAGAGGCTATCTATTTGGCATTATGATTTAATGCTGATTATGATTGAAAACTATCAGCCTGTTTTAAGGTAATTATGTGTTATGATGGGTACTTATGACTTATAGACCATAGACTTAGGTTATTAAAAAGGAATGCATAACTATATGTTATTTGTATGTATGTTTATGTTTATATAAACTAATGACAAGTGCAATTTCTTATAAGTTAGTGATTTAGATTTCGTAATCCGTTGGTATGTGTGGAGTAGTAGTATAAATGAGTTCACAAAATAGCAAATTTGTGATGTGTGATTTGGAGTAGGAAAAATAGCAAATGAATACACTCACGGAAGATAGAAGAATCATATAGAAAAGTAAAGAATAATAATGATGAGTAAGTCAAATGATGAAAATCGAACGGAGTAATCCATTAATGTTTTGTGTGACTGAAAATTATTATTTTCTTAAATAAAAAAAGGAGAAATATAATGGAATATTAATTATAATATTTCTGTAAAAGTTAAAGGTTTAGTTTAAGAGATTAACAAAACAATTAAGGAAAATGGAAAAAAGTGGAAGCGGGCGGCCAAGTGAAGACATTCTCTGTCGCCCACCCAAACACCATAAGAAGATAGAAGGCGTGTCTCACTTTCTCTCTTTCTCCACGCGCATCTTCTTGTGCGTGTTTTATCGCTCGCTTTATCCTAATCACTCCATTACAACTACCTTATTAAGTTAATCTCAAACCTTTTAAGATAAGCTTATCTATATGATCGTTGAGATAAAAGTTTGGTCTCTATTTATTGATTGGTTACTCTATCTATGTAGGTTTTGATTTCGTATCAATCATATGAAGTATGGATGTATTTATTGTTTGAACACTTATACCAAACAAAACAAAGAAAAGGATTATTTTAATAGATCATGGAATTATGTGTTTAAGAATTAAGATTGTTTGTGTTTTGTAGTGATGCTTTAGAAAAAGAGTAGACTTCTAAAGTAGCCAAACGTGCTAATTGAAAGCGCGTACTGAAGACACTCGCACACACGGTTGTAGAATGGTTACCTGCTAAGTGCTAAGTCGGTCGATTTGATCGATGGTAGGGTCCTCTTACACATCCCCAACTCCATTTACCACTATATCAACCACACATATATATTATGGTCTCCTTTTTTAAAAAATATTTTATAAATACAAATAGTTCATAATATCTTAGGATATGTTGGAACTTAAAAATACAAGTATTTCTTAATATCTAAGAATCTTTGCCCATACTATTTTTTTGGAACAAATACGCATATATATATATACCCATGCATTTATATGAAAACATCATGCGCAGATGGAAAATATAAACTAATGTAGATCTGGTCAGATGTTAATATCTGTTGTCTTTTGAAATTTTGAGCTATCTTCTCCAGATATACACATAACTATTTTGTAATAGAGTAAGTCTTTTATTTGAAATGCATGCAGACAATTTGATACCTCATAAAGATATACATGGAATGAATAGTAACAACAACTATATTCTATTGTGGGTTTATAAATTATAAGTACCAAAGGATCTCCTGAATTGAATCTACCAGATGAGTAAGTTAGTACCCCTTTTGAGTTTTTTTTTCTTCTTCGTATAATTAAAACAAAAGTTCAGTTCTTTTGTTAATTAATCAAAACAAAGTAATTGATTAGGAAATTTAGAAGTAGGTCCTATAACTCCTAAAGAGCCAACAATGGTTTCGGTTATAACAAAACCAAATTGATACATTATCCTTATTATATCTAGAAACTTTAAACCAAAAAACAAAATGTTATCTAGAAACAATAAATAAATAACATCCCCCGGAATTAGACTTTTTCTTACATAAGTGAAATATACAATGAAATACATTATTGTTTATATTTCCTTCCCTTCAAAGGACCTTGCTTTTTTTTTTTTTTATCATTATAAAAAAAGACACTTTGAAAAAATCAATGAGATAGGAAAGATTGATATAATTATATTACTTTATATTAAAAAGAAGATATTATAATAATTATTATATTAAAAAAAGACAAACAAAATACTACTAGTAAAATAAGAGTCAGCAAAACAGCGACGTTCCTTTACCTTTTAAAAGTTTCCAGTTTTGACTTTTGACCTAAACCATTTTCCTAAGAAGAACAAAACAAATGAAATTGAAGAAAAAAGCAATAAAAATATTTATAAAAGAGAAGAAGAAGACCAAAGAGAAAGGTAGACGAAACAAAGAGCGCACCTTCCTCCTCTCCTTCTTCGTAAAAAATCCAAGTTCCCCTTTTAAAAGGGAGCCTCTCATTTCTCATTTCATTCTTCTTCTAAAAAACCCAACCAACCACTTCTCTCTCTACTTCTCTTTCTCCTCAAAACCTCCAAAGTTTCAATCTTTCAAAATCCAAAGCTTTATCTTCTTTTCTAGGTATGTCTTGATTCTTTTCTCTGTTCTTTTTCTGTTATTTCAGAAAAGAAAAAAAAAAAACAAATTTTATGGTTTTAATGGCTTTGATCTTGACCTTTTTATTGTCTTTCCCTCAATTGAATATAGAAACGGTCGTGTAATTTATATTCATTATTACTTTGCTTAATTTGGTGAATGATTCTTGTGTATAAAACAAGAATCTTGTTATTGAAAAACAAAAATAAAAATTGAAACTTTGAAATAAAAAAAACTCATCTTTTTTCTTCTTCTTACGCAGATGTGTGGCGCAAAGAGCAACCTTTGCTCTTCTAAAACCCTAACTGAAGTCGAATTCATGAGGCAGAAATCTGAAGAAGGAGCTACCACCATGTCTCTCCTCGAATTTGCCGCCTGCGACGATCTTTCATCGTTCAAGAGAGAGATCGAAGAGAAACCATCGGTGGAGATCGACGAGGCAGGGTTATGGTACTGTAGACGGGTGGGGTCGAAGAAGATGGGTTTCGAGGAAAGAACACCTCTTATGGTTGCTGCTATGTATGGAAGCATGGAAGTGTTGAGTTACATAATTGCCACGGGGAAATCTGATGTGAACAGAGTTTGTAGTGACGAGAAAGTCACTGCTCTTCACTGTGCAGTTTCTGGCTGTTCTGTCTCTATCGTTGAGATCATCAAGATCTTGCTTGATGCTTCTGCTTCGCCTAATTGTGTTGATGCTAATGGGAATAAACCGGTTGATTTGTTGGTTAAAGCTTCTCGGTTTGTTCCTAACCAGAGTAGAAAGGCGGTTGAGGTTTTGCTAACCGGGAGTTATGATGGTTTGATGGGAGATGAGGAGGAGGAAGGAGAAGTGAAGAGTGTTGTGACTAAGTATCCAGCTGATGCGTCGCTTCCTGATATTAACGAAGGTGTTTATGGAACTGATGAGTTTAGGATGTTTAGCTTTAAGGTTAAGCCGTGTTCTAGGGCTTACTCTCATGATTGGACTGAGTGTCCTTTTGTTCATCCTGGTGAGAACGCTAGGAGGAGAGATCCGAGGAAGTATCCTTACACTTGTGTGCCTTGTCCTGAGTTTCGTAAAGGGTCTTGTCCTAAAGGAGATTCCTGCGAGTATGCGCATGGTGTTTTCGAGTCTTGGCTTCACCCTGCTCAGTATAGGACTAGGCTTTGTAAAGATGAGACCGGTTGTGCAAGGAGGGTTTGTTTCTTTGCTCATAGACGTGATGAGTTGAGACCTGTTAATGCTTCAACTGGCTCTGCGATGGTTTCACCGAGGTCGTCTAACCAGTCTCCTGAGATGCCGGTTATGTCTCCTTTGGCACTTGGATCATCGCCAATGAACTCACCTATGGCTAGTGGTGGTGTTCCTTTGTCTCCAAGAAATGGTGGGTTATGGCAGAACAGAGTTAATAGCCTTACACCACCACCGTTGCAGCTTAATGGCAGCAGATTGAAGTCGACTTTGAGTGCTAGAGATATGGATATAGAGATGGAACTTAGGTTTCGCGGTTTGGATAACCGCAGACTTGGTGATCTCAAGCCATCCAACCTCGAAGAGACTTTTGGATCATACGATTCATCTGCTGTGATGCAACTTCAGTCACCAGACAGACATTCTCAGATGAACCACTATCATCCGTCTTCCCCTGTGAGGCAGCAGCCGCCACCTCACGGATTCGAATCTTCAGCAGCCATGGCAGCTGCAGTGATGAATGCAAGAACCTCAGCGTTTGCGAAACGCAGCTTGAGTTTCAAGCCAGCTCCAGTAGCTGCTTCTAATGTCTCGGATTGGGGATCACCAAACGGGAAGCTCGAGTGGGGAATGCAAAGAGAAGAGCTGAACAAGCTGAGGAGAAGCGCCTCCTTTGGCATTCACGGAAACAACAACAACAACAACAACTGTGTGTCACGCCCTGCAAGAGACTACAGCGACGAGCCAGATGTGTCGTGGGTGAACTCACTGGTGAAAGAGAATGCACCAGAGAGAGCCTTCGGGTTGAATGAGAGGGTTGGGAACACGGTGAACGGTGCAGCAGGTAGAGACACATTTAAGCTGCCGTCGTGGGCAGAGCAAATGTACATAGACCATGAGCAGCAGATTGTGGCATAAGTAAAGAAGCAGGGAAGAAAAGATGGGATAAGATTAAAACAAAACTGCTTTCGTCTTATGGGCCTCCCTCTCTACACAGAATCTAACAAATCTCTGGCAATAATTCTTTGATTTGTGTTTGACCCATATATAGTTTGGTTTTGGTACTAGTATATGTTCTTTTTTTCTTTGTCATTCTCTTGTCCTTTGTGGCACTATGTAATGATTAAAAGCAAAATAATTGTTGATGCATGAGTTCAAAATGTTCTTTGAACGATCTTATTATTAAGCTTTGTAACTTTTGTTGGAGAAGAATGAATGAAATTGAATATTTCAAGTGCAGCTGAGAGTCTGAGACAAATAAGGCGGCGACCTACAGTAAAATTGGGATGCCAAAGTAAACCATGTGACAATGTTGCATAAAATCTTTCATTTCTTGGTGGTATCGATGTGTATTTAATGCTAATCACCTATCATCGCGGTGACGCATGAATTTTGAGAAATTACACTGTCACTTCCATTCTATTTGTCGGTTTTCAAAGTTCATATACTCGATTCAGGAGATTTATAAAGATTTTTTTTTTTTAACTAACTCCAAGCATGCAACTCATTACCTCGATTTAAAATAAAAAAAACACTTTGAATCAAAAATTTAAATAGAATTATTATCCTTACTAACTTATTTGAACTAAATTGATAAGAGACAAGTAACTAATATTAAGCTGCTTCTACATTTATTCTTTACAATTACTCCATAACTAGTTTATATATTTTTTTTTCTTTGCAAAGCTCCATAAATAGTTTAGTCTATGATTGTGAACAGAGTTTACATTTTAAAATAAAAAAGGAAAAGTATAGGAAATTAATTTGGTGTCCACCAATAAAGCTATAAGACAAAAATAAACCAAATCCACCAATACTGAAGTTGTTTAAATCCTTTAATAATCCCAATCTTCTTTTCTCTCCTATATGATTACTCTCTCTGTCTCTCTCCTTCGTGTTCTCTCTCCGAGCCACATACCGACACTTGCATAACTGTTGACCCAAGTCACCAAGTCCTTCTTTCTTCTTTTATCAGATCATGCAACCTTCAAGAACAGGAGTTCCATTTTTCGAAACAAGAGCGATCATGAAGCAGACGAAGAAGAGTAGCAATCTCTCAATCTTCGTAATCGTCTTCTTCCTTCTCCTCTTCGGGATCTTCATGTACAATGACAACCTCAAATCCTCTTTTGCTGACTTCTCTTTCTCAACAACCTCCACGAGACTAAAGAATGTTCAAGAATCGATCAAGAACGTGCCACTAGAGGAGTGCGATCTCTTCACCGGTGAATGGGTGTTCGATAACAAGACACATCCATTGTACAAAGAGGAAGAGTGTGAGTTCTTGACGGAGCAAGTTACTTGCTTAAGAAACGGAAGGAAAGATTCTTTGTATCAGAACTGGAGATGGCAACCTAGAGACTGTTCTTTACCAAAGTAAAGTTACCTTTGTTTCAAGTTTGATTAATTTTCTGGTTTGATTGATTTGGTTATTTCAATAATTGTGTGTGTTTTTGATTGGTTTGATTGAAAGATTCAAAGCAAAAGTGTTGCTAGAGAAGCTGAGGAACAAGAGGTTGATGTTTGTCGGTGACTCGCTTAACCGGAACCAATGGGAATCAATGGTTTGTTTGGTTCAATCTGTGATTCCTCCCGGTAGAAAGAGCTTAAACCGGACCGGTTCTCTCACCGTTTTCAAAATCCAGGTAATCCTAATTAATAACACTTGTGTGACACTTACGCTAATGACATTATTTTACAATTTCTTACTTTTTTGGGATAGTCGCAAAACTGAAAATTTAAAAATATAAAAATAGGACTATAACGCAACGGTGGAGTTCTATTGGGCGCCATTTTTGGTGGAATCGAATTCAGACGATCCGAAGGTGCACAGTGTTATCGACCGAGTAATAATGCCTGAGTCTATCGAGAAGCATGGAGTCAACTGGAAAGACGTTGACTTTCTTGTCTTCAATAGTTACATTTGGTGGATGAACACTGTCTCCATCAAAGTCCTGTAAGTTGTAGTATACACTAAATAATACACACACTTGTTGTAATGAATGGCTGAGGATTGACGATTGTGGTGATGAAAACAGACGTGGATCGTTCGATGATGGGGACACAGAGTATGATGAGATCAAACGGCCAATAGCGTACAAGAGGATGTTGAGGACATTTGGAAATTGGGTGGACCATAACATTGATCCTTTAAGTACAACTGTTTTCTTCATGAGCATGTCTCCTCTTCATATCAAGTAATCACTTTCTCCCATCCACAAAACTCCTTTTTTTTATCTAATAATGTTTATATTTGATTGTTATTTGTGTTCTGTTTTTAGGAGCTTAGATTGGAATAATTCTGAGGGTATTAAGTGTGCTTTAGAGACAACACCAATCTCAAACATGTCTTTCATCGTAAACACGGACTACCTTCAGTTTTCTGAAGTAGGGACAGATTACAGACTGTTTTCGGCTGTGGAAAACGTCACACGGTCTCTCAAAGTTCCAATTCATTTCCTCAACATCACTGCATTGTCAGAGTATCGTAAAGATGCACATACTTCGGTTTACACGATCAAGCAAGGCAAATTGCTGACGAGGGAGCAGCAAGCCGATCCAGAGAATTTTGCTGATTGCATCCATTGGTGCTTACCGGGACTCCCTGATACTTGGAATGAGTTTCTCTATACACACATTGTTTTTCAAAGATGAAAATTATTTGGATTCTTTCATCTTTTTTTTTTTTTTTTGGTTATTTCAAAATTCTTGTGATGTATATAGTGAGAGCCAAGTGTGCTATAGATTGTTTTGTGAATTAGGCTAAAAATTTTGTTGAATTAAAGTGTACATTTACAAAGGGAAACATAAATATTATAGTTACAATACATGACAAGATTAGTAGGTGTGTATTATCAGCTCCATGATTGTAAAATATGTTGAATTAGTTGAAGTTAATAAACCAACTACGACCCAACATTCATAGTTGGCAATGGCATACAACTTTTCTCATATCTCCAGAAACCAAACATAACGATATGAAACAAATCGATGGCCGAGCAAGGAAAGGTTACCTTTCTCTGCTCTACTTTGCAGTCGTTCTTCTTCCTGTGTTCCTTCTCGGATGCTATCTGTACAACGAGAAGCAACTGAGGATTGGTCAGTTTCAGGAGTTCAAGACACATAACATGAAAGAACACATCAGTCCACCACAACAAAGCAAAGAAGATAAAGACAAGAAGACTGATCTGGTTCCATTGGACATCTGTGATGTTTTCACAGGTAAATGGGTTCTTGATAACGTTACACATCCTTTATACAAAGAAGATGAATGTGAGTTTCTCTCAGAATGGGTGGCATGTACGAGAAACGGGAGGCCAGACTCTAAGTACCAGAAATGGAGATGGCAACCTCGAGATTGCTCTTTGCCAAGGTCAGTTTCCACCTTTCTGAGAACAAAGATAAGCAAAATGAGTAAAACACTCTCTTCTTATCTCAAATGACTTTTGTTTTATTCGGGTTCTAGGTTTGATGGAAAGGTGCTGCTAGAGAAACTCAGGGGAAAGAAACTGATGTTTGTTGGTGATTCAATACATTACAATCAGTGGCAATCCATGGTTTGTATGGTCCAATCAGTGATTCCCTCAGGAAACAAGACCTTAAAACACACAGCACAAATGTCCATCTTCAAGATTAAGGTCTTAAAAGACTATATCTTATATGCACAAAAAGATAATAATCCAAGACTTACCTTCTCTAGTAATTTGAATGAATGTGTAGGAGGAGTACAATACAACCATAGCATTTTACTGGGCACCTTTCCTAGTCGAATCAAATGCTGATCCTCCAGACAAGCGAGACGGGAAGACAGAACCAGTAATCATACCACAATCAATCTCGAAACACGGTGAGAACTGGAAAGACGCAGACTACCTCGTATTCAACACATACATATGGTGGACTAGACATTCCAAGATCAAAACTCTGTAAGTGACAACAGTCTCTCACTCTCTCTCTCTACCAAGTTCCAAACTTCCAAATTTGCCTAATCTTGATAAAGCAGCTTTCTACTTTAATGCTGCTTAAAAGAAAACAAGGATCTTTCAGCAAAAACGACTCAAAAGAAGACTATGAAGAAACAGGAATCTATATTGGATACAAACAAGTGTTATCAACATGGACAAAATGGCTAGAACAAAACATTAACACAAATCAAACATCTATCTTCTTCAGCAGCATGTCACCAACTCATATCAGGTACTACAAATCATCAAACCCTCCCCTCATAAAAATCAAAACTTTGCAAAAGACTAATCCTTTTTTTCAAATTTGCAAACAGGAGTTCAGATTGGGGATTCAACGAAGGAAGCAAATGTGAAAGAGAGACAGAACCAATACTAAACATGTCAATACCACCAATAGATGTTGGAACAAATCGAAGACTTTACGAAATCGCAGTGGATGCGACGAAATCAACAACAGTGCCGATACGTTTCCTCAACATAACAACGATGTCAGAGTATAGAAAAGATGGGCATACCTCATTTTACGGATCTCGAACTGGGAAGCTCATGACAACGGAGCAGAGATTGGATCCGAGAACTTTTGCTGATTGTTATCATTGGTGTCTTCCGGGATTGCCTGATACATGGAATGAGTTGCTCTCTCTGTATATTATCTACAAAAGTTAATATTTTTTCGATTGAAATGTAAGAATTTGCTTAAAAAATCCAAGCTTTTTCAGCTAACAAAAACACCAGATTCCGACAGAAGTAACCGGAGAAGATGGGAGAACGACGGCGAAGAGATTGATGAAGATTTAAGAGACAACTCTCCGAACCGGTTATTTAAATTAAATTAACAGGGATAACCGGTTTAGCTAAGTGAGACTACTGATGAACCGGTCTAGTCTTTTCTACCAATTACCTTTTTTTTTTCATACTACTTTGGTCAGCAAACGTTATTGGAAAGTCAAAATTTGCGGTTAGATGCATTTAATACGAAATTATAGAAACCGTTATGTGTGATTTCTATAACGCATTAAACCGTTTAGGAAAACAAAATGGAACGTTTCTTATTTTTTTGCTATAAAGTATAAAGAGAAGTTTTCTTAGCCAGAAAGTTGTGACATCTTCTTTTATCTATTTAATAACATTGAAATATGACACTTATATTTAAAATTATTTCTGTGCATACATGGTCACCACAATTTGACAAATCCTAGTCGCGAATAGACTTTAATATATCGCAAAATTTGTGTCTTTCTTTTTCTTCTAAATAAATTAAATTAATATCTCAACTTGTTGTTTTCATTGGATTAATTCCCTCACTTTCAACTCGCACTAGCTAGTACCGTATGTTTTGAGTATCCCACAATCTTTAACTTCTTATTAAAGACGAGACAAAAACATTGGCTACTGGAAAACAAACGAAACAACTTTTACGTAGACGAAAACATACACAAAGTCATCATCATCCCGTAAAGAACTTACGCACGACAGGAAACTAAACATAACGTACGTATAACTACATGGAAAGATTCTAAACCGGATTATAATATTACAAGTTTACAACCGTGGGAAGCTTCGATTTAATTAGGTCTTGGTTCTGAATTTGGATTCGTCTATCTCGACCCCTTCATCCTCAGCGTTTTCTCCACCAGGCTTGTCTCCAGTGCTAAGACCGCCTTTGCGTCCCATCTCCTGGTATCCTTCAGTTCCTAACTGCTCCTTCCGAGTCTGCCCTCCTCGGGTCCTCCCTTCATATATTAATAAGATTACAAACATTAATATCATGACTATACTTCATATACATATATACAAACCAACTATTAAATGCGGGAGGGAAACACCTTCAGCGAGATGTTGTTGAGCTTCGAAGCTTTTGCCTCCAGTGCCACCTGGTACGACAGTCTCTCCCTTCTTTGCCCTCTCGTCCAGCTGCTTCTTCTCTTGATGAGACGCCATTGCACTATACTTACTTAAAACACACAAGATTATTTAAACGCTAGAAAAACCAAACAAACTCACAACGACTTTGATGATGATACGAAGAAGAGGCTTGAGGAGCTTGATCTATAAATAGGGCTTGGACTTTGATTTGGAGGTCGTTTTGCTTGTGTTGCAACGTAGATGTTCGACGTGGTGAATCAAGGACAATCGGTACGTCATACGTGTGCTCTTCTTTGCTGCTGACATGCCACGAGTCTGTATTTAATAGCTGACGTATACTTTGAACGTGATAGTGCCGTGCTTCTTCGCCGCGTGGCCTATAACTATACCTCCGATGTTATTTTTATTTATTCATATTCATAAATTCTTTTAATCATTTGACTATACTGTATGAAAGTAAATATGAGCACCTGCAGAAGAAGTTGATAACCTTGACGTATCTGGACAGGACAATGGATGGGTTTCATCACTGGGACGCTGGGAGTCGATCGTTGAATTTGTGCCTTGTGGTTAGGTGTATAAATATTTGTTGGTCAAAACTCGTTGACGTTAGGTGGTTCATTCATCATGTTCAGTTCCCGATCAAATTGATTAGATACGTTCATAGAGTTCAATCAAATTTATCAAACCCATCCATCAAATTGATCGTCAAGGCGTAGTCTTATCTTTGAAAAAATAAATGAAATTGTCAACTTCGAAAGGGTTGAATCTTAATTCTAGTATTTAAAACAACTAAATCTTTTTTTTTTCTTTGCAACACCTTATTCCTTTCGGTCATTTTTATTTTATAAGATGAACTTGCACGTGTGTTGATCCGTAACATGTAATCAATTTTCAAAGGAAATTTAAACATTTGCTTGCAATAATAGTTAGTCACTTAGTCAATAAAGGATTATGAGTGATTTTGAGAATAATCGACCAATACATTTTTTTGTGCTTGTGTGTCTTCCACATTTAGAAATTAGAATGATAAATTGATAGAGATTCTAATATGACTGCATACAGAAAAGAGTAAGGAACAACTTGTATTTAACTGAATTTCTGTGGCATTCCCTATTGCTTGTAGCATATTTTGATGTAAATTTAGCTTGTCTCAAACGGTTAACAATGTCAATTAGCTAAACGTTTTTAGTGTTGTATTGTGAAAAAAAAAAAACTATAATTTGCCAAGTCAAAAAAAGGCCGACATGAGAGTGATTCTTACGAGGGAAGTTACTTGTGTTCCTATGACGAGTTAGGGTCAATTGTTCCCCCACACCAAATCCATCTATACATCATTAATGCAAACACACTTGCGTATGATATGATGCCTTACGTCGATTAATAGAAAAGAACAATTGTTAATCCTCTTTCCTTAAAATGTATACAATACATTTTGCCAGGTCTACAGAAAATAATTGACTTTTTCTTATGACGTTTGAAAACTTTTCAGGGTGAATTAATATTACAACCTTCATAAATAAATTCACGAAGCAATTTTTGCAATAGACTAAAACAAACAAACTATTATATCTATTTAAGTATCATTTTTATAAATACCAACACTCCTAAAAAATGGATATAGATTTTCTTGATAAGACATATGTTTCAACTCTTTGGAATCTATTGACTCGCACTCAGAAATATAGTACCATCCTATCAAACGTTTTCGAACCATTAGTTTACTTATTCATATTTTAAAAAAAAAATTGAATTATGATCCATATATAGACTATCATTGACCAGATTATTATAAGTTTGATGGTTTCTACTTTCGAATTTAATTCAGTAATGATTGCAAAATTACTATATTAAGTTACAAGAGTCCAATAAATCTGATACATGCATATAGTTGATCAAAATTTGGTATCAAGACCAGGATTTTGACTAGTTCCCTCATTCTTAGTACTAATGGATCCTCGAAATATTTCACTTGACCGTAATAATTTTAAAATCAAGAAATGACACCGACGTCGTATTCAATGGACGGCAGCACAAAATATAGTTCACCAGCACCATTTAAAGTATAAAATTTCACGTGATCGATCACCGAGTCCGAGTCCAACCTTCTCCTATTCAAATGTACACAAATCTCGTTATGGCAATTTAATAAAAGCCAAAGAAAATGATAGAGAGACGAATGGGTTAATTTGGGCACCGACGTGAATTTGACTAAATTACGAGAGAGAGAGAGGTAGAGAGAGACTTGGTCACGAAGGTGTTAATTAGCATGCAAGAGAGAGAAATAATCTTCGTTGACCATTGACCAAAAAAACTTAGTCATATATAAAAATCCAAACCAACCGCCCACTATTATATCCCTATTCACAAGTTCTTTGCTTTCCTCAGACGTAAACAACAAGAAATTATAAAAAAGCAACACACCAAGAACAATATTTATAAGAACCCTATTTTATTTTATTTTCGTATATGCAACTCTCTAGGAATCCGATCAAACAAACGAGAAACGAAGAGAAGGAGAAACACACCGACGATTTCAAGATGAAGAGATCTGTAATCATGGCTCCGGAATCTCCCGTGTTCTTCCCACCTCCGCTTGTTTTCTCTCCGACGTCGGTTAAAACGCCGTCGTCTTCTCCTCGTTCAACACCACCGAAGCTTACAATGGTTGCTTGTTCTCCAAGGAAGCCTAGGGAGACTACGACCAATACTAATCCGGGTTCGGATCTTGAAACAGTGTTGAAAAGGAAACGTCCACCGATGCTTGACTTAACCGCGGCTCCTGCGGTTGTGTCATGGTGCAGTACGACGAGAGAGATCACGCCGGAGAGAGGGGTGGAGGTTGTTGAAGCAGAGGAAGATGGATACTTCTCTGTATATTGTAAGAGAGGGAAACGCGGACCAATGGAAGACCGGTATGTCGCGGAGGTTGATCAAGACGACGACGGAGCTCATAAAAACGCTTTCTTTGGGGTGTTTGATGGTCACGGTGGATCCAAGGCGGCGGAGTTCGCGGTGATGAATCTCCGGAACAATATCGAGGTGGCAGCGAGATCAGGTTCCTCTATGGAAAAAGCGATAAGGGAAGGTTACATCAAAACGGATGAGGATTTCTTGAAAGAAGGTTCGAGAGGAGGGACGTGTTGTGTAACCGCTCTGATATCAAAAGGCGAGCTCGCGGTTTCGAATGCAGGAGACTGTCGGGCTGTTATGAGTCGTGGTGGAACCGCTGAAGCTCTCACTTGCGATCACAATCCTTCTCAAGCAAATGAGCTCAAACGGATTGAAGCACTGGTGAGTTTTATCTTTATATATGCATTTGATTTTGGTTAGTAGCATTGCATAATTGTGGAACTGCATTAAGAATATTATTTTTTCATTAAATTATTGGAATCACCAAATGTATATATGAATGGAAAACGCAATTCCACAAAAAATTCGGTTGATATATATTTGTAAATTTGAGAATCATTCTACCATGCATTTTGCGTTCAAATTATGTTTTAGTGCGGTTTGGTTTATTTTGTGTTTGATTGGGTCTGGTTTACTTACTTACTTGTGTGTGTATAGGGTGGTTATGTTGACTGCTGCAATGGCGTTTGGAGAATTCAAGGGACACTAGCAGTCTCACGAGGAATTGGAGACCGGTATCTCAAGGAGTGGGTAATAGCCGAACCGGAAACCAGAACATTACGGATTAAACCGGAGTTCGAGTTCTTGATCTTAGCATCTGACGGCCTGTGGGACAAGGTAAGCATAACAAGAAATGAATGTTTATAAAGTTGATTATCTCTTTTTGGTCTATGAACTGAGTGTCAAAACGTTTTTTTTGTTTGTTTCTGGAACGTTATAGGTAACGAACCAAGAGGCGGTCGATGTGGTTCGATCATACTTCGTAGGCGTAGAGAATCCAAATACACTTTTGGCGTGCAAGAAACTAGCCGAACTATCATCTAAGAGAGGCTCTTTGGATGATATAAGTGTAATCATAATTCAGCTACAACCTTTTCTTCCATAATTCATTAACATATACTAGTAGCATTTAGCTAAACTTAATTAATTTCATAATCATATTTTAAAATTTTGATAATTTTGTTCAGTATTTTTGTAAATAAAGGTTTCAAACATAATTAATTTAGTATTAATACTCTAGAACTACAACCTGTCATATACAATCCTTTATTTTGGGTTCTCTGCATTCAAAAACTACAAAGTTGTTAGGAGACGTAATTAGCCTAATCAACTTTTTGTCTTCTTCAGAGCAACCAATGAAGACAACCATATTTGACAAACAAACATATGCATAACCATTATACACAGCATCTATGTCGTTGCTCATCTTACACACAGTTACCCACCTACCTTCCATAAATCAAACATCAACCATGATAATGTCATGATAACCAACCATACCTGAATTTTTGATTCACTGCACACATGAAATTCTCACATCTCAGCATCATCAAACAAACCACGATAGCAAATCAAATCACATGCTATCAAGTGATATTTGAGCTCTTGTATTGCTTCTTCAAGCGTCTTAACAGTCCGAACCCCCTTAATTCTTTCGCTGATCTTTGCTGCTTCACCAAATGGAGGTAATGGATATAGTTTAGAGCAATCAAAGTCACTTCTTAACTGCTCAAACCATAACGACGTCATTTTTAGCTAAATTTAATTAATTTCATAATTAAGTCTTAAGATTTTGATCATTTTGATAATTTTGTTCAATATTTAGCTAAATTTAATCAATTGCATATTAGGTCTTAAGATTTTGATATTTTTGATAATTTTGTTCAGTATTTTTGTAAATAAATGTTTCAAACATAATTAATTTAGTATTAATGCTCTTAGACGTAATTAATTTAGTATTAATGCTCTTGGAACCTAACCTTTTGTAATGTTTTCAGTGTTGTTTGTGTTTAATGTTAAAAAAAAAACACAAATAGACAATCAACATAAGTAACAAAATAAATTGTGAATCATGAGTATGAGAGATATATTTTCTAATGATCATATAAGATGAAATACCTTAAAACTCATAAAGCTTTTTGTAGAGATTCATTAACACATATTATTAGCTGAATTTGATTAATTTCATTAGGTCTACATTTATTAATAAATTTTGTTCGGTATTTTACATGTAAATAAAGGTTTTGGACATAATTATTGTTATTTAGGATATCAAGCTCCAAAAAATTTGGCATACGATTTGGTTCCGATAATATGAAGTTGAACCATTTAACCATTTTGACATTGTAAGACAAATTAATATATCCATTCCATGATTATCATCACTTAGTGTACAATTTGTACTAAGTGACACAAATGAGAAAGCTAGTAAAAATTTTTTAATGGTATTTCACAAATGAAAAGATCATATTATAATTGTGGTTGAATTACTTTTCTTTTTTTAATCGATATTCAAACTTAATTGTAATAGCAAATCTAATACTGTTTTATCTAATTGTAATACCATATTAGCAGTATAATGATTTTTTTTTGTGTTTTTTACATCATATCAGACTACATACAATTCTACAATGAAATCTCCAATAAATAGCATTATCATCAACAAAAATTGCAATGTATGAAAATACTTTAATTTTGGCATATTGCCATTAAAATTTGATCAACCATTTAGACCAAGAAATTTTCACATTTACTATTTATTAAATTATAGTAATAGTCTCTTAGAAATACTGTTTAGATTATTGAAATATATTTTTTCCTAAGATTATTTAAATATTGATCATATATTTTATTTTTATTAATCAATTGTAATTTTTGAAAAAATATATATACATTATCCTTTTGTTGAATGTGAAAATTTGAGCCATAAATAAAAGGTTTAGTGAGAAGGCGTCCGTCCGACTCAAACTTCTGTCGTTTAGTCGTGTGTTTCAGACTAAACCCTAAGAATGGCGGACGGTGACGGCGCCACCACCACCACCGTCGCTCTAAGAAGCCCTCCTAGTCACAACCATTGCGATTTAATCAAAGAGGATGTAGTAGACTCAATCAGCTCTCTCCCTGATGAGATCCTCCAACATATCCTCTCTTTTATTCCGACCAGATTCGCCATCAGAACCACAGTCTTGTCCAGACGTTGGAGGCACGTATGGTCCAATACACCTTGTCTCTCCTTCGATAGACATAACCTGAACGCTGATTCGATCAACAAAACCCTAGATTGCTACACGTCTCAAAGGATGATGAGCTTTATGCTCTGTACCAGCGTGTTCGACAATCTTGCTTGCATTGAGAGATGGATAGAGTTTGCCGTGTCCAGGAAGGTACAGGATCTGTCGCTAAAAATCACTCCTGGTATCTTTTACACGTCTTACAAGATTCCTGATTCCTTCTACACCAACTCTTCTGTGAAACAACTCAGCGTTGAGTTAAGTTTGGATATTTTGATTCCGAGATGCCCCGTTTCTTGGACATCACTCCAGAGCCTTTCATTGAATTCTCGTAACCTCTCTGATGAATCCGTTGCTAACATTTTATCCGGTTGTCCGGTTCTGGAATCGTTAATGTTGTCTTTCTGCCATGAACTGAGAGTTCTTGACCTCAGCAAATCGTTGCGTCTGAAAACATTGGATGTATATCGCAATAGTTCTGGTGCAGGGCCAACTCAGATTGTGGCACCACATATCCATGCTCTCGCTCTCAAGTTGACGAATGCGTTGCCGTGTACTTTAGTTGATGTCTCGTCTTTAAAAGAAGCGAAGTTAGAAATCAGCTTTGGTAAAGGTGAAAACCTCAATGTTGGGGCTCTTCAGTCTACGACTCTAGAGATGTTAGAGAAGTTGCAGGATGTAGAGAAGCGTATTCTTAGGGAAAACTTTCTTAAGGTTTGTTTTGAATGAAAACAACATATTTAGTTAATACTTATCATTAGGCTTTAGTTTTCAAATAAGTCTATTGTTGTCTGCACGCTAGATAGATGTGTGAGCCAGCTTCATTGTTATTGGTATTCACTACTTTTGTCTTTGCGTTTTGTTAGATTCTATCTCGTGCAGAGCTCCGAGATGTTCCTTTCCCCAAGTTCGTGGTCAAAGATTTGATACTCGTGACAAGGAGGATTTCTTACTATGTAATTCCTGGTATAGTGAGGTTGCTACAAAACTCTCCCAACTTAAAGAAGCTAACAGTACACACAATGAATATTCGCAGCAGCATACCGGTATGTTCGCCATTAACCTCTTTTATTTCCCCTTCACCATTCAAAACTATATTGCCTAGTTTGAATAATCCGAGATATTGACAATATGTACAGGAGAGCTTCCTTGACAAATATTGGGAAGGATTGAATGTGGATCAACGCTTGAGCTTGGAAGCAAGGGTCTTTAAAAATATTTTCCATAGGAATGTAAAGCCAAATGATGTGGCTAAGTTTATGGAGCTTATGCTTAAAACCACAAAGACAGTAGAGAAGATGGTCGTAAGATTGGAACGTTACCTTGAAGAAAGAGATTTTGAAGAATTGCTTCCGATGGTTCCAATGCTTTTCCACCACAACAATGTCTCCATCGTTCTTAGCTCAACCAAACCGAACCGAAGGGTTGTCTTCAATCTTATTGGACCTTGTAATTTGAGTCTCATATAATTGCTAGGTGAACTGGAATTGTCTAAACATATGAGCGACTAGTCCAGAATAAGTTCATGGACTTCATTAAAAGTCGTACCTCTTTACATTGTCTAATGCATTTACATATATGATATATCTCTCGAATGAATTCTACTCTTTCTGCTTTCTAACCAAAATGGAAATAAAGCGTGGGCAACTAGGCCAAGACCCAAGAGAGAGTACAAGTATTAGTATCGTAATTAGTTAACCAGAAAAATTAGCATTATAGTCGGCGAAATTAAGGAGGAGAAACGTATTGGGTTTGTAATGTTTAATTTGGGCTTTTAGAACCCAATAATATTTGTAAAGAGGATACTTGTAAGTTACTCTTTAACGCCTAGGTTTAGGGAATAAAATTGAAAATTAAAATTATGAGTTCATAACTTACGATGGCTGACAACGTCGGAAAAGGAGACAGCGCCACCACTTCCTCTGTACGATGCCCTAGACGACATTATTTCGCTCACCGCCGCCGCAAAATTAAACGAGGAAGAGATCCAAGGAAAGATATAGACTTAATCAGCTCTTTGCCTGATGAGATCCTCCAAGTCATCCTCTCCTTCATCTCGACCAAGTTGGCAATCACAACTTCCGTCTTGTCCAGAAGATGGAGACATATATGGTGCAACACACCTTCCCTCTCCTTCTCCGATAACTGTAATCTGGACCCTAGTTCCGTAGACAAAATCCTATCTCGCTACACGGCTCGCAAGATGATGAGCTTTAAGCTCTGTATCCGAAGCTTAGACTATCATTACTTGTGCAGTTGGGTCAAGTTTGCCATGTACCGAAACGTGGAGAATCTGTGGTTGGAGCACCGTCTTTGTGATATGCCTGATTTCTTTTATAACAATTCCTCTGTCAAGCAACTTTACGTTAAGTCAAAACATGCTTGTATCAATCCAAGATGCTCTGTGTCTTGGACATCTTTGAAGATCCTGACATTGTATGCTTGCAACCTTAAGGATAAATCCTTTGCTAAGATTATCTCTGGTTCTCCCCTTCTCGAAACCTTAAGGTTGTATCACTGCGATGAACTCCATCATCTTGATCTCAGCAAATCACCGCGTCTGAAAACATTAGAAATAGATAGCAAGGATTGGCTTAAGGGGACAAGGATTGACGCACCACATCTCCAGTATCTCAGATTAAGATTAACAAACTCTATGTTTCCATATACATTAGTTGATGTCTCGTCTTTAACAGAAGCTGAAATAGATACTGATGCGTCGTCAGACCCAATTAAAATAGTTGATCATTGTCTTCAAACCCTAGAGAAGTTGCAGAATGTGGAGAAGCTTACTTTTGGGGAAAGATTTCTTGAGGTATGTTTTCGTGTTTTCAAGTGTGTCATAAGGATGGATTTTATATTGCCTCCAACTTACGTAACAAGTTGGTTGCATACTCTCCACTTTTATCACATGGATGGCTTTAAGTTATTTAAGTCTATATATATGTTGTTTGTATTCTCTATAAATGTTGTCTTGATGTGATGTGCTTTATCCACATTTTTTTCTTGAGATGTGAGTTTTGATATCCAATATCTCTGTCTTTTGCTTTTTGGTAGATTTTATCTCGAGCCGAGCTCCTTGGTTATCCGTCCCCGAAGTTGAAGGCTAAAGTTTTGACGCTTAAGACAACAATCTCTCAATATGTTATTTCTGGTATAGTAAGATTGCTACAGCACTCACCTGAATTAAAGAAGCTAACCCTACGCACAATGGATTGTGACGCCATACAGGTATTCTTTTGCCGAGTTTTAATAATCCAAAAACCATATTAATATCCTCCTCACTCACTTTGAGATTGTAGAAATCTGAGATATGGATAAATCAATTTGTATATAATGAAATCTTTTATGGTGTATATAGGGGTATGCTGACAACTACTTAGATTCGTATACTTGGATTCCGTATCGATGCTCGGAATCGTTGGTCTTTGGAGACATTAAGTCTAGAGATGTAGAGACAAAGCATGTGGCTTTGTTCATGGAACTTGTGCTTAAAACCACAAAGACACTAGAGAAGATGGTGGTAAGGTTGGGACCTTATCGTAGCGAAAGAGGTATTAAAGAGTTGCGTCAGAAGGTTCCAATGCTTTCCCACGACAAAGACGTCTCAATTGTGCTCATCGCAACCAAAAGATGGATTAGAGAGTCGTCTAAGTGGTGATTTTAGTATATTACGTACAAAAGCCGAATCAGAGAGACTAATTAAGTGAACATTTTACATAAAACTAACATGTTTAATATTACTATAGATGAAAAAATTCCTTTAATCTCTAGGATTATATGTTGGAAATAATCATATGACGCGACATTGTTGAATTTGAACATTTAAGACTGTTTTTGGTAAACCTCAACGTAAGCTAAATCATCCCTTGCATGAATTTTAGTATATTTTGTTGTTCTTCTGTGTCGGATCGGATATCCGTAAAAAATTACTCGAAATCTCAAGACAAGAAAGAAAGTAACTCAAATTAATCAATTTTGATTTGCATTTTGATCGACTTCTTCGGAACAGGTTCCGGAAATATTATTTCTAGTGCTATACATATATTAACTTAGTCACACATCTTGACATTGTAGAAGATTAATAGTTTATCATCATCTCATCCTAATTTTCAGATGGATCTTGCCATTCCGAACGCGAACGCTTAAAACGCGAAAAGGGAAATATATCAAACGGGGAAAGGGAACGGGACAAGCGCCCATTGGGACGTGAGTAGCCCAACGAGGGTTGCAATAGCGTTTCATCATGTCTTCTTTCCTTCTTGAAAGGGGTCAGAGCATCAAGGAGGATCAAGTTTCCTGTACGCTCACCTGATGAGTCTTCTAACTATAGCTCTTCGTTCAACATGCTCTCTAATCCCCCAAATGCCCAAGCGAAAAGTTATGTAGAAAGTTGCGCTTTTGGCGGCGTTGAGTCTCTCACTCTGCGGCTCCACGTCTTCATTACTAGCTTCTACCGCCACTTTCACAATCTTCAACTTGGACAAGTCGCTGTCTCTGAGCAACCTATCCTTTGAACAAAGTAAAAGTTCCACATATAGGCGAATCCAGTCAGTGTCTAGCAACTCTGATTCCTCCATCTGCAAAAGCAATAGAAACATATCATCAATCACACTACAAAATTATTTGAGCATGCGAAAAACCTAATATAAATTTCAAAGGTGATGAGATGTTGTTGTATCGTTAAGGTTCTTACTATGTGAAATCGGTTTGTATCATTGAAAGCATCCTCTGAAGGCCACGCAGACAATCCATCGTCATCGTGTAAATCATGAAGCACTCTGTCGGCTCTCAGGTCATCTTGAAGCGGGAGCGGCTCCATGGTCCCTAAGAAAAAAAAAATTATTAAATAGCAAGTGAGATTTTATAATCAACAACAACAGAAAAAAATAAAATTAAAAATTTGAAGAAAAAAGCACAACAAGTCATACCTTTAGGTCTAGCAACAGAGACAGTCAAATTTAAACGGTGAAGCCAATTTTCGTCAACTTTAACTTGGAAGGTTAGTACGGAGCCGCTAGCTGGATCAGAAGCCACCAAAGTAATGTAGTAAGAGGACAAGGCGTTCATCAACTTGTTGTATTTGATTAGGTGATCGAGATGAAAGTTTGTCCCCTTCAAGATATTATAACGATGAAGCCCGCGTAGAGTGCCGTCTCAATATTTTTTTGGACCCTAGGTGAACCAAAAATTTTGGACCCTTTTCACACTAAATTTTTTTTTTTTTTTGTCCCCTTGGTTAGAAGGAAATTTTCTGAATTTTGGGTTGGTCCCTTGGCCTTTGCCCCTCTCGCCAGTAGAGGTCGACACGATATTCATGCTGAAACATACTTCCTTCACACTTGACGACCTTCAGTCCAAGGGTCCCGTGTGGTGCATAGATACCCTCGACATCGAACCCCTAAATAAGACCCATCAGCGAATAATAAATCAGTTACATAGTAATTATAACAGACCCTAGAAGCAACCGAAGAGTGTGAGATTAGATCTAGGGTATAGTACCATAGTCATCAGCTCCGACATCAACCTAGCTCTATGAACAATAAGAAGATGAAATCAAAAATTACCTCGGATTCATCCACTTGACGCCAGTACTCCATCCCCCCCACGGAGAAACGCATCCGCTTCTTCAATCCAAGATGATGAGGACGTCATGTTTTTTTTTTCTCTTTCTTGCCGCGGTTGTTTTGGGGGAATGCTTTTTTCTTTATCGACATATATATCCCATCCCAAGAATTTATTTGTGGGCTTCAGTTGGGCCTTCTAAACCCAAAATATATTAATAATATTGTTGCAACTCTTTTTGAATAAATTGTAAAACTACCAAATATTGGATCTTAGCAACAATACTCAAAATTGTACAAAATTATCAAGAAATAGTACAAAATTGTTGAGGTTACTGCTCAACCGGTCGAGTCTTTTCTACAAATTTCCATTTATTTTCTATGTTCATGCTTGCCACTTTGGTCAGCCATTGTTATTGGACAGTCAAGGTTTGCGGTTAGATTAGTTTTTGTGTGATTTCTATAACGCATTAAACCGTTTAGAAAAAACGAAATTGCACAATTGTGAGAGAAGCTTTCTAGGAAACAATTGTGATGTTCTTCTTTATTTTTTTAATAACATTGAAATATGACAGTAATATTTAAAATTATATTGAAATATGACAGTAATATTTAAAATTATATTGAAATATGACAGTAATATTTAAAATTATTTCAACGCCTGTACACCACAATTTAACATAAAATTTAGTCGCAAATAGTACATATATATCGAAGAATTTGTGTCTTCTTCTAAATAAATTAAATTACTAACTCAACATGTTGTTATACTAAATAAAGCTGCTATATCAATTAAGAGAATTTCTTTTCTTTATTTTCTATATAATTGAATGGCAATATGTTACTTAAAATATTTTCCACGTTAGTTACACTGTAGATAGCTAATGAAAAGATTAAAATCATATATCTTAGAATATAAAAAAACCAACAATAATTAAATCGACAAATAATATTTATATCATTAGCAACTACGCAATATGTCTTAGGGATCCGGAAAAAAACCAAACAAGTTCATCGGGGACTCCTGAATGTATCAACTCCGAATAGTTCCTTTTATGCATCAACACATACCAACTATCTTTTCTCGTCTACGATATTTTAATATATATATATATTAACTATATATAAAATATACATGCAATTAATAATTTATGTTTTGAAAAAATATTTTAAAAATATTTATGAAATTCTTATGAATTGTACAAAACACCCTCGATACTTAAAAATATTCAATGCAAATTAAAATTTGTAGTATATTTGTGAACTAATTAAAATTAATTTTATACTTTGTTCTTGAAAATAATGTTTTGTAATAAAAACAACTTCAGTATATACCACTATTTTTTCTTAATTAGCATAACCGTTTGTCTTAAAATAATAGATGAATCTGATATAAGTGTTGTGGATAAATTTCTATATTTAAATTATAGAATATTTTATTAATAATAAAAATGCAACTAAATTGATGATATTTTGTAGATGAATTGATGATATATGAATTATATATATATATATACAATTCATATAAAATTTTTATCACATATAATTTGTATATGAATTGATGATATATATATATATATATATTTAATATGTGAAGGTTTATGATTTCATTTGACATAAAATTTGTTTTTGTTTTTCCTCAAATAGAACTTATATTAATTCGAGATTGGTCAATACATACATAGCTGTTCTAGAAGCCAAGGTGGCTGAGTTACATAATCAGAACAAAAATCGTATTAGTACAATCAAATTTTGCTAAACTATGAGCCATACCATTACATTGTCTAATGCATTTACTTATAACCAAAATGGAAAATAAAATGTGGGCAACTAAGGCAAAAGAGAGTAAAAGTATTGTATTATCGTGACCAGTTAAATTAACTTAAATTTCAGAACATAAATCAGCAATTTAAATTGATTTTAACACTATAATTAAAAAATAGCCCAAAGTTTAGCAGTATGGTCTACGATATTACGGAGATGTAAGTATTGGTATTTGTAATGTTTAATGTGGGCTTTTGGAACCCATTAATAATTTGGGGATACTTGTAAGTTACTCAAACGCCTAGGTTAGGGGTTAAAAATTGCAAATTATCAGTTGATAACCTACGATGGCTGACAACATGGGAAGCGGAGACAGCGCCACCGCCTCCTCTGTAAGCGTACTCCCTAGCCATTATGTCGCTCACCGTCGCCGAGAAATCAAACGAGCAAGATTTCGACTCAATCAGCTCTTTGCCTGATGAGATCCTCCAAGTTATCCTCTCCTTCATCCCGACCAAATTCGCAATCAGAACTTCAGTCTTGTCCAGAAGATGGAGACATGTATGGTGCGACACACTTTCCCTCTCTTTCGTCAAGGGCTGTTGTTCGGATCGTGATTCCATAGGCAAAACCCTAGCTCGCTACACGGCTCGCAAGATGATTAGGTTTCAGCTCTGTGCCATAGATTCCGAATATTTTCCTGACGTTTACAGTTGGATCGAGTTTGCCATATCTCGAAACGTGGAGAATCTGTGGGTGGAACACTATCTTTCTGATATCCCTGATTCCTTCTACACCAATTCCTCTGTCAAGCAACTTTACCTTAAGTCGTCAGGCTATGGTAATTTGGATCCCGAATGCTCCGTGTCTTGGACATCTTTGAAGATCCTGACATTGCATACTTGCAATCTTTTCAATGAATCCTTTGCTAAGATTCTATCTGGTTCTCCAAATCTCGAAACCTTAAGGTTGTATGTCTGCGATATCCTTTATGTTCTTGATCTCAGCAATTCACCGCGTCTCAAAACATTGGAAATAGAAAGCGAACACTGGCTTCAGAGGGCAAAGATTGTGGCACCACATATCCATTCCCTCAAACTGAGGTTCACAATCTCTAGTTTTGCATATAGCCTAGTTGATGTCTCGTCTTTAACCGAAGCTGAACTAGACATCGACTCTGGCTCACTTGAACACTCAAACGTTTATTATATTGAAACCATTGTGCTAAAGATGCTAGAGAAGTTGCAGAATGTGGAGAAGCTTACTTTTTGTGGAAACTTTCTTAAGGTATATATGTTTTCGTGTATTCAATTGTGTCATATGGATTATGGATTTTATATTGCCTCCAACTTACTTTACCAAAGTAGAATGAGTTGGTTGCACTGTCCACTTTCATCTTTTGATGTCCTTCATCCCCAATTTTTTTTTGTTAGGCTTTAACTCTTGCCGATCGCCATTGTTATTCTTTTCCGAAGTTGAAGGTTAAAGATTTGACGCTTAAGACAACCATCTCTGATTATGGTACTTCTGACGATGTTACTTCTGCTATTGTAAGAGTGCTACAACACTCACCTGAATTAAAGAAGCTAACCCTACGCACAATGGAATGTGACCCCATCATAGAGGTATTTCATTTTTTTTTCATAAAATCTATTTAACCATGTCATTCTCACTTTGAGATTATGGATAATCTTTTTGCATATGATGAAATCTTTTTTTTTTTTTTTTTGGTTGCATGCATATAGTTGTTTGGTTTGGATCCGGATAAATTAAGCCCGGAAGAGAGGGTCCTTTTAGAAGACTATTACTCTAGAGAGGTAGAGACAAAGCATGTGGCTTCGTTCATGGAACTTGTGCTTAAAACCACCAAGACACTTGAGAAGATGGTTGTAAGGTTGGGACCTTACCGTTACACAAGACGTTTTAGAAACTTGCGTCAGATGGTTCCAATGCTTTCCCACGACAACGACGTCTCAATTGTGCTCATCGCAACCAAAAGATGGATTAGAGTGTCTAGGTGGTCAAAACCCAACATTGAATATCTTACATCAAATCTCATGTAGTTGAAAAACTTTCTTCTTAAATTGAATATACATTGTTGAATTTGAATATTTTCTTCGAATTTGTAAGTACGAACTTTTGTCACAGCGAATTAGCCCTGGGCATATTACCCGGACCCGAAACCCAAACCCGACCCGAAGTGGATGGTTTGGTTCGGGTTCGGGTATTGTATAAAACCCGATCGGGTTTAATACCCGAATGTCCACCCGAACTAACCCGAATTAAATGTAAAAATATGTATTTTAGGGAATTTGAACCCACAACCTTGAACATTTACAGGTACATCATTAACTATTTTGCCACTTCAGTTTCTCTGTCTCAAAAAGAAATGTTAAATATTTATATATATACAAGTTTTCTAAAATTTATAAAAAATAAAATTTAGTTTTTTTTTTTTTTTTTTTTGTTCATGGTTCGATTGAGTTCGGGTATACCCGAATAACCTGAACCCGAACAGGTATTACCCGAACCCGAACCCGAAAGTATAGAAAACCCGAACGGGTTCTATATGTCTAAACCCGAAAACTCGAAAACTCGAAAACCCGAATCCGATCGGGTTCGGGAACCCGAATGCCCAGGGCTACAGCGAATACATAATCTTTAACTAATCAAAAGATAAGGGGAACAAATGTAATTTAAAAATAGTTAGGGGTGTTTTCTACAATATTCAGAAACACAATTAAACAAAACATTTTCGGAATTGCGACTTTTTTTTTCTTTTTGTGCTCAGCGATCTGCTTCCATGGCGATCTGCTTCATTCTCTATACACTTCTCACGATCTTCTTCGCCGTATCTCTAAGTTTATCTCTTTCCGTCATCAATGCAAGAATGAGGAGGAAACGTGCGGTGGGATTCTTCCATCCGTACACGAACGACGGCGGCGGCGGCGAGAGAGTGCTCTGGTGTGCAGTCAAAGCCATCCAAGAGGAGACTCCCGATCTTGACTGGGTCATCTTCACCGGAGATCACGACTCTTCTTCTGATAGCTTAGCTCGCCGCGCCGTTGATCGATTCGGTGTTCACCTTCAAACTCCTCCTAAGGTCCCATTACTCCTAAAGTTTAAACCTTTAATAATTCAACACTCCTAAAGTTTAAACCTTTAATAATTCGTAACTCCTAAAGGTTTAAATCTTTAATTCAATTTGAATTGGTTTTGATGACACAGAACCTCTTAAGATTTGAGGGCAAGTTTGAATTTTGCATTGTTTGGATTAGTTTTGATGCAATTTTTTATTTTGGGTTTTGTTGTTTTGATGTTGTTGTGGCACAGGTGATTCATCTAAGCAAAAGGAAATGGATTGAAGAGAGGACTTACCCACGTTTCACAATGATAGGTCAGAGTCTTGGTTCGGTTTACTTAGCGTGGGAAGCTTTACGCAAGTTCACTCCTTTGTATTTCCTTGACACTAGTGGATATGCCTTTACATATCCTCTTGCTCGGATCTTTGGTTGCAAAGTTGTTTGCTATACTCATTATCCAACTATTAGTTTGGATATGATTTCTCGTGTTCGTCAGAGGAACTCTATGTATAACAATGATGCATCCATTGCTAAGAGGTGGTTTTGGTTCTCTCTCTTTGCTTATTTGGTGTTTTTTTCTTTGCTTAGTGTAAGTCCTGTTGGCTAATGATATAATGTTGTCTTTTTGTTTTGTGTAGCAATTGGTTATCTACTGGCAAATTAGTTTATTACAAAGCTTTTAGCTGGTTGTATGGGATGGTTGGCTCTTGTACTCATCTAGCTATGGTCAACTCTTCGTGGACAAAGTCCCATATCGAAGTGCTTTGGAGAATTCCAGAACGGATTACACGGGTCTACCCACCCTGTGATACTTCTGGACTTCAGGTGATAGCCTTTAGTCAGCTTGAATCTTATGATTTTTATCTGTCTTCTGGTTATATCTCACTCAGTGTTTGCTGACATCTTGGGTTTATTGCAGGTGTTTCCTCTTGAACGATCATCTGATCCTCCTAAAATCATATCCGTTGCTCAATTTCGTCCTGAGAAGGTAAGGGATCCAGTATTTGACTTATACATGTAGGGTTCTGTTGTTTTGATGGTTCACATTCCAAAGCTCGAAAGAGTGGTCCAGCTTACTCAATTATAGTCTTGTACCAGGCACATATGCTTCAGCTTGAGGCCTTTGCACTAGCCTTGGAGAAATTAGATGCAGACGTCCCTCGACCTAAGCTCCAATTTGTGGGAAGTTGTAGAAACAGTTCAGATGAAGAGCGTCTGCAGAAACTGAAAGACAGAGCAGTTGAACTAAAAGTGGATGAAGACGTGGAATTCTATAAAAATGCCATGTACAGGTATTTTGCTCAAAGCTCTTTACGGCATTCTCTATTTCTAAACTTAGTGGTCTTGCAATACTCATAGCTTCCATGATTCTTAGTTGTTGGCTTCTGGTTGCAGTGAACTAGTGGAACTACTAGGAAATGCAGTTGCAGGAATGCATGGGATGATAGATGAACACTTTGGTATTAGCGTTGTTGAGTACATGGCTGCTGGTGCGATCCCAATAGGTAAGACTTAAAAAGGCTTGTATATGTGATTTTATCTCACAAAATTCAGTTACTCTCGCAGTTTCTTATAATGGCTCCCTCTGTTTTGTTAATTTTGGTGCAGCTCACAACTCAGCTGGACCTAAAATGGACATTGTGTTGGAAGAAGACGGACAAAGAACCGGGTTTCTTGCTGAGACTGTGGAGGAATACGCCGAAGCGATCCTTGAGGTTGTGAAGATGAAAGAAACAGAGAGGCTTAAGATGGCTGAATCTGCTAGAAAACGAGCGACAAGGTTCTCTGAACAACGGTTTTGCGAGGACTTCAAAACTGCAATTCGACCCATTTTCCACGGTGCTAAATGACAATCTTAAAACCTTCAAAATCTGCTTATACTAGCTTTTAAAACTCACAAGACAAGCTAGGTTATACCTTTGATCCTCTCCTTATAGTTTTTGTTTCTGATTAAAACTTTGACGTAGAAGTTGTGATTTGTGACATGTAAAAACTTTGCTTTTTCTTTAGTACACACATTCAGAAAACACCTCTTTCACCTTTTGTCAGTAGTTAGTAGTCTTGAGATACTTTGGTGAGTAAGAAGATAAATTGCACTTTTTGAGATTGGTATCAAACATTATTAATCATGACTAGCCATTACATATGTTTTAAAATAGCAACAAGATTCGACTCATATAATTTGTAGATTAATAAAAATAAAATAAAAACATTGTTTTGTAAACAACTAGAATGTATTTCCCTTTCAGATTTTTTACTTTCTTAACGGTTCAAATACTATCAATTTGATTGATAAAATTCAACCCACATTATTACTAGAGTGTTATTAGTGGGTTGATAAGAAGTACAATGTCAATGGTTTGATATACTCGAATCTTTTGAAATCTTGAGAATTATTTTAGTCCAATGTGTGGTATGAAACTTTTGATTTGAAGTGTTACTTTTGGCCCTACATATCTTGATTTACGCAAATTTTATGGATATATGCAATTAAAAAACTTGAAAAACAAAAAATCGTTTTAGTTGCTATGCCTGTGGCAACCACATATATTTTGATCATTGAATAAAGGCCTCTCTCTTCCGCATGTGAGTATATGTGACAAGAAGCGCCACCAAAATCTAAGTTAAAGCTTGTTTTCTCTGTCGATTCACATAAAGTTTTTTTTTTTTTTTTCGTTTTCAAATATAACTTAAACTCTCTCGTACAACATACACAAACATAGTGAAAAATTACGGTATGTAGGGGATTTTTTTTCTAAATCGTGTGAAAGAAATAGGGTATTGTATGTTAATTAAGCTCCCAAAAAACTGATGCAAACAGAAAAGATAAATCTCTTTTCAAACCTATAATAGTATTTAATTATTTGATTGATAAATTACAAATAGTATATTCACGTTCTTAAAACGTATAAAATAATGAACAAATGATATCCATCAGAATATTAGACTAAATTTGTTAACAAACTATCTTTGATTTGGTTTTCTGTCTCTCGTCGACCTCCATGTATTGTAGCCATTCATGATCTGTTTCATTTTATTTATATATAACGATTGACAACGAACAAACACAATGAAGTCTATATATATAGTAATTTCGAGATATTGACACAAAATATAAACCATACACTCGTATACCATGTTTCGAGTAGGCAAGTGAAGGCAAAAGTGGATATCGCGAAGGATGGCATTGAGAACGTGTAGAAAAAAATTGTGGATGTGACGGACAAATTATTATATGCTCCTATCCAAAAAAACCCTGGTGAGAAACTATAATCATGAGGAAAAAACATGTTGAGAAAATGATTGGAACATGAGAGATGTGACTGTGAGTGATGATATCATTACCATCGACCCGATCCGGTGAAATCTTTTTTTACTAATAGGAAAGTTAAAGGTAAAAGCATTTCCTTCCAATGATTGTTATTGACAATAATAATCGTTGTCAAATCCAAATTTACTACTATTTCATACTATATAGATTCAAATTATTATTTTTTCGACTTTATAACCAGTTGGTCTTTTTCCATATGATTAAAGTGGGTTCGATATACCTATTTGATTTGAACGACTTAACTTTCAAACTACAATTCCCTTTCTTAAATTAGATCTCGAAAACAACTTGTATGTTCACTTATCCACACACACACACAAAAATGAACTTGTATATACATTTATATGCAAACAAAATTCTTACATTGTTCGAACTGCTTTCCTCTTATTCCATACTATAGCTTTGTAAAGTTTGTGGACACAATTCAAAGACGATTGTGAGAATCAAATAGGAAATGGTAAACGGATACGGGAAGTCAAAGAATGCAGAATCCAAAAGTTTGAGTGAAGTCATTAAGTTTTTGACTATTGTACTTGCAAAAAAATTACTACATGAGAAACAAACAAAAAAATGAAAGTAGAGATCATTTATCGTATATTTTTTTGAAAAATACTCTCAAATACAATAGTAAGTTATTCTATACGACGACACACTTCTAAATTATTTACAGTTTTACTACCTCGTATTTTTTACAACCCCCACATATATGATGACCCTTAAGTTGTGAACGAAAATTCAACACAAAATTTGCGGCTCTGCACGTTTATGCAAACTTTAAAAATTCATATAGAGAAGAAAAAAAAAAAAGGAAACAAAAAAAGTCTACAAAGAGTATCACACCAATCACCATCAACCTTAAATTTCTCCTTCATTATTTAGATGCAACACCCAAAACTTCGACCTCTCTCTATCTCACACACTTCCTCAGTTTCAACTCTTCAGTTTCAGATTCTGCAACTAAAAAAAGAAAAAAAAAAAAAGAGAGAGATATATTATTACATTCATTAAAGAAAGTAACAACAAGTAATAATAAAACAATTCTTTCTTTTATTGGTTTTTTCTAGTGACGATGGAGAATTCATACGACTCAGCCAAGTGGTCTGACTCAACAACTCCATATATGGTCTCATGGTCATTACAATCTGATTCCTCTGATTCTGATTGGAGCCGCTTTAATCTTGGCTTCTCTTCTTCTTCCTCCGGCTATTTCCCTGCCGATGATTGTGTCGGTGGGATCGATAAAGCTGAGTCACTTTCAAGAAGCCACCGTCTTGCTGAGAAAAGACGCCGTGACCGCATTAATTCTCACCTCACCGCTCTCCGCAAACTTGTCCCCAATTCAGACAAGGTAAATATACTCTGGTTCAGACTATTGAAATGTTTTCAGTTTAATCTGGTTCGGTTCTGTTACAGTTTTAAACATAATCAGATTGACATGACCGGTTTATTATCTGGCTTGGTTCAGAGTATCAATTTAAGTAAACCGGTTTTGACATGACTCTACAGTTGGACAAAGCAGCTCTGTTAGCAACAGTGATAGAGCAAGTGAAAGAACTCAAACAACAAGCAGCAGAATCACCAAACTTCCAAGATGTTCCAACAGAAGCAGATGAAGTGACCGTGCAGCCAGAAACCATCTCTGACTTCGAATCAAACACAGAAACAATCATCTTCAAAGCTTCGTTTTGCTGCGAAGATCAACCCGAGGCAATCTCAGAGATCATTATGGTTCTCACAAAGCTTCAACTCGAAACAATCAAAGCTGAGATTATCATTGTCGGAGGAAGAATGAGAATCAATTTTATCCTAAAAGATAGCAAATGCAAAGAGACAACGAACGTAGCTGCATCAGCTAAAGATTTGAAGCAATCTCTGTGCGGTGCGTTAAACCGAATCACATCTTCTTCTTCTTCATCATCTACTTCTTCAGTTTGTAGAATCAGAAGCAAAAGACAGAGATGGTTTCTCTCTTCTCACTACTCACAACAATGAATACATTTTCACAATACATACACAATAGTACAACCCATTCCTTATTACTAAAGATTTTGTCAGCAATTTGGTTGAAATTGTTCCCTACTAAACCAATCAAGATTTGTATAACTTTACTCTGAATTGTTCCACAAGTTATATAACCTAAATCTGAATCACTACGAAGCTTCTTAGCATATCATAACATTAAGATTTGTATATTACCAATCAAGATTTGTATAACCTTAAACTGAATTGTTCCATAAGTTATATAACCTAAATCTGAATCACTACGAAGCTTAGCAAATCATAATAACATCATCGATAAAGAAACTGATTAGAAAGATCAAGGTTTAACATTACTTGAGGATCCATACAATCCAACAAAAAACGAAGCCAAGAACAACTTAAAAACTTGAAACGAGTTCAGACAACAGTACTTAAGATATAAGCGAAAAAGACAGAAACAGGGGGAAGCAGATATTGAAAAACCGAAGTCTTCAAGATGAGTCTCCTCTCTCTCTCTCTCTACTTAGATCGCTGTCTCATCTTTCGTCTCTTCCTCTTAAGCCTCCTCATACGCTTCTTCTTCCACTACGCAACCACGACAAAACAGAACTTTAATCAGCCGCAACAAATATGAGACGTAACAGAACAATAAGACAAAATGTATTGGTGAAGAAGATTGCAAAAGATTGATGGATATACCTTGGCTCTCATGGCGGAGAAAACTCTTTTTCTCAAAAAACCCTAAATCGGCGATTTCACGGCGACGGTAACAAGAGAAGAGGAAATGGTGCGTAACTGTGAATATATACCCCTGGAAACCCTAATGTAGAGGTGATGGGCCTTTTGCTGAACCCATATTAATTAGTTGGGCCTTATATATATTCTCGGCCTTAAAGATATTGTAAAGTTTAGATATTTGCTTTGTTTCGTAACAACGATTTAAAAGAAAATGGTAATCAGTTTTGGCCAATCAAAGTTGTTTATTTTTCTTTTCCAAAAAAAAACGTTTGCAATTTAACAAATTCAGGTTTGCAATTTTTGGTCATGGTATGGACTATGGAGAATGCCAGATGAAATTTATTGACAAATCTTTCTCCATGCAATGCAAATGAATAATTTAATGAGTGATACTCAAGTAATAGAAAGATAAGGTTATACTCTTTCTGTCTCACAAAGACTGAAGTTTAGAATTTTACACACATATTAGGACAAAGGGAATATATATGATTAATTTATAATTTATTATTTTTCTGATGATTTTTTTATTTTATTTATGACAATCTCATAATTTATTTTTCTAATACTTTTTCACTTTTTCACCTTCCCACTTTTACATTCTCTACACCCTACAACATCAGTAATCATTAAAACAAAAATTTATTAAAAATATTCAAAACATCAATTTTTGGGGATAAAAAAAATTCTCTAAAACTTCAATCTTTGTGAGACAGGGAGTAGTAAATATTTAATTTATCCTTGTTTTCATGCATTACTTTGCGTTCAATTTTTTGCATAATTAATCATTGTTAGTCAGAAACAACAACAAAAATCATTTATTTGTTGAAGGTAAAGAATATGTAAATTATTCAAAAACAAGCAGTTGTTGAAAGTTTAAATTTGGACAAAATCATGTCCAAATACTTTTAAGAATGATCAACTGATGATAGAGGTTCGTTCAAAACTCAAACCATTGGAATCAAAAACGCCAACGATTAGTTATAAACTTGTAATCGCCTATACCACCAAGTGTTGGTCTCATAAAAACATAAATAATCTTCTAAGTTCTCAACGACATATATGCATGTAGTGATGGAACACTTCTTGAAAACGTATAATCTCATATCGTGATAAACTCCTACATAATTCAAACTTGAATATACGATAAGTATAAATAATCTCAGAGATTAAAAAACAAAATTATACATATATAACCTCTGAAGCTTAACAACCAAATCGAAATTATCATATCCTAAAGAAGGCACTCCGAAGGAAAATGTTGAACCAATAAATTCCAATACAACTTTCCCACCGTCTCCCTCTCTTCCACATATATATACTTTATTGGAACCGTAAATCTCTTTTACGAATTCCCCGAAAATAAAAAATCTTCGAAAAAAAAGAATAAAATACCCTCTTATTTATCTCTATAGGTAAAAAAAAATCCTCCAAAATCTTGCATGCAAAGCTCCTCCTCATAAAAATCTCTTTGATTCCTCAGAACAATGAATCTCCAAATGCTCTTGGCTGACCTTACGGGGAACCTCATCGTATATAATATGATCTTCCACAAAAACAAATTAATAGAATTCTCCCAAGATAGGATCAATAAAATCCCAAATACTCCCCCAATGACTATATTCGTCTTCTCCGCCAAAAGGCCAAATCGTTGAAGATCCATCTCCTACCATATAACCAGGATCTAGACCCATAGAACACACCGGATCAACCACCGGCGGTGGATGAGACATTGAAAGATTCGAACCCGTGGAACCAGCCAGAGAGTTCAAACCCTCCATCGAATTATTATTGTTATTGTTATTACACCCACTTCCGCCTTGTTGTTGTTCCTGCCCTAGCGCCACCTCATGATGGGACGAAGTTGAATTAGCTACAGGAACATCTGTTAGCTCGATGTCATAGATCTTGTTACTACTATTACCGGAGTGAAGATTCTGATACTGTTGGTGTTGGAATTGTCCCACTTGCACCATCTGATTTTGTTGTTGTTGTTGTTGTTGTTGTTGGTGAGGGAGAAGACCATAACTAGGGCATAACATGGAGGTCCCACTATTAAGGAAGATGTTGTTGTTAAAAGGGATACCGTACGGACCAAAGGTGGCTCCTCCTCCGACGGTGGCGGGGGTGGGACGAGGGAGGAGAGGTCTTAGGGTTTGAGTAGAGGAAGAGGAAGAGGAAGGAGAAGACGAAGCGGCGGAGACGGAGGATGAAGAGGAAGAGACGGAGGAAGGAGAAGAAGGGGTTAAGTTGAGCTGAGCACGTGAACCGTAGAGGTAAACGGCGGCTCGGTCGTAGGCACGTGCGGCGTCTTCGGCGGTGGCGAAAGTACCAAGCCACTTACGAGTGCGCTTACGTGGCTCTCGGATCTCGGCGACCCATTTGCCCCAGCTTCTTTGTCGGACGCCACGGTAACGGAACTTGGAATTGTCAGGACCACCTTTGCCTTTGCGTTTGCGTTGAGCGGAGGAGGTTGAGTCGGTGGTGGTGGTAGCTGAATCGGATTGATGAGGATTATTGTGGGTTAGGGTTTGGTTATTATCGTCAAGATGGTGGTGGTGTTGTTTGGAAGCTAAAGGGTCCATAGATGAGGAAGAAGAAGAAGAAGTAGAGAGAGAAAGAGAGAGATTAAAGAAATTGGGAAAATTTGGAGAGGACGAATCAAGAAGAAAGGGAGACTGAAGAGTGTTTGAATGTCATTGTTGTGAATGGTCGATTAGGGCGGTGCTTCTTTTATATATACTTGCACTCTCTTCACACTCACTTCTTTCTTTCTTTTTTTCACTTGCTCATTTGTTTTTTTACCAAATTTTTTTGTTGTTATTATTTATTTTTTTTTGTTTTTATTATTTTATTAAGTCTGATTCGTTTATGTTGTAACACATCGGAATGAAATCAAGATACTATTAAAAAATTATGCCATTTTTGGGGAATAACTAGTATATCATATGTGTATAACAATAATATGTTGAAGTTGGTTTTTTGATTCTGCTCGAGTTCTTGCTTGGTTAACTGTGAGAAATACTCGCATGTTGAAAACACGGTAGGTATATGCAAAATAACGAAAATGAACTGAATGAATACGTGAGAAGTTTTGATAGTTCAGTTTTTAATTTGATAATCCCAATTGCACGGTAAGTATATGTAAAATCAAATTCATAAAGGTTAGGAATTGCAACATCAGAGAAATAAGAACTGAATTATATATCTAAGATGAAAAAGAAAAATCGTTTTTACGTATTATAAGCAATTTAAGAGTATGAACGAAAAGGCGCAAGAGATGGACAATTAAAAAGATTAACAAGAACAAGTGAACAAACAGAAGACAAAGTAACGAAGAAAATGGTTGAGTTCAAGAATTGAACGCATTAATAAGGGTTAATGTGGCAAGAACAAGATCAAATAATTGCGTAACGGTGACTAATTAGGCATAATTGTAGAGAATGTAACATTAATCATTAACTAATTTCAGTATGTGGCATTCATTACCCAATTTTGTTAAACTCTCTCGCAATTTAAGCAATCAACAAGCATTAATAAATGATTCTACTAAGCTCACTAATCACCATCACATCAATTCTTATTGACTAGAGAAGTAAATCTATCAAGATTGTATGAGTTGATTAAATTACAAACGTTTTATCTGGCCATGAATTTTTTTTTTAAGAAAACTTCACAGCAGCGTTATATTTTTTTTTGAATTTAATATTAAATTATATTCAAAAGAAAAATAAACGTTTTACAAAGTTTATGTGGTAAAAATCTTTAGAACAGTTTGAAAATAAATCATTCAGTAGAATCTAGCTTTAAACCAAACTTGAATGGATTTGCTTTGACCTCCTTGAAATGTGCTTAGCCGGTTGCGGACATACTTGTACAGCAGCAGCGTTATATAGCACAGCTACATTGGTGTTTCAGAAACATCTTAAATTTGTCAAGTCAGAATGCTATAAACTGACCACTCTTTTCAAAAAACAGTTTTCCTTATAGATAGAGGAGTGGTAATCAAGTAAAAAAGAAATCTAATATACAACAACATTTAAAAGTATGATATACAATCATTTTTTTAATATGATTTTTAAAAAAAAATTTTGGAGAAGAAAAAAATTGATTTGCGCACTCGGAGAGTGTTGCAGATCCATGCCTGCTGCAGCCACTGGAGGGACAGAAATACAGATACAGAGACAGTTATTATTTTTCTGCTTTCATTTAACACAGACATAGATATATGTGTTCATTTAGTCCACTTAACACCATTCTTGGAAGACGACTTGTCTTCAGTCAAATACTTCGTCCGATAGTTATTCTACATTTTGGATACTATACACCTTTGAACTTATTAAGAACTATCTTATACTGTATTAAAAATATACTCATATGTCAATGGAACAAGTAAATACATATATTAACATATTAAGAGTAGTTTCTGTTTTTAAAAGTATTTATATTGTAGATATTTATGTATGCTTCGACTTTAAGAAATTAGAGAATAAAAATTTAAAAATGAAACTCATCATCTAATTCAACTTATATACGGAGTATTTAAGAAAGAAAAAGAAAAAGAAAAACTTTACTTATACAACATGATTTTTTAAACATTAGAAGAGGTAATAAGTCTCTTGAAATTTTTGTTTAAAATAAATTGTTGACGACAGTTTAATTTACAATAAAAGTGTGTCAACGAATGGTAGCATACAATATAAAACATAGCTTGTAGAAATATCATCATACCAAAATTACTTAGAAAGCTTGCATTTATACTAACTAAGATTCGTCTTCTTGGTATTTACTTTTAATTTGTTGTTTGTCATCAACAAAACTATGAAATACTATTAAAGGATTTTTTCTATAAGAAAAACAGGAATATTGCATGGGAGAGATGAGGTGGCGAAGAAGGAAGCAAAGACAGCAAAAGAACCAAAGCTTTTTGTGTTGTGGTTTCTGAGATCTCAACCCAATTGCCTTGGAACTCTCACCTTTTTATGTCTCAGCAGAACCCAACTAGTTGCGCCATACATTCATTTTCCTTGCATCTATCCACTTTATTAGTATATACCAATCAATATAGCTTGATTATTCCAATCTCATCATTCACGTGAAATTTTGTATACCAATGAGTTGAACATTTGATAACATTAAAGAGATATTGTTGAGCTTTTGTATTCCAACAATTTACAGATGCTTAATTTAAAATGATGACCATAACAGAGGGGAAATAATTTAAATGCTTTTAATTACTACTTCAGTTCTGCAACAAACCAAACATATGATATACAATACTATAATGTTTCGTATAAGCTACAAAGTTTTAGGAATTTGAATATTTTCAATAAACGAAAGCAAAATGGTTGGTGCGAGAGAGGAAAATTGTCGAGGAAGATGATAAAATGCTCACATGCCCACAATTACAAACCGTGGGCTGCGCTTTAAACAACAGCTAAGATTATGTGTGCGTCTATATGTATGTATCTGTGCACCTATGTGTTTGGATAAGGGACTTTTAGTTTTATTTAGTAGACTTTTATTTCAGTGTCTCCGAAAGTATAAAATTGGGTGCGACTTAATAAGACATGTATGCATGGAGAGACTCTATCATTCATTTGACATAATATAATTAACAAACATTACATTATTATTAGTCGTTGGTACAAGATTCTCTGTGTCTGACAAAAGCACTTTCCTTTTTGGGAATCAATTTTCATGATCGCATCTTCGTATTCGTGGTCTAAACTTCTAAACAGTTTGGAATTTTTTTTTTTTTTAAATACGAATTTAAATTATAATACAACAAAAACACTATGAAAAGTCACTAGACTACATATGAACCTAGTCTTAACAGTAAAATCTATCAGCAACGGTATCGGTTATAATGGCTACATTCTTATAAGAGTAGTGTTTTAGTGGGGGTTTATAAATCCCTTACCCGAACAAATAAACTTCACACAATATTCGTTGTTAATAAGATTCGTAATATTCAATTATTCATAGCTTCTAACGAATAGTGAAGTGAATGTTCAGGAGTGATGCCCAAAGAAAAACACAAGTGGGGTCGAAACATATATGGCCGTTAAAGTCATTAAGAACTTCAACCCACATCACTCATGAAGCCTCTCTACTATAGTATTCATTGGGCCTTCTGGGGGTCCATCCATGTTTGGTTTACGGTACTTCAACGGAAACATTGTTTATTTCGGCATGAAATACGTATGTCGTCATGTAATTGTACAAAATTCACAAACCAAATAAAATCTAACCAATAACAAGAGGCCTAGAACAACATAGCTGAATTTTTGGCAATGGACATACCAATCGACTTACAGATGATACAATGGAATCCAGTGCTTATAGTATTTTATATAAATTTATTACATTTTAAAAGAGTTTATATAAAACATTGCTACAAATACGGTTACAGTTTAAAACCTAATAAAAACCTTACAAAAACACTTTGTCTCTTCGAACTATTTTGCCTGTACTTTTGCGCATTCATAATTTTTTCTATATTTTAGCCTTCAAGTTGTGACATATAGATAACCGTCGTAAAAATATATATAAAATTATGGATATGCATGCATTTAGACTAAACGTTATTTAATTATTTTGTATGGTGGAGCATACTATTGGCAGATATACGTTGGATAGTAGGTAGTTCCATGCTGGCTATAAAACAAAATGGTAACTTAAAAAGTCAATTATTAAGATATTTACAAGTTATGCAGAGTGAGAGTTCCATTCCCTTTGGTTGAGCTGACTTTTTTAGGGCCAAATCTCTAATTGAGAGATTCGCTCCAACCATAAACATAAGTGGGTCGATTCATGTCTCTCATATAATGCGTATATATCGTTGACAAAAGAAATGAAAACGATAACGTATTTATTTTGTTTCTTCAATGATTCAATGATAAACGTATATGTCATCGAATATTATACTAGTATCAGATTATGTTATTCAGTGTCAAAATTCCTTTTTTCTGGTAAAAGTGTCAAAGTTCTCCTTCAAGAAAGGCTTATGTAGTTTATTAAATGTACAAATGATTCTATGATTAGCGTCTCGATCCATATATAAGCTGCGACATGTCAGTCAGTCTGACTTGCGGTGTCTCTAATTAAATTAATTAACGCACGTCTACTTAACCACAATTAAACATCTCCTAACAAACTAATCACAATTTAGTCAAACCATATTCAAATCTTTTTAATGGGGCGGTTCCAGTGGTGGTGATTCTCAAGGCCATAACGATTTTATTATTTTTGAGAATCTTGAATAAATGAGAAAAAATGTCCAAAGTAAACAGAAAGTTCTACTAAAAAGTATGCATGCAAACAAACGAATTTGGATATAATTTTTATTTCGGGAAGTGATTCATTTTGTTGAAAATATCTGAGCAAATTTGAAGTATCAAAATATGGTTAGTTTAATGAAATATCTAATATTTAATAAATAAATCTCTTCCTAGATTATACGACTATATATTCTCTGACAAGACTAATTATCCTCCATAATTTACAGATTCATCCAAAAAGGCAAAAAAACTTACAAGGCCAATTAAAATATGCAACAACTACTAGCTAGCTAAGACGAAAAAATGATCAGTTATAGAGACAATCTATATTTTCTTTTGATGATAGAGAAAAATAGATACAAAAACCAACTAAACTATGAAAGCAATCTTAAAACAAGATAGATAATGCTCTTAAAGAGCTTATTGAAAGAGAAATCTAAAACTGAAAATACAATAGCTCATTGGAGCTTTATTCAAATGTAAAGAACAAAGAGAGGGAGAAGCTTTAGGTTGTCTTCAAGAACAAAATGTATTTTGATTGAACTTCATACAATGATTAAAGAGGAGATGCATCTCTTCTCCACATTACACAAGTTTATATATGATTCTATCTTGATGGAAACCCTAAACACATGGGCTAATGGGCTGCTTCTTGAGACACCAACTGGGCCTTCAATGTGTGCTCTAATAAACTATGCAAATTTGATGATACATTCAAAAGAGGAGTAAAATTATGATAACAAAAAGGGTTTTAACATAATTATAGCCAATCATGCCTGTTGTTTTGCCGACACATACTATTTGGAACCAATGCAACACCAAAGACTGACTATACATATCACGGATCGCCAAAAAATAAACTTTTTTTCCTTTTTATACTATAAGATTGCAAGAATAATTGGTATGGGACTATTTAAGTATTAACCATTGCCAAGTTCAAATGTCAGCGGCCGTGTAGATCGAATTTTAAAACAGTAGTTTGAGAAAAATATGAATCACATTATATACATATATGCATTTAGAAACAAAAACAAAATTATTTTATAAAAAGAAATACTCTGTTTTTTCTTTTTTTATCAAGTAATACTCTGTTTGTAACTTTGTAACGTGAATATTTTGCCTAGTATTTAAAAAACAAAATTGGATTTAAGTAAAATAAAGTCAAAACTCATATTATACAAGTCAACGGAGGGAGAGTTCATAATTTATTTTTCGAAAAGTAATAAAAAAGGTAAAAATTAGAATTTATTTATCTTTTCACTAATTTTAAGCGTTAGGACTCAACACAAGATTCTCGTAGGTGTCAACGGCGCTTGACGGAACGGCGACCATTACTTTAACAGCGTCACTTCGTTCTGGAACAGGAAGCAACAAACAGTAACGGTCACAACAAACCGATCCAATGTGAATCGGTTTACCAAAACCGAAATCGAGCTTCTCTAAACCGAGTCGTGACCACTGCGACAGTATCAAGACTCCAACCGAGTCAGGACTCGCTCTCTCCTTGCTCACAGCTTCCACCACCGATCTAACGTAATCATCTCCGACTCTCTCCTTCGCTTGTTTCACGAGCATCGTCGCGTGGCTTAATCCTTTCTCCGTCAAGTCTTTCACGGTGGTTTGCGCACATCCGACGACGAATGCGTTCCCGTAGTATCCACTCGGTAGACTCGGTTTAACTCGGTCTCTAATGTTGACGCTGAACAAAAGCTTAATGATCTGGTTCGACGGCAAGTTCAGTGATCTCGCCCAGCTCCGCCATACATGCGCGGAGAGTACCTCGAACGACGTGTGTTTCGGATTGAACTCGCCGAGTCGACTCGCGAGTTTCTTTAGCTCGTTAAGCTTCTGTCTCTCGAAAACGACCGACGTAGGAACGAGTCGCTCGGCGTTGAACCGGTTTACGAATCCGCATAGATCGGGAACTCGGTTGAACTCTGGATGGCTCAACGAGCCACTAGCCGGAGACGGCATAAGCAATTGTCGATCCCATAAGTGTTTCCTCCTCGACTCGGTTTGACTCAGCGAGTCTTTAGATAACTCGGCGAACAAGGCGAGAAACTCAGCGCTGCCGATACCGTCGGAGACGCAGTGGTTGACACCGACGGCTAAAGCAGCGCCGCCGTCACGGAGCCAAGTGAGCTGAACGACGAGAGGAGGGGCGCCAGCGAGGACATCGATGACGTGAAGAGAAAGAAGCTTTCGCCAGCTAGTCACGTGCCGGGGAGGTTTCTGAAAGTCAAGGCACGTGAGGACGTCAGAGACGGCTTCAAGAAACAGAGCACCTTGGCCACGGCAATTGACCTCGAGACCTCCGCCGCCACCACAACCGTCGGGTCTCTCACGGACGCGGCCGGAGAAAGGGAAGTAAGGAACGAGGGCGCGAGAGAGAGCGGATTTGAGACGAGCGGAGAGAGAGTAATCTTGGTCGGAAACGGGTAGTGGGTAAACGAGGAGGTACTCGATGGTGAAACGGAGGAAAAGCTGAGAATCTAAAGCTGAGAGAGACAGAACAGAAGAAGGTGTTTGGTCGGAAGGAGTAATAACTGTGGCTTCTTTCACATGAACTAAGGATCCCATTGCTGCTTCTTTTTTTTTTTTTATGATGCTCTGTTTTGCTTCTTCTTTCCCAAATAAACAAGGTGGGTCTCTTCTATGTGTATTATATACATATATATATCTCTGCTATGTGTATTATTATTAATTTATTATATGCTTTTTTTTTGTTTTCTGTTATTACATATGTATGTGCTTGTATAGTCACGTAGATAGAGGTATCGAGACAGGTAGGGTAATTTTGTAATATTGGTGTTCATTGTTTTTCTTTTCTTTTGAGTTTTTTTTTTTGACATGGTGTGTCCTGTGTTGTGTGTTGTATCGTGCAGATGTACTCTTCACTCTTGTGTGTACGTGTTGCCTTATTCTCATTGATTTCGAATTTTTGAGGTCATTTCTTGATCCGTCGGTCCGAAAGTTTTTACAAGTTCTTTATTTTGTAATAACTCTAGTTTAGAAATTCTTGGAATGTAGATTTTAAATTTTTTAGCGCATATCGAATTATGTTTCTCCATAAGCATGATTTAATTCTTTGTGCTATAATATTGTTTTTGAGAATTTTAGCAACGTAGTCAGAATTTTAAAATGTAATTAGGTATTGTGTATAGCTTTGGTTGACTAATAGTATGAGTTAGTATCGAATATGAAGATGATTTTGTCGAGATGCTGAAAATATTTCGATTGGTTGATTTTGGATATTTAGTGGATTTGGAGATCCACACTTTGGTCAGTTAAAACTGGTGAATGAATTTTCGTGGAGGTTCGCGCATATTTCTACCGTCCGTTCAAATAAGTACATCAACCATCAATTCTTTGACCATCTGATATATATATATATTTATATACGGTTGTTTATGCAACTTCTTACCATCTTTTTCTCTTTCTTTGACAGCGCTTATTGATTTTTAATGATAATCTACGAATTTTCCATGTAAAAAGAACTGAAGGCAAGAAAGAATGTCCAAAACGTAGTAAAAACTAGTGTTTGGCAAAGGTTAAAAATGTACACATATTTCAAAAGTGGTTGTAAAATGTCATTTTGCTGGTTTTCTCTATTTTCTGAAGTATTAAAAACATGCACTATTTTTTAATTCTGAACAGTCTTTGAATTGATGTGTTACGGTGTGAAATGAAAAAAGAATTGATTGACAACTAAAGTAGGAAAACATTTTTTTTTTAATGCATGTTAACAATGTGTGCAAGTAACTCGTCAACTTAATAATGTGTTTTCGTAGTTTAAAAGAAAATATCCCTTTAGCACATATGATATTCCATATATATAATTACCATTACATTGTTAGCATATGCTTGAAGGTCTTTTGTGAAATATAAAAGTCTCAACTATTACTTACCGCTTCTAGATCAGTATTCTTACCGATATGTCTTGTTACCACAAATATTTATCGTTTTATTACATTAATCACAGATTATGTCATGGGAGCAAAATACAATAGCGGAGGAAAAGAAGGGACTTACTCGACTAAATCTAACAAATTTAAAGTTTTAGAGTTGCAGTTACAATTACACCTTTCTTGTGTAAGAGTTATTTGGATGTATAGAAAGGGCAATATTAATGAGAATAGAATGGTTGTGGTGGCGGTTTACACAATATGATGTGCCTTGTTGTTTGGGCGTTGGCGCATGTGTCTAAAACAGTGAAAGATTTGGTGCCAAGATTCTCATGGAATAACTTTATTGCACAAAGACAAAAATATACTCATGGAATATTATATGATATATACATACTCTTCCACAATTATGCAAAATTTATCTAGAAGAGAAACATCACAATTTATTTCCTTATTATTCTAATTATAGTCATCTTTTGGGGAGCTTTTTTCCCAAAATTGTGAATTGTTTTCCCACATTGCTGCTACGTTACTATGGAAAGAGACACGAACATACCGAAAGATCATCGAGGAATTTAATTTTCAAATGGTAACCAACGAATTAATATAAATTAACCATTTGTGCACTTTTAAGTGAAATCATATGTATAGATAATTCATAATTCTAAAGCAATGCCACTTTTTTCTTTAAGTTTTACTGTAGTGGTCTAGTCAATTCTAGCATGGACCCATAAATATTTAACGTGGTCACTCGTATAGTGTATATGATCTACTTTTCTTTTAAGTCATATTTTTTTTCGGTATTATATAAAGCTTCTTTATTCAATGATGATAGAACAGTGTTACTTACTACTTCGGCCCTACAAATATTACCTGTTCTTATAAATCATCCAGAATGTGATGAGTAGAGTCTGAGAGCTTTAAGGATCGATCAAATCTTAATACGATGGAGTTTCTTATAAGAAAGAAGATCCATTGAATTAGCATATATCGAATGGTGATGTATATGTATTAATCACATTGTTAATGTCTCAATATATATTGTTGCAACAAATGTCCGAATTCTTCCTTTATCATTAGAAGAAATAAGATGGTGGGATAACAAGGTCGTGTGTGACCCGATGGTGTTGTTCGAGTAGTAGAGAATTGTCTAGATATCGTCTCACTATCTACAACTATTATTGTGGTTCTTTCTAGTAAGATGGTAGATGTTTTTAGTAGCAAAATCTTTCAACTGTCTACAAATACCGGATTGCTGAATTAGTTAGGATTTCAATATAATTTAGAATTTATCCCTATTACAAAGAGAGAAAAAAAAGATGGTGGAGTACATTTCACATTCCCATTAATGAAAAATTAAAAAGATGATTCGGTAATCCATGTAAATGGGTTTATATTGTTTTGATTCTGTTTATGAAAAGAAATAAGCAAGATTTGGGAAGATTTTGTACCAAGAAAAAAAGGTGAGAAGATTGCTTTATGGGGAACAAACTAAAAGGGTGACTTGATATGGTATGCACATGTTACGGTGGTCATGTTTTTTTTTTTCTTCTTTCTTTTCTTTCTTTTACACTCAAGGAATCTAAAGTAAGTCATCTACGAACTCTGGTCGTATATATATTATAGAGTAGATGCATGCTGAAAAGTGAGAGGCACTTTCCATACAATATAGACCTTGTATTCATGTCGGTGACGCCAACGACATGTTAATTTTAACAAGGAGAAAAGCTCGCATAACGATGAAATTGAAAGAGAAATAAAGGTAAAAGTGATATTATGACGGTGACGCTGGTGTTGCTCGAATTTTCGAAGTTGTTATTCCTAAATCAACGAAGTAGTCATCGTGTATTTTCCGAAGTTCAAAATATACCGTCGTCTCATTTTGTTGCAGAGACAAAGACCCAAACAACATTATACTAGTATACGTGAAGTTCGGGGAATGGTGGTTGGTGTTTTGATAATGACAATAGCAGGACTGGCCAACATATGTTTTTTGGTTATAAATTCCGATTTAAATTCAAATTAGATTTTGAAAGTGGCTACGTGAACTTCAGTTGCATATATATTTTTAAATTTTCAAACTAGATTTTGAAAGTGGCTACGTGAACCGTACCTTATATCACTAAGTTTATTATTTTCATAGAGACCATATCGTAAACTAGCATTGTGTTTTCCATATGACTTCGTTTATATAATTATATATCTCCAAGGACAACCACATTTAGTCTTTAAAATTTGGAAACATCTATCTAATTTGTTCCGTCATAGTATCTTTTTGGAATTTATCTTGTTTTAGCGTAACTTTAGACTAACACCACACAACTTTCACCCTCGTTTAAGCTCAACTTATATATATTTGTACACATGTATATATCGAGTTCTAATGTTACATACCTTTTTTTTTTTTTGCTATCAGATAGCACTTATAAATACAATCGCATTTTAATCATACATTTGCTAAATATCAATTTTAAAAATCTAAAGATCAGCATATATTTTCTCATTAAAATGTCACTATATGTACATGCATATTTAGCCAAAAAGAATAATCAATTTCACAAAGTTCACATAGGTACACAAGGACATAGCGCGTAGACAACAAATTCATGACTTACTACTATGCATGAGGGAGATCAAGGTGACACGATCACACGACTAGAGGAATTCTTGCGCATAATAGTAATTGAATTTAAATTACATCTTTATAGACGTATAGTTACCAATCATATAGAACAAAACAATTAATAAAACATAATCATAGCCCTGCTCATAATCACTCTCATAGAGAGTAGTATCGTTTCACTCCGATGAACAGAAGATAATACAAAAACCTTTTTTGATCTTACTTGATGAAAGATCCAATAAATATGACGAAAGTCATATGAAAATAAAGACAAAATCCTTGTCATTAAGTTATTCTTTTTCATTTTCAACTGATCAGTACGTGATTTTCAAAAAGGCGTAGGCCAGACTAAGGGTAAACAAATCATCTCTTTTTCGATTTATATTTATATTTTGCTTAACGTTAGTATCGTTATTCGTAACGCATAATATCTATATATTTGTAGTTTTCTTTTATAAAAATAAAATAAAATAATTTGGGTGTACCCAAAGAAACACCACATGCACATATTATCCATCCAACAATAATTTGGTAGGCCCAGCTCTTGAGCACTGGGCAAGTAGCCAGTAGTATAGCCACCATCCCTTCTCAAATAAACAAGAGTACTACTTCCCACATTATATATGTTTATACATTATTCTTCCCAACATATGATCGATCAATCTTATATAATAAGTACGAGAAAGTTCAACTAAGCATATTTTCTTAGTTAAATCTGAAAATAAAGAAATGAAATTAACGTTTTATCTACAGCTTTGTAACCCATAGATAATAATGTTTGAAAAAGTGTTCAAATTAATCGCCACAAGCTAGTGCTCATCTTATACGCCTCAACATCATAGTATAGAGACAATGCTCATCTCATATTGTCACGGCTTGTTTTTTAAATGGTTGGCTGTGGAAACCCGAACCTTGGTTTTTAAATATGTAAATGTGTTTCTAAAATCAAATTAACTAAGTGCAACTTCGAACCTTGTTTTAGCACCTGACTTCATAGACGTTACATATTTAAGCATAGATAACCTTTTATAAGATTTTTTTTTTTTTTTTGGTTTTAATGTTCGATCATTATAGGGAAACGACTAGGTTACAACTATCTGTTTGAAACAAACAATATATATTACGAAACATATTTACATAAAAATTTGCGGTATATAGATGAAATAATCTTGATTTATCGTATTCAACATGAAAATAACAACACTGTGAGTCTGTGACCTTTGTAATATCATCATCATGTGTGAAACCAAACTAAGGCTCCTTTGAAAGTGACACGAAAGGATGATATACAAACATAAAGCCCTCACATATACACACATATAAAAGAATATATATACACAAACATAGAGCCCTCGACATGCAAACAAGGAAGAAAAGAAGATTCGATGTTAAAATGTAAAAGCCGGTCGCCGGCCTCTTAATGAGATCGCGATCATAATTAATGCAGAGAGTGGTTGTAAAGTTGAAACTATAAAAGAGAGAATTTGTCTTTTATGTTTGCCAAAGCTTTCACATGGTCAAACACTGGTCGGCAGAGGCATTTTCTCTTCTTGCATGGAGACAAACTTATATATAATTCATAATTCTATCTCTACATTATTTCTTACATAGCAGTTTATCAACTATGTCAAGACTGTAATATGGATTTGGAATTTTTTGAGACAAACAAAAATCTTGTGAATACTAACAAGAAGTAGCGGCTGTTAATTATTCTTTGACAATAGCTAGCCAACCAAATCAATTTGCAATCTAGTGTAAAATCGAAGACAAAAAGTTATCGACAAATAATTTTCTAACTAATTTGAACGTGGGAAAAATCCGATATATGTCATATTAATGGGGGTATTAGTGACCTTTAGATGTGTATTAGTGGCTTTTAAAAGTCATATAATGGGAAAAATCCGATATATGACTTTTAGATGTGTATAAGTGAAAATATTGTGGTGATCTCCATTTATGGTCAGTTAACAAATATTTTGGTGATCATAGATATGAATCTAATCTATCGGTCATGAGTTAACAAATATTTTGAACTTTACGAAGACCAAAGTGAGACCCACGGACCGATAGCAAACTTGGAGCCTCAAATAGAAATGTGGGAATGTTACAGAATATATTTCTTGGATGGTTGAAACATCAACTAATTAGCAATTCTTGATATAAAAGATGATCGAATAAACGTATACTAGTTAATCTATAGTATTATTAGGATAAACCTAGATTAGATTAGATTTGATTTGCATCTTTACCCCAAACATTTTAATGTTTTTTTTCCATCTTTTTTTCTCTCGATGTGATAAGTATTGTTTTCTTCTTCTTTTTATCACAACCCCTCTTTTTCGTTTATCTCCTTTCTCGACTTCTTTAACAATCTTTTCAACCATACCCAAAAGGATTCCTCGCAAGCAATTGAATCCAAGTCTTTTCACACAAAAAAAAAAAACGAAAGAAAGAAAGAAGAAGAAGATATATTCTTTAAAAGTATCTTATTCCCAAAATCATATCTTTGTTTTTGTTTGTTTGTTTGTTTGTTAGTGTTAATCAAATATACATATAAGAATAATCTTTAGCATAAAATATATTAGTAGTTGGTTAGTTTTCTTCACCTAGTGATATACTACTATATACTATATTACCCTCGTTTAACTATAAACTAAGATCGAATATTCAAAAAGAGTTTTCGTCGTGAACAAGCGTTCTTCTTTCCTTCGAAATCATATTTTATCACCTCTAATCTATAAGCCTAAATGGTCTTCTACATAGAAACTAAAAACGGGTTCCAAAATCCAAATCAAATAAAGAATTTAATAACTTGCTTTCTAAAAAACAACACTAGGCTCAAAATAGTAGCCACGTTGTAGACTTTGAAACACATCTCAACTAAAGTGTTTTGTTTTCTTCCTCCCAAGTCCCAATCAACTTAGGTCCTTAAAAAGATAGTAGTAGTATCATTTAGGTATCTCTTAATCCTTATTTACCTAATTTTCCTCTAATCATATTTTTAAGCAAACAATATATCATCAATTTAGGTATATCACTTTATCATTATTTCAGTGCTACACTCACACATGTGCTAACCTAACAAAACAACTTACAAAATAAAATAAAATCTCTTTCACAGACTTGGATCATATTCATGAGATTGTAAGTCTTTAGAAACATAATGGGTTTTATAATGGGCCTCTAGTACCAGAAGAAAAGCCCATTATATCGTAGCCCCAACCCAACACTGAACAACCTTCTTCTTTCGGTAACCCTAACGACGGAGAACTCAAATACGACGATGTCTCTTCTCCGGCGACGACTTGTGAAACAATCAGTTAACTCCAGCTTTCAAATCATCTCCAATCGATCGTTCTCCACCGTGAAGATTCCTCAAAATCCTCGGAGAACCAACAAATTCGACAAACTCATCAACGAGGCTGGTGGCTCCGGCGATTTCGAGACCGTACGCCGTCTCCTAAACAACCGCATAGTGCTCGGCTCTTTCAACACGAGCGACACATTCAAGTTCCTCACCAACACAGCCTCGTACTCCTCCGCTTTAGAAGATCTCCGCCGCGTTTTGCCTCAGATCGACGGCGGTTTCTCTCGTAAAAACGCTTACGACATTCTAATCTCTCGTCTCTGCAAGCTCGGCCGCACCGACGACGCGTTGATCGTGATCGGAGACATGTCTAACGGGAGATTAGGACTAACGCCGTCGACGTTTCACCCGATCTTGTGCGCGCTCACTAGGAAGAACAAAATCGAAGAAGCTTGGCGAGTCGTGGAATCGATGAGATCCAGATCTGTTCCGATGGACGTGACGTCGTACAACTACTTCCTCACTTCGCACTGCTACGACGGCGAATTGGAACCGGCGAGCGAGGTGATCCGGAAGATTGAGGAAGAAGGAGGGATCTCAACGGATTCGCGTAGCTACGACGCGCTTGTGCTCGGCGCGTGTAGGGCGGGGAAAGTTGAAGCGGCGATGGCGATGTTGAGGAGGATGGAGGAGGAAGGCGTGACTGTGTTGTACTCGACACATGCGCACGTTATATCGGGGTTGGTGGAGGGAGGCTATTATGCGCTTGGTTTGGAGTTTGTGATAACGTGCGCTGGGAAGGATTTGAGGTTGGACGCTGAGAGTTTTGGGTGTTTGGCTGGTAAGCTTGTGAAGAGGAAGAGGTTCGAAGAAGCGAAGGTTGTTTTGAAAGAGATGGTTGCGAGAGGATTGAGAATGAGTGATGAATTGAGACAATTCTATGAAAGCCATGTGAGAAACTATGATGATGATGTTTATGATTGAGTTTGAAAGAAAGAGTCTGAGCAGAAGCTTAAGATTAGAAACAGAGATGAATGAGCGTATACAGATTGAAGTATTGGATCCATCAGTTCTAGTTTGATAGGGTTAATATGCCATGGAACGAAGATGTGGAATGTGAAGATATAGCAAAACCGTATACTGTATGCTGTTTGTGGGCATTGATGGCTTCAATTTGAAGCATTTCCACTGCAAATATTGGAATGAACATGACCTGCTTAAGTTGTTGATATTATCTTCTAGTGTTGGAAAACCAAAAGACTCGTCCAAAGATGATGGAATTAAAAGACTAAAGTGCTAGTACATTATAAATAAAAAATCCACACACAGTGTTAGTGTGTTACTAGTTTAACTCCGACATACACTTACGGTTTGATTTTGGAAATGCTTGACACACACAGCCACATACTTTTTATACTTTTATCACATGTTGGTATGTTACTAGTTTAACTCCTGTCTCGAAGTATAGCTTTGCTTTGAAGTTACAAAGTGGATTGTTTTTGAGATATGAATTTTGATTCGATCGTATGATGCGTCAAGCGTCAAGTCATAAAAGATCTCGTCTCGATTGACGAGAGAAGGAGCGGAAGATACCGGAGAGCACACATTTCACGAACCTAGCCATGTTATGCCCACTAATGTTGGAATATGGGTAGGTTGACCAACTTATTTCCACATAAATAAAATTTATCTCTTCCTTTGTTATAAAGGTTTTGAAATTTGTAGCTGTAATCTAACATAAATCAATAACTATAACCTAACATAAATTTATAACTATAACCTAACATACCTCTAGGCTACACTTTGCTGATTCAATTCGTACTTTAAGTGTTTAGAGTTACAAATTGATACTATATAACTAAACTATACTCCAAAGTAGTAATCTAGTTTCCCACTGGCCATAATTGAGTTAATGTGCGCGCATTAAAGGCTTCATCGTGAGCTACATGCCAGCTCTTTGCACGCCTAGTCATTTTCAATAATTTTCTATTCTTTATATATAGTCTTAATGAGAAAATCACATTCTGATTTTGCTCCATTTATTATAGATTTATAGAAACTTAAAAAAGTGATGGTCTTATACAGAGAGAGAGAAGAGTAAACGCATTCAATTGTTTTCTGCACATGTATTTATGATTTATGTATTTCAGATGCTCTCTCTAACTAACAAAAATGTACGTATGGCTTAATATATCCAACTAACATAGAGTTTCTTAATTTAGACAATCATTGCAAATAGAAATTATAAATATCTAATCTAATATATAAAAGTTCTCAGATAACCCTAGCAGAAGCTGCTACGTTTTGCAGCCAAATAAGGAAATATATAAAAATATTTTATAAAATTAGTTAACTCCTAGTCCTATAATAAACAATCTGCCACCTCAAGATTTATACAAATATTTTTGTTAATTATTCAACAATCCTATTCCTATCGTGAAACCTGCCACCTCAAGATGTATACAACTCCTATTCCTATTGTGAAAAAGCTTTGGACCCCTCTCTCTATATATACACTTTGGCCATTCCGATCTAACCAAACAAACAAAAAATCGTTAACTCTCTATTGTCATCATTCCACAAAAAAAAAAACAAATCATGAACTCTCATCATTACAAACCAATCCTTCTTACATTCCTCATTACTCTTCTTCCCCTCCTCCAACTTCTAAGCCCTACCAATGCGTTACCATCCCCACCAATAACAGCTCTCTACGCCTTCGGCGACTCCACGGTGGATCCCGGCAACAACAATTACATCCCCACTCTTTTCAAGAGCAACCATCCTCCCTACGGCAAATCTTTCCCGGCACAACTCTCCACCGGAAGATTCTCCGACGGAAAACTCGCCACCGACTTCTTAGTCTCCTCCTTCGGGATCAAACCCACTTTACCAGCTTACCTAAACCCTTCGGTCAAACCCTTTGAGCTTTTGACCGGAGTTAGTTTTGCCTCGGCTGGAAGTGGTTTAGATGATCATACGGCGATGTTATCGTTGACTTTGAACATGGACAGGCAGTGGAGGTACTTCGAAGAGGCCGTGCGTAAGATGAAGAGTTTGGTTGGAGAATTGGAGACTGATCGGGTGATTAGGAATGCTGTCTTCGTGATTAGTGCGGGCACTAATGATATGACTAACAATGTTTACACTCGCGCTCCCGGGAGTTTCATCTCTGTTTCGAATTATCAAGATTTTCTACTTAGCAAAGTCGAAGCTTTTGTCCAGGTAACATACTTATCTTTTAAATTTCATAAACTAGAATTAATCAGATTTAATTTATTAGTATTAATATATATATTAGTGATATCTTTAGGAAAATATGATATATAGTATTACATATATGTATTAAAATTCAAAAATAGTAACCGACTTCTTACGTATATGGTATGGATCCCACTCATTAAATTTATTCACTAGAATAAGACTTATACGCGTTTGCTAATATAATCATTAGATAGAATTCTCATTACTATTTTAGATAACTATTCTAAAACGTTTTCATTACTTATGGAATTTATGTTGATATGAATTGTTGTCTTTGTTTATTCTAATATCAATTTACATTGTTGACTAAACTTTTTCAATTTTCAATATATTCCTTTCTTCTTATAAAATTTCTGTTTTATAGTATCAATTTTTCTAGAGAACCATGATTAAGACGTTGTCATAGGCCCAGTTTTTGTGTCCTTGAGATTGTTCTGACAGGCCCATATATTATAGTTAAGAGTTAGAGACCTGTATGGTCATCTTGTTTTCTCATAGTTACATATATGAGAGAGATCCACTAACATATTTCTAACCTTACAATTGGTTTGCAGAGACTATACAACGCAGGAGCAAGAAGGATTACAGTAGCTGGACTACCACCAATCGGATGCCTTCCAGTGCAAGTAACAGTTGCTAGCTTCACTTCTCGCAACTTCCATCGTAGGACCTGTACGGAACACCAGAACGCTGATTCTAGGGTTTACAATCAAAAGCTACAGAGTCTAATCTTCCGTCTTAGTCAGAGGCTTAGAGGTTCCAAGGTTCTTTACCTTGATATCTACTCTCCGTTAATAGACATGATCAATTATCCTCGTAAATACGGTAAGTAACTGATTAAGATTTTTTTTTCTTGCACATGTTTAGTTAAATTATGATGTAGTTTATAATTTGAGATATATATATATATATATATTTATGCAGGAATAGAGGAAACACTGAGAGGATGCTGCGGGACGGGGTTTCTTGAGGCGGGACCTCTATGCCAGCCAACGTCTCGGACTTGTGATGATGTGTCCAAGTATTTGTTCTTTGATTCTGTGCATCCTTCACAGAAGGCTTACTCTGTCGTTGCTAGTTTCGCCTTACGAAATTTGCTTCCTCGCCTCTAATTCATTAGTATTTTTTTATTGCAATTTTTTCTTAAGACATTATTGGTGTTCTAGCTATTGGTGTTTTGTACGTAACATTACATTTACTCCATCATTTTGGTGGAATAGTGAATAGATCAAATTTTTACTTTTTTTTTTCACTGACTCCAAAAAGTTAATCTATAGAAGCTTTAAATAGAAAACTTTTGCCACTCCAAAATAGTTTTTGTAAGAATTATACGATGTCAAATATATTAAAAAAGAAAAATTGGATCTCTCACGTTACAAATATGTTTGACTTAATTAACAATATGGAATATGTATATATATACTTGTTCAAATTATTAAGGACTGGGAAGAATGATACAACAAAGACACATGTTAGTAGTCACAAAACAACAAAAACCTACCATAGTTTTGATTCTCTGGAAATATGTAAATATTCTTTAATATATAAAACGATATATATAGCCAAATCTTATTCAAGGCCCGAGATGATAAGAAACGATTTTATGCGAATAACAAATAACTTGTTTGTTTATCGAGGAGATCAAGACACATCTCTATGTCAAGTACATCTGTCTTCTTGTCTTTCTCTCCATTTTTTCTCTTAACGAAAGTTTTTTTTCCACTTAACCTCACGACTAAAATTAAAATGAACTTTGGTTGGCATCAAAATTGTTTTTTATCAAAATATAATTTTTTTCTTCTATTGTCCTCAGACCCCAAAGCCAAAGGTAAGGTCTATATCTTTCTACAAATCGTCAATTTGACTTTTTAAATTTTTGTTACTATAAATTTACCGCTTTAAAGCTAAAGTTTGTTTAGTTTTAATATTTTTATATTTTCCGATCTTTAGTTGTATATATGGTTGATCGTTTAGTTTGGAAGACTAATAAATATAAATCAGAAGGACTCGGGAGTCTTTATCACTTTTGCGTACGTCAATTTTATGTTCGAAGCATCAGACTTCTAATTTATCTGGATATATGATCTGGTTGAAAATAGTATATAGTATACAGAAGAAGCAAGTTGGGTTCACTGACTCAACGTTAGTGTATAACAGTATAACTTTTCAGACAAGCTCTCCATGATTGAAAACAAAATATTGGCTTAGGATACTTGTTGTGTGAGGGTGAGTGAAAACGGGAACTACACATACATTTGCAATGTCTCACAAGAAGACACAAGTAAGACAACGTGCAATGTCTTGTAACTCTCAAAATCATATAGACTCACTAATGTATTGCTTGTTATTATTCAGTAGAAAACAAGTCTCTGCTAGCTCCCAACTCGATCACAATTCACATATATTTAAATGTGGAAAAATGACAAAAAAAAAAAAGAAAGTTATAAAAAAATGTCTATTATTTCCTTTATTATGGGTCCTGTCACAAGTATGCAACGACTGATAAAAGTACAGAACCGTCTTCCATCAACAAGTACCTCAAGATCTCACTTAGAATATACGTATATATATGTTGTTATATTCACAAAGTGAGATCAAGGGGACTTGCCAAGACCGCAATCTTTCTCTCAGTCTGATCATCTTCTTTCCTAATGGTTCGACCAAGTTTTGATAAACCTGACGAAGATAATGAAAGAGACAAACCCTGCAGGCTATCTTGATGATCATCATGTTCTTTTTCTTCATCTTCTAACAAGCATTCTCCAAGGTTGTCGTGTGTCCGAGGTACCTTAAGGGACAAGCTTAGATCCAAATCTTGGTTTGACTTATTGCAGTCATCAGACAATAATACTCTCTTCCTCTTCAGAACATTGTCAGATCCTTCCGCCACTCGAGCATTCTCCCTTTGATAAGAATTTAGTGTTGTAGCACTATGATCCTGTGGTCGTGTTGCGGTAGAAGGATTAGGATTGGATGAAAGGCTCTGTCCCCATGATTTGTTAAACGTTTTCATGCCTTCGAGGAAGCTTCTATGAATTCTTGGAACAACTTCAGCTACTCCATTGTTCTCACTAGCCGCTTCATGAGAATTGATTCGAAACGAAATAGTTTTGTTCTTATCATCAAGAATACTATTGCTAACTCCGTGAACTCTTTCACCAGGTCGTGGACTAAACAGTGTTTGTCTTGTTCTTGTAGTGTCTCGTGCCGTTAAGCCTCTCCACGGGCTACGGTAGATCTGTCGTCTATGGTCGGTCCAGGAACCGCTACCATATCTGCTGAATACATTTCAAGTTATATATAAACGAATAATTTTAAGTTTAAAGTCAATAGGCGCCGAATATTTTTTTAAATACCCTAAACTAGAAGAAGGCCTTTGATCGAAACTTTGTAGCATTGGAAGTTGGCTAAGGTTGTAAGTGTAACCAGCTCCGTGCTCAAACGAAAATCCTTGATCTCCTAAAGTTATAAGAAAAAGAAGACACAAGAATCAATATCTAGTCGAATTCAGTTATGAAATTTATGATCAGAAACCCTAATTTAACTCAGAAAGAAGTAAATTACCTTGATTCGGGTCATCGGTCTTCTTGCTCCGGTACATCTAGAGAAAAGAAACGTGAAGGTGGAAAATATGAGTCAGATGAAGATAACAATGAAAGATACTATATATGTGCGCATGTGTATGTTTGCAAAACCTGAAGATGGCTCTTGACATGGGCAATACTTAGCCCCTTAACGTTCATCAGTTGAAGAACAAGCTTAGGTGTTGCTCCTGTTCCAAAAAAACCATTTAGAGAAAATCTAAAGAAATATTAACAAAAAAAAACCCTAGAAAATTATAGATCTTCATATATGCAATGATCTTGAATATTGATTTATATATGTTACTGAAACTCAACTATCTGGGCCACCCAATCTCTCTACAGCTTGAAGAAAGCAAATATGAAGCTCAGGTGTCCATCTCAGCCTCGGAGTCTTTGAGCGGTTGTACGGCCTCACAGATCCACCATTCTTCTTGATCTGATCATGATGATTATTGTGGTGGCTTCCACTCTCTTCCACATAGCTATTGCTAGATGGACTCTGATCTCCTGATCTCTCTTCTTCATCCTCTTCTCCCTCTTCATCCTCCTCTTCATCTTTGTCTTCTTCTATATTGGTGGTGGCTTTGAAGTTGTTAGATAGACAAGTCTTGGAGTTTTCAGAACTTTTGCTGCTTGATCTCATCTTGGTCTCTAGCTATTTGGCTGTTTTTGTGTTTTTTTTTTGTTTTTTTTTTTTTTGGGGTGGAACCTTTTTGGTCTATCTTGGAGTTCTATGGACAAAGTTCAATCAAAGATCACACACTCATACATATGTGTTAGGAATTTAAGGTGAAGACTTTTGAAGGTCTAGGTGTATGACTTTTTGGATGCTTGTATCCATCATTCCTTTTTCTTCCCCCTCCCTCTCTCTCCAACTCAACATATATGTTGAAATATATGTATATGATGGCAACGGATATTCTAAATTCTTTTTAATATATAGCTTTTCTTTAAACCAGTGTTTTTTCGATAGTATTATACATCTTTAAACCATTGTTTTTAATATACATCTTAGGGAAAGATAGATCTAGATTTACACCTCATGACAAAAATGGTACTTTTACTTACATTAAACTTTAGTAACTTCAGTCATAACATATATTAAAAAATTAACAATAATTATTAAGTCAATTCGTTCAGTTTTTGAATATCTTTGTGATAAGGAGTGAAAAAGAAACTCCCAAGGATAGAAGAACTTGTCAAAATATTGATCATTTTCTTGGTAATTAAAAATCAAATGTTTTCCTAACAAAGATACATTGGTACATACGCCGATTTTATGATATAAATCAAAGGCCAATATAACATGTATATGCTGTGAGAATTCACAATTTTATTTTTTTCTTTCAAAACCAACTGATAATGAATTGAATGATCTATATGTTTTCATTTGATTTTTTATAACCTGTTTTTTGTTTCCATTGGAACTAACTTTTTTTGCAATATAGGAAGAAGGCAACATTAATGAGGTATACATATTAATTAGATAAATGAAATTTCTTCCATCGTTACAACTCATAAATTAAATTGACTAGAAAAGCAATACATAAAAGGGGATGGTTAGGGGGATGGGCTCGTGACTTCAAAGCCAAAGCTGTGAAACAAGAAAAAAGAAGAAACCCAAAAGCATAACTAGATACATAGATAGAGAGAGAGAACATAGAGAGAGGAATCAGACAGAAGTTAAAAGGTGCTTGGCTGGGCTGTCTTCACTGAGAGACACGAGAAGAAAATATTGCTACTTGTTTCTGTCACCAACGACAATCACGGGTTTGTCTCCATCTCCACTACTCGTATTATCTATAATTACCTACACATGCGTCTCTCTCTATATACATGCAAATAGTACATCTCGCTTTTCGATATATAACCCAAATATAATGTTCCTTTTATATAGATAATTGGGATAGAGAATATCACAAATTCACAATTTAAGCTAACAAGTCACATGAATTCTCCCGTATATATCACAGAATTGAACTTGAGATTTAAAAGAGTATTTGTACGTACGTACACACACACACGTAAACAATAAATATATATATATATATATATATATATATATATATATATATATCATTTAAGTACCAACCAAGTAGGAAATTCATATAAACGTTCAGAAAAGCAAGTTAAATTTGTTTTTCTTTTTCGAAATTTCAATTAATTTAAAGTTTAAGTTACTTTTACAACTGTTTTCATTTCTGACATATATTTTAAATTATTTTGGGTGATTTTTTTTTTATCATAATACTAAATATTATCTATCTTATTTCATTCTTTTAAAATAAATAATTAAATAAACGAGAAATTTTAAAGGATGTATAATATGCTATATACTTAACGTTGTATATATCTGTATTCTAACAGCAGGCAAATTTTTGACATGCAAGTATACTGTGTCAAATTTTTGTGAATGGTGTGACCAAATGTAATGTTGAAGTCATCAGTCAAAAAAATTAGGTATATGACATTTCTTTCTGTTTTTGAACATCTTTTTGGAAGCCTAATGTCCAGCTAGCCGTAATCGTATCTTTTGTCGTCGTTACTAAGTGGTAGGAAGAATTAAAACTGTCGTATATTTTGGTTTTACAATATTAGTCTTAATAATATTTTACGTTAGAGTGACGTTCCTCATATCTACCCTAGTATCCTACTTCCATCCTCAGACAACCCATGAGCAATTATATACGACCCAACAACAAATACCAAATGATAAGTAATATCAATCACGGTGTTGACAAAAAAAAAATAATATTAATTACGGTATTGATTTTACTAAGTTAATTAGTTATGATTAATCCGTTGAAATTGACCACGATGCTAATCATTCAACCATTCTCCTTGACACATATGATGATGATACGAATCAAGCAAATTCGAAGCGTGGACCAAAGTTTTCGTGTTTTATGTCTCAAAAAAAATTTCAATTAATTCGGAACTTAGACTCTTATGAATAGTATATAGGGATTTGTTTCAAATAAAGATCTGAGATTGAAGAAACTATACGGTACTGTACAGTAGAGAGAAATTCAAGCAATATATGTCATGAAATTTTGTTTCAAATAATGTGTATATTTTAAATTAAACGATATGTAAACGAAAAAAATATTTTAATGGGAAAGAGTAAGTTAGGAGAGAGCTGAGAGGAATAGAATAATAATGAGATTTGTACGTATTATGCATGGGTTTGCATGCATAGTCACTGCAGCTAAGTAATCAATCAGTATGGCCCAACAGTTTAGGTATTGAAACCACAATTGCATATTATATTATTCATAGTCATTTTAATATATCGTTTTTTGGTATGACATTATTATATAACCATGAGGACAAAAGTCGTGTTCCCAAATTTTTAATAATAGAAACGAATAAAATTTTTGGACCAGGGCAACTTCGTGGAATGTAGGTTGCTTGTCGAATTAAAAAATTGGGAATTTCAGTTTCATATGTGATGCTCTTGAAACTAATTTATTTTTATTTTTGGGGGAATTCAGTGATGACACATACGAAAAATGTATTCAATCGAACAATGACTGTGGAATAGTTTTAGTTTTTTTTGGGTAAGTTTGTAACGATTTTGTGTGAATTTTAATAATTATCTCCACAAATATCATCTAAAAGTCCTCTTTTAAAATATAGCAAGTAAAATGTATTCTTCTAAAATATTTAAAAAATCGTACTAATCTAAACTCGATCTTATATAACAGGTTTATTAACGATCTTATCTACCACAAATATGCACTGTCTGCTTTATATGTATTGGCATGTTGGGTTATCAATGAGGTATTGAGGTGTGTCGAGTGTACGTACACCATTACAAATTTACAATACACTTCGATCCTAATAGAAATATATATGACTGTTGTGTTCCATTGTGTGTGCAGTGGAAACAATAGTTGTATATTTTGGTTATTCATCGAATAATCACATCCGCGGATGCTAAATACGGCGACGATAAATTCGATCACCCATGTGGGCCAATTGGGCTTTTCTCTTCCCAAATTATGTTTGGGTTCAAGTTGAATTCTCTTTTTGTTAGTGATTGAATCTTTATTAAATTGTTTTTTGGGGGTTAAAAAAGAAATTGGGGTCTATTTACATTAAAACTAAAAGTTAAGGGGCGAAAAGATAAATAAATACAATTGGGAATAGAGAAGGCCAAACCCTTGTCGTGTCCGTTCAACAAAAGTCTCTGGAGATCAAATCCGGCGAACTGTGAGAACAACTCCGGTGAAGTAGATTGTTCACTTTGGACGTAGAAGAAGACTGTTCAGTTCAGAGAGATCGGAAAGATGTATGATGTGATGTTGGATGAGGCGAACTTGTGGCATCACGAACAGGATGAACCTCCTCTCCGTAAGCGGAAGATCGAAGAAGCTCCTCCACCGTCACCTGTAGAAGACGTTTATTTCTCCGACGAAGAAGATCCTGAGGAACAAGAAAAGTATCGTCTTCAAGTTGTTGAGTCTTGTGTAATTTTATCTTTCTCTTTATACTCGATCCCTTTTCTTCTTTGGGTGTGGTTTCTTGAAATCGTGCTTTGCAAGTTTTGTCCTTTTCGTAATCCAAATTTTTGATTTTGTAATTTTAGGGATTTGATGTTGATTACTGCAACCATACGTATAATGGGATAATGCCGGGTGGATGTAGTCCCTATGACAAACTCTTTGCAAAGGCTGGACTCCATTGTTACAATCTTGAAAAGGTTACTCTCTTGATGGAGAAGCACTTGTGATCGATTGATAGATGCTTACCTCATTGCTTCTAACCTTGTAGGGAAAGAAGTTAGAATTCAAGAGTCTAGTCAAATTCTTATTCAACTTCTGAGGTGATGGATCCTATCAACAACTCAATTCACACTTTCCAAACATTAGTCACGGATGCAGGGTATAATAACAAAGCCCGTTTGATACTCGTGACAAAAATATGCAGGATCAAGCCTCAAGTGCCAGGTAAAACATATCGATCGAGATAGTGTATAACCAAGGCAATACTGTTTCTTTTTAGTTATTGGCTAAATCTTTTGAAAATGTTTTAGGCATGGGAGATGCCACTGTCTTTTGGGACTTGGATGCTATAGATGACTTCTATAAAGGTGAGATGCCAGATTGGCCACCGAATGATGATAAGTTACAGTTCTATGAGGTGAGGTGTTTAGTTTTTGACTCATCTTCTTCACTATATAAATGTGATCTGTTTTCAACTAATAAGTTTTTGATGATTAATTAAAAAAAAATGCAGGTGAATGAATTAGAGTTGCGAGACAATGAATGGCTTCATCTATACGCCGAAGTTGCATTGTTCTCCGAGTGGGCCGATGACCTGGTGAGGATATAATTAAAAAAAAGCTTAGATATGTTAGTGAGTGAGCGTAATGACACTTTCTTTTCTCAACAATTTATTTTTGTTGTGTTTGTGCAGAGTGCTTACATGCCATTTGAGATGAAGAAAGTAGTGGTACAAACGAGAGAAGATGTAGAGTCGAGTATGAAGCTCATGTCGAGAAATGCAATCTTCTATATGAGTTTCAATATTCGTGGAGGTCGCGAGTGCAGAGGCATTGTAAGAAGAACAAGTGATGGAAGAACAGGACATATGTGCCTTGAAGCTAGATGCTGGATCGACAAGTAAAGCTAATAATGACACCAGTAATCTGATATTTTGTGGTCTTTTTTTATGTATTGATCTATGTTTAAATGGTATCTATCTATGGCTGAAGTTGCTAGCAAGCAACTATTTTAAAAAGCTATATTTAAGATGTGATTTTCACGTTTATCAACTCTCTTATGTTAGACAAAAAAAAAAAAGAAACTACAATACGGTTACAAGTTTTATATTCATGAGTACAATTTAAGAGTGTACTCAAAGTCTAGGCAGAAATTGGTTCACTTTACAAATCCTATTAAACATAAGATGTGATAGATCCGATTAACAACTCACTTCATACTTTCCAAGTTATAGATGCAGAGAAGATGAACAAAGCGTGTTTTATACTCATAACAAAATATGTAGAATCAAATCTAAATTAAAATTGTGTGAAAAGAGAGCTCATTTGTTATTTTTCCATGTCTCCTAAAATATATTGTACAATTGACTTGTGTTAGGAGTCAATTAACACCAACAACAAAGACTACACATATTCAATTATTTCTCTTACATCCCTCCTACATCACCAAACTACAAATGTAAAAATGGGGAAAAAATTACCATATACTTTTTATTCTCATATATTTTTTTTGTCAACCATATACTTACTTTTAAAGGTGTAGTCTCTTGTTATTCACATAGTCAAAGTTGAGATCTACATAAATATTAAGCAAAAACTTATCAGACAGATCAAAAGGGAAAAAAAAAAACCATTATTTTCCAAGTGAGAAGAAGTAAAACAATAATCAATGCCGACCTTTGGCATATTATAACCGTACAAGCAATTGCATAGATGCTTTTATTAAATAGTATGATTTTTAATAAAAAAAATTATTGGTATGCTTTGTACATTTGGTACTTTTTCATTATAATACAAACATTTCTTTAATTTGTGTGTTCTCATGTATTTTAAGTTATTTCAACATGTATTCTTTTGTGAAATTACAATGTTTTAGAGGTTTATAAGTAATTTAAACAAAAAAAGGCTTACAACTGTTAGTTTATCTTAAGTTAATTTTATAGTTTTACCTTTTAGATGTATATAGAACCAACATTACATAGATGAACAAGGTATAAGTTGTTTACTATTCATAAACACTAGAATCATGTGACTCCAAAAATTTCTTCATTTAAGCATCAAAAGTGGCAGAAAACGTTTTTGTTCTTCTAACTCTTAAGGAAATTTGAAACTATGAATATGTTGTAGAATTTCATAATGTCTTACGCTATAAATTATACCATCTAGGTATCAACACTCATCTTACTTCTAAATCTCCAAACTTACTAAATATAGAAACTACATAAGCAATTTTTTACCTATCTACCATCACAATTAATTATTTCTTTCAAAATGTTGTATTTTTATTGGATTTTTTTCTTAGCAAAATCGTTGCATAAGATTGATGAAAGAAATGCTTTCATCTAGAATACAAATATGATAAGTTGCAAGCTTTTTCCTGATATGCAAACTAATTCATCATATACATGTTGATAAATTTACTCAACTTGAAGAGAACATCAATTTTGTTTAACCAAATTTAGTAGAGATAACTAGAACGACATTTAGAAATCAAAGAAATGCTTTCATCTCGAAGACAAATATAATTTCTACAAGATTTCTTGTAGACATATATAAAACCAAAATAACATAAATGAAAAAGCTAAGTTGCTTACTAGCCAGAAGCCATTAGAATCGTGTGATTTAATTTCTCTGCTCTCCAAAAATCTCTCCCTTATACCTCCAAAGTGGGACAAAATGTTTATGTCTTCTTACTCTAGAGGACACTTGAGTCTTGATACTGTATATAAAGAGATTTATGTTAGATACATTTATCGTTGTTCTCCCTTGTAACTACCTAAAATTACATGAGATTATTGGTTTGACAAAGAAAAAGAAAAAAGATGCATTTATCAAAATTTGTGTTTTCCCTCCCCTCAAATTCAAATACCATATCCATGTGACACTTAGAGACTATTATTGGATATGTGATTTCTAAATCCATATAGAATTGTAAATTATGGAAATCAAAACATATGGATTTTGAAATAACATGTTTCATCCTTGGATTTGAATAATTATATTTTACACTTTCAAATCCATTCAAATCCATTTCAACATAATGTGAATTTTGAAATCTAAAACCAAATCATTAAATGAATAACATGAGATTTTAACAAGTATTTGTAAATCATGGATCAATAACACAAAATTTTGATATGTATTTTAACATCAATGATCGAATAACACATGATTTTTGTTTGGATTTCCCAATGCATTAAAATCATTGAACTAATAACCCCACCTTATATTCTTGATGTATTTGACAATTTACGTATTCTCTACCATTTTCGTACAAATCAAAGACATCTAGAAGACATATATAATTTCTACAAGATTTATTTTTCCGATTTGCACACTAATTCATCATATACATGTCAATAGATTTTTTACTTTTAAACTCACATCTTCAAAATATTTACAGTGTTATTATTCGTGAGGGCTCTCTCTTACACAATGGAGGATAAAACCTCCAGCTCTCCATCAAAGAGGTGACAGTTTCGGCGTAGTATACTCAATCTTTTTATTTATTGCCTTATCAGAAAAACTATGGATTACACTTGATGGCTGCTTCTCCAATGGACCGTTGGATTAATGGTAATAGTAATTGTGCACCCAACTTTTTACCTTACAAAATTTTCAGGGTGTAATTATGGAAAATTTATGTTAGATGCATTTATCGTCGTTCTCCCTTGTAACTACTTAAAATTAAATGAGACTAGATATTAGTCCACGCAACGTGTGGTTGTATGGATAATAGTTTTTATTATATTCCTGAATTTTTATAAAAAAATATTTTGTTCTTTTCTGTTAACAATAACATAATCAAATATTAGATTTGTTCTTAAGATTGTATTATAATAAAATTGTATCAAACAAAGTTACCAAAAAAAATTAGTATCGATGTATTAAAAACATTATGTATATTCTTCCTCATTTCAAAGTTTTTAAAAAATATAAATAGAAGATATAAGTCTATAACTATAAATATAGCTAACAAAAACAAAAAAATATGAATATTTAACTAAAGAAATTTTATCTTGAAAGTTAAATAAATTAGTGGGAGAATGAAATTTATAATAATTATTGTGTAGTAGTTACATTTGAGTTAAATGTAGAATTACACATGACATTAAATGTGAGTTAATTAGAAATAAATTTTTAATTTGTTTTTTTTTAAATATAAAAGGAATACCAAGTGGCCCAATGAAATTTTAAACTTACACATCATTTGGTTTTTTGTTGATATAAACTCATACATAAAATTTCAAATTCATATTATTTTTTTAATTGACAAATGTAAATTAGTTTTCTTATAACATCATATGAACTTCAATTTAAAGTTTTTTTTTCAAAATCCCAAGGAAAACTTATATTTTTGGTTTCTTTTTTTAATTTTCACTCATCAATTTAAATTATAGCGCTAGATTTCATACTAATGGTTTTATCTTTAGAGGATTTAATTAGATGATCTATTTTTAAAATTATATTATTTTCTATATTTTACTCCATTTAAATTTGAGTGCTAGAAGAGAATAGAGAATTAGACATGATTTTTTTCAACCTCGTGATCTTGTGGGGTGAATATAGTAGAAGAATATTTAAAAATAATTACTTATAAGATGATAATCTAAAATAGACAGTGGAGATAAACCTTTTAGAACATAAAAAATAATGTAATATAGAGAGAATGAAAGAATAATAGAAAAAGAGAATAAGAATAGAAGTGATGTAAAATTATATTTAGAAAAATATGAGTTACAATTCTAATTTATTATGTGTTTTAATTATATTCTTTTATATATTTTTCTCCATTTAAATTCTGAGTGCTATAAGAGAATAGAGAATTAGACATGGATCTTTTCAACCTCTTGACCTTGTGGAGTAAATAGTAAAAAAGTATAAAAAATGATTACTTATAAGCTGATAATCTAAAATAAAAAATGGAGACAACCCTTGTAAAACATCAAAAACAATGTAATATATATATATATATATATATATATCTTACAAACTCCAAAAATCTTTTACAATAATATTTGAATTGATTTTTAACACATACAACAACAACAACAAACAACAACAACATCAACACAAAACAAAACAAAAAAAGATTTGAGATATAGTTGAAGAGGATGAGAGAATGAGAGAATGAAAGAATGAAAGAGTGAGTATTTATAGGAATAGAAGTGATGTAAAATTATATTTAGAAAAATAGGAGTTATGATTCTAATTTATCATGTGTTTTAATACAATTTAGTGGAGGAATATAGTTAGTACTTAGGGGTTACAATTCTAATTTATTATGTGTTTTAATAAAATTGAGTGGAGAAATATAATTAATGCATAATTTATACAATTTCAGTTTTATATCAAAGTGTGAGGTAATTGTTATGTTTAAATATATTTTATTTGTGATTTAAAATAAATAACTTTTTTTAATTGCATTGCCAAATTGACCGATAAGGAGAGAGTGAAACCTTACTTTTATATATATATGATTATTGGTTTGACAAAGAAAAAAATGCATTTATCAAAATTTGTGTGTTTCCCTCCCCTCAAATTCAAACACCATGTCCACCATGTGCACACACTTATACTCTTGATGTATTTGGCAATTTACGTAATCTCTACCATTTTCATACAAATCAGAGACATCTAGAAGACATATATAAGTTCTAAAAGACATTTTTTTTTCTCCAATTTGCACACTAATTCATCATATACATGTCAATAGATTTAGTTTTAGACTCGCATCTTCAAAATATATACAGATTTTATTATTGGTGAAGGGCTCTCTCTTAGGCAGCGGAGGACAAGACCTCCAACTCTGCCCACCAAAGAGGTGAAAGTTTCGGCCTAGCATCGTTAGGTGATATTCCAGTGATCTCTCGTAACCATCCTGTGACTTCACCCATTGTAGGCCTCTCTTTCGGGTCGGTTCTGAGGCATGATTTGATCACTTCACCTATGTTCTCAATCTTGTCATCATAAGATTCCAGTGTTGGATCTACCATCTTGGCTAGTAGAGTCTCTCCTCTCAAGAAATCAACCAGCCCGGTATCTACCGAGTCAAGTTTGTTAACGGATTCCGGGAGTTTCCCGGTTATTATTTCGAATAACAGTAAACCGAAGCTGTAAACGTTGTCTTGAGGATTCAAGACTGAGATGCCTGTGTCTATGATAGTGTTGTTGATGCTAGTCTCTGTCTCGGATGTACCGAAACTGAAATCGGATACTTTGACAGCATAATCTTCTGCCAGCTGAAGAGATGATGAGACGAGGTTGGTGTGAGCTATAGGTGGATTGAGTTGGTGCATATGGTCAAGGCAATATGCAGTTCCCATTGCTATTCTTAACCTCATTCCCCAGTCCAAGTGTTCTGACTCTTTACCTGTAACAAGAAAAACAATTTGCTTCTCCATTTAGAACACAAAGAAAACAAAGCCAACATGAGAAGAAGACAATGTAGTTTTTGACAAGTACTCACAGTGTAAATGCTCAGAGAGTGATCCGTTTGGAGCATATTCAAAGATCAAGATCCTAGTGAAAGGCTCCTTTTCCTCACAGTAACCAAGCAGGTTTACAAAGTTCTTGTGGTTGATCTTCGATAACATTTCAATCTGAAATCATGAAACAGAACACGTTAAGTCCCACTATATATAGTTGTTGTAACAAAAATCTAAAAATGGGGAAAGAAAATTAAAACATACCTTGTTCCTAAAGTGAACTTCTGTATTGTTCTTCCAGTCTTTAGCGGATGTAGTATCAAATGAAGCAACAGCTATCTCCACTCCACTTGATAGTGTTCCTTTGAACAATTTCCCAACTGAGCAAGATCCAATGACATTACTAAAATCTTCACATGCAGCTTCAATCTCAGATCTTTTGAGTACAGGGACACCTAAGGATCAAAAATCACACACTGATAACTAAACCAAAAGGATACAAATTTGGCTGAAAGATGAAGAAAGAAACTTACCAGTTACAAAAACTCTCTGAAGTTGTCCACTAAGACCTGTACGCCAAGGATTCACAGTTTCCCCAGCCTTACGTCTGTAAAAGTAGACACCAGTAGCTACAAGGAGAAGTAAACCAGCACCACCTACTACGCAGCCAACCACTAGAGGAACAACCACTGAAGAAGAATCAGAGTTTCTTCTCTTAGAGGGAGCAACTGACACAGATGGTGAAGGTAAAACATCTTTTGTAGATAATGAACTCTTTTGTGGCTCTGGAACTGTTGAAGAATGTTTTGGAGAAGGGGTTGGTGATGATGATGGTGGTGTGCTAGTTTCAGCTGCAATAGCACCACTGTTTTTGTTGTTTTTTCTAGAAGGCAAATCATTGTATGTGAATGGTTTACGGATACGGACAAGTGTTTTCCTGTGGAATCCAACAGCTTTCCTAAACAAAAGGTAGAAAAAATAAATTAACACATTGCTCTAAGCATAGCAAGCTACATATGAACTAAGAAACATCTTCTTAGTGTAGATCTCTACCAACGCAGCCACTACAAATCTCAGGGAAACTGAAGCTGTGACTTACAAGTTATAGGAATCTCCATCTGACCATAGATCTTTCTTTAAACTGTCTTCACTTTTCTGAACATCTACTACACCTGAGAGAACACAAAGCGAAACAGAGGATTTGAGAAAAAAAAAAAAGGTTGTAGCTTTTGTTCTCTCTAGCTGTAGCAACCCAAACAAGCATAAAAACGAGTAATTGAAAAAAAAAAAAAAAAAAAAAAAAGTCAATACCTTGGTCAATGAGAGAACAACAAGAACCGAAGAAGCTGAGAAGGATCACAGAAGACACAAAAGAACGCATTTTGAACATTAATCTCGAATGAATCGAGAAGATAACAATATTAGCTGCAAGAGTTGAGAGCAGAGGATGGTATAATGAAATTGAAAACGAGTTTGGATCTAATCAGAGAAAACAAAAAGAGAAAGAGAGACTTGTGACTTGTGAGTTTCTTGCTTGTCTGATGAGAGCAGAGAGGAGTTTGAGTTTTTTTATACAAGAAACCGTGTTTTGCCCGATTAAGGAAAACTTAAACTAAAGGAATTTAATAGGTTTTTTTTGGTCAACAAGAATTAAAAAAGATTGTGCTTATTTTTATTTTATAGACAGTCAATTTGTTTCCTTATTGTATTTTTCGTGAAAATTAAACTATTCGAGAAATTGTTTTATTTTTTCAAAGATTCCTATTATTATTGTCACAACCAAGTCTAGTCTACCACGTTCGAACCATGCTTGACTTGGACGTATTCCAAAGTCCTAACCATTGCAAGGAAACTAACATCGGCAGTTTCCCTACTGACTAAAAGACGATTATTATTTTGTAATACATCATGTCCTGATTATTTGTTAAGTTTTTGGGCTTTAATATATATATAACTAGGAGATATCCCATGATTTAAAGTACAGATTAATATTTCCCCCAAAAATTATGATATGATAATAATAATTATTGTTATATTTGTTTAAAGAGTTATTTTGTTTGAAACAATATTTATTTTAAATATTACAATTGTTTGATAAATCTACATAGATTTTTTAAAATACTAATTATTTTAAAATATTATACTATTTTAATTTGTTTAATGTATATTACCAGTTTATTTGGTAAAATATTTTAAAATATTAATTATTATATTCTAATTGTTAATAAATAAATTTTAGTAGTTTATTAACCACATAAATTTAGATTTGCCAACTCGCTGATGTGAAACATACATTTTTTTCTTCATAGATTGAGTAATATATATTCTTTTAAAAAAATTCAAATCACAACATATACAGAAAAAAATCCACATATTTATTTGTCTTATATATTATATGATAATTCAAAACAATTTGTAAATAAAATAAAAGCAAGATGATAAGAGAATCATAATTTAAAATCTTCACAAAATCTTTCAATTATTAAAATAATAATTTGGGTATTTAGATGTAAAATATTACTTTTTTAAATTCTGATTGGTTTACAATTTTTTATATTAATTAAATGATAATTATTTGCATAAAATGTTCACATATTTATTTGTCATATGTATCATATGATAATTCAAAACAATTTGTAAATGAGATAAAAGAAAGATGATAGGAGAATCATAATTTAAAATCTTAACAAAATCTTCCAATTATTAAAATAATAATTTGGGTATCTAGATATAAAATCTTACTTTTTAAAATTCTGATTGGTCTACAATTTTTAAAAATTAATTAATAATTTTCATCCATAATTAATTAGAGAGATAAAATATTTTTTTAGAGATTAATAATTATTTTAAAAGTTTTATTAGTCTAATATTAAATTATTATTTTACCCTTGATGAAAAATTAAACATTTAACTTAAGACCAGTGGCATGACGATGTAATCTATATTAACATTTTTTAAGTACATTTTGTGTTATATCCTTTTAGTTTTGCTTATTTAATTTTTTATTTACAACATTAACCTTTCAAAAAATTTAAAAATTAACATTGCACAGAAACTCAATTACTAAAACTTCTTAAATTGACCAATATTTGTTACGTTTATTGCCATAAAATCTTAACAATATCTATACATTTTGCGTTTTCCAAAAATAACTCTAACCATTAAAGTTTTAACCCATAAAATCTCCAAAACTATCTTTAAAGATGCTATAATCTTTCAAATTTAAATGATATAACCAATTTTCAAAGTATTTCTCTATATCATATATTCGTATAACTATTTAAAGTGCACCAATACAAAATAACAATTATTTTAAGAGTTCACCGATCAAATGTTTAAACCGGTTAGAATTGAAATTAGTCCAATCTATGATTAGTTAAATAGAAATATTAATATCATTTCATACTTCTAACTGGTTAGTTCAACTCAATAAACAACAATAATTTTTTTTACTAAATTATATATGTTTTATGGGTTAAATCTAGAACGATCAAAAGTTTAATCATATAACTTTAATACTCAATAAAAACCGTAAAAAAATAACATTTATATATATATATATATAACACCAAAATACCTAATAATATAATTGAAATACTAAATTATAAATTATAAAAATTTAATATGAATAGATATATATATTTTTTTTTCTTGCGGTGTACCGCGGGTTAAAAACTAGTTTTTTATAATTTATAAGATTAGTTTTATATTTGTACTTCTCAATTAATATAATAAAATTTGTTTTGTCTAGTGTATATTTAGCCGCCTTGATTAATAGTTAGGTGAACAAAAATGATGTGTTGTTTGGTTTAATATTAAGCATTGACTATTAACTAAGTATATAGTAAAATTGCAATGGCAGAACTAATAGGGTTCAAAAGAATAGGCTCAAGTCTAGCCAGCCACCGTCTAAAAAGACTTGTGGCTTTGCGAATGGTTCCCACCTTCTTGATTTCTCTTTGGTTATTTCTTTCAATTTGTATTGGTTACGATTCAACCAAGGTATTAAAAACAAGAGAAGAAAATTAAAAGAAACAGATCATGAGCCACGTAGATTTGGTTTGATGATCATATCTAAATGATTGAAGTTGAAGGAATGATTGTCATCTCAAGTAATTTGTGACTATTTCAAATTGGAAGGTTGCTTAGCTGTTGCTTTCTTCGTCCCCAATTCTCTCTTCCCATGTGGGTTCCTCGTGGTCTGCTCACTAGTCAGCGTGCAAAATCCCTATTCTTTATTAGTATAAATGTTCTACATACTTTCGTATCTTAGTGTTTTATATTTCGTAAAAACATTCCATATTATATTGTTATAGGAACCAATTATGCGAAAAAAACATATTTTCCGGCCGGAGAATCTAAGATAATAAACAAGTTTGCCTACAGCCCTTCTACCTATCTATGTTGTTGACAAATAAATTATTCTTCAATGGATAAGGATATGGTTATGTAGATTAACTTCGACAATGGATATGAACAACATATGTTCTAGCTAAGTAATTCATGGTGAACTTATAATTGTTGTTAATGGTGGGTCTTCCCACAACTATTTTATTCGTGATTTGGTTACTATAAACGTTTTAAATGATAAAAAAGTGTGAAAGGGAATAAGGAAGAAGAAAAAAAAAAAAATACAATTTCATATTTCCTTCATGGGAATTGGGAAGAGATATGCATCATACATTACATAGAGAGATTAATGTGGTGAAACTAGTCAAATATTACTAGTCAAACTTCCTAAGTTTCACTTTCTATATGATTTATTCTAAAAATATTCTTTCAGGATAACCAAAAGCCATTTTACCCCTAGTTATTACATTTTTCATCTACCGGAACTCTTAGAATACCGTAGCTTGTGCACCGGAAAACACGAAACACACCTAACCAAGCCTTGCACATTGCAAGCCTTACAGCTTGTGAATCCAGATCTCTCCGAGAAGATTTTGTGACTACCATTGCACAGATCACACATAACAAATCTCCATCCCCTACACGAATCACATACCTCAGCGAACCTTTCATCACCTGACGGTGTTAACGCAGCGATCAGTTTCCTCAGCTTGTCGTTCTCATGCAACTGCTTAATCTCTTCCGACCCGCCGATGTATCTTCCACCGATAAAAACCTTAGGCAACGTCACTTTCTTTGTTCCGAACATCGTTTGTAACTCATCGTGAAATGTTGAATCCATCAATAAATCTCGCTCGTCGATATTGATTCGGAATGCATGGAGGATGGACCTCACATATCTACACTCATCGAACGTCTTACGTATGATTCCAAGGCTAGTGTAGTAGATAACGACGCCTCGGTGGTGATCAGCGTTGGGGATATCCACGACGGAGAAACTTTCATTTGAGATAGGTCCGTGAATCCTAGCGGGGCTCCGAGGCTGGTGAATGACTTGACGCCGGGGAGAGTAGGATTCAGATAAGGGGTCATCGTCGTGAAGGAGGTTTTGGATGTCTTTGAATGATGAACATGAGAAATGTCTCGGCCATTTTGGTGAGTCGGGTGAGATTTCGTGACGACGTCTGCGTCGTTGAAACCAATTCGGGAACATTAGAGAAGATCAACAACGAAATCTTTGAGGAAAATGAAAATGTTAAAAAATATTTGTACGAGTAAATATTAGTATGAGTGGAAAGAATAGATAAGGACGTTATCACTAGAAAATGATTTCTTACCCAAAAAGAGCCAAAACATTTGATTTTCTATTCTTACATTTTTATGGTAGTCAAAATTTATTAATTGTGTTAAAAAAGTTCAAACTTCATAGGGTGGTGTTTATAAATCATAAACTCAACAAAGATCAAATCGCTTCGTATATACTTTGAAAACGCCGTTTCTAGAGCTCTCTTTCGTTAACTTTAGCCTTTTCGTCTCGTGCTAAAACAACCAAGCTCTGTTTTTAGGGTACAAACTGTCATATAACTTATAGTAGTTGGTAAATTCAAAACAAAATCCCCTTAACAACGTTGGTTCTGTTTAATGGGGTATACACTGTGATGTGATATAATCTAGTGTACAAACGAAATTACATTGCTAGTATTGTTTATGCTTCCTCGTTTCCTGTCTATCATTATCAGAGTTCCGGTTTAGCGGGACGCCAAAATCCCTTCCGACCAACCAAAAACTTGTCCTGGTATATTTTGGTTGACCAATGAAGCGAACCAAATATGGATTCAAGCTTCTTTATTGTTTCCTTGGTGTCTTGTACCACAAGATATCCTCCTGGTCTCACTATCCGATCTATCTCAGCCGCCACTTGTACAACGTCACACCTAAAACAGACCCCAAAACACCAACAAAAAGGTTACTCACACTAACCGCAACATCAAACAGAGTTTCTTGGGACAAACCATCAATCTGAACGAGACAAACAAAAATAACCGGTTCTAGTTGAGTACACATATCTCAAAAGCGGGGAAACCCAACCAAAACAGTGAATGTTCTCTACTGCTAAAGAGTTGAAACTCAAGAGACTGACAAATTCTGATCTGTTGTTTACCTTTGTGAGACATCTCCCAGGAAGAAACTGGAATGTAGCAGATCGTATGTTCTAGGGTAAGTGTTGAGGGACTCACACCAATCATGGTAAACTCCAATCAAGCCTCGATCATAAACAACGGAGAGAGTGTCAGGTTTATCCACAGGCACAACATTCATCACCCATAGAGGTCGGTTTATAAGTGCAGCAGCAAAGCTATCAGCATAACATAGACAAAAACAAGTTGAGAGTCAAATCTCAGTTTGGGATTAACCGGATTCTGGTTAAGAATCAGAGAATGAAAATTACCTGCCATAACCGGCATTCATGTCCATCACATTCCTCACACTCGACCAGTTTACAGCTAAACGTTCAAGATAAACATCAGATACAATTGCTGACCATTTCTCTGTATCTTTCTTCAATTTTTCCGCTGAAACCGAAATGCTTTGAGGTTTCACACTCACAAGCCGTTTAGGCCATAGCTCAGGCCAACTCTTTCTGATCGGTAACTTGGAAATGCATTTGGCTAGTGGAACATACCTAAGAAGAAAAGAAAAGGTTACAAAACAGTGGACATATTATATATACTAAGTGAATGTGAAGCATCATTTTGTTAACAGGTTCATACCATGAAGCATTTACTTCCTTTTTATCACACAGAGGTGGATCTTGTGTGCTGCGTTTATTATAGCAGGATTCTGAAGCTGGCTTTTGATAGATCACAAGTCCGATTCCAGAGGAATCAACCGTCTTTGTCACGACCTTCCAGCAAATGGATTTAGTCAAAGTGACCATCGCTGCGTAATAAATATTGTAACAATTAAAACCATAAAGATCAAGACGGGTCTTAAAAAAACACAAATCAAGAAAATGATAGTTGCTAACAATTCCAAATTCTGCTATCTCTGTCATTATCACGATAGACCGGTGTTGCAGACCATATAAAGAAACCTCCTGGCCTGAGTACCCTATTGAGTTCCAACAACGGTTTCCCACCTAACAAATGAACCAAAAAGATCATGAAAACCTCAAAGCTTAAACACTAGGAGGGAAACAAACAAGGGCCAAAAAATAGTAAAATACCATCAGCATCCCAATGGACTCTGCACCGTGCACAATGGATAAGATCAAACGCATTGCTCGGAAACGTAAGCTGTTGCGTTCCAATAACAGAAAGAGTTGCAGGTATTCCTCGTTCTAACGCAAACTGAATCTGAGCTTCATGTTCATCTTTAGGAGCAAATGACATTGTAATGACATCTTTATCTAATAAAAAACCGCCAAAGCTAGCAACACCACAACCAACATCTAATACAACCCTTATGTTTTTCCCCCATTTGATACTCGGTAAAGCCTGGGAGTTTAACACAAATCAGCCTTTCCACAACAAAAAAAAAACAAGGGGAACAGTAAAACATCCAAAAAAGAAAGAAAGTGCTGACCTGTTCAATGAACTCAACGTAATGAGTAACCCCAAATTTGAATTGAGTACCTCCTCCAGGAAAAACAAGATATTCACCGGTTTTATTAACCCAATTTTGTTCCTTTTTGTATTCAACAAGCTTGGGATGAGGAACATTGTCATACCAAACCTACACATTAAAAGAGTAAACAACTAAAGAAATGTTCCAATAGCCTATCACTTAATGGGAACTAATACTATAAAAACATTAACTTTGAATCAATCAGACTCTTTTACAGAAACTTCCAAATACTCAAAATGGGTTACTAAACCAAATCATATAACTTTCAGATCAAGCTCGGATCAAAAGTTAGAATTTTTCGAAAAAAAACAAGAAAATCCCAAAGCTTACCAAAAACAAAAACAGGAACTGTCTCTCACCATATCCCGACTCTTAGGCCACGGAACCGGAGGCTTATAGTTATGCGGCAAAGGAACGAGACATGTAGGGGTTGGTTCAGGGCAATGACGTTCTCGATGCTCCATATGTCTCCTCGATTTGAGCTGCTTGATGGCGTTATTATTATCGAGACAAGGTATGTAATCAACAGATCCTGCGCCGTTACATAGATCCCATTTTTTCAGCTCTTCCACCACACCCTCGAGTGATGATGATGATGATGAAGCGCTTATTAGCTTCATCTTCTGTGGAGTTTGATCGGAAGAAACGTCGACGTTTTGGTTAGGAACAGAGGATTTGGGGTTTGGTGTGTAGTAGTCGGTAGGGGTGAGAGAAGGGAAAGGGAATGTGATGTAATTGGTGGTGGAGAGGTAGACTGTGATGGTGATGAGGATAGTGCAGAGGAGTAACACGACGACGGGTTGTACGGATATCCCCATTGTAGAAAGATCGTTAAGAGATCGATCAGTACGAGACGCGTTTCAGGTAATAAGAAGAAGAAGAAGGAGGTGTGAGCTCAAGCTCCATTAAGTCACAGCTTTCACATTTCGATTTTGCAGAGCTTAAAGTAATATTTTTTTATGCGCCGACAAAAGTAAACAAAACAAATTTGTGTCCGAATGATTTTTTTTCTTATTATTATTATAAGAGAAAATGTTCAAATTTGTGTCCGAATGATCAATTGCTGCTTAATCAGATGTTTTTTTTCTGTAAATTTTCTCATTATAATTAGATTACCAGTAGTGTAATTGATGAATATCTGTATCTTACAAGACATCAGATCTAATTGAATCTACACACCGACCATCGCCAGATCCAATCAACCTACCTTTCTAAGATAATAATGAGTCATGTGGTGTGGACTGGCTCAACATATTCTTGAGCAGTGTGACTGTGTGAGTGACAGTGAGTAAATATATGCAAAGAATCAATCTTTTAAAAAACCATGAATGTATGATTGATATGTAAACCCCAATGGGTAAAATAAACTGCCTCAAGATGTCAAAAAAACACATAATATCCTCTCCGAGGTTTTTCTACTTGTCAAAAGCTTTAAAGCAAAACACTCAACCGTTGAGATTGAGTAGATTTAAATGAGAAAGAAAATTAGTCGGACAAACAATAGATCCGGCTTCTTACTCAATGATTCCGGCACCGCCGTCAAGATCCACTTCGCCCATCCCTGTGTCCTCTTCTTCGTCTCCGCTCTCTTCATCGCCACTAATTTCTTCATTGTCAAGACGTAGCTTAGCCATGTGCTCTGTCAGCATCTTATCATCACGTTCACTCACCTATCAATACATATTAACATTAGACTCTTGAATGTTGTGAACCAAAATACTATAAATAAACCACCAAACAAAAGCTAGTTCTTGTGACATGCAACTTGAGACGGGAGCATCAGTAAAAGAAAGTAAGATACTCACAGCTCTAGCTCCCTCCTTAACGACAAGCTTGCCTTTGTGTGTCTCAATTGTCTCAGTGCAAGCTATAATGGCTTTGTTTAGGATTTCAATCCCTTGGTCCTGTTAGAGAATGATACGATTAGGAACAGAGGGATAAAAAACAGCATTTACACATTTATGGTTTAAGTGATGAAAAATCCGCAAAGCTACATAATTGGCTACCAAAAATGCAATGACCAGTTTTTGGACAACAATAGTATCTGTGTGTATTTTCTTAAGCATCTGCTTTACTTGCAACTAAATGATTTCAACTATTGCAATCAAAATTTTGGCAAGAGCTAAACAGGATATACAATCCACATAGAGATCATATAAACCTCTTACCGATAAATAGGGGCAGGTTTCTGTAATATGCCAAACCAAGTAAATCATAATACAAGATAGAAGATTGTCTAACCTTGTCAAGTGTCTGAGTAGTAAGGACATAAAGAGGTGGAGCAACCAATTTAATCTTAACAGGGCAGTCGTCGTTTCCAGCGGCTTCAGCGTTTTTCATGGCCTCCTGAAATTGCAAGCATGGGTGAGCAAATCATAATGTATTCTTTTCAAAAGTTAAAGATAAGCCAACAAGAGATATTGACCTTAATGTGAACAACTCCGTCAAACTGAAAACACTTCAATTCGATATCAGCCCGGATTTTCATTGGTTGTGGTGTCATTCTCCTCCTAATGTTCTTCACAAGTGCATCTTTCACTTCTTCCGTAACAGCAGGTACAACTTTAGTCACCTACAACAAACAGACAACTTGTAAGATTAGCAATCAAAGGAAGTTTATACTAACAGCTAAAACAAAAACCAGAGAAAAAAAGTATACCTCTTCACCATCAGGCCCAACTTCTTTGATCTCACGAGTGAGGCCACCCAACACCGAGTCAGGATCCGTCACTAGGATCTTGAAGGCCTGAACAAAAGAACAAATATATTTGAGAACTAAACAACAATAGATATACAGTAAACCTCAAATTCACAGATTCTTACCTCAAAAGCATGACCATGTTTCCGATACAAAGGCCAAGCAATGTTCACATACAACTCCTGCAATATGAAAGCTCTAATCAATGTATAAACCCAATGATCTAAATAGTTTCAAGTCTCAGCATCTACCAGAACAAGAAACATCTCTAACCAGAAAATCCAAAATCCAGCAGATAAAATCCCAAAATTCAACTAAGGTTTTAGCAAATAACATCTAAAGCTAATATAGAAAAGATCATACCTCCAAATCAAGAGATAGAGTCTCAGCAACATGGCGCATGATAGAGTGAACAAGCTTGCTCTTGTTGTACCTCTCTTCACAAGTTGAGATATCCTCCTCGCTAACCCTACGTTTGCTCAGATCAATGTAACCTTTCTCCTTGTCAACACGCAGGACCATGACAGGCTCAATTCTCCCGACCTTAATCAAACTGCTCACACTTCGGATCCGACGACGGGAGAGCTCAGAGAAGAGGATCATTCCTTCGATGTTGTTGTACTCCAGCAGAGAAACGTAAGCTCCCATATCGGCGATGTTCTTCACCTGGATCATCACCGCCATATCCACCTCTGGATACTTCGACTCGTACATCCGACACTCTAGATTCGGTGTTTGATTCGCCATGATTGGATGATTTCGATACTCACGCGAATTGACTCTTTGTTGAATCGGAAGTAAGCGATGAGGCGGAGAGATTTAGGGTTTTGGGCGACGGAGCAATTAGGCTGATTCTTTTGGCTAGGGATAACTGATAAGAGACGAGCGATGAAAGCAAAGTGAAATTGGCTGACTTGCGTCAAAAATGGTAAATTAAAACGACACCGTGTCGGATAAACAATTAGGTTTTAATTGGGCCACAAAAAAATATTAGGGGTTTGGGGGATTAAAAGCCCATTCGGATTTCAAGTCAGATAAATGAAATTTGGATCGTTTAATTTTGTTCTAAAATTGCGTTTAAACCAGCAGTACACTAATCACAGGCTTTGAGCTCGAATCGATCGCGGTATCAACATATGTTTCGGAGTCCGATTTGACCAGACTGTAATTATAGAATCGGTCATTACCAGATGGGTTCAATGAACCTTGGACCAAAATTTAAAATCGTTTATTTTGTCTCTTACAGAAAGAAAAAAAAGAAGTCTCTACTACCTCACAAAATCGTACAAGCTGAAGAACTAAACATGAACTAATAGTTCCATACATATCACTAAGAGAGCTTCATATAGAAAACACTAGACACGAGAGTCCCTCGAACGCTGCTTACCCTTCCAGAAGCATCTGGTTGAAATGCCATGTTCCTGAAAAATCATCCCAAACATTAAAACATATTCAATGGCACGAAGTGAAGGACGAATAAGTGATTTTGTTGTTCTTTTAGATCTTTATAGATTAGAACAAAATGTGAGGGATTAGTATATACCGTGTCCTTTGCCAACTCGTCGTAGTTGGGCTACATATTCTGAGATCATCTTGATTGCTTCCACCTGAGAAATGATTCATTTTATCAAAAACTCCAATTAGAACTCTCTTTGACAGGTTTAGAAACAACATGAGTGCTTTGCCACTAACAAAGAACACCCTAAATGATTTACCTGCTCTGTCAGAAACTCGCTCTCAACAAAATCTGCCAAGTGGACATCATTGTTCTTCGAAGCAACCTGTTGAGAACAAAGCATTACAAAAACTGAGAACATTTCTTGCAGAGTGAAAGATTATATTTACTTTTCTAATAGGGATTTGAGGTCTTTACACTGTGGAGGTTTAAGAGCTTCTCATTAACTAGTTTCTCCAGTGACAGAGCCAACTCCATGCCTGCAAACAACAAATCACATAATTGTTTGTTAAAACTCTTATATCCATTGCGACTTCAATCTCCATATGAGAGATACATTTTCATGATACTTAAGAACTCAGACCAAATTCGGTACTTCTCTTCAAAAGCTTAACATAGCATTGATGTCAACGTTTCATTTCTCCAAACTTTATGACTTAGAATATGGTAGACAATAGACATATATAAAAACTAAAGATCATTTTCACTTGGTATTCTAGTGTACAAACCAAAAGAAGAAAAAAAAACTATGATGAAGCGTCAATAGATACAAAGAGTTAGCTACTTCTGAGCTTACCATATAGAGCATCTCCTTTATCAACATGTTCAAACTCTGAGAGAGGCATCACAATGGACTGTAACTTGACCTTCCCACCACGTTTGTTCTGCAACTCATAGAAAACCCAAAACATGTAAGCACTTAATAAGCTCCAGATTATATAGCTAATGAACTAGAGAAAACAAAAAAGAAGGAAATAGTTATCTCTAGGACCTGATAATCCATAAACTTCTCAGCGTGCTCTCTTTCTTCCACACTTGATTCCTTAAAGAACCTGGTACCCAAGGAACCAACAACTGACTATGAATAAACAACAACAACAACAACAATAACAACAAAAACATCCAAAAACAACCAAAAACTCACTTAGCAAGACCCTTGAGGGCGACGTTGTCCCGATCGAAGTACGCATACATAGCGTGATACACATACGAGACATTGTACTCCACACTACAGCCAAAATCCATTGAAGAAATTTAGAATCCACAGGATTAAATATAAGCAGAATCAACACTAGGTTCCAAAGTACCAAATCTTATAGCTAACACAACCAGATTACAATACTAAATCTAAGCTATGGGAAAGAGGTATAAGAAAGAAAAAAAAAACTTACTTGATCTGCTCGTTAATGGCAGCTTCACACTCGTCTGAGTACTTCTGTCGAGCAAGCGAGAGATGAGAGCTTATTGGAACAAGATCGAGCTCCTTTTTCACCTCCTTAAACGGCTCGAAGACAACGCCGCTCAAGGAATCGGTGGTTGAGCTCTTAGATGCGCGAACAGAGAAAGCTACGTTCCCAGATTTTCCAGAAGAAACTCGAAGATTCGAAGATAACAAAGGAGAGAGATCTTTCTTCACGCCATGGAAACTCACCACAGAGAGAGCTGAAGATAAAGTTACAGTCTTAAGAAGCATTTTCCAACTTTGATTAGATTTAGAAACAGTTCTTCGCCGAGAAAATTGGAGAAGACGAATGGTTTTTTTTTTTTTTTGTTAGAGCTTTGTGGGGAAATTGAGATTGTGATGGGTTGATGATGAGGCTGTGGATGAGAGACACGTGTACGTACGCGATTGAGGAATGGGTGAAGGCGCGTGGCAAGCTTGTGGCAAGTATCGATCGTTATCCGTGGAATTTTCTTGGACTTATTGAGGCCTACATAATTTTGTTTTATTTGATGAAAAATCTTTAGTTACATAAATAATAATCTTGTAAATTTTATCATTTTTATTCGATTTAATAATAATTTCTTGAAATTTGTGAAAAAAAACATATGAAACTTTAGTTATTCCTAAAATTCGTATTTGTTTTTATTGTTTAGGTAAAATCAGTTTTTTTATATCTGTAAAAACAAATAAGAGTATTTAGAATATATTCTAGTTTTATGCAAAAATATTGTTTACGGAAACGTTATTGGCACATTACCCAAATTGAAGATTTTGTTTTAACAGAGGAAACAATAACACAAATCATATATAAATTTGAAAATTTTTAACCAATCATAATCATTACAGAATAACCTACTTAATTTTAATCATTAATCAATAACAAATTATTTAAGTTATTTTTAACCGTTCATCGAGCAATGCTAACTCTATATAAGCAGACAAAGTAGGCCAGCACTTTTCATTAATTGTCTCTTAAATTAAGTATTGATCAACAACACATTTTGTAATCTCCATATACCCTAAACAAAAGAATAAAATGGCATCCATTTCTAATGCGTTTAAGACTTTGTGTTTGTTCCTCTTGTTCATTGTCGCTGCAAGTCGTCCAACCAATAAGCCAAAGGTTTTCAACGTCCGACGCTATGGCTCAAAACCGGATGGGAAAACTGATAACGCCAATGTATGTACACAACAATTTTTCTAGTTATATTTTGATCACTAATTAGTTTTGAGATTGAGATGAAAATCTATTAATATTAATACAATCATAAACACATATGATCAATATACAAATACAAAAGAGAAATATTTATGTTTTATTTGATTATTAACCTATGCTACTTTTAACACTTACAAAACTAGGCATTCACAAGTGTATGGAAAAGTGCATGTGGAAGGGAAAGTGGAAGTAGTAAAATTTACGTACCAAAAGGAACATTCTACCTCGGTGGTGTAGAGTTCGTGGGTCCATGCAAAAATCCTATTGAATTCATTATCGATGGAACTTTATTGGCTCCTGCAAACCCTATGGATATTAAGCAAGACATATGGATCAACTTTAGGTATATCAACGATCTCTCTATCTCTGGATCAGGTATACTTGACGGCCAAGGAGAACAGTCTTGGCCACTCAATGACTGCCACAAAAACCCTAATTGTCCTAAACTAGCTATGGTAACATTTCTTAAACTTTTTCACTTATTGCTTCATTTTGACAAATATGATTATTATTTACATTTAAACCATAATACAAAAGTGTGATATGATACTTATACAATAATATAACTCTAATTAAAACATTATTCATTATACACAACTTTATTAAAGTTTATAATTTATAAATTATATGAGAAAGTAACAATTCTTATAATAAACTTGATTTTTTCATAGAATATGGGATTTGCTTTCGTTAACAACTCAAATATCAAAGACATAACATCACTCAACAGCAAAATGGGACACTTCAACTTTTTCTCCGTCCATCACTTTAACATTACTGGAGTCACTATAACAGCTCCCGGCGATAGTCCCAACACCGATGGTATCAAGATGGGTTCTTGTAGCAACATTCAAATCTCCAAGACAAACATCAGAACCGGAGACGATTGTATTGCTATTCTCTCTGGAACCACTAACCTCAATATCTCTAACGTCAAGTGTGGTCCCGGACATGGAATTAGTGTCGGAAGCTTAGGGAAGAACAAAGATGAGAAAGACGTAAAAGACTTAACGGTAAGAGACGTCGTTTTCAATGGCACAAGCGATGGTATTAGGATCAAGACCTGGGAATCTTCAGCTTCGAAGATCCTTGTTTCGAACTTCGTGTATGAGAATATTCAGATGATTGACGTTGGAAATCCTATCAACATCGATCAGAAATATTGTCCTTACCCACCTTGTGAACATGAGCAAAAGGTTAACTTTCTATCCGAAAACAAGCTTTATATTATTTTCTTCTATCACAAGGAAAGTAAAAACAAAACATAATTGGTATTTCTCTTTTCAGGGAGAGTCTCACGTTCAAATCCAAGATCTTAAGTTAAAAAACATATATGGAACATCGAAGAACCAAATGGCCGTGAAACTGCAATGTAGCAAGAGCTTCCCATGCAAAAATGTTGAGTTAATTGACGTTAACCTAAAACACAACGGAGTTGAGGGTGGATCTTCCACTGCGGTGTGCGAAAATATTAACGGTTCCGCAAGTGGTAATATGGTTCCTCAACATTGTCTGAATTGATTCAACGGCCCGTCTAAACAATAATCATGTGTTGTATTTAATTGGTGTATATGGTTATGTTTTTATCTAATTGGTGTATCCGATTATCTTATTATATAAATCTTAATTTTCAAAGTTTGTAATTCATATAATCGCGATATGTGTAAAAATAAATTTTATTTAATAAGTATAAGAAAATTAAAAAATCCAAAAAATAAAAGGATTATAATTAATATTGTTGAAAGTATATAAAATCAAAAGTAATCTATTATATCACTAATTCTAATAGGAAAGTTATCTATTAAATTACTTATTTCAATAGGAAAATATATGCAATTAAAAAGGAAAATATTTGCAGTTTAAATGTAATTATTATTTATTATAATCATAGAGTAAAAAAAAATTATACAGAAGAGTGATTAAAGTATAAAAATGTTTAATGTGTTAAAATTAGTGATTGACATAATATAAGAAAAATAATATAACCAGAATTACTCATTGGGATTGAGTGCATAGAATTAAAATCTAATTTATTATCAAGTAATATACAAAAAATTGTATTGCAAGATGGAGTGTGTGAACTCTAAATGTGTTTTTAAACGGAAAAAGGGCGCGGAAAATCTCATATAGCAACTGTGTCAATACTTTCCAATCTAACGTTAACGAACTCGATCAAGTTTGTCATTCGGAGTCCACCGTCATTTCTTATTGTCACGATCAGTGGAGAATTTTGTTGTATGGACGCCCAGGTGTTCATGAATCTCTCTCTTAATTTTTTTTCTTTCTTGGTTGAGGCTTGTTAATATATGCTAATACCAGTTCTACGCTGATTCACCTTAAACTCAAACTCCTCCAGCCATCCTTCTCAAGAAAGGTGTGAACATACTTGATTTGAATTCTATGACCAACAATGAAGTAAACATGCTCCAACAGAAACTGATCCTTTTGAGAGGAGCAATTGAGAATCGTTTTCTTAATCATTGATTAATGATGGGTTCTTCTTCCTGGAGAGACTCTAATAATTAATTTTAATTTAACTATGGCTTTCGTTTGGGTTATGTAATTGACATGATAATATATTATCGTATTTTGATTATTATGTATTTGATTTAAATACATTACATTATGAATTTGGGTTTTTTTGTTAAAATCACATGTTATTCAAATTAGTATTTTAAAATCTCTTCTCAAATCCTATGTTATTAAAAATGAAATTTATGTAAATCATTCACAATATCCTGTTATTCAATCAAGTATTTTTAAAAGTCATATCAAATCTACCGTTATTCAAACTAAACAAATTATTTTCAAAAGAATACTAAAAATGAATTTTGAGTGATTTTGGATACTTTTGTAGTTGGAAAATACGAACAAAACAAGCACACCACGACAAGTGGTATTTGAAGAAATAAAAAAGAAATAAAAAATACGTAATTATTATTGAGTAATTATTATTATGATTTTCATAAATACTGAGTAATTATTATTCTTATAATTAATTTCATAATTATTATTTCCAAAAATATAGAATTTTTGACTAACAGTTTTTGGAAACCTTTTTTAAAATGATAAATGCTAACTAAATAAATAACAAAAATTAAGTTATTTTTAACCGTTTATCTAGCAATGCTAACTCTACATATGTATATAAAAAAATACAAAATATGAAATAAATATATTTAAGATATTGTTACTTTTTCAAATATGAGATAAAATTAGTTCTCAATTTTTTCTTTGATAATTATATTTTATTAATTTTTATTTTTTAAAACTATTAAGTAAGATATAAATCTGATACAATACATATTTTTTTTGATGTGAAATTTGTAAATATTACTCATTGGGATTGAGTGCACTAAATTAAAATCTAATTTTATTATCAAGTAATATACATGTGAACTCTAAATCCGGTTTTAAAAAATAAATAAAATAAAATTAATATTTTGAATACAACTTAAACTTTCACAAATTTTTCTTATATATGTTAATACGGGCCTAATCTAGTGTTTTATAATAAAAAGAACAGCTGAAACATAAATTATGTATATGCTTTATGATAAATTAACATTCATAATCTACAATTTTCTGAGAATTGAATTTAAAACATATTTGACAAAGGAAAAAGAATTTAAAACATATTGTAGAAACATGATTAATAACTGACTGGACCAAAGAAATTAACCCTGATTCTGTTTAATTCATTAGACCCGATTCAACTGAAGAAACTAGTTTGAAGTTGAACCATACCGAGGTTCGGTTTTGACTTACCCATATAAAAATCGAATAGTACAATAAACCTAAAGTTAAGAGGCTTATTCGTAAGAATTATAAAGTTTTGGGGTTACAATTGAAAATATCGGTCGATTCAACGACGGATGTGAAATCAAGAACAGCGACGACTACAGCCGTGCCGAGCACTCATCTCTTCTTCTCCGTTGAGATCCTCGACCATGGTTATGAGATCGTAAGAGATAATTTTGAAGTTTTTATTGAATACCAGAATCGAAAGAGCGAAATGTCGGGGAGACTATGGATTCCGAGGTTTCTTCTCATCACTCTCGTCCTTATTAGCTTCCGAGTTAACTCTCAATGCGAATTCAAATTCACTGGACGCAAAAAGGTCTTTAATTTCAATCTAGCTTCTTCGATTCGAAATTTCCCTCACGGTGTCCTCAGCGAAGATGGGTACTTTCTCAGATTCCCCTCTTTTTTTTTCTTCTATATGCTTCAATCTCGATGCATTAGGGTGCTGTAGTTTGAAATTGGATGGTATCGATTTCGTTGTTTTTTGCTCAATCTATGTTGTTACTTCATTACTGTTCTGCTTTTTTACTAAGTGAAAGTATTTGGATGATGAATCAGGTTTTATAAAGTTGAAGCGAACAGTACTGTGCTATGGTTTCAGGTTGTCTTCTATATCAGGTTACATTTTGTTTCTGTTATTTTTTTCTCTGTTACACTGATCATGATATGTGTAATATCCTTCATCTTGTTGTTGATGGAACTGTAGGAGAAGAATCATTGAGAGATTTTGCTTAGGATAAGTCTATATAGTTTAGGTGGTTCCGATTTGAAGATTACAATTGCTTGGTAGTAGTTATAATGCCCTTTTATGTTTTTTACATATAGAGCAGTGTGATTTATGATTGTTATTTTTGAACTGTCTTGTGGAGCAGCTTTGTGACGTGTTGATTTTCAATCACGATCCCCCTCGATGTGTTGGTTGTGAGGTAAGATTTTTGGCCACTTTTTGGTGTCTTGATCTATCCTTTAAGAGAAGAAACTGAAAAAGTTTCTATCTTTTAACTTTGAAAATCTCAATCAGTATCTTTGACTTTCCTTTTCTCACTTAGAATTGCGGAGGTCCAACACACTGTGGAACATCTTGTAGTGCACTTGTGTCAGAAAATCTAAGAGGTACAAAAATCTGACTCTGACAGTAATCACAGCATGTAAATTTGTAAGGTGCAGAGATCACACGATGCTTTTGAGCTAATAAGGAGTTAAACCATCTTAAAAATCTAATCATTTGCAGGGTATGATGTATGCAGTTCTCTAGGGCACGGCTCAAGCACCAAATTTGATATTATTGGTAAGGCTTAAGGTACCTTTATGTAAAAATTGATATTTCTCTCTAGTCGCTTGTAACGATGGACTTGGTACTATGTGCGTTCTAAGTTGAAAAAAAGGCTAGATTGTGTATGCTGTTTTCTCCCAAATTCTTATGCAATTTATAATATAGTAATGTTGTCTGAGAGATTTTTGTTTTGAATATGGTAGATAAAGAGGATCCTGGCAAAGGCGTCATTGTTAAGATGTCAAGTGGAAATAGGAACGAAAACTGCTCGCTTTCAGTCTCTGTTATTTGCCAGAAAAATAAAGTTGATGTAAGGATTTGTATATCAGACATTCTACTTAATTTTGTTAATTGAAGTTGATTTAGCAGTTTCTAGGACGTAATACATCCATCATTTCCTTTTCTCAGGGACCACTAACTCTGGTGAAATCTGGTACCTGCCACTATGTGAGTGTCCAGCAACTCATTTTATTCATTCTTTTTTCCTAGAGCTTTCAAATTACCATGTCTCACTGTTATAGTTTATAAGTTTGAAACTGTATGACAAGCTTTATCGCTTACGCACTGCATTTAGAGTAGGAAACAAATGGAATTACTTTTGCTGCGTAGAACATGTTCTTAAAAAACCCATTACTGCATTCTTCTATGCCCTACAAATCTTGAGTTCTTATTAGCATCTCAATATCTTTATTCTATGAAGTATGGACTCTGGCTAATTATGGAAATGCTGATCTCTGTGGTATCACTTAAGCCATTGGACGGACATAAGTAAGAGAGTATTTGAATTTTAGTATGCATTGTAAGAGAAAGTGAATTGTAGAGTTTGTATGACTGTTCTCATGTTTTCTTGGAAGTCAAAACAAAATTGTCGAAGAAAGTATTAATAGCATAGGTAAACCTTGATCTCTATTTCGCTGAGTGATTGACTTAACTTGAATACTTATTCTTGATTATGAAATTGAAGATATTTTTCTTGTCTTTCTCATTCATTCGACTTAAATTGGAGATCTTGTATCACTGACAGGCAACTCAGCTGCGACATCCCTCCGGTTGTGCAGCAGCTATATCCAGCCATAGAAGTGGATGGGGATGGTTTAGTACCTTACTAATCATGTGAGCATCTCATTCTCTTTATGCTAGGCTATTGGAATTGTATTTGAAATGTTTTGATCTATTTCAGTATCGTGTGCCTGTTTGGAGCTTATCTGCTGGGTGGTGCAGCGTATCGCTATTTCTCCCTTGGGATTCGTGGCATAGATGTATGTTTCACTAACTTCCTTTATACATGGAAAGTTTTCTAATGTACTGATTCTATCACAACTGAATATTCACATCCTGTTTTTAGGTAATCCCAAATGTGGATTTCTGGGCCACTATACCTCACAGAACACAAGTATTGTTCCGTGTTTCCATTTTCTCCTCTGGTGGATCTGTGTCTAAGAATAAATTCATTGGGTTTACGCTTTTTACTTCATCTTGCAGGGCTGTTGTGGTTCAATATTTTCGAGATTTGGGGGTTCTAGTCGTGGTCAACGAACCTCATATTCTCAGGTCAACTTCTGAGCAGTCACAGTATCCTCTCTGATCCATGGTCTGGAGACAATTCACCAACCTTGCCTTGACGCGTCCAACCAATTGCAAACGTCGCTAGATTATGATACTCTTTTGGCCATTATATGACTGCAAGTTAGAAGGTGCCTGTCCTTTTCATCTTGTTATGTCTATATCCCTTTAGAAACAAAAGAATCTTGTTCATTGGATAGAGAAACAATGTGACGCCATTGCGATCTGGGGCCTTTCCCATTTCCAGTATTTGTTTGCTCTTTAGAAATTGTTGTGGTGGTTTCTTGATGCTGATTTTGAAGTAATGTTAACCGCTATGTTGGTGTTTTAGACCATTGTTCTTTCGAAAATATTCTTGCATACTACATCGGGTTTCTGATCTCTCTCTTCATTCTCTCCGACTTATTCTGACAGACGTGTGGTCATTGTTGAGTAGAGAGATGTTGCATTAGACCAACAATCCGCCAACCGGATTGAGCCGATTTAGAAACTGGTCTATAGCTGAATCAAACCGATCAAACATGTCTTTCTCTGTTTTGTCTTAGTATTTAGACGGCTGATACGGATTTGATCCGTGGGTCTGACATGTTTTAGACTAGTCTTTCTAGAGCCGGTTCAGGTAGAACTGGTCCGGTCAAGTCGCCATAACATCTTTACCAGTGACACCTCATGAAAGCGCATCTGTATATACAATTGTGAGTAGTGTAGCGTTTAGAATAATATTGTCTTAGTGTTTTGCTGGGTGGAGGAGTATGTACAAAGAAGAACAGTGTGAGCCAACTATACTCGAGGTTGAAAGCCCAACAAATTCTCAACTAATCCCAATCTTCATCTCATATTGAACTCTCTGCTAATAATAATTAGAAGAAGAAAAACAAACATCCAAAGAGAAAGATTTTGTTGCATCTCATATTTTTCAGTCTCTATAATTAACTTTAATAAATGTTAACCGTCGATTTTGTTCTATATCGTTTTCTAAGTAACAACAAAAGTCCACTGGACAAAAGTGAAGACAATGATGTTTCATCTTTACAAGTCGATCAACATGTACGAAAACACCTCAAGGACACTTGGCTTCGAAGCTAAGTGAAGTTATATATTACTCAACTCCATCAATCATCATCACCATCTCAAATTTTCCAATAGCTACCAATTAAAAGCCTAAGAAATTAACATTTTTGTTCTTTTTAACAAAAGAAGCTAGTGATTGAATCATAACCATCTAGCTTGGATTTAGTCAAACACAAAACTAACTAGATATAGTCTAATGGTGAATTCAGGGATTGTTTTGTCATAAAATCAGTGTCAATTACCCGATTACTTGAAAACAAACAGAGACATACATATTTGCTGAAAACACGAATGAATGAATTACTATTAAATACCTTTTTCGATATGTCATTCAAAATAAATGGATTAAATCTTACGAAAAATCATTAGTTAGTATAGACAACCACTCTGTTGCGTCAACAGTTACCTGCTCACCACCCTAAGTAAGGACTAAGGAGTATTTAGTTTGCTAATTCACAAAAATTTCATCACCTAATATGATCATAACCATATTATAAACCACCTAATCATCATTGTACAATACACATCTTTAGTATTTCTTGAAGCAATTCCAAGATAAGTTAAGTTCTTTTTTGGCTTCCTCCTCTCACATCTTATTTGCAGGTTGATGAGAAATGAGATCATCAAGAACCCCAAAGTTTTTATTTCTTAATTATATCTTTCTCTTTTCCTAATACTATTTGAATTCTGAAATCACATTTTTGTGACACTCATCATTCTTCTCTTTTCTCAATCCTTAAACATGAAGCCTTCATCACCAATTTCACTCGCTACTTCTTCACTTGCAAGAAAAACTCGTCTTTCTCCTTACCTCTTTACACTCTTAGCCTTCATCCTCTTCGTCTCTGTCCTCTATGGCGAAGATTTCATGTGCATCTTTGGTCAGCTTGAACCCAACTTCGTCCTCACGCCTTCTCGAACACCCGGTAACGTTTTGTTCATTCACTCTTAACATTTGCTTAAATTCTTGTTGACAATGAGGAATTAAAATTGTGTTTTCTTTTGAAATTTCTTGGATTCTTAAGAGAAGAACAAGAAGACGGAGAAGCTTGCGTTTGCTATTGGGAAAACAGAGGAAAGGTGTGATGTATTTAGCGGGAAATGGGTTAGAGATGAAATCTCCCGACCACAGTACGAGGAATGGGAGTGTCCGTACATTCAACCTCAGCTTACGTGTCAAGAACACGGCCGTCCCGACAAAGATTACCAATTCTGGCGGTGGCAACCCAATCAGTGCGATCTTGCTACGTAAGAACTCTCTCTATTCACTCTGTTTCATGGGTTTAACTCTGTTTTCTCCATTTCATGTGTCACTCTGTTCTCTCTGTTTCGTAGATTCAATGCAACGTTGATGCTGGAGACATTGAGAGGGAAGAGGATGATGTATGTAGGAGACTCGTTAAACCGTGGAATGTTCGTGTCCATGGTCTGTCTTCTTCATCGTCTTATCCCTGAAGATCAGAAATCAATTAAAACCAATGGTTCCCTCACTGTCTTCACTGCCAAGGTAAACATCTATCTACTTTGAAAACTTCAAATCATCACTCTTTTAGGGGTTTCTCTGTATTGCAACATTTTACCTGTTTTATTATCTCTATGCTCAGGAGTATAACGCGACGATAGAGTTCTATTGGGCACCGTTTCTTCTAGAATCGAATTCAGACGATGCAATTGTACATAGGATCTCAGATAGGGTTGTGAGAAAAGGGTCAATAAACAAACATGGTCGTCACTGGAAAGGTGTTGATATAATCATCTTCAACACTTACTTATGGTGGATGACTGGATTGAAGATGAACATCTTGTAAGTTGTAACCATTTTTTAAAACCTAACAATTCATATAAACTATACATTAGACTGGTTTCTGATATTGTTTCTTTGGGGTATATATATATATAGGCAAGGATCGTTTGATGATAAAGAGAAGAATATCGTTGAGGTTTCGACCGAAGATGCGTACCGGATGGGAATGAAGAGTATGTTGAGATGGGTGAAGAACAATATGGATCGTAAGAAAACTCGGGTTTTCTTCACAAGCATGTCTCCAACTCATGCCAAGTTAGTGACTTTGACCGTTTTGATCGTTAAATTTATCACATAGATTGAGAAGTTCAGTACTGTTTCACTCATGATACACAATGAACTGCTTAAAAGTTTACTATTCACATAGACAAATTGATTGTTTCTTTCTTAGCAAGAAACCTACTAGTTAGGGCTTTTTGTTGAACTTGTTTGGATCTGGTTCTGTGACTGTATCAGGGGCATAGATTGGGGAGGTGAACCGGGTGAGAACTGCTATAATCAGACAACACTTATAGAAGATCCGAGCTACTGGGGATCAGATTCTCGTAAAAGCATAATGAAAGTGATTGGAGAAGTGTTTGGGAGATCGAAAACACCGATAACGTTTCTGAACATAACGCAGATGTCGAATTATCGGAAAGATGCGCACACGTCGATATACAAGAAGCAGTGGAGTCCACTTACAGCGGAACAGCGGGAGAATCCGACGAGCTATGCGGATTGTGTACATTGGTGCTTGCCTGGCCTTCAAGATACTTGGAATGAGCTTCTCTTTGCTAAACTTTTCTACCCTTGACTAAAACAATATAGTTTCTCTGTTGAAATACGACACCGTTTTGGCTTTGATTTTGGATTGAGGTATTTGTCGATAAATTTTTAAAATGTAGTCATTGAATTGATATTGTCTCGTCTTTTTTGGTTATAAGACAAAAGGGTTTCACAAATCAAGATTGATAAATAGTTTCTAATTAATGTATGTAGGAAAAAGAAAAAAAAGTGTGATCTGTAGTGTAAGTTTTAGTAATTTATGATTTTTTTTTATTATTACAAGAGAAAATTAAAACTTAGTACAGTCACTAACTTATTAACATTTTTTTTTAACATTACATATATATATATTCGGTTAATTCTTGTTAAAACTTAACGATAATTTATGAAAGAAAATATAATTTTTTATACAAAATAACTTTTTTTTTTTGTTATACAAAATTTGAAAGTTCGGTTAACCCAAGCTTTTGGTTAAGGGTGGAAAGGGAGGTGTTCTTCATGTTATATTTGAATTTGGTTTGCCTTTTTCAGACACACAACACTCATATGGATATCAAATAAATCAGAAAATGACTAAAACATTTTATTGCAAATTTTTTTTTCTTATTTTATTTAGTCAAAGTGGTAGATAGCCCAGCTAAGAAAATGAACTATTTGCCTTGCTTTTTAAAAAGTATGTAATATATACATCACAGCTATGTACGTTATCACAATCTTTTATGCATGTTTACATATGCTATTTGAATTATAAAGATAACTAGTTAAATTAAAATACTAATACTTTATAAGCAACATGCCACATTGGAATATACAAACCCCCAAAAAGCGTATCTCTCTCTGCTTTGCTCAAAAATTTCATATTCACACGGGAAAATACATACTGTGTTACTTGCTTATATAAGTAAAAAAATTAATAATATGAAAATTCTTATAGGTTTATTATAAGGAATAGATGAATAAAAGTAAAATAAAATCAAATAGGTGAGTTTGAATGTAAAAAAAAAAAAGGTTAGGTGGGTTTGAATGTCATTTTAGAAAAGACCAAAAGAAGAGAAAACATTAATAGGCCTCCTTGCCAACTTGCACCTCAACTTGCAACTCCCTTCCTTCCTTCCACGACAATGTTTACATATCATAATATTTCGTCGTACTCATTATCATAATAATCAATTTATATAAATCAATTTGTTTTTTTTTTTTTAAAACCTTTAAAACTTATGGAATATATTTTTTCTAGAAAAGGTGTCAAAGAATAGTAGCAACTTTTTATTTTTATTTTCCTTGCAACTTGCATGTTTTGTTTTTTCTTTTCTATTAACAAGTTGGGGTTTTATTACACCACCCAACTTGCATTTTACGTACGATTATACTCATGAATTCTATATATGTATGTATGTATGTATGTACTATTTAATTTTGAATTTGGTTTTCACAAGTCTCGAAATCTCACTAGTTAATTAATTGTAAAAAAAAACTACTAGTAACTCGTTTTGCTTTTTTGGAAAACTTTGAATGTGTCTTTTCGTCTTGTTCATTGGATTCTTCATATTAAACAAACAAGCTAGATAATCTTATTATAAGGTTAAGTTTTAATTCATTAGATAATAATAATATAGGGAAAGAAAATGCAAGAAAGTAATAATTTTGACATTTGAATTCCTGTACCACTTCACGCATCCCAAAAATAAAAAAGAAATTGAGGAATATTATCATTTTTTGGTGAGTGAAAAAAAAAAAACGTTGATGGTAAAGTTGGTTGATGAAATGACAAAATTATATGAAAGTTTTCAAGTTTGCGAAATAGGAAAATAAATAATGCTGCTCTTCCTGCCAAATTTCAGCATTACCTGTCACCAATCATTTTTGGCCTTGCATTACGTATATTTATTATATATTATAATATAAATTTAGAACCTAAAATAAATTACACTTTATGGATCGAGTTATGGTGAGTTGATTTTATTTCATATTGTTCCTTTTTGTTTCAAATGTGGAATGCTCTGATGTAGTATAAATGATCAGTTAACTGAAGAGAGCAAGTAATTCTATATATAGAGTTTGTACATCTTAAGGGAATTAATTATGTATAACTACATAGATTCCTTAATCATTTTCTTTGGATAAAGAAAAAACGGATCATATGGATCAGCACATCTGCACATGCATGGGTTTTCTGACTGCCCACAATTGTTCAGATCTCATTATATGTATTTATCAGTACTTATGCCAATGATTATCATTATATTAATCAAATTGTTTGTAAATTTTAGTACATTATAGCGTATGATAAAGATCAAATTCTAATTAGATATCATAACGTTAACCTCGGACGACATAAGGAAACAATTATCATTAGCTAAAATCACTATATTATTTCATTGTTAAGCAAAGATACTTATGCAAAGTAACCCGGGCGAGAAGAATATTATCAGAAAACCTAATTAAACAAAACAACCAATGTTTGTTTATTAAATTTTAGAGCTACAAGAGACTGTACAAAGAAAGAGTTCAAGAAGAAATGGTTTTAAGGGTAAAACATAAAGTATCGTAACACTTTTAACAAACCCTAAAACCCTAACTTCGAAAAATCAAAACCATCTTCTTCAATTCGTTGTTTTTTTTTTTTTTTGGTAGTTTCGAAACATCCCCGATGATAGATAAATACTTAAATCTCGAACCCAAACCCACCTCGAGAATCCCAAAAATAGAAGAAGATAAATTTTGAAAGAGAGAATAAAGAAAATAAAAACAAAATAAAAAAAAAAAAGTTGAATAATGAAAAAAATATAAATGTAATTACGAGCGTTTAGACGTGTTCTCGGCGAGTTTAGCCAAAGACAGCAAGTTGCACCGTACGATTGTATCTGCAAAGCTACACGTCTCTTCCTTATCGTTACCCGCCGGTACGTCAACGACGTATGACTCAACGACAAGTGTCCTCTTCTCGCCGTCTTCGGAGTCCTCCGACTCGTGCACCGTCGTCACCGACCTATAGTTCATAAGCCTGTGGTCCCCACCCACGACGCTGAAACTGATGATGTGGCGATCGTCGTCCATGATCTCAAGCCGCTCTAAGCTAAACGCCGCGGGGAGACCAGAGACGACTCGTACCTCTCTAACCGATCCAACCTCACGACCGTCTCCGAAAGCAACGTGACAGCTCCTAACGAAGTGTTTGTACGCTTGAGGGTGCTCGAAGCGGCTCAAGATCGACCAAACGGCGGAAGCAGGAGCCTCTACGTCTTGTACCATGACGGAGAAGCACTGAGAAGGGCCAACCACGTGCGTGTGGGAACGCTCCACGTGCTCCGGCACATCAGGCATCCCGCGCGTGAGGCTCACTTTTTGAACGTGTTTTTGGTGGTGGAGATAGTTGTTTACGGTGGCGTTGGCTGCTTCTGCGGTGGTGGAAGATCTCTGAAACTGTATCGACGTTGGCATTTTAAAAGCAAATGATCTTCTTCTTCTCTCTATATTTCTCTTTATAAAATATTCTCTCTCTCTATAAGAAAACAAAAGGGGGGTTTCTTCGTGAGGTTGTATTAATGAGTAAATGAGATATTTACATAAGTATATAAGGACAGAGTGTTTACATATAAAAATGCAAGTATGTGGATTAGGAAAGAGAGAGAGAGAGAAGAAGAAGGATGTGTTTTAGTTTGTGTGGGTTCGTCGGTTGTGTCCACTTGGGATTTGTTTGGAGTTTGTAGTTTCACTTAATAAAGAAACGTCTCTCTCTCTTTCTCTCTTTATATCAAGGACCGGCCCGGTTCCCCACGAAAATCTATCGACTGGTTCTCGATTGTATAACCGGTTATTTAAATTTGAGTTTTTGTTTTTTCTTTTACTTGCCCTGTTTATGACTTGTCATCACAAGGAATGTGCATGTAGACGTAACCATAAATTCTTAAATACCATATACACGCATTACTCAAATTAGAATCTTGAATGGAACAAATATCACATAAGATAATGAGAAATAATTTCTCTATCTCACCGATTATTATAACGGTGTTTACCAATAGAGTTAAAGCTAAAATTTTAATAAACATTTTTAGGATGTCAATTTGAAACTAGAACATGATCACTATATATGGGTCGAGTTGGTCAAGCTATATTGGTTAAGAGCTATACGTTGTGCATAGTTTTGGCTAAAAATTCTTGAAACAAATTATTGGATGGATAGACCTTTGTTTTTGTGATGGCTGAGCAAAAAGATTAGATGTGTTTGTGAATTTCATTGGAAACTTCCGACTGCGGTAAAATTTTCAAAAAATAACTACGATAGAACTTTGAATATTCCAAGTTGGTGAAGATAAATCATGTCGTGGGTCCATCATAATTATCTTTCCTCATCTTGTAATCAACTTGAGTGTTTTGACAGTACTAAAAAAGTATTTAATCAAATTCCTTTTTCAAACAAAGAAAAAAAGAGAATATTATAGACGAATTAGATGAAAATCAACTAAGCAGTTTGCTAAAAAGTAACTAACATAATAAAGTGCATGAAAATTTTCGAATTTTTCTTGAGTGTGTTTTGTTTTCTTCCACAAACATATATTGATCAAATCAAACGAATGAATAGATAGGACTCTTGAATTTGAGTGGTGGGCATAATAACAAAATTAAACACACAATTTGGAAAAACAATAAAGGGTGATTTTAATGCATTAGATTTCCAACAACTATATACAACTATACATATTTCCAAGTAGTCCTAGTTGTTAAGAATAATACGAATAAGGTCGAGCAATTTGCATTACTAATTATACATTTGTTTATGTAGAATAAAAAGAAAAGAAAATAAAGTTACAATTTGCAATTTTTTGCACAGTCCTCGATGTAAAGATTGCTCATCGTGTAAAGCTTTCCCGGTTAGGTGACATAATCACTCACCAATTATCTTAAGGCATGTTTATAGGGAAATCAGGTGAGGGTGATCTTAGAGGGTGATCTTAGAGGAGAAATATTGTAAAAATATTGTAAGATCAGGTCTTAAGAACTTTTGTTAAAGAGCTAGTTATTGGGAGAACAGGTATAAGATCTTAAGATTTAATAATATAATATTTTTATAGAAATTTAAAAATGTTTAATAAATACAAAGATTAATGTTTAATAAATAATTTAAGAATGTTTAAAACTATTTAATAATATAATGTTTATTAATATTCTTATTAAACAAATTACAATTATAAAAATTTATAAAATAACATTTTAATTGCAAACTTATAAAACTTTTATTAAAATTAAAAAAAAACAAACATATTACTTAATTAATTAAACAAGACAAACATTTTATTTAATTAATAGATAGATTAATGACCAAATTTATTCCAAATATTCTCAATCAAATCCTCCTTTAATTTGCGATGTGCTTGTTTATCACGATTTATTGTATGGCCATGACAAGGTTGTGAAATAAAATGTCTTTGGTGTGGGATTGAAAATGGTTTGATTTGGTATGTTTGAGTTGAACAAAAAAGAGAAGGTGAACAAAAGAGAGAAGAGTGTATGATTTGGTATGTTTGAGTTGGGCAGAGTAGAGAAGAGTGTATGATTCGGTCGTGGCAGATAAGTTTCGGAACTATTCAAATTTTGAGATGAAATAAAAGATATCTTCAAAATCAAATTATATAGAAATGTTGAAGAGAGAAGAAACAACTGAAGAATGGAGGCAAAACCGCCAGAAACTTACAAAAACAAGTAAAAGATAGGAAAAAAACACCATTTTAAAAAACTAACATTTTAAGCTTTGGTTGATGATGATTCATCGTCATCATCTTCAATTTCCCAACTTAAATCTTCATCATCTTCTGCTGCACTCAGACGTTTACACAGCTCATCTCGGTTTGGACTACCACCAGACCGAAAACTCACTTCCTTACCATCAATGCTACTCATATCCTCGATCTCGTCCCATCCCAAATCCTCTTCAGATGCTTGTTGAGCTGCTGATGAAGCACAAGCTACATCTGGTTTAGTTGGTTCTTGGGATGGAGCAGCCTCATCAGATTTTGGTTTAACTGAATCTTGGATTGGAGCCTCATCAGATGCAGGAGGAGCCGTAGCAGCAACAACAACTGGTTTTGCTTCTGGAACTTCCTCATTATTAGTCTCCTTCTTTCTCGCTGCTCTCATCTTCATCATCAATATCCCAGCTCAATTCTTCCTCATCATCCAGAGAAATTGCTCGTTTCACAAGATTAGCCCTTAAATCCTCAGCCTGCTTGAGCTTGTGAACCTTATAGAAATACCTAAACCTCTGACTACCTAAACCTCTGATCACCTTGAACAACATGAATCTGAGCATCGAAACGACTGTATGGTTTCGAACTAAAGCTATCATCACGACAACCAAAACTCTGACTACTATTGTTATCAGAAGAATCATATTCATCATTACCAGCGGCTAAGATCGCTTCCTTACCTTGAGCAATGATATCAGCCGTACCTTTTAGCACCGTGTTCCCAAGTTCATCAATCGTGTGTCCCACAGTACCAAGCGATCCTTGAGCCACTTCGATCTCCTTCTTCAGACCTGTACCAAATTCTTCGAGATCTCGTCGGTAGGTTTCAATCACGGATTTGGATCTGGTGGCTAGGGTTTTCATCAGACCACCAAAACTCCATCCACCGTCGTCATCTTCAGGGTTGGATTGCTCTGGTTGTTCATGCTCTTCGCTGTGTTTCGGTGAATCGGATTCCGATTCGGTTCCTGGCGGATCTGGGTCGCCTCGGTGTTTCAGTGGCCGGACAGAAGAGATGACAGTCAGGGAAAAAAAATCTCTCGCCGTTTCGCTTTGGCCTTGTCGAGGTTTGCGAGAGAAGCAGAAAAAATAATATTCCAAGGAAATGAAAAAAAAAACCAAAACTTTCTATCCCATGGTGACACGTCACCCTTAAGATCAGTAGAAGAACTGATCTTATTCAAGATCAATTGGGCTGATCTTATGGGTACTGTTCAATTAATTTTAATTTAAAAAGCTCTAAGATCAGCCATCTGATCCAGCGATAAATATGGCCTTACACACACATTACTGAATACACCATAGATTACACAAGTTGATGTGGAAAATGTATTCTTTTTTTTTTTTTCTGAAATATTTTTGTGAATTAACGACTACTCTCTGAACTAACATCTATGTTACCCTAAGAGTAATAAAAAGAAGAAAAAAAGAAGTGCTTGTTTTCCATCTTGCTTGTTTGTTCTGCATCATCTACATAATTATACAAAATCCTTGTCATTCTTCTGTTAATGATGAGTGTTATCTTTGACATAAAGACATAAAACCAGTATGATATTACGATGATAAATTTTGGGTTTTATATAATCAAATCTCAAATTAATGCCTTATACGAATTTGGAAACATTATCAAACGAGAGAGAAACAATAAAGTTTGTATTATCCAAAGTTTGAATTCGAAGTGGTGAAATAACATTTATACAAACAACTTGACTACATGTCATTAACTCTTTCTGCTATCAACTTATTTACAGTTCATAATGAGTATCAGAGATAATTTTAGATATTTTTTTGAGTAAAACCGGTTGTTTGTTTGTTTGTGAAAATTTGTTGAGCGAGAGAACAAAAATCTCCAACTGCATTATAAAGAAAATGCACTTGAATATAAAAAAATCATAGTTAGTATTGAAAATTTTATTAAAAATAAATAAATAATGATATTTTATCATTAAATTCGGCGAAGACATTTGAGTGAATCAGATTACAACGTGAAATGCAAGATATTATAGACAAAAAAAAATGTATTAAATGGAGAAATTGTCCAAAAGAGTTGCATCTCATTCTTATGGAAAAGAGAGGTGTCTCACATTGTCAAAGGGGAAATTGTGGATGAGCAATGGCCAAATCCACCAAATTGTTTGGATAAATTAATTAACAGTTTGGCAACTTGTTTTCTTCATTTTCTTCTTCTGAAAAGTTCTGAAGATCTTTAAGATTCGAGCAAGAAACACGATTTTTGGAGACCAAATATGGAATAAATTAAATTTTAAAAAACCCCATTTACTAATATAAAACTATGTCCCATTGGCACTTTCAAATAGGACCCAATTTGCTCTTTGTAGAAAATACAGATAGATAAATTATTATTCTATCAATTTGCTCTTTGTATATTACACTTTTTTTTCTTACCTCATTGCTTATGTAATCTTTCATACAACCTGAGGAAAGTCTGCAGACCATAAAATTCCACTACTGAAATTTCCAAATTTAATAAGATGACAATTAAACTAAGCCAAGCAATTTGATCTACTAGTTTCTTGAATAATCAAACTTGCAAAGTCAATAAAATCACTAACGCAACCATCACACTCTTATTCCATCTCCACTCCCTAAGATGAAAATTAGATGTGAGAGTTTGGGTTGCATAAGGAACCAACCAACAAATTATATATATCCAAACTTCAAAGATCAAAAACTTTATAGGCTTTTTAATTTATCAAAACTTCCTATAAATCCAAACTTTGAAAGAAGGAATCATATTTGAACTTGTCCTACATTACCTAACCACATTTACTATGCATCAAAACCATTAACATCAGAAAGTATCATCAGCAGCTTCAAAGAGAGTCAGCTTCTATAGCAAATAACGGCTAAACAGTCTCGGAGCAGAATCACAATCTTAGGCCAGTCATATGAATTTATGATCTTATGTAGCGCCATGAACATCTTTCCCTCCTCCAAAATCCAAGTCCTCCTGTACGTCAAGATCCTGGAACCTGCGATGGTCTAAACCAATACCATTGTTCTCCATTTCATTCTGCTGCGTGTAATGATATTCATAATCAACTTCAGGATTAGCAGCAATCTCCATGGGGTTGAGGCTCTCGGGCAAGTTAGCATCTTGAAACTGCATTTGGTCACTGAAGCTTGGCTTTCTATTAACTTGACACTGCATAGTGTTTTGACCAGACGCATTGTTGTCATCTAGTTTACCCAACAGCTCACTGATATCAAATGTTTCGTCCACATCAAATCGGAATGGTGCTTGATCATTGCCATTTCCCATTAACCAATCATCTAAGGTCTCTTTTTTCGATTCCTGTCCAGTTCCAAAAGCATCAACCGAGTTAAGTTCCCTCTCTTCCTCTTTTACGTTCAGCTTCTCTTTAATACACTGAGAACTATCAAAGGTAACATAATCACCGCTATTACCCTCTAGTTTCACCTGAGCAAAACCAGATATCTCATTTGTATCCTCATGTGCACAAACTTCAGATTCATTAGAAAAAGCAGTGACCGAGCCAGACACAGTGGCGGCAGTAGAAGAAGAGCCATTAGTAGTGAAATAAGGAAGATTGAGCCGGGCAGAGTGACCATACATAGCTTTGGCAGCCTCGTCATAAGCCAATGCAGCTTCATGTGAAGTAGAGAAAGTACCTAGCCATAACCTACCACCTTTGCCAGGCTCACGGATCTCAGCAACCCATTTACCCCAAGTCCTCTGTCTAACTCCTCTATAGTCACAATACCTATTTTCAGGTCCTCCTTTACCTCTCATACAACCCTTTCTGGAACCTTGAGTAGGAGCCTTTCGGATTCGTTTAGGAATCCCACCATCGATGTAAGAAGAATCTGTCTCGGTCTGCTGGTTGTACTCTCTCCATTTCCTAAGAATCTCAGCTACATCTCGTTCTCGTTCTCCGCGTGACTTCCTTTTCCTGGGAGAATCAAAGGGCATAGAAGCAAGATTAGCTACCTGCTCTAGAACGTAAATCAAAACACCCCTAAGTAGCTACAAGGAGAAGTTTTTATTCACAATCTGCAGGCATCATAACGAGCAAAACAAAGAAAGTGCAATCACGAACAAAATTAGAAACAGAGAAAAATCCTAAAACTTAGAGAAATGAAGAATCTACCCATGAAAACTAACTTATACTTTGGGTAAAGCCGTAAAGGTACCACATTTAACGATTATTTCAGCTAAAATCACAAATTTCCAAGTTTATTTACCACACACGAACAGAACTCTAAATCAATAGAGACAAAGCATGCTCAAAATCAATAAAGTAGAGTAGTTCCATTGTTAACGATGAACCCTAAAATTTAAACCCTTCAGCTTCCACCATTTACACACACACACATACACGCACAAACAAAAGCAACTTGGGAACACGCACCAACCCGAAAAAAAACAATCATGTAGAAACAAAATCTTAAAGCCCTAACGCACACAGGAATCAGATATAGATAGAGACGAAATTACAAAAACACGAACCGAATTGAGAAACCAAAAAAAAAAAAGGAAATGAAAAAAAAAGTAAAAATGTTTGATAATAAAACAAACCTGTCAACAATCATCGACGGCATGTAAGAAAAACACTCGAGCAAAGTAGCAGAAGATTCAGAATAAGATTTGTGAAACGCAAGAACAACAAAGGATTGAATGTAACAGTAAGTAGTAGTAGCAAAAGGTGATAGCTTTTTCGTAAGCAGAGAAAGAGAAGGAAGCAATCGTCTACTTTAACCAAAACAAAAAAAAACAGAAATTTGTGATTGTTAAAGGCGAAGCGTTTTACATATACTATAAACTTAAACAAAAAAAAAAAAAAAAAAAAAAAAAAAAACTCTTTAGGAGATATTTCAGATATTTTGGTAATGACGTGGCGCTCGAACGTTCCGGATTCTGATTTTAATTCGGCTAAATCCATTTTCTTTTGCTTTGGGCCTAAGTTAACTTCTCTAACCATTTGACGCGTTTTAGACGATTTTATCCTCAGAGCTTCTATGTAACTTCCCTCTTTTGCCCCCCGTTTTGATAAAAACGCCACATCATTACCGTTGATTAGTCATAGTTCCAAGTCTTGATAATCCAGTTTTTAGCCTTTCAAGTGACACGATCCTTTTTTCCTTTCTCTACTACAACTACTTCGAGGATCCAATGTCCTTCATTCATTGTATGCGACTCTGAAACCAAACCAAATCTGGAAACAAAAACAAACTGTATTTAACTTCAAGAACTCCGTATAAACTTTTGGAAACGCTACAAATTAGATATCTTAATAAATAATTCGATCATAACAAAAACTTGTACCTTTTGTCATTAAAACTACTACTACATAATCGATTTCGAGTACAATTTTCAAGCAATGTAAGATAAGTGAATACAACAAGAAAGAAAAAAGATATGAAAAATTGTCAAAAATACGGTTTGGTTTTGCGAACCATTTTAATGGCAATAGAGTTTGATTATTGAGTCAGCCCCTGCGGTGAATAGCCATGGTTGTCTTGGGTGGAACTTGCAGTCCAAGACTCCTGTAGTCCAAAAAAGAATATATATCAAATCCCATGAATATAAACTACTATACAATGGTGTTTTCTTAAGGATTAAAAAACTGACCTCCTTTAATAGAATGACCTCTTAGAATCTCCAACGGCACAATCAGAGGATTCTGGTTCAGATCATTATACACCTTCCCATGGAATACGTAAGCTGTTGAATCCTCTGAGCAAGACGCAAACAACGGATATGATCTATGAACTGCCACATTCGTTATGTCCTTCGGATGATTCTTTAGCGTCTTGTATGGTTTTGAAGACAGATCCATGTCAAACCAACACATCTTCCCTTCTTTGCTTCCTACTATCAAATTATCACCACCTGGATGAATCGCCATGGATGAGATTTCTCTCATTCCCGTCTCAAGCTTTTTCGTGGCCAAGCCTGTCTTCAAAAGATTGTAAACACGCACGTCCTTTCTTGTCGCCACGAATATGTAAGATAGGCTTGGATGAAATAGTGTACAGACTGGCAGCCCACGGATCTTAAATGGGAGCCTCTGTGTTTTCTTTTTCGAGAGTTGGTGCAGTACCACTCCTCGCGTTTCGCCTGATGCCATCACTGTTGAGAGATAGTCTCCTTTACGGTGCCAGTCTATGGATGATATGTTCTGAAAGATATTTTATTAACCAACAAAAAAGTGAACCAACCAGTTAAAATTTCTCCATGTAATAACACTGTTGAAAGAGGATATTTAGCAATTTGTCCCAAAAATAAAAAAAATAGTGGATGTTTAGCAGAAATGTACCTTAAAATGTCTGATTTTGATCCCTCCATACAACTCATCTGGTAGCCAGGTTACAATTGCAGCAACTATAGATATCGTGCAAAATATATCAACCCAAAAAGAATTTATCATTAGGAATTTTATCACAATCATTTGCGAGATGATGGTGGTTCTTTTAAGATACTTACCAGACGCTTCTGGTTCTGGAATGTTTTCTGAGTGAAACATCTCTTTAATAACTTCCTGTTCCTCATCATTCCCAAGTTCGGTGTTCAGGAAAAACAAATCTCGTCCCCTGCAAATGTGAGATTAGAATGTTTTATAATAGACAGTTACAGTAAATCCAAAAGCAGAATCATAAGATCCTAACTCACATTGCGATGGCTAAAACTGGAAGACTGGAAAGAGGATTCCAAGCCACAAACTTAATAGGTTCATCAAACTGCCAGACCTTAAGACATCTACCAGTCTCCACTTCCCAAATACGAACAGATCCATCAGTTGAACCTTTGAAGAAAAAAAGAATACACCATTGGCATCTTGAAAACCAAAAAAGAGCTTGTTGAAATTGAAGAAAACACAATTGAAATACCTGAGGCTATCCACTGGCCAGAACTATCAGTGGATATGGAGGTAACAGCCCCTGTATGGCCTTTATATTCAAGATAACATGAGTTAGGATAGGGTCTAAGATCCTTCCTACTAGGTAGTTTCGGCTTCAAAGATTCAGGATCGATGTTTATCTGGAGAAAAGAAACACACTGTGAGAATCCATACAGGAAAATAAGAAGAAACCAGGAAAGAGAATGATCAAAAAATGTCCTCACTCTCTTCTTTCGAATTCTCGGACATAGGTATAGATCCAAACAACGTTCAAAAGACTCCTTCAGTGCATTCTCATACGCTGGGATGCTTCTCAGAGATGTAAACCTATGCGCAAACATAATTTATCATAAGGATTCAGCTAAAACCAAAGAAAGTACAACAGAGTATAAGAAGCGAAACTATTACATACCTGGTAGGAATGAGTTTTGGACGATCTTCCTCAAACATCAATTCATACGAGGCTTTCTCCTCCTCTGTTGGAATATATTCCAAAGAAGGATTGTATGACTCCTCGTGTCCTGGAAGGCCAAGTAGTACAAATTTAAACTTGGAAAAGTGGAATTCCCTAAGAAAAGCAGAGAAACAACAGAAAGTCAGCAAAAAATGTTCACCTGGCAATTTTAGCTTGGGTGGAGGAATATAAGTTAAATGCTTGTTCTTTTGATCAGAAGTCGAAGCGTCTTCCCATAAAAGATATGGAACGGGCCCTTCTTGAGGCTCTTCTTCAGGCTTAACAAACTTGATCAACCCCTTCCGGTATGCTCTAACAAGCTTAACAACCTTTTTAGCCTCCCATATTGAAGGGATGAACCTTCGCTTGGGTTCTGGTGCACTTGAGAGTGGATGTATTGCATCAGGCCATTTGAACCAGTCAACATAATCCTGGTCCCAAGAGAATCAATCAAAAGGTCACATTTTGAAGTGATTGGTACACCATTAGTATAAAACGGCTACACAAAAAACAACATACATACCGCATATTGATTAAAGTCAGCATGTGGAGCTTCCCCTTTGAGCAATCTACCAACCATCTTGCACTCCTCTTTAGTCAGCTCCACTTCCTCGTCATTATAGTCATCATTAATTTTGCGCCTAAATCCCAAAAATAAAATATAATCAGCATAATGCTGATAACTAACAACATAATAAATAAACAGAAAAGTCTTCAAACTAACCAATTCTTAGAGTCATCCATAGCTGCAAGAAAAGAGTCAAGTTTGTCTCGTCTTTCCTTTTTAGTAATCTTCTTCCCGGTGATGTCATAACCAATATGTTTCTCATCTTTATACCACACCAAGGGAACATCCCCAACTGTATTTCTAGGAGCAACCTACAGATCATAAATGAATATAAATATATAACGTCGCCTGGAAAATGGAGAAAGGATAGTTTCAAAGTCAAAAACGAAACAGAGAAAAACATCAATCAAACCTCATCTTCAGAGGAATCGCTCTCTTCAACCGCTTCATCTCGATCAGAACCTTCATCACTCCCATCTTCTTCCTCATTATTATCACTATCTATTTGCTCACTTCCATCCTCACCATCCTCATTATCAATTGAGCCCTCGTTATCTACAGCATCACATCCACGAAACTCATACTTGAATTTACATTACCATATATAAAAAAGCTCGAAACTTTATTCCCCCCACCACACGAGTATATTCAAACAAAACTCTAAAGTAATAAGCTTTTCAATCCTGAAGAAGAGTCACAAGCAAATTACCAAGCAGCTCGTCTTGAGATGATTCACCATCTCCTCCATCTTCTTCTGTTCCTCCCTGTGTTACATCATCTTCTGATTCGAAGATATCGGAGTCGAAATCATCCGAATTCAAAGACCCGGACAAACTCTAAAAATCACAAGAACAATAACAAAACCAGAATCAACACAAATGCAGAGTAAATAAAAAAATCTCGAAGTGATAAAAGCAAAAGAGAAGGTAGAGAGAAGTATACATACATCACCGTCGTAATCAGAATCAGTTCCAGATTCTTCTATCAGTTCTTTTTCTACTTCCTTCTCAACTGGTTTCTTCTGTTTCTGAGATTTCCCAGAAACGCTTTTGCTTGTGGTTTCTATCGCCGTCTTATCTTCTTTACCTCCTTTGCTCTTCTTCGTCATCGGAGCTTTTCCGGAGGCGTGGTTTCGTCTGCGACGAAATTTGTAGATTTAATTAAAGGTGGCAGATGAGGAACAAAAGATTTAGGGTTTGTTTGACAGAAAAAAAGATTTAGGGTTTTAGGGTTTCTAAGTCGCAATAGTATGTATACTGGGCCTATATTTTAATGGGCTTGTATATTAACGGGCCTTTCGTGAAGACGATTGACACCTTTGTGTTGTTGTTTCAATGAATGGTAAACGTGAAAGGTAAAAACCGTAAAAAGTAAAAACAGAGTTTGATTCGGGGTTGAATCAAAGAAAAACATTAAAACATGCATGTGTAAGAATGATTATTATTAGTTAGATTGTTAGAAAACTCAAAAATTATCAAAAGTCATGACAACTTTTGTTTCTTCTGTGGTAATGTCGAAGTTGCGATTCAATCAATATCACTTTGTCCTCCAAACTTTTCTGCTCAACTAATTTTATTCCCAGCCACTTTTTTCTTTTATGTCATTTCATAACTCATTATCTTTTTCAATTTCAAGTTCAAATACAATGTTACGTAAAACAATAATCTTCAGTCTTCATCAATAAAGCAAATCCATTTTAGAAAACATAAACGAATTAGGATAAGTTTCTTCCCTTCACAACTTCAAAATATTCTACATGTGGTTGAACCTTCGATTTTGACTCAGCCAAATATTACGCCAAAAGAATCTGTTGTTTATGGTCGCTTAATTTCCTGGCTGATTATGGAAACAATTAGAATTTTCTAGCTCAACAAACATTCTAACACATCAATTTCATTCCCTTAGTCAATTACAACTTTTCGAAATATCAAAGGAAATCAAATTTCATGATACTCTTAGCTAGCATTTGATTTGGTACTATAATGTCAAAAGAATACAACAACAATCGGAAAAAAATGGAAACTGAAGGGTGCATGCTGGTCCAACTCAGGGAGTAGCACCCGGTTTAAGTCTATAACCAACAAAAAACAATTGAATATAACATGAAAACTATAATGTGGTTTTATGTTACAGAGATGATTTTGAACAACTCCCTAACAGACGGGCAAATCAGGAGGAGGTTGTTCCATTGTTTGCAAAACTCCCTTCCCGTTCTCAACCACGAAAGCCATTGCTAGTCCCCATGATATGTGTACATCTAGATGACAATGCATTATCCAAACCCCTGTTTTCATTCATTTTTGTACACATAATTAGTCCCGGTCAACTAGAAAAGTGATACTCCAAATGTAAGTTTTAAGAATTTTTGTAGTATAATTTTTGGCTTACCAGGGTTGTCTGCTACGAATCTGATGACGGCCCAACCATTAACAGGTACACCGACAGTATTTCTAAGAGGCGGATCTTCGAGATTGAATTTCGCGGTATCTTTCTTGGGGTTGAAGTTACCGAAACCCTCGGCGACAATGTAGAAATCGTAGCCGTGTAAATGAATGGGATGATTTTCAGGAGTTACTATACCGGTATCTTGAAGAACAATCTGAACTCTTGATCCATACTTGAGCTTGTATAGCTTTGTGCCTCTATCAGGTTGGTAGAGAGATCGGCTTATGTTGTTACCCGTGTAATCAAATTTCACCGGAGGCTTGGCTGGGAAATCAGTCGTGAAGACTCCAGGGATTCCATGGTGGTGAGCTTGAAGGAGTGAGTAGTTACTTGGAAGAGCAAATGAAACGTTGTTCATCGATGCAGTGAAACGTGTGCCGTTAGGACCTTGACATCTTCTTGATCTGAAGTTCTTGGGACAGTTGTCGAGACCGAGTCCGATGGTTACGAATAGATTCTCGTCGATTACTGTCGGAACCTCGGCTCGTCTTAGTGACCGGAAGCTTTGGCTGAAACGTGTGACCGTGTTTGTGTCGTTGTAGGAAGGGAGGAGAGGCATGACTGGTTTGATACCGTTCTTGGCGCTTCCACCACCGCAGCAAGGTGCGGTTTTGTATTGTAGGACTGCGGTTGTGGTTGTGTTGCCAAACGGTGCGTTTTGGGCGCTTTGGTAAGCTCTTGCAGCCATGTAGTAGCGGTTTGGTGGTTGGTCACCTTTTATGAGGACATCGGTGGTTTGGCCCGGGCCGAGGACAATCACGTTGGTGGTGAAGGGTTTTAGGTAAGATGCGTCAGCTCCGACCACCGTGAGCTTGTGGTTAGCCACCGTGAAGAATAACGGTTGGTTCAGTGCGGAGTTTATTACCCGTAATAGTATAGTCTCACCAACATTTATTGGTACTATTGTCGTATCTGTCACAAAAAAAGAATATAAAAAGTCTAATTAATATACTTATTTTTTTAGTCTTTTGTGCTGATGTGTTTTTTTTTTCTTCAAAAATATTTATTTGACTAAAATATACCAAATTCAGTTATGACAGTTGGGAAAAAAAAATATGAATATGGGAAAAGTTTATTTGAAGAAAAAAAGAGTAAAACCTCGAGAAGAGCATTTATAGAGATCGCCAGGTTGACCATTGATGGTGTAAGCGTCGGAGTTACTTGGAGCTCCTCCGGTTCGTATAGATTTTCTCAATACATCAACCGGATTTGCGTCCCACCATTCACCTTAAAGAATCATAATATACCAAAGTCAAAATCAGTTATATGATTGTTTTTTTTATTAATCATGATTTTGGATTTTATTTAAATTGTACCGAGAAGGAGAGGGACGTTGCGGTGAGGATTTGGGAAAGGGTAAGATGAACCAGCCGGAGGAAGGACGAGAAGTGAACCGTAGACAGTTGCTCTAAGCCACGAACTATGAGCATGCCACCAAAGTGTACCTTCTTGTCCTTGAATTGTAAACCGGTACGTGTAGCTTGATCCCGGTCTGATTGGACATTGGGTCACGAATTCCGGTCCATCAGCCCAACCAGTTCGCATCTGCCTTACACCGTGCCTGATAGCCACACCAAACCGTTCATCAGTAAAAAAAACAAAACGAAGGCTCATTCATTACTAGCAGCACGTGAGTGTGGTTGTTATCGTAGCTTACCAGTGGATTGTGACGTTGTACCGGGCTCGGTTAACGACCTTGACAACGAGAGTATCACCGTTGTTGACTACAAGTGTTGGACCGGGAAACATTCCGTTGACCGTTATGCTGTTGTGTGTTTCACATAGTCTCTTCACTTTCGTCGCTTGTATCTGCATGAATAACATATAAACATGTAAGCATACATCTTCTTTTACATTTTAATTAACAACTTTAAAAATATTTGAAATGAGATCGTACGATGAACTCGTGGTGGTGTGCTTTAACAACATTGGCTTCTGCCATGGAAGTGATCAAGAGAAGAACAACAGCCAAAGAGATAAAATAGACGAGGCTCTTGGCGATCTCCATCAGTGCGATTTCGATAAACTTCGGTTTTGAGGTAGAGGGTTTTGGATGAAGTGTGGAAGATAAGTGTTGGGTTGGGAATAAGAATGAAATGATATAGAGTTTATATAGGGAGACAAAAGACAATACATTTTCAAAAACTTGGTGAATATATATATTTATTTAGTCAATTTGTATTTTTCTTTGTTATATTTGTATATGTTTCTTTTACGAGAAATATGTTGTTTACGGTTGGAGGATTAGGTTTTGATTTAATTGAAGGCCAAAACTTGGTTCAACACTAGAAAGAGTAGTTGCACCCACTGGGGCCTAGAAGAAAAGTATAATCACCGAGTGAAACAATATTTTTTCTTCTTATTTTTTGGAAAGGTGATTAGTTACGTCTCTTCAATTCTTGGTTAACACGCTTTTTCTATTGACTTTGGATGTGATATTCCATAATTGCCATAATAAACATAGTACAAATAAATTACACTATTAAAATATTTTATTGAGATGTGTACACTGGGTTGCCAACAAAACATAAGTACGCAATGTTGTGTGATTTGTGAACTATCTATCTATATTAAGATCAAGCTCACCAGGCGCAGCAATTAACCTGCATGCCCCAATATAGTTTTATATCATAAAATCCAAGATTGGACAGGTTTAATTGGCATTTTCATATATAGGCTTAGGATAAGATCTTTGTCATAATAGTAATGCTAGTCGTTTTCATTATTAATTGGATCTTGATCCCGTTAGTTGGACTGTTCGGTCTTGGGATAAGAACTGTGTATGGCTATTTGCTATGGATTTTATCCGTCGTAAACTTTACCGAGGAATTTGTAACACTTTTATGCAACCTTTGCTATTTCGTTGTTAAGTTTTATATGTTTTACAATATTTTATTCATCATTAGTTTATGATGTATTTACCATTTAATTAACGTGTGGATCGCCGCATGTCCGTCAATAGTTACATCGCTATATATTTTGTGACGGATGTCTCCGTTGCAAAAGTTCATTGCAAACTGATATGTATTTTTGAGTTCAAATTTTGATTTTAGTATTTGTATTCTTGGAAAAGTTTAACGTTTTAATTTTGATTCTAGTTTTTAAACGTAATTAGGCTTGAAATATATAATATGCATGTTCCCAAACATAGATAATTATTCATATAAATCAAAGAAGGAAAAACGTGTACATAAATAGAATTTAGTAGTACGTAGTATTTCTTTAATCTTTATGTGGCCACCTACATTCAACAGTATAATACCTAAACAAAGACGAATTAAGCGCATGTCTCAGTCATTACTGTATCTTATTCTTTTTTTTTTTTCTCATTTCAAGAGTTTTATAAAAGAAAATTATAATTTTAATACAGTTACTATATCGGATGGCGCTGCCAGCTGATTAAATCGATTAAATATTTTAATATCATAATTAAGGTCGAGTTTAAGGTTATGTTTGTTGAGAAATTTATAGTTTCAGTTCAAAATATCAACAAAAATCTGAAACTTCAAGGAACTAACGAGATGAAATAATAAAACTGGATGTTTTCTTTTGTGTGGCCGGGCTTTATCAATTTGGTTCACATGTTTTGCCTCTCTTTTTTTAGGTTTACTTGTTTGTGTATCAATAAAACTAAACTAACTGGGGATGAAGAAAATATATGGCGGGGTGAAACAATGCATGCAATGCAAATTAAATAATATACGTACATGTAAAAGTTGATAAACATTGGCATGCATGATGATACATTCAATTATGAAGATTAAGAATATAAATCCTTGTATGAAAAAGCTTATTATATATCAACCGTAGCATCCTCACGTACAAGATTAATATTATTATTAACATAAAAAGAAAAAAAAATTTTGGTTAAAGAATGGTTCTATAAGATTGGCTTGAAGCTTAAGTAAAAATGATTATTATTTCGTTAATGTTGAAAAAGTAAATATGATTTGAGTTAAACAAGATGATTCGTCTAACCGCCTAATTCACTTCTCGTTTCAACCCCTATATTATTGTCTTAACAATAACACGTTTTCTTTCACCGAATCTAGCTAGCATTACACCAACATGTAAACATATCCGATGCTTGTGTTTACAATTACCTTGAAAGAAACATAGTAGTTTTGTATTAGGAAAACATCACTATTTCAGCGTACGTAATATATCACAAAGTTTAATTTTGAGATAACCGATTATCCTAAAAGAATATATTAGTTAATACTTTTGAAAAGTCAAAACCGTGTATCCTTATGTAAACAAAATAATCTTTTAACAATAACGATCCGAAAGGTAATAAAAGAGTTAACATCACGCACGTTGTTGAGAAAGCAGAATTACATGAGAAGAATATTGGGGACATTGATTGGTGAACAAGAAATCCGTAATTGTGTTTGGTGGAATTAGTTAGTGTCCTCTTCTTTGGTATCTTTTAACCTCTCTATGTGCTAAATCTCTGAAAATGACATCACATGTTTTGAAATTAGCCATACCTTTGTATATAGCAAAGTAAGATATGACCCCGCATCTGCAATTAAGTTCAAAGTCGACATGCATTACTTGTCATAGATATTATGTTTCTTTGATTACACCACTTCTTTTTAAATAACATATATTACTTCTAGTGAAGAAAACCAAAATATTCATTCAACTTTACAACAACTGGAAATATGTTTTCAACTAATATTAGCGGGAATAATTTACAGTGAATTAAACCTTTTGGTATTGGAAAATGGAAACTGTCTTGAAAATTTCCTAAACATCATAAAGTAATTTGTTTATTAGAACATAAAAGGGGGAAAATGGATTATATGAAATCAAATATCCAGGGTATATATTTTGGGTACTTTTACTTTACTTAAATTTAAAAGAAAATTAATTGTGTTTGATTATATGAATAGTAGAAATTGTGTGGATACACAGATAAAAGTAATTATCCAAGAGTATATTTTGGATACTTTGACTATTGATTTGATTTTTTGCTCGAGTTCAAGTTTGATTCTGACATTTTTAAATACAGAAATCGTTTGTTAGTTCGTGAATTTTATTTGAAATTTTTTTTTTTTGTGGATAGGTTTTGGTTCGGTTATTCATGTCCAGATATGTATATAGTCGATGCCTTCATGATCCATTGCATCAATCTCAGATGATGATGATTAATAATAAAAAGAAGATTAGTGTCTTAAACAGAGATTTTCGATTATCCTAAAAGTCTATTTTACACGTCTTCTCTTGTTTATGATTTGGGCCATAGCACACGTACGGCCCATCAGATTCGTTTTCTATTCAAGGAAAAAGAAGAAAATCAAGTGATAAAAGGAAATCATGAAAAAAAAGGCAAACAAAAGAAAAGTGGAAAGTAATAATTTTCTTTGTGTGTTTGCAATTGATACAGCTTTGTACAAGAACAAGATCGTGAAGCAGTGGTATGTTACATATGCACTTGCTCTCCTCTTCTAAACAATATATTATTTCCATTGAAGTTATTTTCCATGCTTACATTGTGTGTTTTCGGTTTTGCAGCTGCGAACCGCGGAGACTCTCAAGGGCGAGCTCGAGAGTCTGCAGCTTTTGAACGAGTATGACTCATTAACAAACATTGTGTCCATCCTGATCAATGTTTTGGTTTCTATATTCATTATATATAACAAACATTAATTGTCCGTCCAGATCATTCATTTTGGTTCATATACCATCTTGGTTTTCTTTTCGCAGGAGATTGAATGGTGAGAGTCTCGACGGTCTGAGTTACCCTGAGCTGTGGTCCCTTGAAAAGCAGTTAGCGCAGGGCATGGTCACTGTGGAACGCCAAGCTGTTAAGGTAGTATTTTTTTTTTTTTTTTTTTTTTTTAAGAACATTTCCTGTGACACTGACACCCATGCATTATAGTAACTGATTATGGTTGTAATGTTTTTGGCTATTACAGGCGGAAATGGAGTTGATAGCCAAGCAAGTAAGAGATTTAATTACATCATTAATCCTGAACTCGGTTTTGTTTTTTGCTTTTTTTTTGGATTACTTCTACATTATCTTGAGTGTGTTTCATCTCCTCATTTACCCTAATTAAAGGAAGCAGATCCAGACTATACGGGTTTAGAATGGGGCGACGAAAAGAGATTTGAGAGTGAATTCGTTTTATTGAGAAGAAGAAAAAACTTGAGGAACCAGGCCAGAGAGCTCCGGATCAGGTAAAAACGCTTTTGCATACATATAGAGAGACTATTTTTGAACTAATGAATCTAGTTTCTAATTAATTTTTCAAAGTTTTCTTGACACAGCTCTAGCTCTGGAGAAAGACAAGAGGAGCATGATCGTGAAGCACTGGTTAGTGCATGATCTATTTAATTCACTTCCTGTCATGTCCTTTTCTTTTCTTCTCTTGTTTTTTTTACAGTGCTTTTTTTCTTGCAGCTGCAAAACATTGAGCATATGAAGAGCGAAATCGAGAGACTCCGGCTTCTGAACGAGTAAGTAATGCATATGACTCATTAACACTTTCCTTTTTTCCTCTAAAAGGAAGAACCAACTCAATGACTTTGACCACACCAAAACAATAGAAACACACAAAAATGCAGGTGACCGAATCTTCAATTTGTTTTTGGTAGCCGAGATTCTTAGACTGAATCCTCAAACAAAACGTGTATGTCTGTCTATATTCTTCACTAATTAGAGCAATAAGAGCAACAAAAAGAGTACCACATTGATTTTAAAGTAGATGGGATCTTACAGTGTGAGTGAGAAGTATCCAACTCATTCTTTAGATCCTAACGCTTACACAGATCATTCATATTGAAACTATACTCAAAAAATACATAAAACCAAAAAACCATTCAAACTCGTCCTGCAACAACAGAAGCAGCAGCAGCAGAAGTAGCAGCAGAGTTACCAATGAAAGAAAGCAATCCAGCATTAGCAGAACCCTCTTGTTCATCTAAAAACAAATCATCAGGAACCCTAAACGCACCGTGTAAACAAACAATCGCGATCCCAATCGTTAACGCCGAGGTCAACAAAGATCCAACGCTCGTCATGAACACAACCACGATCGTAGTCAAAACAAGAGCAAGCAAGGTCTCGCGATCTGTGAAAGTACGACCGAAGATAACCAAAGGCTGATCTGAAGATCGGAAGAGGTATAGAAACATCCATGAGCCTAAGAGAGTGAGGAGGACGAGGAGCGAGAAGGGATGCGAGAGGAGAGAGAAGGCGAGGACTAAAGAGACGATTAAGGAGTAATTGACTTTGAAGTAGGCGAGATTCTTACGGATCCGGGTGAATGAATCGGTTAGAGAGTCAGGTCTAGCGAATGAGCTCCGATCTACGAGTTCTAGCCATGGACGGCGCTGCGAGAGGCTTTCGCGGAGGGAAGAGGAGAGGCGGGAGAGGAAAGTGCGGAAGGCGTGGGAATTGATCGGTGGTTGAGATTGAGTGGCTTGCTGATTGGTGACGGGGAGTGTCGCCGGAGAAGATGACATTATTGGTGGTGTCGGTGGGTGTGTGTGTGTGCGCGGCGGAGTGAGTGTGAATGTTTTTGTGTTTTCCGATTTTAGTGGAAAGTGGAAACTGAAGTTTTTCGGCAAAACCGCGTTAGATCATTCTAAAAGGCCTAAATTTAATGGGCCTTTAATGTCGGTAGAAGCCCAATCAGATTAAGTTGGGGTTAATGGCAATTTTGTAAACATTATAATTAAAACGTCTAATATCATAAAATCATACTACTAGTTTTTATATTCACTCTGTTTGTTGTTGAGTGATGTAATACGAAAACCCTCATTAATTACATGTTATACTTCATGATATTTTCTTTGAAATAATAAAAATCTATATTTGTTATTTAGTGGAAGTTAATAATCTTCTAGTTTTTAGGTTGCTAAAAGAATGTATTTACTGTGAAAATATATACAAGTTCGTCGTATAAACTGTAATAACTTGCATATCGAAAACACATATATAAGTAGATAATGACGAAGAAAACATTATTGAGTAGTAGGAACATCGAATAATAATATTCTTCGATCGGCCTAATCAAGAATATATATTGGGAATTCGGGTTGATTTCCACATATAGAAGAATCTTTAATCAGCACGTACTTTATATATTCAACAAGATAATTATATCTACTCTAATAATCATTCTTCCTTGTACGTTATCCAATCATTTCCAGGATTACTTACTTAATCATTGTTTATCTTTTCTGTTATACGTAAAAAACAACTCATGCTTTTGTATATTTGTATTGAACAATTTGTACAGTACTTAAAGTTATATATCTTCCAAACGAAGAAAGCAATCATTCTAGTGGTTAATTAAAATATCTTCCAAATCCAATTCGTTTACTTCTTTAGCTTAAGCTTTTGGAAAAACGAATCTTTCTCTTCCTTTTCTTTTCTTCCACTCATCAAAATGATGTGCTCTCTCTATATATACATTAAATATCTAGTCTATTAATTCGATATACCACATCTAGCTAGAACGACAACTAGATACTCAAGAAGATTGCTCTATAATGGCTTCTTGTGACTCACCTGATGCGTTTTCTTGGCTTCAAAATCTTCCTCCTCTCTCTCAGTGGAAAAGGAATTCAATATCCATGTGCATTTGTTCTCCAAATTCATCACACCCATCTTTGAACTTTTCGCTTACTCGTATTCCTAAATCTCCAAACTTTTTTACCTTCTCGATAGTAGCCAACTTCAAGAATCCTATATCTCTCTTTGTTTCAAAACCTTTCAGAACCATTAACACTAATTCAAATACGTTCCTCAATGAAAATGTCATTTCTACCCTATTGATGGGTTTTGTCGACGTAGTTCTCAACTACAACGTCAAGAGAACTTGTTCAATCCAAATACAAAACCTAGGCTCCATTTCTAACCTGAAAGACGTGTTCAACCTCGCGTTCTTCACTTTCGTGTTCCTCATATGCATCTATGAAGCGCCCACGAGTCTACGAACAACTTGTCTCAAAACGGTGAAAGATCAGCTGGTAACTTGTAGGTCAAGGAAGGGTTCTAAGTTACTCATGGTACAACTAGGCTCTAACCTTGAAGAACAATGGATGAGATCGTTAAATCTTGCGATAACCAACTGGATCATCGAGATCAAAGCGTTTCAGCACCTCAAGTCTCCTTCTCCATTGTTTTCGTATGCTTTCTCGACTCAAGGTTTGTGGAAAGTTCATATGTATTGTCCTGTGGTTGCAATGGAAATGGAGAGTGTAAATAGTGCTTTAAACGACGAGAGATTGTTCTTCTCTCTCAACTATCATCAACTCGAAGGTGTGATCCAATTCAACCACAGGATTTACGTTCGTGAGAAGTGGTTTAACATCGCAGTTAATATTGACAACGTCAGGTATGTAAAACTAATTGTGTGTAATACTAAATTACTAATGATCATAAGTAAACAGAATTAATTTGTTCATATATCTTATAATTAGGTGCGACATAATTAGGCTTGTGAACGAGAAGCTTCTATCAGACCGTGGCATGGGAACAGAGGAAAAACATTTTCCATCAAGAATATCATTGCAACTAACACCAACGATTCAATCCAACATCTTAATGGTCTCAGTACAAAAATCATCAGAAAACCCATTGACAGAATTCGAAGTAGAGACAGGCATAGAAGCAGCAATAGACCCACCAAACACTTTCTTTGGACTCAAAGTCTCAGCCAACGAGGCGACAACAAAAAGTATGAAGCCATGGAAGTTCGAGGAATGGGTGCATGGATACAGCGCCAATCTCACTTGGTTTCTCCATGATCTAGACGATGGAAGAGAAGTTTCATCCTCTAAACCATCGAAAGTATCGAGGATGAACCCTCGAGCTTGGTTTAAGAACCGGTACTCGAGCGCGTTTAGACCGTTCACGAAGCAAGGAGGAGTCGTGTTCGCAGGAGATAGCTACGGACAAAGCGTATTGTGGAAGGTTGATAAAACGGCTATTGGGAAAGTAATGGAGTTTGAGGTTAAAGGTTGCGTCTGGTTGACTTATTGGCCTAACAAGCATCATACTTTTTATAGTGATACTCGAAAGTTGGAATTTAAGGAGATGCTTTACCTCAATCTCCCTTAGATTGTTTCTTTTAATACTTTATCCATTACCAATATATTCCCCTAGTTTGTTGCTTTTATTTTGTGTGTGTTTAGAAGAAGTAAATTTTGTAACATAAATAACTTTAATGGAAATGGTAAATTTAGAAATCGACATCGACTCCTTGAGAAGAAGTTTGTATCAAGAAAAATACTTAGGTTCACTCCTAGGGTGAACCTCTCCATTCACCCCCTTTTCTCTGACCCAATCAGAATTTTCCATCTAATATTTCATTTAAAAAATAAATCAAAATTAAATTAAAAAGCAAATCAAATTAAGGAAAAAAATTCTGTATACTTTTAATTAAGGAAATTTAAATATTGGTTTGGTTTAGATTTTTAAAATTAGAATAAAATTATATGTCGGTTTAGGTTTACAAATAAAGTGGTTAGGGTTTAGATTTTACAACTAAAACGAAATTATATGTCGGTTTGGGTTTACAAATGAGGTGGTTAGGGTTTAGATTTTATAATTAGAATGAAATTATATATCGGTTTGGGTACAAATGAGATGGTTAGGGTTTAGATTTTACAAGTAGAACAAAATTATATATCGGTTTGGGTTCACAAATGAGATGTTAGGGTTTAGATTTCACGATTAGAACAAAATTATATGTCGGTTTGGGTTCACAAATGAGATGATTAGGGTTTAGATTTTACAAGTAGAACAAAATTATATATCGGTTTGGGTTCACAAATGAAATGATTAGGGTTTAGATTTTATATATGTCGGTTTGGGTTTCTTAAAGAACGCTTTAAATTTTTTTAATTTTATAATAATATATATAAATTTTATTTCCTATTTTATAAGGAGATGAATGAAAAGAACCAAGTATTGTTCTTGTATCAAATACCTAAGTTACGTGGCTTGCGTATCTTCACGTCGTCTCATATGGAAACCATATTTTAAGATATCATATCACATGAATCCCATATCACTATAATTTTTTTTGTTTGAAAAGCGTATTATCTATAACCAGATAAGAATTACATGTCAAAACATTTGTAATGACTTAACCGACATGAAAAAAAAAGTTTTGGTATCAAAGAATAAATAACAAAGTCGCATATAGTCCATAGTTTTTTTTATTTCGATTATTGTTATCCATATATTTCTTTTTCAACACTATTCGTTATTTTTCAACATTATTCGAATAATTTGGTGTATCCAAAGCATAAAATAAAATTGTGTACAAGAAAAAAAAAAGATGAAAAAAACAAGAGCCACACGAGAGATGAGTAGATGACAAATAATAATAAAAAAATGTCTCCATTCTCCTCTTCTCATTCTGATGAGCGATGCAAAAAGCTGACGTGTACCAATGAAGCTCTTGGCTTCTCAATCTACTTCGTCTTCCTTCCCGTTTCCGAGCTTCCGCGGCCAGCTTCCGATTAGCTACTTCTCAGCCTCAGCCTACAATCAGAAGACGAAGAAGAAGAACGCCGTCACTCTTTGTCTCCATTCTGATTCCGATGTCTCCTCCTCCTCCTCCTCTCAAATCGCCATCACTCGCCGCGCAATTCTCGTCGCGCCACCGCTCCTCGCCGCAGCTGCTTCGATGTTTCTTTCTGTTTCCTCAGCCGTCGCTGCTGAGACTACTGCGGAATCAGTAGCTCCTCCTCCTCCTCCTCCTGTTGCCGTCACTGCTGCTCCACCTCCGCCGCCTGTTTCTGTGGAGAAGGAAGAAGCGATAACGTCTAGAATCTATGACGCGTCTGTGCTTGGTGAGCCGATGGCTGTCGGGAAAGATAAGAAGAGAGTCTGGGAGAAGCTTTTGAATGCGAGGATTGTGTATCTTGGTGAGGCGGAACAGGTGCCTACAAGAGATGATAAGGTTCTCGAGCTCGAAATCGTTAGGAATTTGAGGAAGCGATGCGTCGAGAGCGATCGTCAGCTATCTCTTGCATTGGAAGCTTTTCCTCTTGATTTGCAGGATCAGTTGAATCAATTCATGGATAAGAGGTTTGCTACTAGTTCCTTGCTGTGAACGAATCTGTATATTCGTTAATTGCAATGTGTTTATGGTTCTTGGATTGGTTGCAGGATCGATGGAGAAGTATTGAAGTCGTATGTGTCACATTGGCCGGCTCAACGTTGGCAAGAGTATGAGCCTCTTTTAAGTTACTGTCGAGATAACGCAGTTAAGCTCATTGCTTGTGGCACTCCGCTCAAGGTAGTCTTATTGTACTGTATTTTGGGTGTTAAGATGGTAGCCTTACTAAGAATATGCATTTTTTCTTGTCTGATGAGAATTAGCTGTTTATTGTTTAATTTGATGCAGGTTTTAAGAACTGTACAAGCTGAGGGAATCCGTGGTCTTTCAGAGTCTGAGCGTAAATTATACACGCCTCCTGCGGGTTCAGGCTTTATCTCAGGGTTTACTTCCTTCTCACGTAGTTCTTCGCTCAATATGAATCCCCTCACACAGATTGTTCCCTTTGGACCGAGTTCTTATTTGTCGGCGCAAGCAAGAGTTGTTGAAGATCATACAATGTCGCAAGTTATTTTACAAGCAGTTGCAGATGAAGGTGGGACTGGTCTGCTGTTAGTGGTGACAGGGGCAAACCATGTGGAGTATGGGTCAAGAGGAACAGGTTTGCCGGCAAGGATCTCGAGGAAGATTCCGAAGAAAAGTCAACTTGTTGTGTTACTTGATCCTGAAAGACAGTTCTTGCGGAAAGAGGGTGAATCTCCAGTTGCTGATTTCTTGTGGTATTCTGCGGCGAGACCCTGCAGCAGAAACTGCTTTGACAGAGCAGAAATCGCTCGGGTAATGAATGCGGCTGGTAGGAGACGAGATGCCCTTCCTCAGGTTGATTTTCTATGATTGCTTTGATGAGACTTTCTCTCTGTATGATTATTATTACTTATTGTATCTGACGTTCTTCATTAAACACTCAGTTTATTCTGCCCTATCTCTTTTGCTTGTTAGAGTTGATTTTTACTTTCTTTTGCTCACTTTGCTTTTATGTCTTTTAGTCTATGCTGATAGAATTTTTTCCATTGTTCCAGGACATTCAAAAAGGATTAGACCTTGGTCTGGTATCACCTGAAATTCTGCAAAATTTCTTTGATTTGGAGCAGTATCCTCTTATTTCAGAGCTTACACAACGGTTTCAGGTAGTACATCCTTTCTGAAAGATATTCCTTAAGTGAAATTTTGTCTTCGAAATTCTATGCTTTTCGCTGAATAATGTGTTAGCTTTCGTATCCTTCCATGGTATATTACGTTGTCCTGTATCTTCTCTAGCCAGAGTTAATGATGGCTTCAACTGGTTAATAAAACCCTAATTATGATGATCCTCTGTGTTACAGGGTTTCCGAGAAAGGTTGTTGGCAGATCCCAAATTCCTGAATAGATTAGCTATTGAAGAAGCTATATCGATAACAACAACACTCGTAGCTCAATATGAGAAGCGGAAAGAAAACTTCTTTGAAGAACTCGACTATGTTATAACTGATAGCGTGAGAGCATCAGTTGTTGATTTCTTCACAGTTTGGCTGCCTGCACCAACTTTGTCTTTTATTTCATATGCTGATGAGACAATTGGCCCAAACAGCATAGATGCCCTAAGAGGCCTCCTAGGATCCATACCTGACAATGCATTTCAAAAAAGTCTTGGTGGACAAGAGTGGACTCTAAATCTTAGGATTGCTTCAGTTATTGTCGGTGGCTTGAAGCTTGCTGGTGTTGGAGTTGTTTCCAGTTTTGCAGCTTTGGGATCTTCAAATGCTTTGTATGCAATACGAAAATTCATTAAACCAGAGTTGGGTGTTGGTGAACAAGCAAAGAGGTCCCCTATGCTGAAGACGGCTCTTGTGTATGGAGGTTATCTGGGAACATCTGCAAATATCCGTTATCAGGTATGATGATGTGCTTTACATGTCCACTCAATGAATGAGAGATATTGATGAAAAGCAGTTAAAGTGTCTTTATGACCACATAAATATATTATGCTTTTGCTTATTAGCCAAGTAAGGCCTTTTGATGAAGAACTCTATGCTTTGAATTTTTGCCTCTAAAATCATATTACCTTCAATTGCAGATAATTGCTGGTTTAATAGAGCATCGCATTTCTGACGAGCTTTCTTCTCAACCTCTACTTGTAAACATGATTTCATTTGTTGTTCGAGTAGCTAACTCGTACTTTGGAACTCAGGTCAGAATTAGGCCTGTACCCTGATCTGTTCTTGTGTTCTGTGTCTCTTCTTTCCTTCAAGCCAAACATCTCATATTCCTGTTTTGATTATTTCTTGAAATGTCCTGTAACTTCATTGCAACTTTTTCATAAAACGCAGCAATGGATTGATCTTGCGCGCTCTACGGGTCTGCAAACTCAGAAAAGTGTCACAACTTCCAATGAACTCCCCGAGGCGTTGAACCAATCTACAGTGGAATACAGTACTACTGAAGAAGCAAGTATCGATGATCTCAAGAATCAATGATATTTATGCGGCTGTGCGACTAGGTACCAACTGGTAAATGTTTATAATACCTTGTGATCGTTTGGAGGGAAATGTATATTCATTTGAGTTCTATTTTGTATCTTAGCTTATGAGAAATAATGATTCGTGAATATAATTACTTCAGTTAGTCACGTTGATTTGTTATGATAGTGGATAAAAGAGTTTTTTTTTTTCCTCTCTCATTGTTCTTTGCAACTTTGAAATCATTTCTCATGTACAATCGTGTGTTGCTTACAGTCATAGCTGATCAATTTTGAGGATAGTGTGAAATGGTTCTCAGATGGCTTATATAATTGTTTTGAACTATACAGTGCCATAAGCTGTAAGCTGACGATTCCTTTTGAAGTCAGTATAAATAGGATTGACATATAGTAAGATGAAGAACTTGCCTGTAGTATGACTTTTAGATTAGAATTTCACTGACCTATTTGCAAGGCAATCTGCAATGGTCTTCACTCGTACCATGGGGTAATATGCCATAACTCTTTTATATATACGAATATATGAAATATAAACCCAATAACACGTTGGCGATGGCATACCACTTTCTTGGTTTTGCTGTTGGAATCTATCTAACTGGTAGATAAAAGATTTCAGGAATCCGTCTACGTAGATATGTTGAGTACATGTATCATGTGAAAGGTGATTCAGGCCTTTTGTGGTAAATGCTTGTTAGTTTCTGATAATGTGATACTATTGTGTCATGCTTTTGGTTTGTCATTTCCAGCAGTTTTAGACCCTGTTTGATGCAGCAGGCAAAGGGTAGTCTTCCAAGTATGTACACAACTTTCTGAACATTCAATACAATTTGAGGCAGGTACGTTTTGCATATCTCCGTTGGTTAGGAAAAATCGCTATTCTATCCTCGTGGAACATAGATGTGTGTCATAAATATCTCTGTTATATATGCGATTTAACTGTAGAATCTGTAAGAATGTAACTTCCGGCATTCTATCCTTAGGATCGTTGATTGATTAGTATCATTGTAGGGAACAAAACAGAGAGAACATGTGGTTCATTTAGGAATTTTAGTATACAAAGACCATATCTCATGGGTACGCTAGGATCTGTGGAGAATGTTGTAGTCTAGGTGACACTTGACATTGTACATATGTGCACACACCTTCACATTTGTTGAGATTGCACACGCACATACAGTGTTTAACATCTACTTACATTATATATGTTTAGTTGCACGTATGGTGAGGAAAATTGATACTCAATGATTCATCTCATGTACGGTGGTCAAAGTAGTTTAAGTATCCATTTATTAGGTTCTCGATGGTTCAAATATTGATACAATGTTATTATTTAGTGAACTCATTCTAATAGGAAATTCTAGGGAATACAAGTAAAAATAGTTAACAACGAGAGTTATCACCACCCAACAACGACATAAACTGCATGATTATTGTGAAGCAGTTCTATAGAAAATGTTGAGATCCAATCCTGTCCCTCTCCATTTCAGGTCAGCAATGTCTTCAAGCTCCTTCATCATCTCTTGTGTCAGATAATTCTTCCAATCTCCGACCACACCTTTCCTGAAGAACATGTCATACTTATTTCCACTCCAGTGAACTCCCTCTCCTCTCTCTTTGCTTGTACTCCTCAGCTTCTCGAAGCTACACTCTTTCACGATCTCCTCCACTTTTGTCTTACACCCCAAGAACTCGGCGATCTTCCTCACGGTTTCTTCCGGGTTTGCTTTCAGATCTTCGTAAGTGACAAACATCACACGGTCTCTTGCTTTCCAGAACTCAAGGACGTGTTCAAAGTAGGGACCAGCCGGGACAAGGCCTTTGCAGAACTCCTCGAAGGCTTGTCGGATCGAGATCTCTGTCCCGAACTTGTTGTTGTGGAGATGCCAGAGAGACACAAAAGTGTCTGCTGGGTGGCGAGTTATGTAAATGACTCTGCAGCCTGAGGTCTTGACAGTCTCCGGAAAGAAAGAGAGAGGAAGATGAGTGCTGAAAAGCCTAGGAGAAGAGATCTCTGTTATGTCCTTGGACGGGTTTTCGCCAAACATCTCGATCTCCAAGAAAGGCACGACCTCATGGGGATTGAGATGATCCAGGTCTTGTATAGAAGATGACGATGATGTTGAGCTGTGTCGGAGAATGGAGGAGGTCAGGGCTTTAAGCCAAGTGGTGCCGGTTTTGGGGAAAGAGGCAAGGATAATGTCAGAAGGAAGAGGTTTATAGTGTGCTCTAATGGCTTCCGAGGCAGTGATGAATTTTGGTTTGAACCAGAAGCCTTTGTATCGAATGCGTTGACCATCGACCCACCACTTCACTTGCGGTGAGATTTGGTCTTCTTGTTGTTGTGGAGTGTCCATGAAGAGAGAGTGACAGAGAAAGATATGTGTTTTGGGCTTTGAAGGGTTTCAATCATATAATGACTCATGACTTGGGAGGTTTGCTCCTGATATAGGAAACACGTAGCAGGAGTTTTGTTTATTTTGGTACCAAATGGCAGGTAGCTCCGATTAGATCTAGATCCAATGCTTACTACTAAACACACTCCAAAACAAAACTTAATACTAGTATTATATGTGTATCAGATCTGCTCTCTTGTGATGACTCTCAAATTCTGTTCACTACCTCAAGTTGACCAGACCACGTCATTAATGTCAAGTTTTTGTTAATCACAGTCTGTGGTCCTTGTAATGTAGTGGACCTTTATAGTCTTGGTTCTCTCTATTACCACTTTTTTTTTTCTCCTTTTAATACCCTAAAAAGTTCTAACAAATGTGGTTTATTTTTTTGAACCATATCAAAGATACTTTGATACTTTGTTTTTTTTTCTCTTTTTAACATGTAGGATTGTCATTATATTTTAGTCAAACGAAAATATAGAATTAATAATGTTTAGGTTAAAACTTAGAAGCTCTGCGTAGGAGAATTACAAAAGCCCTAAAAAAAAAACCATCCCAAGGCATAAACACAATGACGGGTGAAGAAGAGATGAAGAGATCATCGCCGAAGAAAAAACAAAGAAAGACGAGTAAATCATCATCTCCGACGTCGTTTTCGTCCGTACGCTCTCAACTGCTTGGCTCGTATAATTCTTACAAAGCTATTTTGGAGTGGCAAAAGTTTTTTATTTAAAGCTTCTATAGAGATTAACTTTTTGGAGTCAGTGAAAAAAAAAAGTAGAAATCTGATCTATTCACTATTCCACAAAAATGATGGAATAAATGTAATGTTACGTACAAAACACCAATAATGTTTCAAGAAAAAATTGAAATAAAAAATACTAATGAATTAGAGGCGAGGAAGCAAATTTCGTAAGGCGAAGCTAGCAACGACAGAGTAAGCCTTCTGTGAAGGATGCACAGAATCAAAGAACAAATACTTGGACACATCGTCACAAGTCCGAGACGTTGGCTGGCATAGAGGTCCTGCTTCAAGAAACCCCGTCCCGCAGCATCCTCTCAGTGTTTCCTCTATTCCTGCATAAATATATCTCAAATTAGAAACTACATCATAATTTAACTAATATGTGCAAGATTTAAGAAAAAAAAACTTAATCAGTTACTTACCGTATTTACGAGGATAATTGATCATGTCGATTAACGGAGAGTAGATATCAAGGTAAAGAACCTTGGAACCTCTAAGCCTCTGACTAAGACGGAAGGTTAGACTCTGTAGCTTTTGATTGTAAACCCTAGAATCAGCGTTCTGGGGTTTGGTACAGGTCCTACGGTGGAAGTTGCGAGAAGTGAAGCTAGCGACTGTTACTTGCACTGGAAGGCATCCGATTGGTGGTAGTCCAGCTACTGTAATCCTTCTTGCTCCTGCGTTGTATAGTCTCTGCAAACCAATTGTAAGGTTAGAAATATGTTAGTGGATCTCTCTCGTATATGTAACTATGAGAAAACAAGATGACCGTAGAGGTCTCTAACTCTTAACTATAATATATGGGCCTGTGAGAACAATCTCAAGGACAAAAAAACTGGATTTTTATAAGAGATATATATATATATATATATATACTAATGAATTAAATCTGATTAAATTATAGAATATGAAATTCAAATTTGAAAGATAAGTATGTAACTAAGTACCTGGACAAAAGTTTCGACTTTGCTAAGTAGAAAATCTTGATAGTTCGAAACAGAGATGAAACTCCCGGGAGCACGAGTGTAAACATTGTTAGTCATATCATTAGTGCCTGCACTAATCACGAACACAGCATTCCTAATCACCCGATCAGTCTCCAATTCTCCAACCAAACTCTTCATCTTACGCACGGCCTCTTCGAAGTACCTCCACTGCCTGTCCATATTCAAAGTCAACGATAACATCGCCGTATGATCATCTAAACCACTTCCAGCCGAGGCAAAACTAACTCCGGTCAAAAGCTCAAAGGGTTTGACCGAAGGGTTTAGGTAAGCTGGTAAAGTGGGTTTGATCCCGAAGGAGGAGACTAAGAAGTCGGTGGCGAGTTTTCCATCGGAGAATCTTCCCGTGGAGAGTTGTGCCGGGAAAGATTTGCCGTAGGGAGGATGGTTGCTCTTGAAAAGAGTGGGGATGTAATTGTTGTTGCCGGGATCCACCGTGGAGTCGCCGAAGGCGTAGAGAGCTGTTATTGGTGGGGATGGTAACGCATTGGTAGGGCTTAGAAGTTGGAGGAGGGGAAGAAGAGTCATGAGGAATGTAAGAAGGATTGGTTTGTAATGATGAGAGTTCATGATTTGTTTTTTTTTTTGTGGAATGATGACAATAGAGAGTTTTCGATTTTTTTTGGTTTGGTTAGATCGGAATGGCCAAAGTGTATATATAGAGAGAGGGGTCCAAAGCTTTTTCACAATAGGAATAGGAGTTGTATACATCTTGAGACTTGAGGTGACAGGTTTTTTGACAATAGGAATAGGAGTTGAATAATTTACAAAAAAAATATTTGTATAATCTGGAGGTGGCAGATTTTTTATTATAGGAATAGGAGTTAACTAATTTATAAAATATTTTTATAAATTTCCTTATTTGACTGCAAAACGTAGCAGCTTCTGCTAGGGTTATCTGAGAATTTTTGTATATTAGATTAGATATATATACACATTTCTATTTGCAATGATTGTCTAAATTAAAATAACTCTATCTTAGTTGGATATATGATATATCAAGCCATACGTAGTTACGTACATTCTTGCAATGTATGGAATGGGCCTTTATGTTATCCTGATTGGTTATTTGTGCCCTCACAATAGGTGGATTCCATACCATTGACTATAGTTTGTTCTTAGACTTGGTAAAATTTTAACTCAACTTACAAACAATGTGATTTTTTTAAGTGTTTTTATATTGACCACAAACAAAAAAATATTTAAATTAATTTTGTTTTTCATCACTACAAATCACCAACCACATTTTAATGATTAATCAAACTGTTTGGTGGTATCAAATTTCCCTATTAATTTTACAACTGTTAAAAATTCAACTGGAACTAAAAAGAAAATGTAGTAAAAGTGTAAAACTGTAAAACTGTAAATAACAATCTCTGTCCCCAATAATAATAGTATAACTTTTAATTATTGATTTATTTCTTCTTATTAGTCAAATGATGTAAACTGAGAGTTAAAGTGTTTCTCTTTGACTTAAATAATTCAGACAGACTTCAGAGACAAGTGCTCCTTTGTCCTTCCTCTGTAGGATTCTCTTCTCTTCTGGTATTAGCAAAGATCGAAGATTCTCTTTTTTTTTTTGGAATTCCTAAAATTGGGTAAAAAAAGATGGGTAACGCGCTTACGTTTCTCTACGGAAAATGCTGCAAACCCACAACGACCGACGAGTCTCTCCCTCCTCACAGCGTCTCCGCTTCTACCGTCGGTGTTTCAGCTCTCGCTCACGATCTCTTCAACTTCGAGAACACTTCCCAGGTCTTAATTTTACTCACTGAAACTTCTAAGTGTCCTTTGATCTACTTCTTCTGCTTTAGCTAAATAATTAAGTGGTTGAAAAGTTCTGATGATCTGATCTTTACCTGAATTTGGTTCAAAAAGATCTTTAGCTTTTTTAGGGTGGTTCAGAATATTTGTAACCAAAGTTATACAACTGGGTTTTGCTTAAACCGATACATCAGAGATTGATTTTGATCAGGACTGATTTTGATAATGACTTTACTTCTAGGTTCCTCAAGGGCTTGGGAGGTATGTTCAGTCATCCAGAAAAGCTCAAGCAAAGTGGTAATACAACACAACATTAGTTTACATGTTGTTTCGTCTAGTATAAATTATGTGATGTTTGATGTGTGACTCTTGTTTTCGTGTGTATAAGGTATAGAAAGATACTTGAGGCATGGAAGCAAGCCAGACCTCCCCCACAGACAGCAGAGGAAGCTACTAGGCTTGTTACTGAGGTCTTAGAAAAGAATCAGAAAGCTGATGTTGAGGTATGTTTTTTGAAATGAGTAGCAATAACTATAGATGTTTCGATTCCGTACATTGTATGAGTATTGATTGGGAGATTAATGTTGGTTTATGACAGGGACTTTTGTCCTTCTATGGACTGCCTTTGCCTCACACTGTGGTTGAGCACTCTGCTGAAGCTCCTGTGTCTTTGCCTGAAGGGATTCTTTTCGAATTTCAAACGCTTCCGGTTAGAATTATTACTTCAGTACCAATTATAAAGGGAAAAAAACAGTTTTGGGAATCGATTATGTTGCTGATCAAGTTTGTGTAATGGAAAAAAAGGTGGATCCAAAAGCTGTGGCAGATGGAGATACCATCACTGTGTATGTCAGTACTTCAGAGCCGGTTGTGGCATCTTCTGTTCCTAAGGAAGTCAATCTTGCTGCGGTTCAAAGAGCTAAAGCACGCGAGCAGAGGAATTACCCAAAAGCAGATGAACTTCACCAAAAGATCATTGATTCTGGTTACAGGGTACTAAATATAAAGAATGAGGAAGTGCTTGCTCGGAAGTTCAGAATTAGATTAAAGTAAAAAAATCACTCTTTACCTTTACGAAAAAGCTCAGTTAGAATCATATATTCCATGGATTGTTTGTTAAGTGAAGCTGTTTGGTTATGGAAAAATAAATAGGGGAATAGATGCACCGGAGAGCCAAATGCCGTTTGGGAAAGAGGCACAACAAGGGCTTCTTAAGATTGTTCAATGGAAAAGCTTGAAGGTGTTAGTTTATGGAGAAGATCAATATGGACGATGCTTAGGTGATTTATACTGCAATGGGAGTTTTGTACAGGTAGTTAAAGTACTTCCCTATATTTTTCCTTATGTTCTGACAAAAACTATGTTAAAACCGTTTTTTCGGTTTTTATGTAGGAGGAAATGCTAAAGAAAGGTCTTGCTTGGCATTACATAGCTTGTGATAAGCGCACCGTTCTTGCAAAGGCAAGATTAGTAAAAAAACTTGTAGTACATTTTTGCAAGTCTCTTTAGTTTATTGGCATTGTATTTTCTAACTATTAACGGTTCCTTTTCTTGTTTGTGTGTGAAATCAATCAGTGGGAAAAGAAGGCAAGGCAGAAACGCATTGGTTTGTGGGCTTCTTCAAATCCAGAGAAGCCATGGGACTGGAGAAAGAACAATAGGCGTGAGTAGACACAATTGACTCTGCTTGGATATTAACTCAAACTGAAGAAATCAGTGTTTAAAACATTAAGAGATTTATGAGTATTGAGTTTTTTTTCTTCTAATTCTGCAATCCCATTCCATTCTAAGTGACTAAGTGGTGTGTAACATTTATACGTTTGATAAAACATTATTGAACCAAGTAGAAAATTATTACTAATAACTCTAAAATTATTATCACACAAGTATCCAAGTTAAAACATGTTACTAGACTTTTCTAAAAAAAACATAATATTATCACAGAAAAAGATTTAAAAATCCAAAAAATATAAAAGATATTTTTGAAGCTTAGAGAAGAAATAATTAAATTATTAAGATATTTTCCTATTAAAAATTCTATAAAAAAATATATATTATGTGATAGTTTGTGTGTAAGCTTTTAATTCCAAATATGATATTTTATTATATGATAACGATGCCACGTAAGTAAATATACAGGACGTTAAACCAATCTTCTTCCTCTTCTCTCACAAATCAAATCAAACACATTTCTTCTTCGCCGGAGAAATTTGTCTGTTAAAGTTCTCTTTCTCCGGTAAAGAAGAAAAAATGTCTCCTACGATTAAAGCACCTCTCTTACCAAACCAAGAGCCTTCGTTATCATCATCGGAGAGCCATGGCTCATTCGCCGGAGCTGTGTTTAACATCTCAACGAGCATCGTCGGAGCTGGGATTATGTCGATTCCGGCTGCGTTTAAAGTTCTGGGTGTTATCCCATCTCTTTCGATAATCGTGATCATAGCTTGGCTCTCCAATGTATCAGCTGGGTTTTTGATGAAATCGACTCTCGTCGGAGAGTCAACGACTTACGCCGGCGTGATGAAGGATTCGTTTGGGAAACCTGGTGCCGTCGCTGTTACGATTGTTTCTATGGTTGTCACTTTTGGGTCTATGATTATTTTCTCCATTATCATTGGTAAAACAAAAATTGTAATTTTGGTCTTCAAAAAAAATTGAAACTTTTTAACAAACCCTAAAACCCTTTTGATTGAATTGATCCACAAGCGATATTGTTATCTCTCTCTCTCTCTGTCAGGTGATGTTCTATCGGGTAATGAAAAGGATGGGATTGTACATTTGGGTCTTCTTCAAGAATGGTTTGGTTCTCATTGGTGGAATACGAGGTTCTTTGGTTTGTTGTTCATCTTTGTCTTCCTCTTCTTTCCTTTAGTCTTATGCAGACGTGTAGGTACGTTTCTTTTTAACCAAGTCAAGTTTTTATGAGACCTCAAATGCGTATTGGTCTGATGATTTTGGTTTATTTTGTCTGTTGATTGTTTCTGTAGAGAGATTAGCATTAAGTTCTGCAATCTCGTTTCTGCTTGCGCTACTCTTTGTTGTCATAAGCTCGGTGTTAGCGATTGTAGCAATCGTTCAAGGGAAAACAAAGACTCCTAGACTCTTTCCAGACCTCAACGATGGTGGTTTATCGTTTTTCAGTCTCTTCACTGCTTCCCCTGTTATTGTTACAGCTTTCACATTTCATTTCAATGGTGAGTATCAAGAATTAAGAATTGACAACCAAGAACCTATCTTCCTTTTTCCTGATTCTGAAGTTATGATTTTGACAAAACATTATTGCAGTCCATCCAGTCGGATTTGAACTCAAAGATCCATTAGATGTGCTGTCAGCAACAAGGGTCTCTGTGATTCTGTGCGCTACAATCTACTCAGCTACTGGTCTTTTTTGTTACCTTCTATTTGGGGATTCCACCATGACAGATGTTCTAATGAACTTTGATCAGAGCACCAATTCTTCCATTGGTTCATTACTAAACGACATTGTTAGAGTCAGCTACGCCATTCACCTCATGCTTGTGTTTCCTCTACTCAACTTCTCTTTAAGAGCCAATCTCGATGAACTCCTGTTCCCTATGAAGCGTTCTTTGGTGGAAGACAACAAAAGATTCTTCGGACTCACGTTTCCATTACTGATATCTTGTTTCTTGGGTGCCATTGCGATACCAGACATTTGGTACTTCTTTCAGTTCTTAGGATCAACTTCTACAGTCACTATAGCATTCATCTTTCCAGCTGCTATTGTCCTAAGGTATATGCAACCCCTTCTTGATAAATCCCTCTTCTGTGATTCTGAATGAATCAAGTTTAAACCTTACCAGTTGTTTTGGTGTGTTTTGAAAACTGGCAGGAATGTGAATGGTTTCTCGACTTTAAGAGAGAAGATTGTAGCTTCAGTAATGCTTGTTCTTGCTGTTGCCACAAGTATCATCGCCATTTCGACAAATATATACACTTTCACAGCAACAGAAGAGATATGAAAAGGTTTCTGGACTGGAGTCCCTTTTCTTCATATTAAATTTGTTAAATGGTAGGGCTTGTGTACATTGTATACTACGTTTGTTTGATGAAACTATCATTGAACCAAGTAGTAGTGACACCAAATTTGCAAAACTGTAATGTGATGATATAAATCAAATTTCTTTTTCTTGCAAAGTCATAAGTGAGAAGACAAACAAAGCCTTGCTGAGCCTTATAATATTTTTAGTACCTTGTGCAGCCATTTCACAGCCTGCTCTAAACAAATTGATGCAGCCTCTTCGAAAATGGTCATCCTTATCAAAATCACGAAAACGAAAGATCACAAACCGTTTTGTTTTTATTATTACGGAGAACTAGTCTCTATGATTACATGTTTGTATAGAAAAAGGATAATTTTACAGACTATCCTATTCTGACGATGACATCCAATTCTCTCGCGTCTCGTCTCTCTGATGGCGAAGCACGAAGGCAGAACTTTTCAGATCGATATCACAATGCCAGGTTCGAAGCAAATTCTTCTACTTTAAGGCCTTTGATTATGAAATTCTAAGACCCAGGACCTATGTTTTGGGGGTTAAGTTAGGGGATTCACTTGATTTCGTTTCAGATTCGTTATGGCTTTGTTGAATGTGTGGCTTTTGTGTTATCACTTGAGTGATTGTGAATCGGTGTAGGAGTTGAGATTTTAGGGTTTATAGGTGTTTGATTTGTGTTGTGTTCGTAATCCATCTTTTTTTTTTTAATTGCAGAAGGTTATCCATTTGAGCCTCCAAAGATGCAATTTTGAGCCAAAGTTTGGTAAGAAGATGATGACTCTTGTTTCAATTTTGTTGTAAGGTCTTAGCCTCGAGCTTTGAGTCTGTGAAAGGAAGTGTCTTTAGCTGAAAAGCTGAACCAATGTTCTGTTGCATCTTTTAATAGACCTCAAAGCGTTCATGAGCTTGTCGTATGGACCAATTAGAGAATGATGCTAGTAGGTCCACTTTGATAATCAAAGTAAATAAGCTCTGAGAAGCTTTGTTAGTTATCTGTCATTTTCTTATTGAGATTGACAATATGTGTAAGAAAACTTAAATTGCTTGGTACTACAGAAGTTTATAGAGATTGAATCGTTGTTAATGCACAACTATTCATCTCTGTCATGGGGTAAATGTTTTGGTAGTATCATAGTTATTTTCTGATAATGTCCTATCTGTAGTATTCAATCTCTGGTAAAGTTGTTTTTAAGGGTCACTACTAATGTGGTTGTATGTTCATGCACTGTGTGCTAATTAAAGGTTTATCTTTGTTGATGATTCATGTTAATCAAACCCACATGCACCCAAATATTAGTAGTCAAAGCAGAGCAATATGCTTGGATGTCTTCAAAGACCAATGGAGTCCAGCTCTTGTTCTGAAGACAAGGCAGCTCTTACTCTCTGCACCTGAGACCTGAGCCCAAAGATCCTCAAGATTTTGCTACAGCTGAACAGGTTATTATTCTACCTCACATTCACACTCCTGATTATGAAGTAATGATTTTGACAAACATTATTGCAGTCCATCCAATCGGATTTGAACTGAAAGATCCATTAGATGTGCTGTCAGCAACAAGGGTCTCTGTGATTCTGTGTGCTACAATCTACTCAGCTACTGGTCTTTTCTGTTACCTTCTGTTTGGGGATTCCACCATGACAGATGTTTTAATAAACTTTGATCAAAGCACCAATTCTTCCATTGGTTCATTACTAAACGACATTGTTAGAGTCATTTACGCCATTCACCTCATGCTTGTGTTTCCTCTATTCAACTTCTCTTTAAGAGCCAACCTTGACGAACTCTTGTTCCCTATGAAGCTTTCTTTAATGGAAGACAACAAAAGATTCTTCGGACTCACTTTTCCATTACTGATATCTTGTTTCTTGGGTGCCATTGCTATACCAGACATTTGGTACTTCTTTCAGTTCCTAGGATCAACTTTTACAGTCTCTATAGCTTTCATCTTTCCAGCTGCTATTGTCTTAAGGTATATGCAATCCTTCTTGATTAATTCCTCTTCTGTAATTCCGAATGAATCAAGTTTAAGTCTTATCAGTTGTTTTGATGTGTTTTGAAAACTGGCAGGAATGTGAATGGTTTTTCGACTTTAAGAGACAAGATTGTAGCTTCAGTAATGCTTGTTCTTGCTGTTGCCACAAGTATCATCGCCATTTCAACAAATATATACACTTTCACAGCAAGAGAAAAGATATGAAAAGCTTTTAGGAGTCCCTTTTCTTCATGAATTTGTTAAATGGTAGGGCTTGTGTTGCATTTATTTTATCTCTATGTATAATAGGTTTTGTAAGAAGTGCATCTTGATAGCAACTTCAGGAAAAATGTCTGTATTTGGAAAAATAATAAATCAAAGAGACTAACTAAATATTTCTTCAATATTATTCCCCAGCTCATTGGATGATTATGTAATGACAAACACTCGATAATTCCTCAACTATATTTCTTGGAAAATCACATGCAACTCCTAAATTTATCTTTTTGTTCTTGAAAAAGATGTTTCCTTCACCTAGTCTCAGCTTTGTAGGTGCAAATGTAACTATTGCTTCATGAGCGATTAAATTTGTAGCAAAATCTATTGTTTTTCATTCATAAACTCAAAATTTGACAACATTTCAAACAACTTAATGTTAAAACACAAGATATATGAGTCGATTGAGACAGTATTTTGTTGTTGATTTCTACCAAAATCTTTTCTCAAACAAGCCGCAGATAGTGATCCTAAGACCTGCACAATTCATGATCATAGTAAGAACTCAGCATAATCTACTCTGTTTACTGTATGAGTCATTGCTGTAAAAACTAACCTTCTAATGTTCTTTGAGGGAACAAGTATTCCTCGCTTCTCGAGGCTCTTGAATCGATCTCTTGCAAGAGTGCAACATGCCTATCAAAATTAAGAGAACGACTATTTCAGTTTTTAGTCACTAAGAAATTTCACAAGGACCAAAAACGTTGGATTCTGGGAACAAAGAGTATACCTTCAGCTTACGAAGTGACCCAGTCATCTCTTCTGTCAAGAGGACTTGAACTGGTGGAGCCTCAAATCTTGAAACAAACAGTCAAAATTCAGAACTATAAAATATAATTTGATCAGAATGACCAAGAAAATGTATAGGTGTAAAGAAGGAATCAGTTTCATACTTGTACTTTCCCAAACGTGGAGGACGTATCTTTAGCACTTCCTGCTTAGCGACGACCCGTCGTAAATGTTTATTCTGTTTATCCTCATCTTCTCGGGCTATTTCTTTTAAGATATTTGGTAAACTACAATGCAGAAACAGAAAAGAAAACTAGTTAAAACAAGATTTTGTGTAGGTGTGATTTTACAAGTAATCAGAGACATCATCAAGATATATTAAAATCGCAAAATACCTGTCAATTTCCTTTGAGATCTGCTTTTTAGCCTTTTCCTTTGTCTCTTTTTTAAGCAGAGCCTTATGCCTACATCGCTTATTTAATTCCACGCGGGTAACCCTCTTTGTTTTTCTTGCGAAACTGCAGTACAAGAATTTCAAACACATGAGAATCCAACTCTTTGCTGATGGAGTAAGTAAACAGAATCTAATACTGTCTACCAAGAATCAGAGAGCTTCTTACTTGTTGCCAGCCTCAGACACTTCATTCTCAACGTCTTCTTCATCATCTTCATCTTCACCATCACCAAGACTTTTATCCACTCCAAGAAAGTACCTCTGAGATAGTAAATACAACAGCCGTATGGATTAAACTATCAAATACAATGCTCATCTTTCCATTAATTAAAATTGATTACAAAACAAGCAAAAGACTCACCTCATCTTCACTGACGTCATCTCCATCAATAGTCAAAGGTACAGGTGCAGGCCCTAACTCAGTTTTGTAAACTTTCTGCATTTCTTGAGCAACAGCTTCAGCCAACATATCCTGCAATACAAAGAAATGAATGCAACATTCACACACAAGAACTAGGATGATAAAACAAGCTCGCTCAGATCTGTAGAACTTAGTTAATAATGAATAAAATTACCTGGTGACTTTCAGTTGTAGGGTTGTATGAGCATCCTGGATGTTCAATTTCTACTGCTGGAATAATTGAAGGTTTTTTGAAAATCTGTACAACAGAAAAAATTTCTAAACAACTGAGTAACTGTCTCAAACAAACCAACTTCTCCATTACAGAAACAACAGAAGCTAACAACTTCAATTAGAGGAGACACATTACCTTTCTAGGATTGGTCTCATGTTCTCCTGCAAGTATATGTTTCGAAACGGAAATGTTAAATCATGACATGGAAAAAAGTTATGATTAAGAAGCAGCTAGAAAGTAAACATTAACTAAACAGACCTTTATTATCATCACCCCACAAGTCTACCATTACAGAATCATCACCAACATTCTGAAAAGAAAGACAAAACATCATATGAAATAAGCTCTCCAGAACAATGTAGAGACGAACAACAAAAATCTTATAAATCTAGAAAATCATATCATCAAAAAAAAAAAAAAAACTCACCTTTTGAACTTGTTTAGGTGTTTTATCTTCTGTAACGATTGTTGCCTTTTTACTTTTCTTCAACTTTGGCTTAGAAGATGGCACTAACTGGACAAATGGGTTCTTCTTCATAATACTGTCATAACGGAGCACTCTCTCTCTACGTTTCTCAATCTTTCTCTTCACCGGAAGGTCTAATATGCAAAAAAAAAAATCAAATTCACGAACATAAAAAAAAATACTCTTTTTTTACTTTCTGAAATATCAATCCCATCCATGAACACTCTCATAACTCACATCAAATCTAATCAAGCAGCTAAAAAGGCATATTTCATTACTACTTCAGCTGAGATATGAGACTCAAACTAAACCCTAAAATATAAAGGGAAAAGGAACAAACCATGGGATTTATCGACGTGGAAGAGGTCCTCGCTGGGAGCAGCGGAGAGATTGCCGCCGGAGAGAGCATCTTTGGTAGACTTCTCAAAGAAATCTTCAATATCCTCAGTGCTTATGTTAGCCCTCCATGCTTTTTTCCCTTTCCTTGAAGTTTTCGCCTTCTTCCCCATTTTTTTTCCTTTCTCTGTGTGTGTGTCTCTCTCTACCGGCGGCGCGAAGGTAAAACGAAAGAGGAAAAGGGAAAGGAGATGGTTGCAGAAGAGGAGGACACTAGGGGTAAAGTAAGTAGGGCTTACTGATATACTTTATGGGCCTTATGTAGCTCCATTTCCCTCTAATGGGCCCATATCATCCTTTTGATTTTTCTTTTTTTTTTCCTCTTTAATTTTTTCTACACAAAGAAATTTAGGTTAATTAAAATAACCAAACAAAAATTGTTTCACTATAATTATCGCCGTGCTAGAGCACGGGTTAAAAGTCTTTTTATTTATACTATAATTTTATAATAAAATATAATCCTAAAGATCAAGATTAATGTTAGGACTTTAAAAACTTTTTAAATCAATCATATAAATTATATTTTATTCTAAAATTATAATATAAATAAAAAGAATTTCAACCCGTGCTCTAGCACGAATCATAATCTAGCATTAATTAAGGTTTAATTTTTAATTTCTGAATACGATCACGAAAATCACGATTAATCTTGTTAAATTAGCGAGATTTAATTCTTTTTTTATGATTGAGAATATATTTTTATCCCTTTAATAACTTTTTTATTGATATGTTTTATCAATAAAATTTGTGGAAAATAAATTGGTAATATTGTGATTCTAGATATTTGAAACCATATACGTGATCTTCAGAAAATAAAGTTTGAAATATCCATGAACTATCAATTTGGAATAACCCATTTAAGATTTTCGGTTACAATTAAGGTTTTATTTGTTACAATTAATATATAGATTAATTTATAATTTATATATAACCTATTTGTAACCATTTATTAAAATTATAAAGTCTACTAAAACAATGTTAATGTTGTAGACTTGCGTTTTATTATAAAGGGGATAACCTTTGTACTCTACTACTTTGCCCCAACGAATTAAACATATGACCATCCCACCAACCAATTCTTTAGATATTTGGTTCATTTGATCCCATTTTCCCCAAAGAAAACAGTTTAAGATGTTATTTCTGGAAATAAATTTGAAACAGATATGCATTATCAGTCTAATTAATTATATATAATTTATGGTATATTTTGTAATTGACTTACTTAACATCTCCTACATAATATTCCGTTTATTGTTTTTATTCTTTGTAATTAAGATTATCTCCTACGATCTTCCGTGCACACCTAACATATTGTAACAAATTAATACAATTTTTTTATAACCCATTTATAACTTACTATTAAAATTATATAGCCTACAAATTTGAAGTCGTGTACTTCTGTTTTATTAAATAGGGGATGCTTTTGTTTGCTATAGATTGATTAGATATTTAAAAGAAATCTAGCAGGTAACTAAAAAATATGTGAGAGAATTAACGAAACCAAAAATTATAAGTTTCATGGTTATAATTATTCCATTATTAATACATCAATCAACTTCTTTCGCATAGGTATCATGATGATATTACCGTCCGAAAAAATACATAGAAATTGACTTATTAAAGTCTTTGTGCTTTTTTATCAAGGAAATTGCTTTTTTCAAGTAACATCATGAATATTTTTAATCTGTGCATTCATATGAATATAACTCTCGGATAATAATACCTTCAAAATTATTCTGCAATTTGATTTGACTTATATTATAACTTTTTTTTTGTCTTCTATACTAACTTTTTTCTGAACATTATACGGTTATCAAATGGGCATGATTAATTGTAACACATATATTGTGCTATCAAAAATAGAAGTCATTAATTTCAAAGAGTAATTAATTAGGCAGTCGTACGTTATGTAACCTGTCTTCCAAGAAAAAAAAAAAAATGCATGGTTTGTGAAAAAAAGGATGAAATCAGTTCGTAAAGAGTAGATTAAATTGGCGTCACGGAACATCGGACACCTGATTCCAGTTTAATAAAATAAACAAGAGCATATATATATGTTTTGTTTAACGTGTGGTGTTATCACTTCTTCTCTCCCATTTTTGTGGGCTTCCAACAAATAAGTTTTGATACAAATCTTGGTTACAATTAGTTTATAATTAGGCATGCACACGTCACGCGTTATTTATATGTAAAGCATATGTAGTCAAAAACTTAATGATAAACGCGTTTTTTAAAAAAAAATTGTCTACACTATTCTGATATATATTTATTTGAGGATGTAAATGATTGAGCAATGTCTATTATTTGATCAAAATACTATACAAATATCGAAAATAAAAGATTTGTTTTAAAAATCAGAAAAAATGAGTGATGTTTGATAGCACAAAGCCGCCCCCGTGACCTAATTCTCATTTGATTCTTTTGTCACATTCAAGAGGAGAGTGGGGTAGATCAAATTGCTAAACCCTGACTACAACATATTATTGTAAATTCTTCTTAAGATATGTTCAATTTTATTTTGTCCTTTTGGTCTCATCTAAATCCCACGTATGGTCCATCCAATATGTTATATCTTGGAGTTTAATTAATGAGTCGTCCTTAACATTGATGTGCCAACATAGAGATGATACAACGACTACGAGAGATAAATATATGCATTATAATGTCACGCTAGACACTTTTTAATCAGACATGAGAAATACAATTTACAGCGTAAACTGATTAGCCTATACTCTTTTAACATTATTGACACCAAAAGAAAGAAAACTCTTTTATTATCATAGTTTTATTAGATCACTGATTTAGTTTCCAGTTGTTCAAAAACCTAAGACTCTGTGTTTCAAATATATCATTAAATTGGTATGATAACAAAATGGATATTTTGTTTCGGTTTGTCAAAAAAAAGAAAGGATATTTTGTTTCGGTATACGAAATTTTTTTTTACAAAAAAAATTAAAAACAAAAATTTATTCTTAATCTTTGATAACTATGTTTAAATTTATTCCTAATCCACAATAACTTTTAAAGTTTTTATAGATTTATAGAATATAAATTTATACGTCCAACTTATACCATTATTTATGAAACACTATAGTTATTATCAGCTCAAGCAAAATATATTCTATAAATTTTTGGCACATCAATGTTGAGTCGTCCTTAACATTATTTATGAAATATCTTTTGCTTGAGCTGATAATAACTATAGTGTTTCATAAATAATGGTATAAGTTGGACGTATAAATTTTACAAGTACAATCAGAAGCCTTTTCCTAATACGTAGGAAATAAACCAATGATCGTTTTGCAAGTGGAACTACTGAGTACTGACTATGAATATTGGATATCATTAATTTCGTTTATAACATGATTTTATGTGCGTATTGTAAAACCAAAATGATACTAACATCAATTTGTCTCGGGCAAGAAAATATAATTCATATGGGGGAGAAGACAAAAGAGATATAGCTGTCACAAACACGAGACTCTTTTACAAATTTTATTTTTTAAAATATATATTTACATAATGACATAAATAAATAGATAATATGATAGGAAAATACTTGTCTTTCTAAGATGATCATATCTAAGCCAAAACTTTTAGAAGCGAAACGATGACAAGGCAACTCTTTGTAGCCATTAGATTTCAGATGTAGATAGCGACTCCTTTCTATAAATATGCATATAGTGTACGTAACTCATATTATTTCACATATATTTTGATTTCCAGTCAAAAAAAATTTATAACATTGAAAACTAATAGTATTATCACGGTTTGCGAACATGTATAATCCAACTACATTATGTATAGCCGGCGGTGAAGATAAAGTTTATAAATTATATTATTATATAGCATCTATAGTTTAATTTTTAATTTTAGAAAGAAAAACTAAATCTTACATGAGAAAAATCTTTTATATGTGCATATATCGACTTTTATATATCATGTACAACATTCTATAAAATGTATAAACCGAGCAACAATACGTATAGACTCCACTATGCATATATTATCTAGATACAGTATGCATGTATTACCTCTCAACTACGTCATGTGTTAACTAGTTACACTGTGTATAAGATGTAAATGTACAGAAAACCATATAACACGAATAAATTGATCTTTCTAACTACACTTGACTTATATGTAGCTTAATTTCGTCGACTTGGTTCATAACGGTAGACTTATCCGTAGAAATATCATTTTTGAAACAAAATATTTTGTTTGAAAAAGCTGTTAAATAGTTTATCATAGATACTTACTCAGATTATTCTTTATCTTCAACTGCAAGAGATATTAACATTTTAAACTACACACACATATATATATATATATATATATATGTGTGTGTGTGTGTGTGTGGAAATTTGGATTAGGATTAGATGAGTATTGTTGATTGACACTCAACAATGGTTGTGATTTTTTTTTTTTTTTTTGGCAAGTTTACAGTTATAGGTTAAGCTCTTTTGTAAAACCTCACTTTCATGTTAATAATATTCACATTCCTATAGAAACAAATTGGATTTGGAACGATGATGATGTGGTGTCGCGATCCGGTCCAAGTCAGTCAACAACAATCATCAATTGTGATTATGACTAATTTATCAAATTTATATTAGTGATCAGTTGTGCTTTAGAACGATGAAATCATTAAATATGTCTAAAGAAATATTTAATATAATGTATGATTAACGCTAAATGGCTTGTTATTATGACAGCATACATAATTTAATCGTTACTATGAGAAGCGGAGGAGTACTCAAAACTCTACCATTCGATATTATATATATATATATATATCGCAATATATGATGGAACCATACACATGGATCATAATAGTGTAGACGAGAGGCGGAGAAAATCAAGGGGTTTGCACCAAACCCTAAAATAAAGAAGAAAAAGAAACAGAGCGTATAGGAGGAAGATGAGGAGAGGAAATAGTAAAATGTCCAAATGAATGAAGCTATAGACGTAAAAGAAAAAGGTTTTGATGAAGCAACGGGACTTGTGTGTAGAGTGTTGTTTTGTTGTGATGATTAATTGGCACACATGTGAATTGGTGGGTACGTTTGTTTGTCCGTCTCCTATATAGACAATGTTCTACATCTTATACCATTGCTAATATATCCAAACTTATATACGTACATGTATCTATACGCAGCTTACATATACGGACAACATCGTATAATTATACATAAGGATGCTGCGCGCGAGTAACTTGATAGATGTGTTTTTTAGATTGATCCATCAAATCATTCTATATGTAATGTGAAGGGAAATGGTTAGGCATCAACCTTTATAAGATATATGTGTTTGAAAGATGTGACTTAACATTGGTGTTTGTTCAAAAATAGGATTTGTATTATTGTTAATGCATACATGCACATGTATACGCGGTGCATACGGCATGCAAATACATTTATCTAATGTATATAGACAGAGAAAGAAAGAGAGAGCGAGATAGAGAGGACAAGGAGAGAGATGAGGAATAGGTGAAGAGAGAGGAGGATATATGTGTGGGTATTTGTTCATAAAGATCCCCGTGAGGAGTGTTTGGAGGCATTCCAAAATCACAACTAACATTCTTTTGTTTGCTTTTATCCTCACCTTCACTTCTTTCGATGCTCCCAAAATTTTTATTTTTGATTTCTTTTAATATGCATTTCACAAATATTAATTATTCCCCCCATATATCACGAGCTCATCATTCCCTTTCTCGTCCCATTTTATTTTTACTTTCACTATCTATTCAATTATCCTATTATAACATTATTCAAGTGGCGCATATATATATAACCGCAACCTAGTCATCACAAGTTCAAATGATTTGTTCTTGTTGTTGCAATGATCATAACGAATTGGTAGTAATTAATTTATGGTACTTGCATGTCTTTTATTTCGCCATTGAATATAATTAAATTCCATGAAAATAAGAGATGGTGATGCTAATTTATGCAATTCAATTTAGATATGTACATATATATAGAGTGATTTAAATTACTTTGGTTTAGAATTTATAGTTGAATGACTAGCTTAGCTATATGTATTTTTTCAAAAAATATTACTATATATACATACATAATAGAGTCCTTTTTGTGATCGACATATATTTTTTTACATGATTTTTTAGAAATATATTAGTATTCCCTATACACATCCATAGCGAAGTCCTTTTCATGATCGACATTAGGGGTGTCAAACGGGCCTAAAGCCCGCGGGCATAGCCCATTAAGAAGCAATGTGGAGCGGGTATGGGCTTAGTAATTGAAGCCCATTTTTTTGCGGGCATAACGGGCGGACCCGTTTGGTCGGCGGGGTCAAGCGGTCTTGCCCGTCGCGGTTTGCGGGCATAGCGGACTGTGGTTTCTGGTTTCGATCAACAATTCAACGCGATAAGCCGATAACAGGTTTGAATGGGTTGGGCAAATCCAACATCCTCGATTCAATCTGTTTCGTTCTGGGTATCACTAATCTCCAGCAGGTTGGAGCTGATAATCTGTTTCGCTCTGTTACATTTGACAATTCCGAGAGAAACAGGAGTCCTCTCGGCTACGAGGAGCACCCGGAGATTACTGTCACTAGACAAGTATGTTCTTTGTTTCTCATTTCCTTCTACTTATCGTTGAGATATCAATTCATGGGTTTGTCAAAATTTGAGACTTTAACTTGGAATTGTAAATCTTTTTTTTGCCAAAGAGCATGTCTTGTTTTAGTTAGGATTACAGTTGGCTTCAAACTACTAGTTTTGCCATTTCAGAAGAAAGTGAAGCTGCTAAAAGATGAAAGGCTGTGCAAACAAGAGGTTAAGATTTTATATCATAGACAGTACTATCAATCTTTGAGGCTTTCTTCGTTTGAGAGGTTCGGATTTTTTTTGTTTGTCTTATCTCTTGTTAAATTCTTCGTTTGCTTGATTGGGATTTTCAGTTAAATCGGATTAATTCTCTCTCTCTCACCAGGCACAGCGGAAGAAGAAAGACCCTAATTTTTTATATTTGGATTTGTATCGATGGCTTCGTTGCTGGCTCGCAAGTCCTTCAATGCTCTCCGAGCTCGACATCTCGTATGAATCTCGTTCGCTCTTTAATTTATTTTTGTTCATTTAATGTCGATTGTGTTCCTAGAAATGCGGTGTTTGTGCTTCGTTGTTTGATATTTGTTCCACTCTGCATCGTTGTTCACTAATCTGATCTCAGGTTCAACATATCCAACTTCAAACTTGTATTTCATGCAAGTTTGGAAGATCAACAATTGGTTGATATCGAATTCACAGAATCAAGATGAAGTCATTAGAAGTATGATTGTTCCAATGAGAGAAAGGTTTAATAAGTATTGGGAAGAGGTTAGTGATGTCTTTGCAATGACTACAGTGTTTGATCCAAGGTTGAAACTAACACTGGTCAATTATTGTTTTGAAAAGAACGATAAGGGTTCTGCTGAGATAAAGATTAAACATTTGCGTGGTAAGCTTGCTACTCTTTTTGAATCTTATGAAAATAAGTCCATTTTCACATCATCTTCTACAGAGACACGTGAAACTAATCATCAAACTGATGAGAATGAAGGAAAAAAATGGAGTTTTGGCAACTATGATGTAAGTATTCAAATTCTCACTCTCTTAGGCTATGAAAACTAATTCTCAGTTTTGGTTTGAATTACAGTTCATGTCTTGAATACTTATGTTTGGTTACGTTTAGTTACGTTTAATTTTAGTTACGTTTGGTTAGTTTCAGTTTGAATTACAGTTCATGTCTTGAATACTTACGTTTGGTTACGTTTGGTTACGTTTAGTTAGTTTCAGTTCATGTCGTTTAGTTATGTTTGGTTACATTTAATTAGTTTGAGTTCATGTCTAATTTTAGTTAGTTTCAGTTCATGTTACGTTTAGTACGTTACGTTTAGTTAGTTTCAGTTCATGTCTAATTTTAGTTACGTTTCAGTTCATCTTACGATTTAGTTAGTTTCAGTTCATGTCTAATTTTAGTTACGTTTCAGTTCATGTTACGTTTAGTTAGTTAGTTACGTTTAGTTAGTTTCGGTTTTTGTTAATTTTAGTTACGTTTGGTTACATTTAGTTAGGTACAGTTCATGTCTTGTTAATTTTTTTTGTTTGAATACTGAGATTAGTTTTAAATATTTGCAGGATTTTATTAATTTCCGCAAACAAACTGTTGTTACTAGTGGAAAGTCTTCTTTGGAAATGTATCTAGATGATCCGGCGATAGACATGATAGAGTATGAGAGTTTGGATATTTTAAAATATTGGAAAGATAACTCTCAGCGGTATGGAGAACTAGCGTCAATGGCTTGCGACCTCCTTAGTATACCAATCACAACAGTAGCATCTGAATCTTCTTTTAGTATTGGAGCTCGAGTTTTGAACAAGTACAGAAGCCGTCTTCTCCCAAAGAATGTTCAAGCACTAATATGCTGCCGCAATTGGTTAAAAGGTTTTGAAGCCTATGAAAATGGTAAGAAAACAATTTTCACAATTTGGTATTGATTGTGTAACTTTTAAGTGATATAAATTTATCTTGACCTTCTTCTATTACTTTGCCATATGTAGAGGAGGATGAAGAATTTGATGAAGATGAGACATTCCCTTCTTTCCAATCCATTGTTGATGATGAAGCTTGATTTGGCTGAAGAGACATCTAGACCTTGAGATTTATGTTTTCAGCTTTCCATTTCATTTTAATATTTTGGTTTAATGTTTCAGTTTAATACTTTGGTTAAATACCTTGAGATTAATACTATGGTTTAATACTTTCAGTTTACTATTTATTTGATTTAAATTTCAGTTTAAACATTTTCATTTGTTGTTTATGGTTCTACTTGTTTTCCTATGTTGATGTTAATCCGTTGAAGGAGTCTGAATGTTCTAGGACATCACATTATTCAAATGCATAGTTGTTACATAGTAGTGTTTTGAGGCTCTGTTGCATATTAATGGTGAAAAAAACGACATAAAACATACAACATTCTCTCTCCCCACTCAGCCTTCGACGTGAAGGCCTCTGCCTCTCCCCTATATAATAAAAGTTAATAATTCAATAACAAATCACTGGAACAATGCTTATTCTATTAGTTATACCATCGTTATTTGACATAGCTAGCACATCAAAAACACAAATCACTGGAACAATGCTTATTCTATTAGTTATACCATCGTTATTTGACATAGCTAGCACATCAAAAACACGAGCCCCGTTCCACCGTATTACTTTCCCTCCGGCTGCTTCTATCCTAGCCGCTTCATCATCTCTATCCGGCTACACATAAATAGCTATAAGAACATTGTATGGTGAGTGTACTATAGTCTTACACCAACCAAAACCTCTTTGCTCCGTATTGTTTTGACACCAGCGGTGATGTTCTTGAGAATAAGAGATATCTTAATAATGCCCGCGGGCATGCCCGTTAGTCCGCAAAGGTATGCGGAGCGGGCTTGGGCATTGATACATCGCCCGCCGCCCGTGGCGGACATGCCCGCAGCAGATCACTGAAAATACGGGACCGTCACGGTCGGCCCGTTCGGGCGCGGGCATGCCCGTTTGACACCCCTAATCGACATATACTTTTTTACATGACTTTGAAGAGTACATCATATCAATATTATCATAGAAATGGAGTTTTGTAATCATATATATATGTTTTATCGGTTTCCAAAATTTAAAGCTGGCGATAGTTGTTATCAATTATCGTGATTTTCCTTGGAGGCGTTAGAATAGTATTTAGACAAGAGAAGAAACTAAAATCACATCAATAAATTCAAAGTAAATAATTTAAAGCGTATTTCATTACAGTGAGAGTTTACCATCAATACACATCGACTATAAAAACATAGTGACTAATTTACAATATTCAAGTTGGTAGGTAAAAGGTATAGACACGTATACGTATATTTATACGTAAATTTATATGATAGAAATATTGTATAAATATAAGATAATATAATCATATAAGAAAACAAAAATAAAAATTGGATCGAATATTAAATAGAATATCGTCTATTGAGACATAGAGGCAAGCAAGTAATTCACGAGATACAAATCGGAGTTGTCCGTATATTATATTTTGTAGCGATCAAGAGAGACTAAGGCAGACATGTGAGAGGGGAGAGTATCCTATAAACAATTTTAATCTAAGATCTCTGCTTTCTCCCTCTCATATATATATATTTACACATAGTTCCTCTATATATTTACAAACGATCGATATCGAGAAAGCTCTATACGAAAGAAGATGCTAATGAAAGCTTAGAAGAAGAATGGTTTCGAGAGAACAGAAGAGAGGTTCTTTGCAAGAGAAGTTTCAGTTGCTTCGTTCGATCACTAATTCCCATGCTGTAATTATCACATCACCCTCCCTCTCTTTTTTTTTTTTTTATTTTGTCCGACGGAGATAAACGCAATCATATGTATACGTATATAAATCCTATTATTAACACACACATGCGCGTGCATACACACAATCTTAATCGATCTATATATAGCTTTGTGTGTTTTTTTTTCACTCAATCACAATTTCGTCCCTTTGGATCATTTTTATTTGAATCCCTTTTGATATTTCAAGTTTGGCTTTTTATTTATTTATTTGGCTAATCACTTGATCCTTTTCTAATCATATATAGAAGAACGTATGTTATTGCAAACAGGATATACATATTGGCCAACTTATGAATTGAGATGGATTATTCTCTTTTAATTTTCTGGTACATCTATAATTCTAGCGTTGTTGTATATACTACTAATATGTGTGCGGGCACACGTGTTTTGATGACAGGAAAACGATACATCGATCATAATGGATGCATCAAAATATATCCAAACGCTTAAGCAGAAAGTCGAAAGATTCAACGAAGGCCCTACTGCAGAGCAATCTTCAAGCGAGCCCACGGATCCAGCGACACCAATGGTAAACAATCACAAACATACAGATATAATGTTTCCTTTGGATCCGTTATGTACTTAAGTACGTACGTATGTGAGACAGCGTGAGAGATTTATTAAGATTGGGCTTTTTTTTTATAGGTAACAGTGGAAACCCTAGAAAAAGGTTTTATGATAAATATACTCTCAGGGAAGAATCAGCCAGGAATGCTTGTTTCGGTATTAGAAGCCTTTGAGGATATTGGGCTTAACGTTCTTGAAGCTAGGGTTTCATGTACCGACTCCTTTAGCTTGCATGCCATGGGAGTCGAGGTAATTAATCTAATCACCACACCTCATATATATCCGTATATATTTACTCTATATCGTAGTTAATTAAAATGATTTGCGAATATATGGTTTGGACAATGTTTATATGAAGTTCTTGATACAAAAGAGATTCGGGTTTGTCCAAAAAAAAAAAAAAAAAAGAGTGTTGATTCGGCAATGGCGTGTCATCATATGAATTTACGAAACTTTATGTGTGTATTCACTTACTTTATTACATACACTGAAAATTAATGCCTGTGATTTTGCTGTTTGAAATTTTCAGAATATTATAAAATAAAGTGGGCAATCTCAACACACACACGCACACGCATACAAAAAATAAAAACATGTGTTGTCTATGTCGATATGTGTGTGTTGGCATGAATAATAATATATTTAATGATTACATCACTGTTAATAATAAAAATGTAGAATGAAGAAGGAGAAAATATGGATGCTGAAGCAGTGAAACAGGCAGTGACAGATGCAATGAGGAGCTGGCTGGGGTGAAAGCAATGATCCACAGATCTAGATTGACCCACTTTTTTTTTTTACCTTTATTTATTTCTTATTATACAAAATATAATAACACAACTTCTATAGTATTTCTGCTTCTTCTTTTTCTTTCATTTTTTTCTTTCTTTTATGTCCATCTTGTAGCCCTAAAAAGGGTTAGTGAAGAAAAATCAATGGTATGTTTCTGTATATTTCACATATATATGCAATTGAAAATAGTACGTATTTCTGTAGTCACCTAACTGATACATATCTACTGAGACTTACCAATTTGTTCATACAGTATTAGAAGATTAGATATCATTTAGAGAAAACGCTCAGCATTGTTTCTGTATTCAGTAGACTTCAAAGTTTATTATTATTTTGGATTTGGTCAGATGATGATATTAATTAGAGAAGTTATTTTGGTACAACAGAAGAAGACAAGCATTTTTTCGTTCACGTGACCAAAATAACTCCAGAAAACCTGGAAAGTAAAACATACAAATACACATCCATTCTACACATTCGATCCACGAGTAGTTAATTAATCACGTACGATTAACTATTAAGTTTGATATTTTGATTTACATAGAATAAGATGATTAACAAGACAACTCATTTCTTTTCAGGGGAACAAAATTAGGGCTAGGGTGATCAATTCTAGCGAACTGTTTTAAATTTTAAATTTCAAACCGAATGAATCGTAAATTTTGATAAAATACTTTTTAATACAAGAAGAAAATATATCAAACGAAAAGAAAACAAAAAAAAAAATTTGAAAATATGTTTCGATCAAAAACTGATTCCGAAATGAAGATATTAATTCCAAATTTGGGAGCGGGGTGGGGGATAGGATATATCGGTTTGGTCCCCTGCTTTAAGCAATACATCGACTAAAATTTGCCCTTTCCAGCCTTTTCGCAAGTGAATGAATGAATTCCTTCTTGTTTGCACAAGTCATCCACTGACCACTAGCTATAACAGAGTAAAGGTGAATCACTTCTCTGTACTTGAAAGTTGAAATACACCAAAATCTGAAAACATTGTTCTTCTTTTTTTTTGAAAAACGCAAACTTTAGTAATTTATAACATTTTGTTATTATTTTTTTTTAATGAATTAAGACGATTTATTTAAAATATTATTTGAAAAGCCTGTATCCGAAAATAAAAATGTGAAACCCTTTTTTATATATACCATTAAAAAACTAAAATCAAAATCTTCGATTACAAAAAAAGAAAATTAAGAAAGCAATACCTGCTCTGTGGTATTGAAAAAAAAACCACAGTTCATCTTCAGGCGACGCTCGTCGTTCGAGCCATGGAAACACCAAACCTGCTGCTGGCTCGTCGCTTTCACTTATAACCCTCTCTTCGTTATCCTCTTTCCCTCTCTCGCGCGCATCATTCTCCCTCGTGGTGTTCTCCTTCGCCGTCGTTGACAGAATCCAGTGGCGAGATCTTTAATCGTGTGAAGTTAGGGGAGACTCGACATGAAATCAAAATCTGGATTGACTTATAAGATGTACGTAGTAAAAAAAAGAAAGATAAGACATACGCAGAGCTTGGCTTGAGAAGAGAACTACAAAAAAAGAAGACAAAGCTAAATTCTTTTGTTATGGGTTTTGAAGAAGAAGAGAGAATGAGTTTATAAGAGTTCTTCCGATATTTCAGAGTTTAAGCAAAGCAAAGCTTCTTCAAATTGTAAGTAGAGAATTTGTTAGGAAAGTTTCGATTGTTTCCTTTTTTATTTTGTTTTTGTTTCCAACGAGGTTTTCCTTTTTACATATTTTGGCTGCAAAAAAAATGGAAACTTATCACATATATGGAGCAAATAATTTTACCTCTCTGTTCCTCTCTTATGTCAAAAGGAGATTTTATTATGTGTGAAGAGGAACTAAGAGAGATATTATGCAAATGCCTCTCTGTTTACATATTTTGGACACATACCTCTCTGTTTACATATGTTGGACACAAATTGGTAAAATATGGAATTATGGATATAATGCAGATGGTGCATGCTATCAGCAGATTCGATATTGTGACGATTATGTCAAACTACTCAATTGAAAATGATAACACCGTTTATCAAAAAGAGTTGAAACAACAAAAAGAGGTAACAATATGGTTCTTTTAGCAGGAACGACCACAGTAACCACAGGTTCTTTTGCTACTAAGCCGAGTTATAGAAGCCTTCATTATCTCCACGGCAAGAGTTGGGTAGTTGACCACAAACAGCTTGAACTCCTCACCACTAGCAATCGTACTCATGTTGGTTATAATTTTAGTGAAGGCGGCATCATTGAGGGCTTTGTCAAAAGGGATTTGGGCGAGCTCAAGGATGCTAAGAGCATTTGATGGACTCAAAGATGATATAAGCTCGTTTCTGCATAGGTCTCTTAGATGTGGAATCTCATATTTGTCGGCTGCAAGAAAGAGTGACCGAACATGTTTCTTGAGACTTTCAGAAGAAATGGAGCCATCGACGCTGTAGATGAACTCTACTAAAGCTATGACTTCTTCGTGTTTCATCTCCGAGAGAGTGACTGTCTCAACCAGCTTAGCTGAAGCCTTGAACTCATCTGATTCCAGTATCTTCTTGAACACCTCTGATCTTGCTACCTATTCAATATTCCATTCAATATATGATTTAAGAAAAAAAAAAAAAAAAAAAAACAACCCAAGTAAGACACTCATAAAAACATTGCTACACTATAAGCATTTCTATAACTTTTCCCTAATTAAATTGGATGATGATAAAATAAAAAGAGAAGAGGACAAGTAGGAAATACCAAGAAAAGCTTGTGGGCAAAGATAGCACTCTCATCACTGTCTCCTGCCTTGAGACGTACATCAGCTTGCCATTGTTCACTCAATAGTTTCTTAAATCCACCTACGAATATATCTTTGTTGCTCTTTGTTGCCATCACAAACCAAATATATAAAACCTGAATGTGATTTGGTCGATGTTAGAGGGATCTATTAGACTTAATTTATATAACTTAACTCATGAGATTGAGAATTGAGAAACGTTCGAGTAACAACTAACAAGAATAATTATCGAGGAGAACGTTACCGGGGTATTCGAGAAATACTCTTGACGCTGGACCAAATTAATACTAACTCCCAAGTGCTAATAGAAATATGAACGACTGATCGATTTTAACCGGAACTGATACAGCTTCGGTTACACGGCGCCGGCGGAGATGGGCTCTTCCACGCGGCAGATATATAAGAGGCGGGTTCGATTAGTCGTGAAAGCAAAGCTTTTTACTTTTTAGGGTTTGCTTTGATGGTGCGTTTCTATATCTTTTATTTTTTGAGTAACAATATTTACTATCTTACAATATAAAATATGAGTACATATATTTTCGTAAAATAAAAATATAATAACACAAAAAAAAAAAACATTGTATTAAAACTGCGAAAAAATATTTATTGAAAATAGACACAAGTAGTATATAAAAACAAACCCCATAATAAACCAATAGAGTTAAAACCAGTCCACAATTCATTTAACTGAGTTACGTCAACAACTTAGTACACAAAACAGAGTTATTTATGTCTACAACTTGTAGGCAAAACAGAGGAGGAACGAGAGAGATTGGAATTTGATCGGTTACTTCCGAATGATCATTGGGATGCGCCTTCTGGTTCCTCAAACCCCACCTTCCTATTGGTGTAAAGTATCGATTTAAAATTTTCTCATGAGATATTCTACTAGTAATAGACCGTAAAATGGGTTCAGATTGTTTAACTAGTGTGGTATGTGAGTTTTGTCCCCATAAAATCTTAACTTTAGCTACACAGTTTAACTTTGATATTTCAGTGCATCTATCCATGAGAAGTAATGTCGAACAGCTAAGAACTTACCTCATAGATGGTAATTGACTTAAGCTACAACTTTACTCTTCTCGTTGCTTGTTATGTCTCTGCAAAGGATATAACAGTAAGCAACATGGAAGTAATCAATCACCCACATGGAATATATATGAAGCAAAGATGTGAGTGGAGAAGTTGGTATCTAAATTACACTCAATAACAAAAGGTAAACCACTTAATTCCAATGCCTAGAAGATAATAGTGTTAGGGTCTATGCTTATTGTGCACGACGAAAATAATAACAGTGGAATCGATTGTTAGTGGCTTGAGGAAGAGAAGCCTTCATAATCTCCACTGTAAGATTTGGATGATTGACGACAAACAACTTGAACTCATCAGAGTTAGCAATCACGTTTAAATCGGTTATGATACTACCCAAGGCAAAATTGGAGAGGGTAAAGTCAAAAGGGATTTGGGAGAGCTCAAAGATGCTAAGAGCGTTTGATGAATTCAAAGAAGATATTAGCTCGGTTCTGCATAGGTCACGTAGATGAGGTATATCATATTTATCTGCTGCAAGATACAGTGGCCGAGCATGTTTCTTGAGACTGGCAGAAGAGAAAGAGCCGTCAACGCTGTAGATGAAATCAACTAAAGCCTCAACTTCTTCATGTTTCATCTCAGGGAGAGTGATTGTCTCTACTACCTTAGGCGAACCCTTGATCCCGTCTGGTTCCAGCATCCTCTTAAACACCTCTGACCTTGCTGCCTATTATTGCAATAAGATTAAAAATGGAAAGGCATTATTTAACACAAAGAGAGAAGAGAAGGGGTGTTACTGTTACCAGAACAAGTTTGTGGGCGGGGATAGTAGCATCATCACTGTCTCCAGCCTTGAGCTGAACATCGGATTGCCACTGTTCTGTCAATAGTTTCCTAAATCCATCCAAGAAACCATCTTTGTTGCTCGCTTTTTCCATTGCAAAACCAAAACCTGACTGTGGAGGTAAATCAATTGGAAACGATGTTAAACAATAGCATATACCAAAACAAGTTTTTACAAACGAAGCTCAGATAAAAAAAATTCCAAGAGCGAGCAAAGAGACATGTATGTTTAAAGACATTCAAAGTAAAGTAACCAACACAAACTTATCGACATGCGTAATTTGAATCGAAATCTACCAGAAGAAGAAGAAGACCACTCTTTTTTATACAAGTTAGTAACTGCTATAAGAATTGAGAAACGTTTTCTAGTACCACAGAACAATCGAGGAGGAGAAAGTTTAAGAGCGAGAACTACCAATATTCAAACAATCAAAGCAATAAAACAATGGTTTCTCTAAACACTCTTATGATTAATAGAAAATATGTTTACAAGTTTGTTCTAAACAATCTTCTATTCAAAAAAGTTAGTTTGATCACATACCTATCTTAGAAATTTCTCAAGAAACCTCAAGCCTTCTCTAGGTTCTTAGCTTTTTAAGCTAAAAGTTAATTGTTAGGTAATTTTTCTCTTGTTTGACCGTCTTAGCACACTATTTATAGAACAAGGGTCTACGCTATACAACAAGAAAACTAACTATTCTATTTCTAATAGGAATCAGACAATTTCCAATTTCCTTTTTCTTTATGGATTAGGAAATTTTCCTTGTTCCACACGTTTACGTTTCTTCTTCAGAAAGTTATTGCGGAATTAGAGAAACTCTCTCGACGCTCGGCAAAATAGAGGATTCGACGGACTGAATGATCAATTCCACCGGAGACGAGCTTCTCTGTCACGAGGCAGTGACAAACCCACTTGAGGTGGGAGTGAAAAAGACCTAATTCTTTAATTTTGGGAACATAAACAAACAGATTCTATCTGTTCTGATAAAAAAAATCCACTTTATGATTCTCTCTCGGTATAACTAAACCGATGAATGGTGGTAAAATTGTTCTCACCCATTTTTCAAACTTGATGGTTTTTAACTTTTACCAAAAATAAATTACTTCCTTATGGATTTGTTGTATATCAGTAAAGATTTTTTTTTTTAATTTTTTTTTTTTTTTTTTAAATATGGGTTAAATATTTTTCTAAAAGAAAAAAAATGTAAACTGCAAAACAAAGCTATATATTAAAACTGTGGAATTTAACTTCTTGTGTCTTGTTCGGTTTCTGAAAAGGATCTAACGGTAACATAAATGAATGATTAACTCATGAAAGTGTAATCACATTCACACCCATTGAATTTGTTTGAAGCAAAGATGTGAGTGGTGATATTGGTAAAATTGAAAATATTGTGAGTGTTTAAACGAGCTAAAATCTCATAACACCCTTTCTATCAAAACAAATTCTCAAAACTCCCTCAATGGTAAAAGGATAATATTACCCTTAATGAAGATTGTTTTAGGTTAAATATAATTAAATAAGTAATTGTTCAACGAAAAACACAGTAGCTTAGTGGTTGTGAGCTCCATGTGCACGCGCGCGCCCAGGGTTCGAATCACACTATGCGCGGTACAACTGGTACAACTAGGGAATATATGGTACAATTATGCGAGGTGCAACTGGTACAACTATGGTGCAACTGGTACAACTAGGGGATATATGGTACAACTATACAAGGTGCAACTAGGAGATATATGGTACAACTATTCTTTAAAAATTGTTAGAGGGGTAGTTTCGTCCTTTCGTTAAAAAAAGGGGTAGTGAGATTAAGTGGGGGTAATGCAGAGATGAATTTCTGGTATAAGGACACTAGAGATGAATTCTCGTGTTTAAACTAAAGTATGAGCATTTCATAATATTCCTTAATGGTTTCGAAAGTTGTGACAGGGGGATTAAAACCATTTATGAGCAGCTCAGGAAAAAGCAAAGTGCAGGAAGCTCTACAGCTATAGATTGAGATTGATTTAAGCTGGCAGAAAAAAGGAGGTAACATCTAGTGGCGGCATATACACTATAGTAACTAGATCTCACTATAGTAACCATCTTTTTTTTTTTTTTGTTGAGTCATTTGACATTCAAATGAATCATTTGGATGAAGCTGTTGAATAGATCATTTGAATGAAAATGCTAACTAGTGAAACAAACAGGGCCTTAATGGTTTTTAACTTTTACCAAAAACAAATTACTTCTTTAAGGATTTGTTGTATATCAGTAAAGAAAATTTTAGATTTTTTTTTTTTTTTTTTTTTTTTTTTATTTGTGAACAAAAAAAAATTATATATGCGTTGAATATTTTTGTAAAAGAAAAAAATGTAAACTGCAAAACCAAAACTATATATTAAAACTGTGGAATCTATCTTCTTGTGGCTTGTTCTGTTTCTGAAAACTTCTACCGCTAACATAAACGAATGATTAACTCATAAAAGTGTAATCACACCCATTCAATTTGTTTGATGTAAGTGGTGATGTTGGTATAATTGAAAATATTGTGAGTGTTTTAAAGTAAAAGTATGAGCCTTTCGTAATATTTTGTTAATGGTTTCAAAAGTTGTGTGTGACAGGGATGACAACACAATGAGGAGATGAAAACCATTTACGAGCAGCTCAGGAAATTGCAAATTGCAGGAAGCTATAGCTATTTACTCACCATGACATATTCGGTTTGAATTTTTTTTTTACAAAATGTGATGTCAAAGTTTCATCATTACAAACTAAAGTCTTCGTGATCATTGTGCATCTTATGTTAAAAAACCGATATCTTTGCTATTTTCGTATCACTTGCTTCACTGTTTAACAGTGTCCTGCCATTATCTCTGAGAGACTAGAGTACACTGCCTAGTTGGAAGAGATCGCATGCCTTGTTTTCCATATCATGTATATATTTCCATCTCTGTCGAGTTTCCGCAATGTGAACCTCAAAATTCTAGTCATATAAATAAATATGTGTTTAAATTGTTTAACTAGTGTGGTTATGAGTTCTTTTTTAATTAGCTAGAGTTTAACTTTGATATTTTAGTGCATCCATCCATGAGGACTAAACTATATCGAACAGCTAAGAGCTTACTTCATAGACGGTGATTGATTTTAGCTGGCAGAAGAAAAGGAGGTAACATCTAGTGGCGGCCTATACACTACTAGTAACTAGATCTCCCTGTTTCTCACCCTTATAAAGACAGAGTGGTCCACAAGCAAAGTATCGTGATTGGCTCTGTTTCACCGGCTCTGTATTACACACATACCCACATTCTTTGTGTATACAAAAGAAAGATGTCAATGGTTGTAAATAGACATGAAGTGACACAACAAGTCAGAATAGAAAAGCTTAGGAACATATGCATGGTGGAACTAGTAATTAAGGTCTTGTCGAGTCGAGGTATCTGTAGGAAACATTATCTTTAACAGTTAACAGTATTACCACTTTGGCACTGGCTGTGTTGTAGTCGAGAAATATAAAGACCATCGTGAAATGAGAATAAAGAATCTTTTCCTATTTGTGGTTATACGTTTGACCCTTAATTTCTCTCCATGTCTTTCTCATAGATATCTAGTAGCTAACAGCTAAGTTACCTCAATCTCATGTTTCAGCTCACTGCAACTTGCAGTGTGAAGCCAACAAAAATATCCTGTCATATCGTTTTCAGTCGTATCCTAAAACCCTCGAGCAAATCTTTTGATCATTTACTCTTCTGTACTCTTTGCTCTATTTTGATGGCTCTTGAATCAAATGCTAATAAACCGTTACGCTTATTCGGGTGTACCTGGACTTGTTTCTTGGGATTGTTTAATCGCGGTAATAAAAATCTTGAATTTACGAACAAACTTTTAAATTATGTTAAAATCTCACACTCTTTCCTATAAATAGATTTTTAAATAAGTTTGACAACCTTTGTAACACAATGATACCAGTTGAGGAACCGAAAGAGAAATAAAGTAATTGCATATAAAAAACGTGGTTTCGTTATCTGGATTTTGGACCCAAAGTCATTTTATTGGGCACTCTTTTACGGTAAAAGTCAAATCCCTAAAATGGTTGGAAATATATTTCCCCATTCTTTCTTTGGTAATGTTTGTTACGTGTTGTTCTCAGCATCTCATGCTCCATATATAATATATGAGCTCATCAAATAACAAAACCATTTTTGTCATTTTCTAAAACAATTTTGGGATTTTCTAAAACCATTTTTGTCAGCTAAGTTTTTTACGAAATTAGTCAAATGTTAGTTAGATAGTAAGGTGGTAGATGCATTTATATGGAGAATATCTCATCAAGTTCCATGCATGTTTCCCTTTATTCGTAATGACAAGGGCCATCAAGGCTAAAATCCTAGAGTGGGGCTAGATATCACAAGCTTTTTGGACCACTAGTTTCTCTTCCTCTCTATCGTTCCAGTTTCATTGGATGCATATCAAACGCGTCTCTCTGGACCACCGTCGCTTTTGATTTTCACTGCAAGCTTTCATTTGTTTATTATGTTTCAAACAGAACATATATATAGAATGTCTCAGAAAATTTACTTTAATTTGATCTTGTCATGAATTGAAATTCGGCAAGTGAAAGGTCATACTCATACATATAGTTGTTTTGTTACGAAAACATCAGATTTTTTTTTGTCTTGGTCCGTAGGAAACAAATTTGAAGATTAGTATGAAAAAGAATTTGGAGCCCGTATGAGTTAACAATAAAAAAAAAAAAAAAATCATAGCGAAACTATATCCAATTCAATTGTGTATGTATCCCATCCATGTGCTTCTTAGTAGTGCACGTGCGGTATTAAGATGGTTGGTTGTAAATCTAGTGAGGCTTAATAATCAAGTAGCTCATAAAATTAGGAACCTCAAGCAACTTGGAACATGTAGACTCTTCTACTACCTCGCAGGAATTGAAAAACGTGGAAAATCAAAATCAATTAAGACACAATGTGTAATTATTTTTTGTTGAAAATATTTATGATATTTTCTACCACTTTTATATCCCTCTTCTACCCATTTGTATTTTTAGCACTGTCGGTCATTAACGTATACGCTAAATACATGAAGCATCGAATGAACATATACGGCGTAAAGGTGATACAAAGAAATGATAAATTCAGACGGTATATATTTCTATTGAGTTATCTTGCTGTTGTTATGTGACAGGATGGCATATGTAGGTTTATTGAGGGATTCTTATCATTATTGGAAGTTTGGAACCAAAAATGTCATCATCGCTACCTGTTTGCTGATGACCAGAAATTCTACGGCTCAATATACATAGGACTTTTGTTTTGTATTTCTTCCATATTTAAACTATAATAATAAAAAATGGACCAATTAAAAAATTGTATATGCTAAAAAGGATTTCATAGTGATGATGATCATAATGGTGGTGGTTACATGACCAATGTGATGATGATGACATTAATGAAAAGGAAATAAAAAATCTAGCGGTGGCTTTATATATATCACATACTCGAGCTTGTGAAGAGTAAGGCAATAGCTAAACTAAGCAAATCTCTAAGACCTTTGTTTTTCATTTCGTTTTTTTTTTTCTCAATAAAGCAAAAGAAAATTAAAATAAAAACTATGCATCCTTAAAATATTTCCGTTTAGTCTCTCTCTACACAGCCCTGACCTCTCATAGCTCTCTCAACTCTCATAACATTACCAAAAACATCCCGAAAAAACAAACACTAGAATTATAATAAGTTTTTTTTTAAAGTAAAAAACAGTTAATGGAGGCTGCAAATGTTTATACACAAGATGGTACCGTCGACCTCCAAGGCCGTCCCATACTCGCCTCTAAGACCGGTCGTTGGAGAGCTTGCTCTTTTCTCCTCGGTATACTTTCCTAAATCTCAAATAAAGATAACTTGATTAAAAATATAGATTTTTCTCGTGCGTTGTTGTCCCTGAAATCTTTATATAGTCTTCTGTGTGCTTGTGTGTGTGAGAAGGGTATGAAGCGTTTGAGAGGATGGCGTTTTATGGAATAGCGTCGAACTTAGTGAATTATTTGACCACAAGACTTCACGAAGATACAATCTCCTCGGTTAGAAATGTGAATAATTGGTCCGGTGCGGTTTGGATCACTCCGATCGCTGGAGCTTACATCGCCGACTCATACATCGGCCGCTTCTGGACTTTTACTGCCTCCTCTCTCATCTACGTCCTGGTATATATTCTACATTCTGTTTTATTTTTATGGTTAAAATGTGAATTTTATTAACTAAACTAGCCAACACGATTTAACAACTTTCAAAGAAACCAAACTTAGAAAATTAAAAGTTTTAGTTATATTTTCTCTTAAAAAAATTTATATTTTCCTACCAATGTTTATTTTTACTCTGTTTGCTTTGGGTTGGTCATGATAAAGGAGTAGACATGTGTGTGTTTGTAGCGTTTTGGACGTACGATCGGATATGGTCCGTGAACGTTTATCCCACGAAGGCAAAAATATTTGCATCTTTTTCACTGGTTAATATATTTGAGGACAACTGTGTGGTTTCTGTTAAAACGGATATATTTTATATGCGAATGTTATTAAGAAGGTTCAGAAAAAAAAAAGTAGAAAAATACATAAAAATATACGTGGATCATAAAAATTTGTATTGTAGCTATACATCAAAGAACAAGTAGCAATGACTTTTAATTGTTATTTTAAATATGTAGTTTGTTTATATGTATTGTATAATGTAGTAACTAATTTTAGATAACAACGTTTGTTTACAAATTAAAATTATATCATATATGCAATTTTGGTATGAAAAGTAAATTATATTTTAGAGTTAACTAACGAAGGCAAGAGTTTTTTTTTCAAAATTATATAGCAAACGGTTTCTTAAATCACCTGTTCGAGGCAGTGATGTGGGCATGTGAGTAGAAATATGCGTTGTTTAATTAAGACAAAATTAGATTGGTAGTTGTTTCTTACAAAACTTGGGGTACTTTTCTAATCATTTGGCACTGATAAGTCTGAGATTATTAGGCCTAAAGTCGAACACGTTTGATCTGCGTCCATAATGTTGACCACGTGTCAGAATTGAAGGCACCAGTTAACGAAAGCTAACTTCGATTTATTTTACTTCTGAGATATAGTTTATGTAGATAATATAGATAAGACATGGATACGTATAACGTATCAAACGTTGTTGTCCACACATATTCAAGAGGACCCATGATTTTCACTTTACTTCAATTTTATTGGTTTAGCAAACAAAATGCATATCTTATCAGTATCTAGCTAAGGGAGGAAAAAAATAAAAACTTATGACTTTTGTTAAATCACATCTCAATCATGAAGTGACTTTCAACAAGTGGATTGATATACATGATCAATTCATGAACTGTCTTCTAACTTCAAAATGCACGTACGGACCTTACTTTGAAAAGTGTTGTAAAATATAAATTTTTTAAGTTTTTTTTTTCAAATATATTATAAGTTTATAACACAAAACGAGTACTTATATTTACTAGGAAATTTCGATTAACATATGGGAGATGACTCCTCAAATAAAAACATGAACACGTATAGCTTTATAACACGTAAATCCTAACGTAAACTCAAAACAAAAATAAACAATATCTACATTTCATGATGAGTTCTGTTTGCAGGGGATGATTCTCTTAACCATGGCGGTAACGGTAAAATCCCTCAGACCGACATGCGAAAACGGGGTATGCAACAAGGCGTCCTCCTTACAAATATCATTTTTCTACATATCTCTCTATACCATAGCTATTGGAGCCGGTGGAACAAAACCTAATATTTCCACATTTGGAGCGGACCAATTCGACAGTTATAGCATTGAAGAGAAAAAACAAAAGGTTTCATTCTTCAACTGGTGGATGTTTAGCTCTTTCTTGGGTGCATTATTTGCCACATTAGGCCTTGTCTACATCCAAGAGAATCTCGGATGGGGTTTAGGTTATGGCATACCTACAGTTGGACTCTTGGTTTCTCTCATTGTGTTCTATGTAGGAACACCATTTTACAGACACAAAGTTGTCAAATCAGACAATTTGGCGAAAGATTTGATTCAAGTTCCGATCACGGCATTCAAAAACCGAAATGTTCATTGTCCTGATGACCACTTGGAGCTTTATGAGCTTGACTCCCATTATTACAAAAGCAACGGTAAACATCAAGTTCATCACACTCCCACCTTCAGGTCAGTGTTGCATACCATCCCACTAAATAACTCATACTATCTTATAATAATTTCTGATTTCTGATTTATATAAACGGATAATATTTTTATTTTCCTTGCCATTATTTATGAAGAAAAATAAAATAAGAGAGTGTGATTGTAGGTTGACAGAGAATTATAGGCCAATAGAATATAGAACCATTGGATAATTTTTTTACCAAATATGCCTTTCTCTCTGGTAGGTTATGACGTGGAATATATATATATAATGTTGAATTTCTTTTACACCTGCTCTGCTTTGTAGAATCTTTTATTTGATGGTCCCAAATTCTCACCTTCTACACGTTAATGTGTTCTCCAATATCTCCCCACTACAGTTTCGTGCCAAAATGATCAATTACATTGTCAAAGCTACTGAAGTTTAGAAAATTGAAGATATCACGAAGATATTAAACAATTTATGCACGTAGCTTTACTTGTTGGCATTAGTATATATATATATGATTATGAAATATCAAACATTTTTAGGAACTGATAAAACATATTCCTTCACATAAGTACTTTTTTGTTATTTGAATAGCAAATGTATATATAGATTTAAATAAATTAATAATTTGGATTGTGCTATTACAGGTTCTTGGATAAAGCGGCCATTAAGACGCGTTCAAGAGAGTTACCATGTACGGTGACCAAAGTGGAAGTGGCAAAGCGTGTGCTAGGACTTACCTTCATATGGCTCGTCACTTTAATCCCAAGCACCTTGTGGGCACAAGTCAACACTCTCTTCGTCAAACAAGGGACCACGCTGGACCGAAAAATTGGGTCCAACTTCCAGATCCCTGCGGCTTCACTGGGGAGCTTTGTTACGCTCTCGATGCTTCTCTCTGTGCCCATGTACGACCAATACTTTGTTCCCTTCATGCGCAAGAAAACCGGAAACCCTAGAGGGATCACTCTACTCCAAAGGCTAGGGATAGGTTTTGCCATACAAATTGTTGCGATCGCGGTTGCTTCAGCCGTGGAGGTCAAGAGGATGCGTGTAATAAGGGAATTTCACATAACTAGCCCCAAACAAGTTGTGCCTATGAACATTTTCTGGTTGCTCCCTCAATACTCTCTTCTAGGCATTGGGGATGTGTTCAACGCTATTGGTTTGCTTGAGTTTTTCTATGATCAGTCACCTGAGGAGATGCAGAGCCTTGGAACAACGTTTTTCACCAGTGGCATCGGCCTTGGAAATTTTTTGAACAGCTTCTTGGTGACAATGATTGATAAGATCACGAGTAAAGGCGGAGGGAAAAGTTGGATTGGGGATAATTTGAATGATTCTAGGCTTGATTACTATTATGGGTTTCTAGTGATAATTTCGATAGTGAACATGGGACTTTTCTTGTGGGCAGCGAGCAAGTATGTTTACAAGAGTGATGACACCAAGGAGGTTAGTGGAGGATGTGTTCAGATGGAGGCCAAAGCCTTAGATACATCTCCTCTTACTATCTAATTATAACAATGAGAATAATATGTATATATATGGTTTTCAAAAATTTCAAGTTGTGAAATTCTAATTAACATGATGAATAAAACTTTGGTGTTTATTCTAATCAAACAATTAAAATGTGGAAGTAACAAGTTGTTACTCAAGTTCAGTGGTTTTGGTCTACTTGTTGAACCCAGAGATCCATCTCCATTGGTCACATATACGTGAACATTGGGGAATTCACATGATGTTGATTGGAAGTTAACGGGCCTTCTGACCTTTAGATTCAACCAATGATATAAATCTATCGAGCAAGTTAACTTTTTAGACTCTTATTATACAATCGTACTTTTTCCCCTATCTAAACACACAAAAAAAATGCACACGATTTAAATAAGGCCAAATGGAAGATATATAAGTACCAAATGGAATAGTATGTTCCCTTCGGAAAAGGGATAAGTTAAGTACCATAGGATGAAGCAACCGTGACAGTGGACCAAACACAAAACATCACATCTCCTATAAGGATTTTATCTTTGACCCTAGATACAAGCCTTCCAACCACAAAAGCTATAGTCAATGGTCTTCAAATTACAATTTAGGTTTATATAGGATTGATTTTTTGAATATGACTTTTGAGTCCGACCTATTTTGCTTATAGTTCTATGAATGATTACAACCGGTATGAAAATATGTCTAATTAACATATATCATCAGGATGTGTTACAAACTTACAATTAGTGAGAACGGCCGTTAAACCAAGTGTATTTCACGTTTTCAAAATAATGAAGCGGATTGATTCCTTTACACCCAGACTTTAATTTATATATCTGAGATCGACATAAAAATATCGATAGTAACATACATTGGCGATCAAAGATGTCCAAAAACTGTCTTTATATACAGTATATTCTACCGACAGATTTACCACCAATTATATCATTAATGAATAAAAGGACTACAAGTTACATATGTCATTAGATTATATCCTTTAATGAAAAATCTTTAATGAATCTAAGGACTACAAATCTTAATTGATGTATATCGCCATATATTGATGCACTGTCGAAGTAATTTACGAAAATATGTATTTTTGTCAAATGTTTAATTTTTAATTTGATTGTTTTCTAATATTAATTTAATTTTGCCATTTTGAAGCTAAACATATCCCTAGCGAACGTTGTTTGCATGAATTTGGTCAGCAGTAAGCTGGATTGATTAATTCGATACGCTAAAGGAAACCCCAAGAATAAATTTAAACAAAACCAAACTAAAAGAATTAATGGTAATACACAGCTGACACTTCAACCAACCAATAAACACTATACACACGCATCTGCAGATCCAAAGCCAGCTATATCACACAAAATTTGGTGCAAGTAGCTTTTTTATAGAGTTAAGTTACATTATGTTGCTTGGGCTCTAGAATAACCAAAAAAGAGGAAGAAACTCACTTTAGTGTGCATGACTCATTAGTTTAATTTAAGCTACTCCAAATCTAAATGCATCATAGATTCATTAAATTTAATGACAGGCTTTATAAAAATCAACCCTTCTTCCTTCTCATATATTTATTTAATTTAATTTAATCATCGGATCACAAAATTATCGAAACAAATTATATGTATTTGTGTGTGTTTGTAGAATGATACAAATAAATGTTAACCGAAGTAGGAGTTGTTCTCACTTTCAATGTCGCCGTATTCTAAGGCTCTTGTAGTTGGTTGAGAGAAAACACAAGACGATGAAGGAGGAGGATGAGCCGCGTTAGGTTGCGGTGGAGTTGACGGTCTTTGTGGTGGTGGTGCAATGACGGAGACGCCACCGGAGTTGTGATATCCGGCGACTTGGGAGTTAGAAGGTACGATCAAAGTGGCGACAGCTTCTCGTTGCTTGTACTTGAGAATCTCGGATCTTACGGCTGTGAGCTCGGATTGTAAAGCTTGGACTTGTTGTTGTAGAGCTGAGATTGCTCCCATGCATCCGTACACCGGATCTCTTAGCCTCACGTTTGCTTCATACACAAGGCTATTCGCTGCGTCTGCTCTCTGGCTCTCAGGCACTTCCTGGTTAGTTTGGAATTGTTTCACATTATGAGAATTTTACTAAAAGCATTATATATATTTTATCTTAATTAGATATTTCATAGCAAAATACAGAGCCATATATCTCTCGAAAATATATATGTGGTGTCTAGTAAGAATTAATCAGCTTAAGTGCATGTTCAAATTAAGACTATGTATGAGTTTTGAAATGGTTATTACCATTAGCATCTTGGAGACGTTGCTAGCCCCAAAAACTTTGTGGACGGATGCGAACTTATGAGGCTCGTGTGGGGAAAAATATGGCGAAAAAGGACATTCTTGAGCGCACCTACGGCGCAAAAGCTTGCAGGCAGCACAAGGAGTAATGGTGTTGAGGGTTCCGGGAGGACCCGACATTGGTCTTCTAATTCCTGCCATATGATGTGGCCAAGCATCTGCTTCTCTTTTGATCTTCTTCCCTATCTCTTCAAATCTCTCCCTTAACACAACGAATTGAAGAAGAGCTTTAGTATTCAATAATAGCATGAAGATATATAAGACTACAAGGTCGATATCAACCATATCCACCAGTTGAGGGAAAAAAATCTAATCATTGTGAAGAGAAAAAAAAAGGTTCACTAAGGAGATGTTCACGTTTTACCTTTCTCTTGACATTCAGGCATGCTCTCAGCGGATCGAAAAAAAGGAGAAAGAAACAAAAAGAGAAATATTAAAGTCAAGTGACTCTTAAAGAGGGTGTGAAGGAAGATAACCAAGGAAGGCTTTAAAGGCAAGTAAAATACCAAGTGTAAGATTTAGTGATCACGATGTATATACATATATTGTATGTACGAGTGTATGCATGTGTCTATATATATATATATTGAAAGATGAGCTAGCTTATAATAGAACTTTCTTATATATGGAGATGAAAACAGGATTTGGTAGCTCGAGAAGCAGAACAGTCTCTCTTTTAACATGAAAACAACTGAAGATATCTAGTTAGTAAAGGGACTGGAGAGCTGTATTCACTGCTTGAGCACGTGAGCTGTGAGAGTTTTTTTATTTTTATTTTTGACTCTACGAATCTGATCATACATAAATATACTTGTATACATGTATGTAGTCACTCATATTCATCGGTCAGGCAACAACAGATGGATTTCGGGCTTAATGCCTACTTTTAATGTTTTTATTTTCCCATGAGTCCATGACCGCATGTGGACTTTTGCTTCACATTTATAGCACACATTTTTCTTTCTTTTTTTCTTAGCGTGTAATTAGATAAATTTCAAATTCTACAAATCATATTTCTGAAAATCATATGAACCTAATCCTTCGCACACGAATGGGACAGCTGAGTAGTTTACTATAGGCTATAGCTAAATAGTTTTAAGGTTTATAATAGTAAAAAGTTGGTGAAAGATTCAGAGAAGATATTTTTATATGTATACTTCTCTCATAAAAAAAAGAGTGAATGAGAATGATAGTTTGATGATTTTTGACATGTTAGTGTTTCTTGTCCAAATCAAGAAACCTCATCATCTTTATATGGGCTCTCATTATGTAATTTGTTCATTAATTATATATATAGATTGATTTATTTTGAAATTGAGTTACATATATAATCAAATTAATTTAATTAATATATTTGCGTACGAATCGACTATAATTTTACGTATGCATGCATAATTAAGGTATGTATTTTTGTACATTTTTTTTGTATTTATAATTCATATATAAATAGGAGAATGAATATGCAAAGAATCTTCGTCAAAGAATAAACCATACAATAACCAAAAATTCAACAAAACACCGTACTTGGTGACTAGTTACACCATCAATTAACATGTGAAACATAAAATTAATTTTCTTTAACTGCAATAATCAACAGCTATCAACTTTAGGTCCATATACCGTCTCTAGGGTCACTGTTTGTAGATGGTACCAAAATAGTTCTTTAAAGCGTCAACCATGAACAAAGAACACACGTACTACTACTATCTCTCCTTTTATTTCGAAAAAAAGTTTCTTAGATTTCGGATGTGAGGTAGAAGATACAGAGCGGTGTTCTATCAAAGTGGGTGGTGAAAAAGAGGGTGATATTGTTGTAATTATATTATATTTTAGAATAATTTTTAGTATTCAACTCCAATTTCAATTCAAAATCGAATAGAAAGAAAGAAGATTGCTTATACTCTAAGAAAGCTTTGGAGTTGTATGTATTCTTGTTTGACCCGTATTTGTAGCCTAAATCGTCGCCCCGTTGTTCTCTCTTCGTCTTTGTACTTGATATAAAATTCTAAGTTTGAGTTAGCACTTAGCAGATAGAATTATTTCATAATGAAGAAAAATACGAATAAATCTTTAGAATTAACAAAACTGAAAAAAAAAACTAAAAATTAAAGGTGTCTTTTGAATTCAGATAAGAATGTAAGATAGTTGTTTCACAATTCATTTTTGAAGGTTTAAATGTGAAACCATATATCTTATTGTCGAGAGCTGTAATCCGTCTAAGATTTAGGTTATGAATGTTTAGCTAAACCTTAAATAAGGTTAAGGCAATTTTTCTTCTCAGACAACAACAACGGATTGAGCTATCTACGTTTAGTTATTTTTCGTTTCTTGTAGGAAAAAAAAAAAAAGAGTTAAAACTTTTTCCCAACTTAGAAGTTGACATGGACGATGGACCCAATCTCTTTGGGACTTTTATTGGGCTATTATTTCGTCAACCTTGCTTCCTTCACAAATGTAATGTTTTAGTTACTATATAGTTGGGTTATGTTGAACTAGGGTTTAGGGATCTAAACATCATTTTTAAGTAGTATATAACTAAATTCTCTTTACGTAAATGACTAAATTTCTAGGGACGGGGAAAGAAAAATACAATAGCATGCTAAGACATAACAAATTATCTATATTAACATTTTTGAAGTACATTTTGTGTTATGCTTTTTAAATTTTGATTATTTAAATTTATTTTTACAACATAATCCCTAAACAATTTCCAAAAATAAGATTGCACAGAAACTCATTTCTTAAAACATCTTCAATCGAACCAATTTTGTTACGTTTATTCGCATAAAATCTAAACAACATCTATACATTTTGAGTTTTCCAAAAGCTACTCTACCCATTAAAATTTTATCTCCATAAAATATTCAAAACTATCTTTAGGAATGGAATCAAATAAATATTGATAACTAGAAAAATCTAAAAATTAATAAAACAATAACAAAATAACAAACAAATACAACATAAATCTTAAATTTTATAAATTATAGTCTCGCGGTATACCGCGAGTTAAATCCTAGTTCAGTTGGTAATTATAGTCTCTGTGATTCAATAGTTTTCAAAAGAAAAAGATATATATTTACAAAAATCATTTGTAGTAACCATAATAGCCAAAGATTTTATTTTCTAAAGAAAACAAATATGCAAGCCTTAATTACTCCTACCAACTAATTTTCCTTAGTTATTTTCTGCCACCAACTCCTATGCCCCTTCAATGAATGATGACACTTAAAGACTTCACCAATTAGATGATCCATCAAAACTTCAACCACGTGCGCACGAGTGGTCAGTGCTGTCAATAATTGTTCTTCTTGTTAAAAATTTACTTCACTGATTTCTTACAGCTTACAGTGAATCCGTTATTTCAAAGATACCTTGTCCCAAATAGTTTTCGTACATCCGACAATTCTTTCCTTTTATGGTAAAGAGATAGACCCATGGTTCGTGAGCTTGGGAACCTCATCTTCTTTTTTTTCACAATAACTACCTGAAGATATTAAAATTTTTGAGTTTTTTCACACCCAAAAAGTTGCATATTCTAAGGAAAATCTTCTTTTTAGGAAAATCACTTCAAAGTTATTAAATGTCATACCTGCACATCTTCTTGAACATCTATTAACTCCTACCCGTCTTAAATTTCTCCTCTATATTTATGAAGGATAGATTTGAAATTTTAATTTTAACATCTTTAAAAATGGTGTAAAGATAGTAATAACATATATACACATTCATTTGTCGTGATAGACTGGTGGTAGTCTTGTTTATCCTTTTGTTTATATCATCTGTATTTTTCTGGTTTGATGGTTAAAATTTTTGTTTTTATTTTGGTTTACTAGAAATCTTAGTTCTTATTATTTTCAAATTCAAGTTTTAATCTAGAAAGTGGAATAAAACGAATAAACGAGACAAAAAATAAAATAATACACTGAATAGAGCCCATAAATGCTGGCACATGGTCAGTTAAATCCCTCACATATCTTCGTGTAGAGTTTAGATAAAGTTTGTCGTTGACTAATCACAATTTAAAGTCTAAATTTTCAAATTTTCAAAACAAATAATTTCACTATCGATCATTAGAATTTTAATAAGCGTACTAAAAGACCCGTTCAAATACAAAATTCAAAAGAGAGAGCAACCAAAGATAGATCTAAACATGACATTGTTAAGCATTGAACAATGAACACAATCAAACACTAATATATGTGTTCAAAGAGGCGAAAGCCAAAACATACAAAAAAAAAAAAAAAAAAAACGGATCTTAAAACACAAGATCCTGTTTTTCTTTTTTAATGACAACAATCGAAATAAGAACAACATGGAATAAACTGTTACATCAATCTAAGATCTTTACGACTAGATCCATGGCTAAGAACAGAACACAAAGCTCTCTTCACACTTCCCATAGATGAACTAAACCCTCTTTTATAAGTACACAACGTCGACGTCGGAGACGACGACCTAATCTCTTCCTCGTCATCCTCCTTAGCGTAAGATCTCGAGCAAGAAAGGTAACATTTTTTGGGACGATGCTCTGTTTTAGACGGAGGAGACGAAGAAGAATACGAAGAGGAAGAAGATGAAGACGTAGACGACCAAGAAAACGAATGACGCGACACGTGACGTGACAACAGAGTCTTCACGAATCGAGTTTGTTTCGTTCTCGTTTTACTCTGTTTGTTCCCGGAGGAGGATGATGAGTAGTACGAGGGAGGTGGCGTTAACGGTGGAAGACGAAACGATTCAGAGTAAAGAGGGTGTTTTGGTGTCCCTGGCCGTGTCTCCCATAAAAACGGCACGGAGGCTCCGCCGTAGTAATAGATTCTTGACGATGAATTGACCTGAGAGCTCTCCTTTACGATAACCTTTGAAGATTTGACTCCATTTGTGTTGTCTTCTGATCTTTCTGACATTGTCTTCATTTAATGCTCTTTCTGCACACAACCAAAAACACTTCTCTTTCTCTGGATAATGTCTTCGAGTCAGCAGCTTTTTATCAGAATTAAACCTAAAATGAAGAAAAAAAGAAAATGCTAGATCCGAAGACGACGAAGCTTCTTCAGATATGAAAAGAGGAGACAAAAGCGCATCTATTTTTGGATAAAGTGATGCTTTGTTAGTGTAGGAGAAGTTTGCGGAAGAATTAAAGGATCTCTCTTCTTTCTTTTGCATGGAGTGTAAGCACAGCTGCACATGTCATGTGGCTTATTATTTTAATCTGTTTTCCTCTTTTGTATTTTCTGTATTATTTTTGTATTTTGGTAAACTTCACATGGATGCATATGGCATATATATAAGATACTACAAAATAATTGTAGAAGAGGGCCAAGAAAATGGTTAGATAATAAATGAGTGGGGCGATAATACTGATCAATGTGTACACGACTTAAATGTTATAACTACACCAATTCTGTATTCAGATAATTTTTTGACAAGAAACAAAAAAAAAACTTACTTGTGCATATCTATATATAATAGTAAACCCACTTTTTTGTGTCAATTTTTAATCCAACGGATGAGATTAGTTCCAGTTTTAATCCAACGGTTTAAAATTATTAATCGTGTCTTTTCGTCGCACCCCCATCTTTCAAAAGTCACACATCTTAGTCTTTACATCTTTTTGTTGTACCTCATGGTTTCAAAAATCACATCCATTAATTTTTACACCTTTTAAATCATACCTCTTAGTCTTTGCATCTCTTTGTTGTACCTCCTGGTTTCAAAAATCACATCCATTAATTTTTACACCTTTTAAATCACACCTCTTAGTCTTTGCATCTCTTTGTTGTACCTCCTGGTTTCAAAAATCACATCCATTAATTTTTACACCTTTTAAATCACACCTTCTTAGTCTTTGCATCTCTTTGTTGTACCTCCTGGTTTCAAAAATCACATCCATTAATTTTTACACCTTTTAAATCACACCTCTTAGTCTTTGCATCTCTTTGTTGTACCTCCTGGTTTCAAAAATCACATCCATTAATTTTTACACCTTTTAAATCACACCTCTTAGTCTTTGCATCTCTTTGTTGTACCTTCTGGTTTCAAAAATTACATCCATTAATTTTTACACCTTTTAATTTCACACCTTTATGTGTTACACCTCTTTGTTGTACCTCCATGTTTCACATCTATTAATTTTTACACCTTTACATTTCACACATCTATGTCTTACATCTCTTTGTTTATTATATATAAACTTTTCTTGACTACATAAACAAGTTTCGAAAAATTGTTTTCTGAGTACTAAAGAATTGTATTATTGAAGTATTTTCTTAACTTTCAAACATCAATCTCTAATTCAAAGTAATTTAATATTTTTGCTGCGAATGACCTGTAGTGTTTCTCGGTTAGATTATTATTACTGTTAGTCGACACTATTAAGTTCATACATTAATCTTAGTTTTGTTAACTTTTAGTCTCTTCAAAATTTTTAGCCTTTCCGGTTTTCATGTTTTTGCATGGCTAATGTTATTAAGTACGTATGCCATATTTTTTGCATAGCTAATGTTTTTGATTCTCAATGTGCAGATTTTATTTTTTAACTTTTTGGAAAAACCAAAACCAAGATACGAGAGGCATGATAATATGCAGTGATGCTAGAGCTACGGATAAGCCAAATTTTTTTAACAAACATGGTATAATTATAATTTTATATATGTTCTTATTTTAACCTATTTATTTTTTCTAACAAACATGGTATAAATGTTATTTTTTCCCATTAGATGTTCATGATCTAGGTTAGTTAACATTTTTTGTAAATAAAGTTTTTTAAAATTTTAGTTAAATTATAATTTCTTATACTTTCTGGGTATCAAACATTTTGATAATATATAGAAATATTACAAATGAGCATGGAAATAGAGAGTGCCGAAGAAAAAGCCAGACATACTTGTGACAACACAAAATTAAATTCTAGAAAGCGTAAGCACGACCAAATGACAAGTCAAGTTAGAAAGAAAAGATCTACTAAAGGTAACTTATTTAGTCTTTGATGACTTTCTAATCTGTATATACAACTTTTTAAAAACATAATGTATAACAGTTACTTTGAGTGGAATCTGCCAAAAAAAAAAGAAAATGCAAGAAATTTATAAAATTAGTGTTTAACATAAAGAAGAGAACATCAAAAAGTAAGATATTATTATCACCTGTTTCACCACATCGACTTCGTTTTCGCTGTCGTTTATTGAAGAACATGATGGTACCGATTCATAGACATAAGTGGGAAATCAAATAGAAGGGGATGCAGCCTGGATGGAGAGCAGCCGACACGGTGGAATGGGATGGATTGGGAGAGACCAACATAAAATCCTTTGTTCTATATTTTTTTAATTTTCTGAACTTTTGTAGTTTAATTGAATTGCTTTGATTGAATAGCTGATGAGTGTACAAGTTTTTGTCTATATGCATTATTAGTCTGTTACGTCTTGATTTTTTTTCTTTTCCAAAGAGGAATATGTGATCTGAAGCAAATATTACAAATCCATGTATCAAATGTGTTAGTAGGAAATAAGGCAATCAAGATTAACCCATTAAAAGGGAGGAAAGAAGGGGGTCTTTTGAGGGAAAACGTGAGACCAACATGCATGGAACTGAAAGCATTATAGCCAAATATATATCTCTAAAAGTTGTAGCTGAAGAATGTGCGTTACTCTATACTAACCAATTAGGTTTGATTGGTCGGTCATATAAAACTCGGTTTTGTACATATCTAAAAGTGAGAGAAAAAAACATCCACAAGCATAAGTGAAATTTTATATATGGTTAAAAGTAATGTTCATAGTAAATCATTTGTATACAAACTCCACTTGCTTACAGCATCGAAATATTGATTGTGATTTGTGAATCAGTAATCTATGGAAAGAGAAATCGCGTATCAAAGTGAAGGGGAAACGAAACTCAATCCAGCCATCTACTCTGATCCCAATCTTCAACCTTCCTTCGACAAGTGGCATTTAGTACTTTCTCGATATAGTAAATAAACCAAGAGAGAAGCAGCCTCATATGTATTTCGATTGATAATGATCAACAACAAAGACAATTTCTAATAGCGAATTAAGAAAGGATACCAATATATAGCACCATATGGTCGGAGACAAACATAAGTGAACTTTTATATATGGTTAAAAGTAATGTTCATAGTAAATCAAGCTCTAAAAAAGGCTAACTTTTGTGTGTGACAACATAAAATATAATAACATTGAAATGAATCTTTGACTTTTTAATCAGCAGAAAGCAATAGCAAGAAATGAAAACGATCAAATTGATTGAGAAAATAAAGAATTTAGGATGAATTACAAATGTTAAATTTCATAATAGTCATAATAATAACATAGGATCTTAATTTCCTTCTACCATCGATTGAACCTAGAAATCAAGTGAACTCATGTAGTAGCTACGAACTCCTGTAAGTAAAATCAACTAAATAATAGTCACTATTAATGTCGTCAGTTTGGAGAAAATATTAATATTATAAAAACGTGTAGTATACAAAAGAGAGGAGGTTGCGAGGTGGGATAGGTGTGGACCGTTGGATGTACAGTTGAGTCGTATTTAATAAGATAAGGGATGCGATATCGTGGTCCATTGTCTCGTACTGAGATTTTTCTTCAATTCGATAGAGAAGTGAGGACAAAGTTAGTTAGAAAAATATGAGGCCGAAGCTCCTCCTATTTAATTCATACATCCACCTATATACTACATGACGTGTAAATTATTTAAACCAGCGGTCTAGACTTAGGCCATTTCCAAGAAAAAAGAGACAACTGATTAGGCAGTTCTATGCATTTTATTTTTTTACCGGTTTTGGGCTAGGTTATTAAGAACAGTCACTTTAGATAGTCTAGGCTATAGTGACGGCTGATTATGCATTCTAGATGGTAAAAACTAGAGAGATTAAGTAAACGGTTTAACAACATTTACTATACTTGTAATCAGCTCGTAATATATTTGTAGTACACAATAAGACAGGTACGTTTTAAAAAACATTATCTACACATATTACGTATTATTGATGCATTTTAGTTTGAAGATAATAGTACACGTTCTGCAACGGGCCAACTGAGTGTGTGTTCTTAGACATATAAAAATCCGAAATAATAGAAAGATGGGCTTAGATCATATTTTATGATCTTATTCTAGAACTGATTTAAGCCCAGTTCTAGTGTGACGTGTCAATGGGTGATTGGAAACAATTTTTGCAAATGAGAGAATTTCATTTCTCTCGAAAAATACTGTGGCCGCTAGGGTTTTTCTTCTTCTTCCTCTCTGGTTGCGGCGATAGCTTCGTCTTCTGCGTGTTCTCCGATTAAGGTGTGTTTTCCGGTGAATAAAACACCAAAATCCATATCTCCTCCATGTATTAATCAATCTGGCACTGTGTATTCCTACTAATCCGTTAAATATCTCTTCTTTTCTCGATTCATATTTCCGCATTTGAAGGCGAAGTCGAAAGAGAGAAGTTGAGCCTTTGTCTCCGCATCTGCTCTGTCTCGGAAATCTCATATCCCGCGATATAGTCAAGGTAGTCCCCTCGTGTCCCGCGATTCATATATCTTCTTTATTTCATCTTTGTTTCATCGATTTAGGGTCTTCAAATCTGTGAATTAGGTTGGGTTTAGTATAATGTTATAGGGTTGCGTCTTATCTCATATGTCAATTAAAGGTTGATGATTAATCAAATATGATTTTAGTGAGCTTCCGAAGTTTTGACTGAATTTTGAGTGTGGTAATTATTGGTATTTGAAATCAAAATTATACAGTGATGAACATTAATCGATTTTGCTTTGTTTCTGAGGGTTGTAGGTGAGCTTAACCAGGAAAAATTCAATCGATAAGCAGCAACAAACCTTCGTTTACTCGAAGCTAAAAGGTCAGTCAAACTTACTCGAAGCTAAAAGGTCAGTCACACTTAATGTTTGTAATTCACCAGCTTGGTTTCCTGTGATATTTTTTGCTTGTACATTGATATGTTTGATTGTATTATGAGTTTTCTGATTTGGTTTTGGTTTAATCTTTGATAACCTTATAGCTAATGCATAGGTTGTTGGTACTTGTTTTCAGTATTGAACCGTTTCTGATTTGAGTTTTCATTGTCTTGTTCTCTTATATTAATAATGAATCTGGATGTTGTAGTTTTCTTGATTTCATTGCAACTTGTTCTCTTGTTTTTTTTTGTTTTCATTGTCATATATTACTTGGAAACTTATATATGTGGTTTCGATTTCAGGGTGAATAAGACATGGGACTCGACGATATGTACGACGATGGAATGGATCATTTTGATGTTTGGATTGTATGATCAGTTTGATGTTTGTATGGTTTTGTTTAAAAGACAGAGTCACATGTGTGTGTCTTGTTTAAAAAAAGAGTAACATGTATTTGTTTTGGTTTAAAGACAAGAGTCACATATGTTTTAGATTATTATATTAAATCTAATAACTATGTTCTTAATCATGTTCTCCCTATAACCAACTACTTAAACAAAAGATCTTAACTCATGTTCTTACATTATCTTAATAATTTTTTAACTCTAAGAACACCCACAGCTGTTCTCCCATTGCAGATGCCCTTAGAAAAGGTCTGAAGATATTACGTATTATTTATGCATTTTAGTTTGAAGATAATTTTTATGTTTGAAGATATAATACATAAGTATGTTAGAAAATTTCCGAAGATATTTATTTACTTTACATGCACATGAACATGATTATATATAAACCATGCGTTATAGGTAAAAAAAAAGTATAATAGTTGTGAATACAATTAAATTTACTACCAATGCATTACAACTAGTCTACTACCATGGACTCGTTGCTCTATGATATATAGAGCATGGTTGGGTAAGTTCTTTCTTAGGTCCGGATTTGGCTTCCACACTTGGTTCATAATTGATTCCGGTTTCGTTTTCTAAGTAAACATTCAAAAAAAAAAAAAGCATAACAAAATCTATTTCGATAAAGTAAGTCTGGTTTGCTGTTTCGTGCTAGCTTTCGCTATATATTCGTCGTCATCTCTAGGATATAGCTTTTTGATTTTGTTGTTTTGTAAAGCCAGTGTACTATATTTGGCACGTACGTGTAGCATCTTCATCCATTTAGTGTCTTTATATACCCAAATAATAAATAACAAATATTTTTAAACTAAGATATGGTTTAATCCCCACAAAATCAATTCAATAAAAAGTTAAAAACCGAGGTACGTTGTAATGAGTTCGTTCCGGACTTGATTGCTGCCACTAATCATGGTTTGATTTATATGGTGTAAAACTTTCATCTTGAGATATCGAATCAGACAAAATAAAATAATGGATGCAATGCAAGGTTCCACTTATATACGGAAGTGACCCCCATAAACAAAATAAAAAAAGAGAGAAATCATAAACATAGAGAAAGATAAGGTGGTTGTGATTATTAATTATCCTGCGTACCAAAAATTAATATAACAATTATTCTTGCTGCATTTAATTTACTAGATAATGTCAATTTTATTGTTCTAATATTTATTTTTCACCAATGATAATAACTTCACCAATAATATGGAAAAATAGATACTCTTTGATAACATTTAATATGATTCTATTTATACTTTCATGATAAGAAATTGAGGATTCATTCTTCTTAAAATTAGTTTTTTTTTTGTTGGTCAACTTTGTTTTCTTAAATAATTAAAACACAACAAAAAGTATGGGCTTATGGCCCATTAATTACTTCCTAATCAAAAAAGGAAGATAAAAACATCGTGAAAACAAAAGATCCGTGGGGTGGGATCAAGCGTCGGCAGCGTAAACGTCGTCGTTAGATTGATTTGGTCCCTGCCTGCAATAGTGCAATCTCTTTTGCCTTTACATAAAAAAAAAAGGTAAACAGAGGAAAGAAACTGCAATTCCCAATATCTTTTTTATCCGCGTTACCTCCGCAATCAACGGCCCAAATTTTAAGTAATCAGTCAAAGTAGTCAACCATCCCATACAACCGTTCTTACGTGAACCTTGCTTCACAGCACAAATAAGAACTCGCCACGTAATCATCTCGTTAAGATCACTCTCTCTTCTTAACACTCTCCGAGTGGTGGGTAGTGTAGTGCAGTGGTGGTGGTGTGACTCTGTAACGAGAAAAAGCACAATCATTTCGATACCTTCTTCAAAAAAGCTCTTTTGCTTTTCTTTTTTTTCTTTCTTTCTTTCTTTCTCTCTTTTGTAATTTCATTAATTATGATTAGTGTAAAGGTCTTCTCTTTAAATCCTTTACCTTTCATGAATTCTACAACAGTTCATACTTCTTTGTGTTGGCGATGGCAGAGGAAGAGGGGGAGCATCAGCATTATCATACTGTGGCCGAGGCGGTTCCGGGTACGCCTGGGATCCATGAGGTGATGATCCAACCCGGGTCTGAGAATTTCGGGTTCTGTGTTGATCCCGTTGGTGTTTCTAACGTGCCTGGGATTAGGAGAGTTGGGTTGAGAGCTGAAATAGATACGTCTCCTCCGTTCAGGTCAGTTCAGGAAGCTGTGACCCGATTCGGTGGTCGTG